>NC_085844.1:171505159-172705159 GCF_035594765.1 Anolis carolinensis
TTAGAAATGTGTATCCTTATATTTTAATACTACCAACAGGTTTGCTTTTCAGATCAATAATTTTATATTGGATCAAGTTATAAATAATTAGCACTAAAAGCTAATTATTACTATACTAAGAGCATTTATCAATTATTGGTACAAATAATCAATGGAACCTTTCATTGCACATTTTAAAATGTGGGTATTTAATCAGGGCCATCCCCGTTAAGAGGAGATCAATGCTGATAGCATGGTTATAAATCTCTTGACTCCTGCAGTGGGCTTGGTTATTGCTCAGAAAGAATTTGTCTGCAGTAGTTCGACAACAAAAATTATATTCACAAGATCAAGGTGTGCCTAAAACTAATAGTATTAGTTATAAATGTTGCATTCACCTATTGTTAAGATTAAAGGCATATTAGAACGGATTGTTTGACAAACAAGGCTTTGACAATCCAATAAAAATGTTGGAGACACAATGTGGCCTACTCTTGTTAGCTGAATAAATCAGCTAACAAGAAAAGTTTAGCCAGATGGGTTTGTTTTTAAAAATATCGTTATTGACGTGTCCAAGAGAGTATAATAACTGTATATTAGACCCAGACTCTGATAGTTAATCAACTGGTTTTTGTGACTAAATTTTCTTCTATATTAGAAAAAACTGAATTGGATTTTGCTACCTTATTGTGTATTGAGATGAAAATATGATGTCTAAAAAGATAATATTGAACCAGGTAATCTCAGCTTCAAGAACAATCAGAAAAGCAATATAGACATTTTAAAACCTGTGGGTTGTATAAATAATAGTTAGAAAGCTGTCTCACAACCTTTACTGTGCCATTCCTGGCCAATTAATAAAGGAGTAATAAATACAATACATTCATCTTTTCCTGCCTGGTCACTTGCAATTTCTTCCAAAAAATAGATTTCCTATGTGATCTAATACTTGTTTACTCAGAAGGAAGCCCTACTGAATTCAACAGGACTGCACTCACATCTGAAAAATTACAAAACATTTTCCAGTGGCTGTTTTCAATTCATATATTCAGCCTTATTTTTTAAATAAAATGTCTGCAAAGTTAGCACCATAACTTTTGAGGGGCAAATCATCTTCCCTGCTGAACAAAGTAACTGTATTATTTAACATGGACAAGGCCTTCATTGTTTCTGCAGACGTTTTATTATTATGGGGTGTGGATCACAGTGCCTTATACTAAATAGTTTTTAAAAGGTTTTAACTGCTTAAAATACTTCTCAGCATGAAGGAAGGAAGTACACAGTGTACACAACTTTAAAAAAAGTAATGGGAGGAAGTATTATTTATAGACATATTTTTCTGTAATGTACAACATAAATTCCTAGCTCTAGAATTTAACTATAAACCTCTAGTGTCGATTTCATACAAAAAAAGGGGTTCCGAATCATAAATGTTATAAATGTTAAATGGTGCTGCCCTTGTTTAAAATGTATGTATATATTTATTTAAATATTTATATCCTACCCTATATTTGAAAATCTCTGTTTACAATAAAGTTTGAAAAATTAGCTGACACTTGTATCAATGGACTTAGGATGAGTTAAATACACTTAATAATGCAAAATATGGATGTTAGAAACTACATACTTAAGGAGATATAGGAGATAATAGATTAGGAAAATGTTATAGAGAATGCTAATGTTTTAAATGTAAGTTTTTAAAAAATAATACTGCAATTTACCTGGAAATCAATGTCTCTGCCTTCACATGGTCTAGTTATGAAGTTTAAATGAGAAAAAAATCAAAATCAAAATTGATAACATTCTATTTTTGCATATAGATCCATTCTGAAATTGAATGTTTTAGAAGTTCTTTTACATTTCAATTTTACATACAAATAAACACTTGAACATCTTTTTATTATATTTATTTTTCTGTTATGTGTTTATTTTGAAATTGTATTGCACTTTTGTGTTTTTTTATTATTGTTAGAGAGAATGGGTGGATAAATAAATAGCTCCTATAGTGTTTTAATTAAAGCTGATGTAAAACATTTACAGTAAAATTACAGGTAATAATTAGGGCTTGATGCTGAGAATGGTTTCTCAGTGGTAAATTCTATAAAAAGTGGACTCACTTCCACTTAAACAACACCAGTGAATATTAACCTCAGAGTCTGAATGTTTGCCCAAAATTTGCCCTTCTTTGTGTGTACTTATTTCAGAATTGTCCCCATGAACTTCCAAGGGCATATGCATAGCATCGGTCACACATTTTCTTTAAGTTTTATATTTAAAAGATGAGGATAACACAGTTGGGTTGGATTTTGGATGCTCCCAAAAGATGGTTCCTTGCAAAAGACATTGTAGACCTACTTTGGCAGTTGTTTGTGGATTTATTTTTGTGATAAGAAAAAAAGTCAGAAGAAGAGGTGGGGATTAGCTGTGAAAGCCAACATAGCTGTATTGGCCATGCAGCAAAATACATCAAAAATCAAAAGTCTACAAAATAGTTAAACTTTTATTGAGGCAGTTCAGATGCTCTAAATACTTATTGAAGCTTTCAAAGCCTCACTGCCTTCTTTGTCAGGCAAAAATGTTAAAATAATCTAGGAGAAGAATAGTGATAGTGTCAAGTCTCAAAGGCCTACATTTTGTCTGAGATGTTATGGAAGGCAAAACTGCTTGGACCCTGTCCCATAACATTTGCAAAAGGTGCAGAAAGCAGCGCAATGAAAGCTGCATCTGGAAACACTCTGATGGAATATATGAATAAGTGGCACAAAAATTAAGACATTGCAAAACTATCTTTGTTCATCTAAAAGTCGAAAGACAGAAACAGTATTTCTGATCTCCTGAAGGCAAGCAGTTATAACTGGGAGCTAACTTTCCATGTCTAACATGATTATGCAGTGCAAATGAGGATTTTTTTTAAAAAGGAAAAGGTACAGTATTGCAAATGCACGAGACAATAGGAATTCTGATTCTAACCCTTGCCATGGCTCTTCCGGAGTAATATGTTTGCATTATGGGTATCATATAATGACATCATCGCTATCTCTGGTGGTTCATCCACTCTCAAGGACTGCTGATGCAGCAGCTTTCAGGAACAGCATCATTGGGCGATCAAAGAGGGGCAAACTGACTTCGTTTGAGTGTATCAATTGAATCCAACCCACTGGTATCACCCAAGAATAGTGCACAGTTACTTATCATTTATAAAACTGGGATTAAAATAAAGAAATCAAACAAATTTAATATTTTAGTGCTAAATTTTATTTTTTATTTGGCCTGAAAAAGGAGTTCCAAACTACCATTGCATATAATTCTTCACAGGGTAGACAGAATCTTAATTTAAATAGTTCTAGGACTAAGAAAGTGCAACAAGTACAGCTTTGGGGAGTTTTCCCTTCTGCTATGTGTGTGTATGTGTGTGTATGAGTGATAGAAAAGGAGGGAAGATCTCTGCAGATCCCTTGCCATGCCCATCACTCACTATAGCCCTTCTTAAATGTAGTTAGTGCTCAAGGACGAAACCATAAACATCTTCCAAGCTTGGGGAAGGATAGAACTGGCACATGCTCCAGTCCAATTTGTCCCCACAGTGAAATTCCAGTACTCACATTTTTTAAGGAACCAGACCAAATAAGTAAAAAACAGTGGTAGGGTTCAAAATTACATATATGTCAGGGTATTATTACTGCCACCGCAGTTAGCTTTTGGGCTGGCAACCCTGTAACATGGTACTGGCTTTGTCAGTCTTATCTGTCAGGGTGCTTTGGCTGGCCACTTAAAGTATTTCTACAGCATGACTGCATTCCTTTCTTTTCCGCTAGCCCCCAGAGTGCCCTAGTTAAGAAAGTGGGGCTCCAAATGGTTCCTCTTTTCACACTTTCTGTGCAGAGGAGTAGTGTGCGTCTGTGTCTGTGTCTGTAAAGAAATGGCTAGGTCAGCATTCTCAGCCACAATTTTTGCTTCTGCATCTAGCAAGGGGGAAATTGACCAGGAAAAAAGCAGAGGTCAGGGTTGTTATTATCATAACTATTATTAACAGGGTTTGGTTTTACGATGCCATTGCATTTACTGCAAGGGCAGCTTATTCCACACACAGAGAACTGCAATACAGCATGTCTCCTTTCCATATAAAAACTGCCCCTTAAAAACACACACAGAGGATCCAATACCTCTAGGTGTTGGCATTTCTTGCACTCCTGCTAAGATCATTTTTATAATATATATTAATAATATAATATCAAAATAAAAAATATCTTAGCAGGAGTACAAGATAATATCAGTTATAAGAATCAGAAAAGACAAATGTTTCCAGTGCTGCAAATTATGGATGAAGCTTTTCAATATTATTATTATTACTATTAATATTAAATATTAATAATAATGTCACCTTGCACTCCTCCTAAGATGATTTTGTTCTATCTATCTATCTATAAAATCATCTTAGGAGTGCAAGGTGGCATTGTTATTAATTTTTAATATAGATAATAATAATAATAATAATAATAATAATAATAATAAAAGAGGATCCAATACCTCTAGGTGTTGGCATTTCTTGCACTCCTGCTAAGATAATTATTAGTAATATAATATAAAAATAAAAATATCTTAGCAAGAGTGCAAGATAATAATGATAATAAGAATCAGGAAAGGCAAACGTTTCCAGTGCTGCAAACTATATGTTAATTATTATCATTATTAATATTAAAATTAATAATAATACCATCTTACACTCCTACTAAGATTATGTGTGTGTGTGTGCATAGACACACACCCTTATAGGAGTGCAAGATGGCATTAACATACATATATATATATATATATATATATATATATATATATATATATATAAATCATCTTAGTAGGAGTGCAAGATGATGATGATTATGATGTAAAGCTTTACATATGGTTTGCACCACTGGAGAAATTTGCCTTCATTGATTTATATATATATATTTTGGGTGGGGAAAAATCTAAAGCTTTTTTTTTAAAAAAACACAGAGACAAGAAGCAACAGACACACACACACACACGAACGGATGGCAACACACAGAAACGGAGCTTCAGGTACAGAACCGAATCCTGGTGTCGATCCAGCGGTTGTTTCCGCAGCCCAGAGAGGAGTCGGAAAGGAATCCGAAGCCACACCGGCTTGCTTCTCCCGTTGCTGCAGTCTCGACGATGGCGTGCCTTTTTTTTTTGTCGCAGTCCATCTCATACATTAAAAAATGGGGGGGGGGGACAAACCCACCCACCAGCTGAACCGAGAGAGAGAGTTTGCAAGGCGCAAGGAGATGAAGAGAGAGCCAAGGGGACTGACTGATGGGTCGCCGACTACTGGGAGTGGGAGAAAACGCCCTGTAACGCAAGGATATATATTTTTTGGTGGAGTGGGTGAGGGAGAGGTGAAAAAAGAAGAAAAAGCTTCCCGTCTAGACAGAGCGAGCGAGCAAGAGAGCAAGGCAAGCAGTCGGGCTGTGCAATGGCTTGGATTCTGGTCCCTCGCGTCTCCCAGGCGCTTCCTTACATCCACAGCCTGCGGAAGGTAAGCAGCCGCTTGGAAAGGCTCCCTCCCAGCCTCCTCTTCCTCCTCTTCTTCCTCCTCCTCCTCCCTCGGGGCCCAAAGGGAGCCAACGCGACGCTCCGTCAAAACAAGAAGCCGCAGTCGCCACCATCGCGTCGGTCGCGTCCCCGTCTGGACTGCGATCCGGAGACAGAGCCAGACTGGGAGGCATGCCTATCTGCCTGAATGGAGGCAGGGAAGGGAAGAGGACGCCTCTGCGTGTGTGTGTGTGTGTGTGTGTGAGTATAACAAAGCACACAAAGTTGCCGCAGAAGGCGAAACATGCACATACAAACGTATGGTGTGTGCTGGTGCCTTCCACTCACATCTCGACTTAGGGCGAGCCCATGACAAGGTCTGCACAGGCAAGGAAGACTCAAGAGGTGTCCCTTTGATACAGAGCACCTGTAGTTTCCTGGTGTTTCATGGTATGTGTGTGTGTGCATACATGCGCGCCTTCAAATCATCTGTCCATTTATGGCAACTTCACAAAGTTTTCATAGGGTTTTGTTAAGCAAGGGTTCCTCAGAGGTGGTTTGGCCACTTTCTTCCATTGAAACATAGCCTACAACACCTGCATCTCCCATTCAAGCACTAACAAAATCTGGCCCTGCTTAACTTCCAAGACCAGATGGAATCAGGTGCCTGTCTAAGGAAAAAGTACAGTTTTGGAGTTTCATCATATGCATGTGTGTGTGCGCACCTTCAAGCCATCTGTCCATTTATGGCAACCCCACAAAGTTTTCATAGGGTTTCAATCCCCTCCCTCCTGACCTTCAGGCAGAAAATAAAAACCTTGTTTGGGACCAAGTTAGTGCGGTATGAGTAGATGGAACTGTGAAATGACATGGAACGGCCTTGGATTTGTCTCTGAATGACGTGATTTTAATACAGTAGAGTCTCTCTTATCCAACATAAATGGGCCGGCAGAACGTTGAGTAAGCAAAAATGTTGGATAATAAGGAGGGATTAAGGAAAAGCCTATTAAACATCAAATTATGTTATGATTTTACAAATCAAGCACCCAAACATCATGTTTTATAACAAATCGACAGAAAAAGCAGTTCAATACATGGTAACGTTAGGTAGTAATTTCTGTATTTACGAATTTAGCACCAAAACATCACAATGTATTGAAAACATTGACTACAAAAACATTGACTGCTAAAACTGTCTACAAATAAAGATAGAATTGCATAAAGATAGAATTGCATAAAATGAATGTATAGTAACAACATTGTCGGAAGTTAAATCCGTAAAAAGTTCAGTTCTTGCTGCCTAGAGAAATAGCTGTGGATCTGGGCGGGAGGCAGATTGTGTTGGATAATACAGAACGTTGGATAAGTGAAGGTCTGATAAGCGAGATTCTGCTATAATTGTTTTTAATATCGTTCCTGATTTTTGTTTTTAATCTACTGGTATATGTTTATTGTACGTATGTTCATGGCATCAAATTGTTGCCTTTTTGTAAGGCTGCTCTGAGTCCCTCTTGGGGTAAGAAGGGCAGGATATAAATGGAATAAATAAATAAATATTTAAGCAGGGGATCCTCAAAGGTGGTTTGGCCACTTCCTTCCATTGAAACATAGCCCACAGCACCTGCATCTCCCATCCAATATTAACAAAACCCGACCCTGCTTTGCTTACAAGATCAGATGCAGCTAGAAAGTACTTAGGCCTTGAGGAAAAATCACAACTTCCTCTGAAATACAGACAACAGTTTCTCAAGTCGCTCCTGAAACACACACACACACACACACACACACACACACACACACACACACACCTGTAGTCTCCCGCCAAGTACTAACTAGAAATGGTCTGCTTAGCTTCAAAGATAAGACGGAATCTGTTGCGTTAAGGATCTACTTTAGGCCCAATGGAAAAACTACAACTTTGAATTTTCACATTAGGTTTCTTCAAGTCACCTGCCCATTTATGACAACCCCATGAATTTTTCATAAGATGTTAAGCAAGGGATACCTCGGTGGTTAAGATCATTGGGGGGGGGGGCTGCTCTCAGTCCCACCACCCTCGCAAGCATGACTGCTGGGGATGAGAGACTGGGCCTTCTCAGTGGTGGCCCCTCATCTGTGGAACTCTCTTCCCAATGAAATGAGGTCAGCCCCTCCCTCCTGACCTTCAGGGAAAAAAATTGAAACATGGCCATGGGACCAGCATTCGAGCAGTAATTGAAGCAGCACAATAATGAGAATAAAGTAATATGACTGACAATTGGGCAGGCCTTGGACTACGATTTGAATTTGCATGATTTTAATTTATGTTTTAATTATTTTACCTTTTTGGATTTTAATTGCAACTGTTTATTTTTGGAATTGTATGTTGTTGGCATCAAATTGTTGCCTGTTTTAAGGCCACCCTGAGTCCCCTTCGGGTTGAGAAGGGCAGGATACAAATGTGGAAAATAAATAAGTAAATAAAAACACTCAAAGACTTTTTTGCTAATTCCTTCCTCTGAAATACAGCCAAGAACGCCTATAGTTTCCCATCTTAGTACTAACCAGATCTGACCTGGCTTAGCTTCAAAAATCAGACAGGATCTGGTACTAGATCCTAAGGAAAAAACTACTTTGAATTTTCATGGTATGTTTGTATATAGGTATCTTCAAGCCACCCATCCATTTATGGCAACACCATGAATGTTTAATACAGTAGAGTCTCACTTATCCAACACTCGCTTATCCAACGTTCTGGATTATCCAACGCATTTTTGTAGTCAATGTTTTCAATACATCGTGATATTTGGGTGCTAAATTCGTAAATACAGTAATTACAACATAACATTACTGCATATTGAACTACTTTTTCTATTAAATTTGTTGTATAACATGATGTTTTGGTGCGTAATTTGTAAAATCATAACCTAATTTGATGTTTAATAGGCTTTTCCTTAATCTCTCCTTATTATCCAACATATTCGCTTATCCAACATTCTTCTGGCCCGTTTACGTTGGATAAGGGAGACTCTACTGTACGTTCTTATTACTTAGAGGTGGTTTTGCCAGTTCCTTTCTCTGAATTGTAGCCTACAACACCTGGTATGTATTGGCGCTCTTCCACTGAAGTATTAACCGGGGCGGATCCCACTTATCTTCCAAGGCATTATCCAGATGCAATGCTTCCTCAACGTGATTTCCTGCAGATTATATTAATATCACTTCAGTTTTTCTAATTGTATTGCTGCCGTCAGCAACAAATTATTATTGCCATTGTCATCATCATTCTGTTATTGTTACTAGCCCAGCCCAGCCCAAGTTGAATACTTTGGAGTCTACTGATTTCATTGGAAAGAGCAGTGTAACTCTCGTGAGTCCATGAGTCTTTGTAAGAGCTTAACATCACATGCGTCAAAAGCAGCCCTAGCATCGTTAAACTGTGCCCCTATCTGTAAACAGTTTATGATCTACACTGGACAAGGAATACAGCAAGGGGGATGGAGAGAATGAAAGGTATTAAAACATATGAAATTAATTCCCATTAATGACGCATTAAAATGTTGCACATAAGGTCATTACAGGACTCTTAAATTGTCTGAATATCTCATTAAATATTAATGTTATCAGTAATGCTAGTTTCCCTGGTACCGCCTTGCACAGGAACAGAGCCCATTTCCATTGTTTAGAGTGGACTAGTGCACATTGTACTTTGAATAGTGCACCTGACAAATTTCTGATTCAGAAGGAATTTATTTCTAGCCCTAGTAGAACTAGGTGCCAATTAGTTGTAAAACTGCATTCGTTTTTAAGATCACTTTTTCTAGACACGTGAGAGTAGCATTATGTGCATTTGATGCTATTCTTCAGAGAAGACACATTCTTCCAGCAGAGTATATCATAGAAACGCTTGGAGGACCTAGAAAATTCCTAGTGAGGATATATGTTGTCAGATGTAGGAAGGTGAAACTGCGGGTGCCAGTCCCATGGGCATGGCAGTCATACTGTAATATATAAATAAAATAAATAATGATTAAGTCAGGGATGGGGGATGTGTGGCCCTCTAGGTTTTGTTGAACTTCCCAACACTCATGAACAACTATCATACTGACTAGGGCTTGAAATCCAACATCTTAAGTACCAGAGGATCCCAGTTAATTGTGTTTTGTTCTTCACTGCTCAACTACTTAAAACTCCCATGCACATGTCAGGAGGTTGGATTGGATGACGCTTGTGGTCTCTTCCAACTCCATGATTCTATGATTCTAGATCTACTGCATTACTGGTTCTGTAATTTTTTTATTTTATTTTTTCCGTGTCAGGAGCAACCGGAGTTGCTTCTGGAGTGAGAGAATTGGCCGTCTGCAAGGACGTTGCCCAGGGGACGCCCGGATGTTTTGATGTTTTTACCATCCTTGTGGGAGGCTTCTCTCATGTCCCCGCATGGAGCTGGAGCTGATAGAGGGAGCTCATCCACACTCTCCCCAGGTGGGATTCGAACCTGGCAGCTTTCAGGTCAGCAACCCAACCTTCAAGTCACTTAGTCCACTACGCCATCTGGGGGCTCCGGTTCTGTAATAACTTTATTATTCTATTTATAGCCCCAGTATACACAGGATAACTCACTCACAGATGTCAGAATATGGTTCCAAGCATATTATTTCTGTATCCATAGATGCTCAGAGCAATTGATAGTACCTCAAAATACTAAAGGTGCTGCTAACATAAATGAAAGATACTCGTTGATAATATGCCACTGTGACCCAGGTTCAGTAAAATGCATCCAAATGTGGTTCCATAAAATATTTCCGACTTTTAAACAAGTCATGAAAAAGTATGTAGTAGGAATACAGAAATACACAGCAGTTGAGAACCAGTCACATTTTTCTCCTCCTCCAAACTAAAAAGACAGGCCAAGGCACATCATTAGAGCGGGAAAAATGGTTTCCCATCTGTCTGTTGAATTTGCATTTCAGTGAGGACAGTTTTGTTTTGCTTTACTTGCATTATCTGAAACTACCACCTAAAACTTCCTGCAAGAGAGAAATTTGCCCCAATACTGTGCTGTAATGGGAAGTGGGAGTGGTTTTTGTCTCAAATCAGGACTTTCTCCAGAACTCATCAGATCAGCTCCTGTGATGAAGACAGACATTAGTTTAAAATTTATATAAGAATGCCTATGTCAGCAGAAATTGGACTTTAGGCTTGTTCATGGATTGAAGGGATTGGATATGCTGGTCACAGCGATGAGGAGAATGCAGGAGCACAGTGAATGCCATCTCATGTACCTGGAGTGTGCTCCCGAGGAATGTGAGTGACCATGTAAACAGTTGCAGCCTCTCCATCTCAGAACTGGTCCAACTGTTAAAATGAGTCCGAAGTTGCATTTTGTTTGGATTCTTGGAGATAATTCAGAGCAACTCATTGCTTTTATTCATGTGGTTCATGGTCATGGGTTGAAGTGTTGAAGCTCAACCTTAGAGAATTAGGGTTCAAAACCCCACTTAGCTATGGAAACCTACTGGA
This sequence comes from Anolis carolinensis, assembly GCF_035594765.1. Taxonomy (NCBI): domain Eukaryota; kingdom Metazoa; phylum Chordata; class Lepidosauria; order Squamata; family Anolidae; genus Anolis; species Anolis carolinensis. The sequence continues at coordinate 171,516,173 of NC_085844.1, forward strand.
TGACTTTGAGCGAATCACACCAAAGGCAACGGCAAAATCCCTCTAAGCAAATCTTGCAGAGAAAACCCTGTGATAAGTTCATTTTAGAGTCACCATAAGTCAGAAACAATATGAAGGCATACAACTACAGCCCCTAGGGTTATCTTCATAGCATTTGATCCCACCAGATTCCCCAAATATCCTTTTTCTGGCCAATAAAAAAAGGAGATTGCTACTTATGGTTGACCATTATAAGGGCTGTGGGTCTAATGGTTTGAGTGTTGGACTAAGAACTTTAGGAGACAAGGATTCAAATTGCTGCTCAACCAAAGAAACCCACTTGGTGTCCCTGGTCAACACACTCTTAGTGTTAGTGGAAGGCAATTACAAATTTCCTCTATGCAAATATTGCTAAGAAAACACCATGACAGTTTCACCCTAGGACCACCATATGTTGGAAATTACTAGAAGACACACAACAACAACAAAGTTCGGTAAATAGTTTCAGTTTTACAGTCCAGTTCAAGAATAAAGCAATGAAAAGAGAGTTCCCCAGTTCCTTGAATGAGTTGGATGTGCCAAGATTTGGATGTAGGGCTTTCTTTTTTGCTTTACATTTAGCTGTCATTTGAAGGTCATGCTCAAAATCAACACCTGAAGTGTCAGAAAAAAATCAAAGCTGTATTATGTTGTATAGGCAGATACCATTGTATGAAAATCTGGTCCTAAATCAAAGGTTTGATTATTACAAACAATCACAAGATGCAAGCAGCTCAGGGCAGATGGAAATCATTTCAGAAAGACAGGAATAATGAACCATGTCCAAATTCATGAACAATAGGGTCTTCCAGCTGGCTTTTCAACATTACATGTATGTTGAGCATTATGAAGGAGCCTACAGCCAGGACATATGTGAAGGCTTTGGTCCAACCCCGCAAATGACTTCAACTATGCTTGCCAAACTCAATGCACAAATCAAGATTGGAGTAATTGTGGATGCAATTAAAATGTTGAGGTGAGCTTCAAAAAAACAACAAAATGGCACAGGAAAAAAGAATACAGACACCAGGGAGCAAGCACATAACTCTACCCACGGTGGCCTTCATTTTGTTTAAATGAATGACTAATTAGCTTATGGATAATTTTGTTTAAGTAAAAAAGACTATACATATATTTTTTTTGTTCCTTAGTTTAGATAGCAATTTCTACCTATATGCTTTGCACTAATGAATGGGTAGGCAATCTTGTAAATGTCAGTATGAATGTTTCATAAGATCCAAACAATACTGTTCCAAAATAAATTCACTATGTAGACATGCACACAGTCATAAGCCCATCGATATATTATTGCTTTTTGGCACTTTAAATCATTTTAAGTGAGACTGGCATCATTAAAATGTACACATGCAAATACCATATTAATAGCAAATGCAGCAAACCAAATGATGTAAAACAGAAGTAACAAATAGAGAAAAGGGGATTCTGCTGCACAAACAAATGAAAAAGGATTATTAAAAGTTTGAAAGAAAGCTAAACAGGCTTCTTTAGGGAAGCACATTCTGTAGCTTCATAAACAAAAAGACTCGATCTGATTTGACTTCCAAAAAAAAAAACCAAACAAACACACATTTAGGGCTACAACTTCATCTTTCTTTTTCTTCATCAATTCAATTGAAAGCTGTTTCACATGTAATCACTACATTGTATATTCCAATTATTTTTCAAAACAAAAATTAAAGATATTCTGTGAGAATGAAAGTTAAATTAAAACAATGGAGACTTGCTTTCACTTATCTAGCCTAAAAAGGAATGTATTCTGGACACGAGAAATGAAGCGATTTTTCACATTCAACCTTCCAGAATGGCTTCTCTGACAGTTTCAATAAACATAGACCTCTCTCTCATTTTATCTCTCATCTAGCCGCATATACCTGAATATCCACAAATATTGTCAAGAGCGAAAGTGTTTAGATATATGTTGTACTATTTGATTAAAAAAACTCCCAATGTTTTCTGAATTCAGTTGATGCTGTTTGTGAATTATGTTGTTCTTCAAAATAAAAAAGTTGAACTAATAAGACTTGAACCAAAAGATGGATCAGAACCTTATAATAAGGAATGTAATTAATAATTATGAATTGTGTTCATGCATTTTGGATCTTGCAAATTTGCAATAAACATGTTTTTCTAGACTGATTTCAAAAAATAGGTATTATTATATATTGAAAGAGGGAAAAATGATGTTTCTCCTCTGAACTTTGAACTCATATAAGTCTCTATCTCATTTTCTAACTCTTCATTTTTCTTTTGTATTCATTATTATTAATTCAAGTACTAAACATGTTTATGCTAATATTTAAAAATAACTCATATGAAATATATTTGTCTAGAAACAGATCTAACACATCTGAAAATTAATCTTTTTAAAAAAATTATCTTTATTGTGAATTTTCCTAGGGGTATACATACAGGGGAATGAAAGAAACATATAAAGGAAAAATTAATCTTTACATACTAAAAACACTATGTCTAAGACCATTCTGATTTAAACTTGACCTATATTGTATGGAAATATACTTTAATTCACTTTTAAACAAAATGGAAATGTTGTAGCTATTATTTTCAAAATACTGTGTGATTATTTTGCTGATTCAAACAGACATCTTCCATTGCCATGCTGTGCAACATTGTTAATATTTTCTTAGAAGGTAGTCTCACTATGTTCAATGGGTTTTTATTTTCTAGAAGGTTTGTATTAGTAAGTAAGCAAATGACCAAGAGGTCATGAGTTCGAGGCCAGCTTGGAGCCCGCGTTTGTCTTTGTCTTTGTTCTATGTTAAGGCATTGAATGTTTGCCTTATATGTGTAATGTGACCCGCCCTGAGTCCCCTTCGGGGTGAGAAGGGCAGAAAATAAATAAATAAATAAATAAATAATAAAAATAAAAATTGGAACACATACTTGTATTAATTTTTTTGGAACAGCAAGAAGTGCTATATATGAAATTTTGGCCTAGGACAAAACAACAAAACTACACATCCCAGAAACACTAAACTTGGCAGCACAACCCCTCATCCATGCCTCTATGTTCATACAACAAAAAGCTCCAGCTACTCCAGAAAACGGCCAGGCTTTGAGACTGCAAGGTTATTCACTGCTATTCCACCTGGCCAACAAAGGATTCCCATAAGCCACAGCAACGCGTGGCCGGGCAAAGCTAGTATATATATAAGTGTATGTCCAGTAGACATATTTTAACAGTTTGCTTGACAAAAACACCATTAATGTATGAGACAGACTTCTTGGGAGAACAGAAAAAGACATAACGTGTTTCAAACTATTTAAACATTTTCAAAAAGAGCAGTTTAAATGTTACCATTTTATACCATGTTACTTATTTAGGGAACAGAAAGATGTACTTTGTATTTAATCTGGCATTTGCTGACATGTTTGCATATGTAATAAAATGAAAGCAAGCGAATTAATTGGATGTATCCATTAGGTGGGTTTGTGCAATGAATTTGAAAGTAAATACTGATACCAAGACATACCAAGTAAAGTCAGAAAAGTAATCCTGGAGTTAGATTTTCAACTTGTGCAAGAATTACATTTTGGTTGAAATCCCATTGACAATGAGGCAATGAAAACCAATGAAATAATATTTCTAGTAGTATCTTATACAATCCTACAAGTGTTTCAGTGGAGGCATTACAGATTGCAGATAATGCAAGATGTCACTGCACTGGATGGAGATTTCAGTGCTCACAGCACAAGTATAGGGATATTAAACTGAGATAGTCAAACACTACAAGAGTTGTTAATTCTTGTAGTTAACTCTGCTAGTTTAGACAAAGATGACTTCTAAAGCACAAGATCGTGTGCATTTGATTTCAGGCAATGTCTGCTCCCTCCGCCCCTTCCCCCTTCTAGCACTAAGCAGGAAATCTGTCTGGGATGGTGAATGGTATGCAAAAGCTAGCTAGCTTGCATATTAATGTGGCTTTTAGCAGTCAGGGTGTCACTCCACTTTACAAATAAATGTGTTTTGAAGTGAAAACATTCTTCATCAAGATCAGTTCTAGCCCCAGAGGGTTGGTATTCATCTATATATTGAAGTAACAGGAACAACAACAACAAATCAATAATGGGAGCTAGGGGAAACAGGTATTTCTGGAGAGTTGTGTGCAGGACAGTTAAAGGAATGGTTTGAGTTATCGAGTTGGAAAATTGAGCCAGGCGGTTAGCCCGCCACCTAGAGGTGAACCCAAGGTAACACCTCTTTAAAGATTCCAGCAGAGTTTTCCCACAGCTATATCCACCCAGAATCAATTCTGAGAAAATATATGAAAGCTGATGTGACACCAACTCTATATTGGATCAAAACGAAAGCAGCACCATGTGTAAAAATATGGATCAGTGAGGAGTACTGTAATGGAAAACTGGTTTCAAAAGTGCAATTTGAAAGGTACTAAAAACATTGGCAGGAACACACTTGGTGAATATGTTCTTAAGACAATATGCTTTCAGTATGTTTTCATACCTCATGAACGAACATCCCTGTGATAAAATATAAACCCTGACTAAGCAATTCTCTATTTCTCTTTTATGAAAAATCATCCCTTTCACCTGTCCATGCTTCACCAAGTCCACCCCAGTGTAATCTAAAAAAGGTTCTCTAGCATATACAAATACAACAGAATCAAAGCTCTCTGTTTCATTTGTATAAACATGACTGAGGGCTGGGATGGGCTAGAGAACACAATGTCCGTGTAATTTTAACTGCTACTTAAGCTGAATGGATGTGTGTTTTGGCCACAGCACAAGAGCAAGTCCACTCTTCCCAATTTTGCATAGTAACAGAGAAAGGGCACACAAAGGCAAGGAAAATTTTTAAAAATCAAAAGACCGGGAAAACCTTTTGTGAATCCATAGGGGATCCTTACTTCTCTGATCATGATCACAACAAAATTAAACAAGGACACAACAAATGGGATAAAATAAGCTCACAATATTTATTGTAAGGTTGGTGTTATCACGAGAACCGGATCCAGACTAAGTCGTCTGTTAGTCCATGAGCCAATTACCCTGGGATGACAGCTATGGAATTCCCCATGGTTTCCCTGTCATATGAGTGTGATGACTCATGGGCCGTGTAGTCCTGTTCCTAGTACTGTTGTGAATGATGAAGAGGAAAACTTGGGTTTTCCACCATTTCAGCCAGAAAAGGAACTATCCCAGCCAGAAATTGAGCCTTTGCACCTGCAAGAGATTTGTCTTCCAGAAGTCTGTCAAACAAGCCCCGAGCCAAAATCTCCCCCGTTTTCTCACCATGATTTTTGTAAACAACAGAGGGGAGTTCAACAGGCGTCTCGCAGGAGTGCTAGGATAGCTGCTAAGCATTCAGCTGATTAAGCCTGCTTCCCATGGGAAACTTTAAGGAGTCATACATCTGGACTCAGAGAATAGCTTTCGTTTCTGGTTCTCCAGAGAACTGCTCTTTGGCGGGAAAACTAGACCCTATTTAGGTGTTTTGCCCACGGAGGGATCTTGCGGAGTCAATTCGTCAGCAACTGGAGTAGGTTGTGTGTGGACAGCGCTACTCCGCTTCCAAGCCTTCGTTCCTGTTTCCAAGCCTACGTTCCCGTTCCAGCCTTGTTTACCTCCGCGGACCTTGCCTTGTCTTCCTAGGACTCAGCCTTGTATTCCAGGAATCTGCCTTGCCTTGTTTTCCGGATTTTGCCAAGTATTCCACGGATCTTGTTCTTGCTCCTCATCCTTGCTGCCTTGTATCAAGCCCTGTTTCAAGTTACTACCTAGCCTCGCTTAAGTTCCATGGACTAAAGGACCTTGTCATCTCCCCTCACTTTGCCTGGCAAAGTGAGTGTTTCGGTTATTGGATTACAACTTTGGACCTTAATATTTCATATTGGACATTGCTTCTTTGGACTATTTTTGACCTTTCCTGAAAGGTCTATTTCTGGACTATTTCATACACTTGCTTTTATTAACCTTATATATTCCTTCAATAAAGATATTAGATAGAATCTGGCCTCGGTGTATGGTTATTGGTGCTCTGCAGCCTGGGTCGTGACAGTTTGACTCCGCCGCCCTAAGCACCAATTAACCTAGGCCAGAATGTCTACCGGAACCGTGCCGGGTGGCCAGCCACTCAGCTACATAATCGACAAGGACGAAGTGGACCGCATCCGTGACAAGCTCAATGCGCAGGATGGGGAAATTAGGGGTTTGAAGGAGCGCGGAATCCGTCTCCCGGCCATGGCGTTGCCAACCAAGTTCTCCGGAGAAGCTTCTAAGGTTCATGTTTTCCGTCGCCAATGCCAGGCTTATCTAGAGGCCCGTGCTGCCGAGTTTCCCCAAGAAGACATCAAGGTGGCGTGGATTTACAGTCTCCTAGACGGGCCAGCGGCCAACTGGGCGACGGCACTGTTCGACCAAGTCTCCCCACATCTAAGATCAGCGCAACACTTCTTGGACCACCTTAAGGTGACTTGGGGGATCGAGGATAATTTGGAGGCAGCCGGCCACAAACTCCGGCGCCTCTCCCAAGGAGACAGACCCTTGTCCCAGTACATAGCCGAGTTCCGAGTGCTGGCCCACAACACCGGCTGGAACGATGTAGCCCTCAGAGGACAATTTCGGGAGGGTCTCAACATCGAGATGCTGGAGGAAATCTCCAAGGTGGATCCTCCACACTCTCTTGAAGCACTCATTGATCAATGTTTACGAGCTGAAGTCATGCTTGCCAACAGAAAGCAATGGATTCGAGGCCAGAGCGGTAGGGCTGGAACGAAACCTCCCGCTCCCACCGGCGTCCAGCCGCGTCCTGTGTGGAGACCCCCGCCACCAGCCCCATACCCCCGAGGAAGCGAGGAGGTGCCAATGCAGTTGGGCAACGTGCGACCCAGATTAGATGCCGCCGAGAAGGCCCGCCGCCAACGCCTAAATCTCTGTTGGTACTGCGGAAACGGGGGCCACTTTGCCAGAGAGTGTCCAGCCAAAGGGAAGCCCGCCGCTCGTCTGGCGACGGCGTCCTCCACGGAGACGAAGACATCTGAGGCGGCTGGCGCGCAGCCGGCGGGGGAAGCCGGCGACCGGGCGTAGAGAGGCTCGCCAGCCCGGTCAAAAACCCCACTCAAGAGCCGCCAACCGGGGTCCTATTTCTCCTAGTGGTCACCTTGTGGTCAGTGAAAAAAGGACCCGTCATGGTCCATGCCATGATAGACTCAGGAGCCACAAACAATTTCATTGATAGAGAGTATGCCGACTCTCTGGGATTACAATATCATGACTTCAAGAACGCCCGGGTGGTGCAAGCCATCGATGGCCGCCCCCTCAAGACAGGTCCAGTAAGCCAGTGGTCGGAACCCACCAGAATGTGGATAAGGGAACACATGGAAGAGATTTCCTTCTTTGTTACCGAGGTTCCCCATTTCCCTGTGATTTTGGGAATTCCATGGCTGACACTCCACGACCCAAGCATCTCCTGGTCCAACAGAGAACTGCAGTTTGCTTCAAAATATTGCCAAAACCATTGCCTAGTAGCCAAGGTCTGTCATGCCACAGACGCTGAACCCATTATCACCTTGCCCAAGAAGTACTCAGAATTTTGGGATGTATTCAATGAAAAAGAAGCCGAGAGACTACCCCCACATAGACCTTATGACTGTGCCATTGACTTGGTGGAGGGGGCCCCGATCCCGCGAGGACACCTCTACTCCCTGACTGAACCAGAGCAAGAAGCTCTCAGGGAGTTCTTAGAGACAAACCTCCGCAAGGGGTTTATTAGACCCTCTCAATCCCCAGCCGCTTCCCCAGTGATGTTCGTGAAAAAGAAATCAGGGGACCTACGCTTGGTGGTGGACTATAGAGCATTGAACAATATCACCAAGCGAAACCGGTATCCCCTGCCTTTGATCTCGGACCTCTTAGACCGGCTTCGAGGGGCTAAGGTTTACACCAAACTGGATCTTCGAGGAGCTTATAATCTAGTTCGCATCAGGGAAGGGGACGAGTGGAAGACTGCCTTCCAGACTAAATTCGGTTTATTTGAAACCCTGGTCATGAATTACGGATTATGTGGAGCTCCCGCAACGTTTCAACATTTTGTCAACGATATCTTTCAAGATTATCTAGACCGGTTCTTGATCATCTACCTGGACGATTTTTTGGTGTTTTCTAGATCACAATCAGAACATGAGAACCACGTCAGAATGGTGTTACAACGATTGCGGGATCATGGACTTTATGCCAAGCTGGAAAAATGCGCTTTTGATCTACAAGAGGTAGATTTCCTTGGTTATCGTGTCTCGCCACTAGGGCTCACCATGGACCCGGCCAAGGTAGCAGCAGTATTGGAATGGCGGGCGCCAACCAACAAGAAAGAGGTGCAACGCTTCTTGGGGTTCGCGAACTACTACCGCAAGTTCATTCCAGACTTTGCCCGCTGGTCTGATCCAATCACCAGCTGCATCCGAGGGAAACAGCCTTTCCGCTGGACAGAGCAAGCTGAGAAAGGATTCCAACAACTAAAGAAATTATTCACGTCACAGCCAATCCTTCAGCACCCAGATCCTGAAACCCCTTTTGTCGTACAGGCGGACGCCTCCGATGTGGCAATTGGAGCGGTACTCTTGCAACCAGTGGGAGAACATCTTCACCCTTGTGCCTTTTACTCTCGTCAACTGACTGCCCCAGAGAGAAACTACACTATTTGGGAAAAGGAACTTTTGGCCATAAAGGCAGCCTTTGAAACTTGGAGACATTGGTTAGAAGGGGCCAAATTTCCCATTGAGGTCCACACTGATCATCGGAATCTAGAACATCTAAGAACTGCTCGCAAACTAAATCAGAGACAACAACGCTGGGCTTTATTCTTTGAGCGTTTTGACTTCCAAATCCATTATGTAACCCCAGCCCAGACCAAGCAGGCAGATGCTTTGTCACGAAAACCGGAATATGCTGCAGGGCGCAAAGAGACCTTTGAGTCCCAATTGCTGCAGCCCGAGAACTTTGCCACGCTCACAGTGGGAAGCACCAAATCCACCCCAATTGAATCTACTCCCTCAACTCCAGGGCCCCTTTGTGCTCAGGAAATCAGGGCCAGTCAACAAGCAGATGCCTGGGCTCAGGATCAACTTCGCCAAGGACTACATTTTCCCTTCTCGCTTAAGGATGGGTTACTTTGCTATAGAAATCATGTCTACATTCCCCCAGGACCGGGTAGAGAAAAGGCACTTCGTCTGTGTCATGACTGCAAGCCAGCAGGGCATTTCGGACTATTTAAAACCATGCATTTGATCCTAAGAGATTTCTGGTGGCCTAAGATCCGCAAGGATGTGGAAAAATATGTCAATACCTGCCCAGTATGTCAGCGCTCCAAGACAAGACGGGAGAAGCCCTCAGGGCTTCTGCATCCCCTTCCTACTCCATCTCGCCCATGGGAAATAATCTCTGCGGATTTTATCACTGACTTACCACCTTCCTGTGGATTCACCACGATCCTAGTGGTGGTGGACCTTTTTACCAAGTTAGCCCATTTCATTCCCTGCGATGGCCTTCCCACGGCCAAAGAGACTGCAGATTTATTCCTTCAGCACGTTTTCAGATTGCATGGGTTGCCCAAGAGTTTGGTCACAGACCGTGGGTCCCAATTCACCTCTCGTTTCTGGAGAGCACTACAAAAACTATTGGGCATAGACTCTCGTTTATCTTCGGCTCACCATCCACAAACGGATGGGCAGACAGAGCGCACCAATGCCACTCTGGAACAATACCTTCGCTGTTATGTGAACTACCAGCAGGACAATTGGGCTTCCCTGTTACCGCTGTCAGAGTTTGCCTATAACAATGGTGTCCAGGCTTCAACCAAAGAAACCCCGTTCTTTGCAAACTACGGCTTCCATCCACGTTTCTTCCCTTCTGTTATTGAAACCTCAGAGGTTCCCGCAGCAGAGGACTGGCTGCAAGAACTCACAGCGGTGCAACACCTTTTGCTCCAGCAATTAGACCAAGCCAAGGAGGACTATAAACGCCACGCGGACAAACATCGCCAGTCGGGCCCCGAAATCAAGGTAGGAGATCGGGTTCTTCTGTCCACTCGCTTTTTACCCTCCCATCGCCCTTGCCGGAAGTTAGATGCCCGTTTCATTGGCCCCTATCCAGTGGTGGCACAACTTAACCCCGTGACTTTCAAACTCCAACTTCCGCGCTCTATGCGCATTCATCCAGTGTTCCATCGCTCCCTGCTCCTTCCGGCGGATGGTGTGCGCCCTGATGCAGACCGGCCGGCCCCCACCCCTGTTTTGGTGGATGGGGAGGAGGAATTCGAGGTTCAGGACATTTTGGATTCTCGCTTTCACCGCCGCCGCCTGCAATATCTCATTGACTGGGTGGGTTTTGGCCCCGAAGAACGCTCTTGGGAAGACGCTTCCACAGTCCATGCCCCCGATTTAACCCGCCGCTTCCATCTGACCTAACCCACCAAGCCGCGGCCTCGCGCCTCGGGGAGAGAGCCCTATTTTGAGAGGGGGCTTGAGGAGGGGGATAGTGTGATGACTCATGGGCCGTGTAGTCCTGTTCCTAGTACTGTTGTGAATGATGAAGAGGAAAACTTGGGTTTTCCACCATTTCAGCCAGAAAAGGAACTATCCCAGCCAGAAATTGAGCCTTTGCACCTGCAAGAGATTTGTCTTCCAGAAGTCTGTCAAACAAGCCCCGAGCCAAAATCTCCCCCGTTTTCTCGCCATGATTTTTGTAAACAACAGAGGGGAGTTCAACAGGCGTCTCGCAGGAGTGCTAGGATAGCTGCTAAGCATTCAGCTGATTAAGCCTGCTTCCCATGGGAAACTTTAAGGAGTCATACATCTGGACTCAGAGAATAGCTTTCGTTTCTGGTTCTCCAGAGAACTGCTCTTTGGCGGGAAAACTAGACCCTATTTAGGTGTTTTGCCCACGGAGGGATCTTGCGGAGTCAGTTCGTCAGCAACTGGAGTAGGTTGTGTGTGGACAGCGCTACTCCGCTTCCAAGCCTTCGTTCCTGTTTCCAAGCCTACGTTCCCGTTCCAGCCTTGTTTACCTCCGCGGACCTTGCCTTGTCTTCCTAGGACTCAGCCTTGTATTCCAGGACTCTGCCTTGCCTTGTTTTCCGGATTTTGCCAAGTATTCCACGGATCTTGTTCTTGCTCCTCGTCCTTGCTGCCTTGTATCAAGCCCTGTTTCAAGTTACTACCTAGCCTCGCTTAAGTTCCATGGACTAAAGGACCTTGTCATCTCCCCTCACTTTGCCTGGCAAAGTGAGTGTTTCGGTTATTGGATTACAACTTTGGACCTTAATATTTCATATTGGACATTGCTTCTTTGGACTATTTTTGACCTTTCCTGAAAGGTCTATTTCTGGACTATTTCATACACTTGCTTTTATTAACCTTATATATTCCTTCAATAAAGATATTAGATAGAATCTGGCCTCGGTGTATGGTTATTGGTGCTCTGCAGCCTGGGTCGTGACAATGAGCTGGGCATGCCTGCTGCTATCCATATCCTCAAATCCCTTAAGGGGACCCCCCCCTCCAATGTTTGTTGGACCTACCAACATAAAGCTCCACCTTCCTGGATATGGATACTATGCATATCCGTGTAAGTTGTAACATTAAATTCATGCACAATTACATTTTGCACCAAGGGTCAGGGAGTGGGATGATGCTCCAAACTGGACTAAACCAGGTATACTTGTGAGTTGGTTTATATACTGTCCAACTGGATCTAAGGGAAAATGCCTTGCCTTCTCACCATTTCTATTGGTTGGTGGTTCACATCATTTTCATAGAGCTTTCATAAAAGCTTGTGGGCTTCTGGGAAGAAGACAGACCCTTGCAGTGCATGTACATGTTTCTGATTAATTCATCAAGCCACCAGACCTCGAACTCACCTTAGTTGGGAAGCACACTTTGCAGCAAAGACCTACCAGTTATGAGTTTTGAAAAATAACAAGTTGCATGTATGCACATAGTGGTGGTTGATGAGAAAAGGCACTATGCCTCAGAAGTCCCTAGAAATCAGAAAAGTTGCTTTTCTTTGTACTACAACTCACAGAATCCCTCTGACAGCACACCCACAATCCTTGAAACAACTGAAATGTTTGCCCTGTATTGTACTTAGGGATGGAAATTTAATTGGACACACCTGTTAAGTACAGTTCAGTGGTAGGACCTGTTGCCTGGGACTAGTTCCAAATTTTAAAAAATCCGAAGTTGTAGAGGAGTGGTTCTCAACCTCGGGCCCCCAGATTTTTTGGCCTTCAACTCCCAGAAATCCTAATAGGTGGTAAACTGGTTGGGAGTTTTGAGAGTTGAAGGCTCAAACACCTAGGGACCCACAGGTTGAGAACCACTGCATAGGGAAACCTGTTAATAAATCAATAATGGCCCCTTAATATTGTAATCAGGTCCCAGAATATCCCATTCAAATAGTCACTGAAGGAGTCTAGGGGTTGAAATGTGTCTGAGCATTGCTATAAATCACTTCTAAAAGTGGCATTTTTGAATTCTAACGAAGGGATCTGGACTAATCACTACATCCTATATGCCTCTGGTTTTGGCTGTAGACATCTTTTTGGCAGTGTTACTGTGTCTTTCATGGCAGGAAAAAATAACTTTACAGAGTTAGCAGCAGCATTCTTTTATGCCATATCATATTTTCCCTCCTCTAACTGAATTTTGGAAAACAAAGATCTCTTCATAGCAAAATAAAAGCGTGAAAAATGGTTAAAGAACCATACTGAGAGGGGTGGGAAGAGAATCACTTAAAATATACTGGAAACCTGACAGTTGATTCACTAATATTATATTTTGTTAGCCTTTCTCTTTGAAATGGACTGAGAAATGACAAGATGCTACAAATTCCAGTTCATTTCAATGAGTGCTTCAAGGATTTTTCTCATAAAGAAAGAGTGTGCATTTTCTTGCAGGAAGTGAAGAAAAGTAACAAGATTAAAACTAGCAGTATTTTTGATCTGTCACAGAAAAGCAGAAACAAGCTTCAATTTCCTTTTTTTATATTGGGATTTTGCCCTTTCTTTAGAAAAGGCACAGAATTATATAAAAAGCTTCCAGACTTTATTTATATCTTGGCTTTCCTCTAGTCAGTTCAAGATGGTATAAATGCCTCACTTCCATGCTGTATTCTCAACTACAATCCTGTGAGCTAGGTCAGGCTGATCTGGAGAGTGACTAACAAGGTTTCACAATAGATTTCAAGGCCCACTGGAGACTTGAACCTGGATTGCTCAATCTACACTGCAGCCTCTACACTGGTGCTACTCAATACATGAACCAGTGCCAGGTCATGAGCTGCCAGTCTGCAGCAAAGAAAGAAACAGTTGTAGTCGATGAGCACAAATATAGTTCTGGTCTCTGGCACACTGAAGTTGACACAATTTGCCATTCCTCCTGTAAACTACAAAGCATTGTTTTACTTCACAGCAGTAGGCCAGAGCTATTCCCCTTTAGTTTCAAAAGTGTGGCAGCATTGGATGTTCCAAGGCTATTTATGGGGCTGAGTAAGCTGTACAAGTTTTAACTGTAACTGATATTGCCATCAAACATAAGCTTTATTCAGACACTCTTTAGCTTCAAATCTATCTATACAATAAGAAACACACAAACTGAATTTCTTCCCCAACACCGTGTGAGACCTATATTTGAAAACTGCAGAAACATTTAAGAAACTTTAGGACTACATGTGAGAAAAACAGAGAATAGATTTCAACTGGAGCTTAATTGGTGCACGCCTGTAGGAAATACTTTATGTGTTTTGTTAGCCTTTCTGTTTGAAATGGACAAGAATATCTGCCTGCCTATATGCACACAATGGAGTGATGAATTCCACAGAGTTTCTGAGAAGAGCCAGAATGCAAAACTTGTTGCTAATGTGCAGCATTTTATCGATTCCTTGGAGGGGAGATTCCACAGCCTCAGCAGAAAAAGAACTGTTTTTGGTTGGCCTCATGTAACATAATAATGTAAGTATGTTTCATAAAAATATTACATGTCAGTGGAGTTGAATGAATGGCGGAAAATTTAACTAATTATAAATAACTACTTGCTTGAACATGATAGTCTCTCTCTCTGTCTTTCTGTCTCTTTCTCCTCACTTAATATAATGTGACAGTAGAGGGCACCCTTTTAATGTAATTCAGTAACCAAACACTCTCGGACACAAATGCACAGAATGTAATTCTCATGCTGTTGCTTTCAGGGACTGTGATTTGAAACACACCTTCCCAGGATTTCCCCGCATAAGATCTAAAGGATAATTCATTGGTCCAACCAATTGAGAAAGATATCCCATGGGCCTAAAAGGAGACCCAAAGGAAGAGAAAGGAGAGAATAAAATAACTTACAAATGTATTGGAGTAGCCAATGTTCCACAGTTGTGTGCACAGTAAATACCATCTACTCACCGGGCATGTTTAATGCATCAGCAGAACAATCCAAAGCCTGAGATACTGAGAATGATGGGAGACAAACAGGATAGAAATGTGAATAGATGAAGGACACTTTACTTTGATTGATTTATAATTGATGGAGGAAGATCCAGGGAAGCCTCCTGCTGAGGTTTAGCACCATGAGCAGCCTATTTCCTTATCTAAGCATATACTGTATTTGGTGGATTGTATTTTCTGGTGGAGTACCTCCATCCCTGCTATATTATCTATAATAGAACAGAATGGGAATAAGAACAATTGACTGGAATTAAAATCCTAAGAAAAAGAATGAAATGTAGGATTGGAAAGGGGAGGAGGAGATACTAAAATATATAAAAGATAAACAAATGTCTTTGCTATAATTGGTGATTTTCTGGTTCATTCCGAGAATCATTTAAAGTCCCCGGTGACAGAAATGAGATCTGTCCATGTACACAAATGAAGAAAATAAGAGGCTTTCTAAAAATAAAAGAACGTAAGAGAAGATTAGAAATAATTTCAGCCAACCCAATACTTAAAAAGATCTCATCAGCAAAGAGAAGAGATGTACTCCACAGCTCAACTTTTTGGTGTGAAACAGGGTGCAGTAAAACCTGAGGATGCAATTCCTAAAACAGTGTAGTTCATTCTTCCTGTTGTCTAATTGAAGGAGCTATGGCTGGGCAGGAATACCTTAAGACAATCTTGTAATGTTGTTCACTGCAGACTAAATTTTACACAGGGTGTTGCGACCTATAGTGTTGTCCGCCTGAATATTTTGGCAGTGCTGTTTATCTTCATGAGATTCCTACTGCAGTTGAGCCGAAGCCAAAAGAATACATCAACCCTTGTAGATCAGTGTTATATCACTTTTGCTGGTGGGGGATGGGACTATAGCAAGAAACTGCAGCCTAGTTCATCAGAATTATACCCAAATTAAAACAAGTAGATACGTTCCCGGGCATTACGTCTTTCACTGAAAAATTGGCTCTAGATACAGAAATAACATGGAAAGAATAGAAATAGGTTCTTACAACACACACACACAAATAATGTTTCAGAAAATCTTTTTATTCAAAGCTGAAATGACATGAAACAAGCAAGTCAGGGAAGCATGCCATAATTAAAGAAAAATATCTTGAATCTCTTGGAGACCACCTGAGGGCTTCTTCCAAAATGGACCCAGAAATTATTTTTTATTTCCCTAGCCTCCATATTTGTTATGGTGGTCATACTTATAGATCTTTGCTGCTTTTTTTAACAGGCCATGATTGCTGGTGAGACAGGCTTAGCTGCTTTCCCCCTTTTGTCTCTATTTTGTTGTATGAATATGCTCAATGAAGGATTCTGGTGGCAACTGCTACTTACCTTGCCTCTTGTGGGCAGACACACACAGTTACAGTTGGATCAACTACAATATAATTAAATTATTTCTCTGATCATGTTTTATTGCTTTACTTACTGCAGACATGCTGCTGCAACCTAGGCCCCATCTACACTGACCATGCAATGCAGTTTTAACTGCATTATATGGCAGTGTATATGGGACCCCAGCCATGAAAGTCTGTTACTGCAGCCCATCTTCCCAATGCTGATGCTGCTAAAAATCCATTTTCTTAGAGGACAAGAAAGAACGGTGAAGGATGAGCAGGCATAAAAAGGTTTTACAAATAGGAGCTTCAGCATCAGGGGTTTAAACGAGGCATGCCCATATTAATATTGTTTCTCAGAAGTGATATCGAGGCTTATTCCCATTCCCATTCAATAATCCCCCAGACTCATAGGTTGCAATGCAAATCAATATATTCAAATTATCCCCTCAGATCTCCCTCCCAGGCCAAATGAAGCTTTGTGCTCCATTGGTTTGTAGACAGACTGGTTGCACTTTTAAATGTTCAAAAAGCTAACTACATTTTTTTGCAAATGAAATAAGACCCATGAAGAGTAGAATCACTTGCCTTTGATGTTAATGTTTGATTTCCCCCTTGCTCAGCTACAGGCTCAGGTAACAAACAGACACCAGGGATACACAGCAACATTTTGCTGCAGGCCCTTGCTTGTAGTGTATAATTTCAAATGAAGCATTTCACAGCATGGAGATACCATGGAGGTAACATGCACTGTTGATTTTTTTTGCAGTTATTAAAAGTATAGGATTCACCAAAGAAAGACAAGTTGTCACTGTATTTAGAATGTAAAAAGGTTTTATGACAGATGCTCAAACATGAACATGAGTTAACACTGAGTAACCCTGCTGAGCTGTTGAATTGTTTTTGAATATTTATCCCTTGGAAAATAGATCATATGAATCACAGACCTCATCTACACTGCCATATAATGCAGTTCCATAATGCAGATTAACTACATTGAACTGCATTATGAAATTGTGGGCCCTTCCAGACAGGTATTTAATCTGGAGTAAGTTGTACTTTAAGGAGAGTTCTCACACAGAGCCATTAGTCCTGGAAAATGGTCCCATGACATCCAGAAAGGTTTGGGTAATGCAGATTGAAGGGAACAGCAAAAGGTATGGGACATCTGCTGGAAGCTTTTTCCTTATTGACATTCCAAGATGCACTGCACCTTATACGCGCTGATGTGAATATAACAAAGTGAATACAAGCAGATTTTCTGCCATTGTCTTTCTTTACTCTCCTGGTGCTTTTAAGTGTGCCCTCTTTAATCCCATTTCTCGTTGGGGTCACTTGCCTGCCATGCTGGTGCCCACTGTGTAAATTCAAGCTCTGTTTAATTCCAGAAATATGAGAACAAATGAATGGTTGGCGAGAGTTCTCATGAGAATTGCTTTCCTCTTGTGCTTCCATTTGGCTCCATCTGTTTATATCCCTCATCAGCTGATTTGGAATTTTAAAATGAGGATAAGCACTGGAGCAGTCTACACCAGCGTATCGCAAGGAATTCTTACGTCTTTTTTAGTACATGGATATACAGTGCTCCATAGCAGTGCATTTTTCACTCAATTGTGGATTTTAAGCAAACCTTTTTTCATGCCATCCTGCAATCCAACACACATTTTTGATGCGTGTCATCTAGCCATCCCCATTTTAGCCACTTTCTTCCAGAATTTAAGGCCTGGGTAGAAGGGGCCTGCATTACATGGCAGTATAGATAGGGCCACAGAGCACCTGCCCTCCATTACTTTCAATGGGTCATTCCCTCCTGCTGCTATCCAAAAGCATAATACGACAATGTTAGAGAAGAAGGGAGCAAAAATTAGGCCCCACAAGTGTCTGGCTGAAAACTGATGTCACTTTAATATTTTTGTCCTCGCTTTTTTCTAATTTACAAATTAGCAGTTAATTTTCCAGCATACCTTAAACTTGGTTTGTACAGAAAATGAGATTGGAGAGAGGGGTAGAAAATACAATATCTTCTACTAAAGCAGAACTTGATGATATGCACCTGCCATTAATGTATTGTACACAGTGTCTCTAACTCATTATAATGATGATTTGGGTGAGAACAAGAGTCATATAGACAGAACCACTTCAACATGTGCCGCTTCATATGCATAAATTCCTGTGTACCAGATGGCAAAATATAATGACATCTTAAACAGCTAATTGCATAAACCTTGTAATGCAGATAATTGCTGAACCAAAGTACAAGTTAATAATTTCCCACTGTAATGCCTGGCTTGATAGTAATCCTCAAGGAAAGTTGTGACAATCCTCATACGCTAAAGTTCACCAAGCAGTAATTAAAACTAGCACTCAAATCATTTGCCTTTCAAACCTTCAATTATGACTCGGCAGACTCACTTTTCAGAAACGCCGACATGATAGTCAATGTTTTGTCATGTTTTCTTTTGACAAATAGTTTGAAGTCCTCTGGGCTGTTGTTCAAAAGAATGCAAAGGACTGGATGAAAGGACAGTGAAGGACTGAGCCTGAATAATACCTTGGACACAAAAAACCTAGCAAAAATATATGACTAATTCCAATAATTTTTCATTTGCTAAAAAGAAGGAGGGAAGAGGTGACCAATTTACAAAAGCCTTTTTCATAATGATTACTTGTGATTCTTCAAAATAAAATTTCATTTCCTCCTCAAATATTCTTCAAATTAATCTCATTTCCTATTAATGTCATTTATATCCTGCTTTTTATCTTTATCTTTGATAGTGCCAAGTTCAATTAAAATTATCTTTGGAAAACTGTTATTGTCTGAAACTTCAAAGCAAATTTTCTAGATATGGCATGGATACATTTAGAGTTTTTAAAATTCTTGCAAACCAGCACAAAATGATAGCAGTGGTGGCAAGAAAGCTAAGCAATTCACTTAGTACATTAATAAAATTGCACAGCCTGATTTTTAGAATTGTTTCCCAAGGCTCCTGCCTCCCTCTAACCAGTATCAAATTAAGGCTTACATTGGTGTCTTTAACCACAACTCAATTGCTTGCCACCATAGGAAAAAAAACAAAAAACAAATACCCTAGAGTATTTTTATGGATCTTCATGATTTTTTTAAAGCATAAGATGCTAACAAAATCACAATGAAATCACAGAGTGCTTATGAAGAAACAAAGATTGCCTACAAATTGGATGGATTGTTTAGAGGAAGGGGGAACTCTCTTTTAGCAGTAATGACGATCCTTAAGGATCTGAGCCATTGACCCATGTTTTTGTGCCATGGCCATGTTGACAAGTGCCAGGCCTATGATTAATTGAAGGAAGATTCCCTTTGTTCAGCTGGACAGCTGCTGCTAGTCTGTAGAGATAACAGTGAGCTAGATGAAAAGGGTCTGAAACAACTTCCTCTTTCCATATCATGGTTCAACTTCTTATTTTTCACCATGTCTTCTTTTCTGAGGAAGTTATGAATCAGCATTGTATTGAGCAGTTTCACAATGGATATGTAGCGAAAAATAAGGATATATGGTTGTCTGTCATAGAAGCAGACCCCCCCTTTCTCTTCCAATTACAAAATTAAGCCCAATTGACTATAATGTGTTAAAAAGGCTGATCCTAGAATATATTCACATTTTCTCTATATCAGGACCTGAAGTGTCTTCTTTTTGTCCCCCTAGCAAAATTCTGCTTATTATGTTGGATGCTGAAACATTATTTCTGGTCATATATTTAGTCATTTATTTAATTGGTTAAGGGTAAGAGATCCATAAAACGAATCTAATGGCATCAGAAATTGTTTTTCCTCATAATATGTTTTTGGTCAATTTGGGATGGTTGGTGGTCCAGAACTTTTGAAGGGTTGATGGCCATACTGGCCCTCTCAAAAAGCCACATGCAGCCCATGGGTTGCATAATTTCCATGTACATATAGGCATACAGTAGTTTAGTAATAGATCACCTGCTTTGCATGCAGAATGTCCTATGTTCACTCCAGGCCTTTCCTGGTAAGGCTGAGAAAGAAATATACAGTATAATCCCCAAATTCACATAGAATACATTTCTGCTATTACTATGAAACACATATAATAGCAAACTGTATTGAAATTGACAACTTCTGACAGAAGCATACCACAGTATTGCATTAGGAAATGACAAGAGGGATAATCCCTCTAGCATTTCTCGGTCCTTCAGAGTGATTATATGGTGAATATACCATAGAAGCATGCTGGAAGGCATGGAAAATGCCCAGAGAGAAGATTTTTTAAAGGATGTGGATAAGTGTAACCTCAGGTACTGGTTTTGTGGAAAAGGGGACCACACTGTCCCTAAAAAACTGAAGAGGTGCTCTCAGTCAGTTCCAACCATCTTGATGGCCAATGATCTGACACATTATATGGCAATTTCTTGAGTATGGATATCTATGTCAATATACTTATTTAAGAAATGAATTAATGCTCCTCTCTTGAGATCCGAGGGACCACCAACATGATTTTGCTTAATTCTATGTTCCATAACCTCGTCACACCCAGTCGAACAGTTTAAAACAACACAAAAAGGATGGGCTTTTGTTATTGCACGGTAGACTTGCAACCAGCATGAATGGCCATTTTGTTTTTTCATGAAACATTTGGGGCTGACACCTAAGATGAATTTGTACATGGTGAAACCCTCTCCTTTTTGGGGGCTGGGGGGAGAGAACGCACAGATGCTACGTTTGTTGGGAAGATGGCATATTGCCAATGATAGCAAAAGCCCCTTGGGGAATCACTTCATTACTGCTGGGGAAACAGCAAGTGAAATGTAGCTATCTGGAGTAGTGAAAGCTGAAAATAACCACGAAGTATGGGGGTACATTAGCAATAATGGGGGGAAAGGTCTCACTGTTGTCGTTGCCTTAACACTAGCTGTATTGAGAGGGCATATAGTATACATAAAACCAACACTGTAGAACCACAGGTGTGAGAACTGAATGAAACCCTGCAGGGAGCAAGCACCTTGCTGGTTTGAATCAATAACACCAACTGCATTCATGAAAACTTTATGTGTCTTTGTGGAATCAAGCTTCTAATTAGTTCCTGAGAGAACCTTATATATCACCCACCTCTGACCCCATACACGGTCAAAGCTGTGCATGCTCTGTGCTAAAACGACAGTAATTTACAAATCAATCCGATTTTTGCATCCTGATAACCTGGGATTCAAATTTATAAGTGAAGCAAATCAGTCAAATATGCATATTTACATTTACCTACTTTACATGTTTTATTGTTTTTCTGGTTGTTAAAAGGAATGACTAGGCACCATGCAGAGCAGGAAGGTTGTGCCTGCCAATGTAAGTTTACCCGACCTTTGAGATTTCATCTGTCTTTATTTGCGCTATTTTTTCTCAACTCTTGATCCACTAGATGCTTTTAGACTTTGGCTGTGGGAAGTCCCAGCCAACATGCTGTATGGCCACGGAATCTACGAGTTGAGTCAGAAACATCTGGAGAACTATGTATTCAAGTTGAGTTTTATTTTATTTTATTTATTAAATAAAATAAATGATGCTCCCCTGTATCATAGTCTATCAGTGTGGCTTACCATAAAACTAGCGGAAACAATTTAAAAATTAAATCAGTAAAGTTATTTGTGACATAAGGACTAGCAATTTAATTTTTTTAAATTGAGATTCTTAGAATGTTAGCTGTGTCCAAACTTGAGTTATCAATTTGCACAGTATGCTGAAAGAACTGAAGATCACACAGTAAGAATTGGCCTGACAATCAGCTTACCTTTGTATTTTAAATTACTTTCAGTGCACCTGTTAAACTAAAATGGTTAATGTTGCTTCTTTCTCATGTTCACCAATCTCTGCCCTCTCTTTTAGGTTACCATAGTTTGTGATTTCTTCTGAAGTCCACATTCTATGCCTGACATCAATTCTGACTGGGTGTAAAGTTAGGTAATGTTTGAGGGCTCTTCTGATGGCTGTTCTAGATCATTGCCTACATCTGTGCCTTCTGCCATGGCCAGCTTTTAGGCTGGTCCATTATGCTGCAGGTTAAATGGAATTGTGTGAGTAATGGGATACTGGATATCTTTTGATGCATGTATAAAAGTAAATCCTCCAGCACTGAATTTGTGCTGATATAACACCTCTGGTTCAGGAGCCGTGGTGGTGCAATGGGTCAAACATTATTTATTTATTTATTTATTTATTTATTTATTTATTTATTTATTTCTATCATTTCTATCTTGCCCTTCTCACCCGAAGGGACTCAGGGTGGCTTAAAAACTGGCAGAATTCGATGCCAATACACAACAATACAAACGAATAAAAACATAAGCAATTAAAATACAGATTTAAAACAATACAAAATACTTGAGCCATTCATCCACAAAAACCTTGTACATAAACCATAGTCCAGACCGAGTTGAAGCCAACAAAACTTATTCTTTGGATGCTTGCTCACATAGCCAGGTCTTCACTTCCTTTCTAAAAATCAAAAGAGATGGAGCCTGTTGGATGTCACTAGGGAGGGAGTTCCACAGCCGAGGAGCCACCACTGAGAAAGCCCTGTCTCTCGTCCCCGCCAGCCGCACCTGTGAGGCTGGCGGGATAGAGAGCAGGGCCTCCCCTGAAGATCTTAAATTACATGGTAGGTCATAGCAGGAGACACGTTTGGACAAGTAAGCTGGGCTGGAACCGTTTAGAGCTTTATATGCTAAAGCCAGCACTTTGAATTGTGCTCGGTAGCAAATCGGCAGCCAGTGGAGCTGACGTAACAGAGGAGTAGTGCGCTCCCTGTACGCTGCTCCGGTTAACAGTCTGGCTGCCTCCCGTTGGACTAATTGAAGCTTCTGAACAGTCTTCAAAGACAGACCCACATAGAGTGTGTTGCAGTAGTCTAATTGGGATGTAACAAGAGCATGGACCACCGTGACCAAGTCCGGGTTCTCAAGGTACGGGCACAGCTGGCGCACAAGTTTTAGCTGTGCGAAGGCTCCCCTAGCCACCAGTGAGACCTGGGGCTCCAGGCTCAACAATGAGTCTAGGATCACCCCCAGACTGCGCACCTGCGCCTTCAGGGGGAGTGTGACCCTGTCCAACACAGGCTGTAACCCTATTCCCTGTTCGGCCTTTTGACTGACTTGTCTGGATTCAGTTTCAATTTGTTGGCCCTCATCCAGTCCGACACAGCTGCCAAGCACCGGTTCAGGACCTGAACAGCCTCCTTAGTGACAGGTGGGAAGGAGTAACAGAGCTGGACATCATCTGCATAGAGATAACACTGCACTCCAAAACTCCTGATGATCTCTCCTAGTGGCTTCATTTAAATGTTAAACAATATGGGGGACAATACAGAGCCCTGCGGTACCCCACAAGTCAACGGTTGTGGGGCCGAGCAGGCGTCCCCCAGTGACACCATCTGGGACCGACCCTCCAGGAATGAGTGGAGCCACTGCAAAACAGTACCTCCAAGCCCCATCCCTGCAAGGCATCCCAGAAGGATACCATGGTCAACGGTATTGAAGGCCGCTATGAGGTCCAGCAGAACCAGCAGGGACACACTCCCCCGTCCAGGTCCCGGCGAAGATCATCGACTAAGGCGACCAAGGCTGTCTCGGTACCATGCCCCGGCCTAAAGCCAGACTGTGCCAGATCTAGAAAATCAG
This sequence comes from Anolis carolinensis, assembly GCF_035594765.1. Taxonomy (NCBI): domain Eukaryota; kingdom Metazoa; phylum Chordata; class Lepidosauria; order Squamata; family Anolidae; genus Anolis; species Anolis carolinensis. The sequence goes on from NC_085844.1 coordinate 171,539,669, forward strand.
TGTCCTCCATTTATGCTGGCTGAACTGCTGACCTGAAGATCTGAAGGTCGGCAGTTTGAATCCGTGAGATGGGGTGAGCTCCCATCTGTCAGCCCTAGCTTCCTATGCGAGGACACGAGACAAACCTCCCACAGGATGGTAACATATCCAGGCGTCCCCCGGGCAACGTCTCTGTAGATGGTCGATTCTCTCACACCAGAAGCGACTTGTGGTATATTCTCAATTAGCTTTTGACACAATAAAAAAACACCCAAAACCCCTGGTTCAAGATTGCTGTAAACTCACAGAGTTGGAACTATCCTCAAGAATAATTTAGTCTAGTATTTCCCAAGCTCTGGTCTTCCAGATGCTTTGAACTTCAGCTCCTATAATCCAGAATTGTTGGCAAAGACAACTGAGATTTCTTAGAGCTGATGATCAAAGGAGGGTCAGGGTTTGGGAATCTCTGATCTAGTCAAACCCCCTGCCAGTGCAGAACGTCCACCACAAAACCATTTCTGAGAGTTGACTATCCTCTGTTTAAAAACTTTTAAGGAAGACAGGCTCACCATTGACCGCCACTGTCAAATAGCTCTTTATGTTAAGGAGTTTTTCTTAATGTGTAGTCAGAATGTCATGTCTTCCAATTTGCATCTGTTGGTTCAGGTTCTAACCATGGGAGCAGCCGAAAACAAATTTTTCCCAAAACCAAAGTCAGATAATACTATTTCAACTGGATTTGAAATTCTGGTTTGAAATCTATCTATGATTTGCAGTAAATATTGTTTGACCAATATATATATATTTGTATATAGTTGTATGTTCATTTTAAATTGCAAGCTGCTTTGAGATCTAATTTGGGGAAAAAACAGGATACAAATTGTAGGCGTAACAATAGGAAGGACTTGAAGAAATCCTATTTGAAGAATAGGAATAAATAAATGGGAAAACATTAAGGAGAGAGGGAGAAGTATGGATCTGGTAGCCAAACCATAATTTATCCATCTAATCTGAATCATAATATCCTATAAATTCCAGCCATTTGAACTCTGTACATTTGTGATGTTGCTGTTTGTATTAGTAGTTCCAGTCAGTTTAAGAAGATGGTTTAAATTAAGTCGAGTCGAGTCCAACTCTGGGGGGTAGTGCTCATCTCCATTTCTAAGCTGAAGAGCCAGCATTGTCCATAGACACCTCCTAGGTCATGTGGCCAGCATACCTGCATGGAGTGCTGTTACCTTCCTGCCGAAGCGGTACCTAGTGATCTACCCACATTTGCATGTTTTCGAACTGCTAGGTTGGCAGAAGCTGGGGCTAACAATGGGAGTTCACCCCGTCCTGCATCCGGAAGGTTGGCGGATTCGAACCGCCAACCTTCCGGTTCTGCGACTTAGCGGTTTAACCCACTGTGCTATCATGGCCCCTTAAGAAGATGGTTTCCTTGCAATCAAATTCTCCAAACACGTTTTTCCTGGATCTATGGTAAATGTTAAAAAATCAAGGGTTTGTATAGCAGGAGTTAAAAATACATAGATTACTTCAGATTTCCACCATAAAGTACTGACTCAGCATCTTTGGTACAGCAATGCATTTTTAATAATCTTAAAATGGGAAAAAGAAAAGCTGGGAATGTGGTCAATGTCTGATCAAAAATTTAGAATAATGCACTACATTTTCTCTCACTTGGAGACCTGACCAGCTCAGTGGTTGACACAATGCAATCAGCATAACATGTAAATCTTCTGTGTACTAGCAAATAGAAATGAAAGAGTGGGGAAAGTGAATGAAGCAAAAGATTGAGGTAAGACAAAGAGACACCCTATGCATTGTGTTGTGCCAGACAGTGGTCTGGTTTATCTCGTTTAGATTTGAATGTAAATATTTTAAATTGCTGTTGTCTTTTCCATGCTACAAATCATCTTCTTTCACTTCATAATGTGCACTGGGAGATGGGGGAAAAGGGAAATGTGACGTCCCCTTTACAGGCTGACACCCACAGTTCCTACCCTTGGTTCCTGTGTTATTTGGATTCAGGATGACCACTTATACGTGAACCTATTGATGCATTTGGTTTGTGGGCTTATTCGGGTGAGTATGATCTGACTCTTTATCAGGCTTGATGGAGGAAGCCAGAGACAGTTTTGAACCAAGGAAACAAGTTGAAAGCTATTAAGTCAGAAAATAACAAATCAATCCCTTGAGCTGTCTATTCATTCACAACTCCCCCAAACCAGAGTCAATTATCTTCTCTAACTGACTATTTTGTCCCTGTTACAGGCCTTCTGGTCTCTCTGAAATCAGAGCACCATGTCTGTGAAATCTAATGCTGTTTCTCAAAACCAGAACCTTATGATTAGCTGGCTTCATCCAGACTTGACTAGCTCTTCATTCACAGGAAGCTTCTGCTGCTGAATTTTAGCCTGTAATAAGGCTATTACTGAGCTACAAGACCAGCTAGAACCAAAGGACATGTCTCCTTCACCATTTCACTGCCCCCTACTCTCTTTATTTTCTCATTTTGTGGCTTAGTTTTTACCTCCATCCTATTTTCATATAGATCAGGCATGAGCAAACTCCGGCCCTCCCGGTGTTTTGGACTTCAACTCCCACAATTCCTAACAGCTGGTAGGCTGACTCATCAGTCATCAGTCCCAGCCAGCATTCCTAATAGTCAGACATGATGGGAGTTGTAATCCAACTCCCATCACAGTGTCTCTGTGCCTCACCTCCCATATGTTGAAAAAAGAGAGCGGATCAAATAATTGTTGGTTGCAGCTGGTCTGATCCCCACACATTAGAGTTTCCTTATTCATTTCAATGTAAACTGCAAATCTTTCATTCAAACCAATGAGATGTGCAGGTACTTTCCCCTTTGAATTAAAACAGGTACCATTTCATGCAAGTTATGTAAACAAAATAAGAGACTGTGTAGGTCAAAAGAAGCTTAATCATATAGAGGTGAGCATTGGCTCACAGCCACAGTATGTTTTGTGAATTTTATTGCCAGAGCCATGGTAACATAAGCTTGTGACACTTATGGGCATAGCTGTGTCCAGTTATATGCACTTAAATCCTTTTGAAGGCCATGCAACTTTACAGCATGCCAAATTCACACATGGCTGCTATCCTCACCTAAATTTCTTTGAAAGATTGGTTGCATTTAAGGAAAGGTGCTAAAATGATTCTGGCTGAGTTTTATCAGGCCTTGGAAACTCTTAAAAATGAAGGGTTGCCAAAGCGTGGCTGCAAATGGTGGATATAACCAGGTACCTATTCACACAACAAGCCAGGTGGTGAAAAGTAACATGATATGGATTGCATTAGCAGCCCCGCCAGCAATGAAATGTGTAAAATCTGATTGGAGTATGCATCGACAACACTTTGATTAACCAAAGGAAATTTTGAGATTATTTGTACGTCCCAGACTATGATATGATCTCCATTTAGCTAACGTTTGAAAATCTTGTTCAGTACTTCCTTTATTTGCTGAGGATGATTACTCATTCCTATGGAAAGAGAATGAATTGAATAGCAAATTCCGATATTACTTTTTTTCACTTCACACCTGATCACTAAAAGCAGGAAAGTCTGTTTCACCCCAACATTCCTTAACACTTGTATTAATCCCGACCATTGAAACAGCCTCTCTATAGGCATAGACTAGTTTATGCAACTCCCTGAGGGACTATTCACTTCCCCATATGTGCAAGTCATTCCCATTAATGCCTGTCAATAGGAGTTAACACATGAATACTGACAAGAAAAGAGGCCCCTTACTGTGCTTTTGACGAAATGGTTATAATATGGATCCAGATCACTTATTCTCAGAATTCACAGAATTAAGAGAGGCTATCTGATGCCTTAATATAATAGCTGTAGATGGCTTAAGCAACAATAAAATGAAAAGAATGAAGATGTATGCATACTTTTAGCAATAGATAGATTTAGATAAAAAAAATACTTTGCAGGCAATAAGATAATAGGCACATAACAGCCTTAGAAATTGAACTTTGTGGGAAAAAATGTATTATTTGTGCAGTTTGGGAAAGCTACTTCTTTAGTTCACAGCTCTATCTTCCAGAAAGCAGTGTCATTAGCCATGCTGACTGAAATATGTGTATTTTTTCTCCACAATCAATGATGTAGCCATAATTGTTCTTAAGACTGAATTAATTGCTCTTCATTTTACTCCACCAAACCAAGGCTGCCCCATCCCCATTTGTTGATACCAACAAATACAAAAGAGAACACGTTGAAGTTTTGAACATGATATAGTCATGTGGGTATCTGGTTTCCCAAAGGCTCATATGAGCTTGTCAGATTTTTAGCAGTGTCCATGTACAAATAAGATGGGGATGGCATGGTTAAGTCCAAGGTGCTCCAGAGTGTCCATGCTGCTGCTGCTGCTCAGTTGTTTAGTCGTCTCTGACTCTTCGTGACCTCATGGACCAGTCCAAGCCAGAGCTCCCTGTCAGCCATCACTGCCCCCAGTTCCTTCAAGGTCAAGCCAGTCACTTCAAGGATACCATCCATCCATCTTGCCCTTGGTCGGCCTCTCTTCCTTTTTCCTTTCATTTTCTACAGCATCGTGATCTTTTTCAAGCTTTCCTGTCTCCTCATGATGTGGCCAAAATACTTTAGCTTTGCCTCTAATATCCTTCCCTCCAGTGAGCAGCCGGGCATTATTTCCTGGAGGATGGACTGGTTGGATCTTCTTGCGGTCCAAGGCACTCTCAGGATTTTCCTCCAGCACCAGAGTTCAAAAGCGTCTATCTTCCTTCGCTCAGCCTTCCTTATGGTCCAGCTCTCACATCCATAGGTTACTATGGGGAATACCATTGCTTTGACTATTTGATTGTCCATAGGCAACAAGAAAGTATAAGATCTTTAGCCTTCTCTACCAAAGAGAGTTGGTGCCTCATCAAACGATAACTCACAGATTCCAGAGCACTGAGCTAAACTTGTGTCAAATTGTATTAAATCTACAGCGTAGACCAGGCACAGGCCCCCCAGGTGTTTTGGACATCAACTCCCACAATTTCTGACAGCCGACAGTGGGAGTTGAAGTCCAAAACACCTGGAGGACCGAAGTTTGTCCGTGCCTGATGCAGACACATCAAAATGCCCAGCCAATAAGCATTCTAGCTTTTTATTTCTTTATTTAAACATATTTGCCTACTGCTTGTTACATAGCCAAAGAGTGTGCTACAACAAAAATTATGTAATTAGAACAAAACAGAGTTAATTATACCATCAGAATCGTTTTCCTAGTTTCACTGTTACCTGTTGAGTGCTGAAGCTATGGCATAATGAATTACTATGTGATTAATGCTAATTTAAAAAAAACCTCATATAATACCAAACATAAATATCTGGGAATTTCTGTCAAATATTCTGACCTGCCCTCCTCCAACAACATTTGCTTTTCCACAGATTAATTTCAGAATCTAGTTAGTAAAGTACCTGTGGTAAGAACTTTGATCAAATAATTACAAAGAAATGCTAAAGCCTGCTATTAGTTCCCCTAGTGATGCCTAAGAAAGGACTACAAAAACCCCAATAAGCACAAAAATATGGGGTTTTGTTTTAGAATGTATTAAGAATTTAATTGCTAACATACTTTGAACAGTTGTAATGTTTTGTCGTATCATGTGATTTTACGCACACAGCACCAGTTTGCAAATGCAGCCATGCAAATCTGTCTGTCAGTAGGGTTCACTAAAATGACTGTCAGTGTTCTGTGGCCTTGAAAATCACATACCCATTATGGTCTAATTTGTTTTAATCAAAGATGCTTAAATACTTCATTACTTATAGATACAGTTCTTCCTGCCTTCTCTGCCCCAGAACCGACTAATTGTGCAATGCTAATACTAATTTTATCATTCTGATTTGATTACATAGTGGGAGGGCTTGAATCTCGACATTTCCATACATTGATTTCTTGAAAAAACTAGTAACCTTTTTAAAATTAAAGCGATGACCATAGCAATAGGTAGAGTCTGAGGTGTTGCAAGAATGTGTTGGTTATTTATAGTACTTTATTATTATTGTATTTTATTCCCAAGAAAAAGAATAATAGATTCATAGAACTGGAAGAGACCACAAGGACCATCTAGTCCAGTTTTCAACCTGTGAGTCACCAGGTGTTTTGGCCTACAACACCCAGAAATCCCAGCCAGTTTACCAGCTGTTAGGATTTCTGGGAGCGGAAGGCCAAAACATCTGGGCACCCACAGGTTGAGAACCACCGATTTAATCCAACTCCTTGTGCCATTCAGGAATACACAGCTAAAGCACTCCCAAAAGATGCCTATTCAACCTCTGCTTAAAGACCTTCAAAGAAACAGAGCCCAGGGATATGAAGAAGAGAGAAATGCATGCAGGGTTTTCTGCTTCTTGTACCAAAGCAATATTGCCTGGATATGGGTATTATGCATTAGGTGAGGGTGCTCAAGAGAGAACATTATTAACATTATCTCTTAACTCTCCAAGTGTAGTGTAATGTCTTGGGTCAGTTCTGCTTAAGGCAATGGATCTGGAGCCTCTCTCTTCTACACTGCCATATATTTATTTATTTATTTATTTACAGTATTTATATTCCACCCTTCTCACCCCGAAGGGGACTCAGGGTGGATTACAATGAACACATATACGGCAAACATTCAATGCCAACAGACAAACAACATACAGTATAGACAGACACAGAGGCATTTAAACATTTTTCCAGCTTCACAATTCCAGCCACAGGGGGAGCTGTTGCTTCACCATCCACTAGTGGCTGTACTTCCTCATTCCTTTCCTCGTGTTTTGCTGGCAGTTTTATGGTGTTGTAAATTAGTTAAATTAGCCTCCCACATAAAGCGTACCTAAATTTCCCTACTTGACAGATGCAACTGTCTTTCGGGGCTGCATAGGTCAACAGCAAGCCGGGCTATTTAATGGTCGGGGGCTTAACCCGACCCGGGCTTCGAACTCATGACCCATCGGTCAGTAGTGATTTATTCCAGCTGGTTACTAGCCAGCTGCGCCACAGCCCAGCCCCCCACAGCCCGGCCCAGATTTGATAATCCATATTATCAAATCAGATAATCCATATTATCTGCTTTGAACTGGATAATATCAGTCTACAATGCCATATAATCCAGTTCAAAGCAGATAATTTGGATTTTATATGGGCCTGGGTTGTTTTTGTCTTTGTGATGGAAAATATCATTGCAATGCAGAGAATGATAATATGCTGAAGTGGCCAGAAAATTCTACATTTCACATCTGCTTTCAAAGTGAGGAGCACACCTTTACAGCATATGCTTTATAATGGGGAAACTTGGTAATAATGGAGAAACACAATTCTTAGTTTGCATCAGCACTGCAACATTAATGCAGTTTGATACCACGTTAAATGCAATGGAACCATGGTAGTTGTAGTTTGGTGATACTCAGTGCTATTTGGCAGAGAAAGCAAAAGATCTTGTAAAACTAGAAATCCAAGGATTCCATAGTCTTGAGACATTGCAATTAAAGTGGTGTCACACTACATTAATTCTATAGTCTAGATGCACCCTTAGTCCTAAATACTAGGAGATTAAATTTGTTCATTCAATGGGAACTTGGTCAATCAACACCTACACAAGTTCAGTTCATTTAATGTGGGTACTCTATTTGGAGAAATGAATAGATTTAGATGAACAAGAATCTGAGGATTTCTTAGTGTGACCACAAATATTAACTGTTATGTTAAAAGAAATATTATTAAAACATGCCCATGGAAATATTATTAAAATATTACAAGAATATTATGAAAAAGAGGAACTTCGTATTCTGTTCTGAATCTGCTGCATTTTCCCATCTGAAATGTTATTTCTGGATAGCCAATTCAGCAGATACCATTGCCTCATGTACCTTCAAAAATCTTCTTAAAATAGTTCTTAATTGGGACTATATGTTTCCAAAGATTGCTCCATTACAGAGTCAAAGTAATAGTCAACATTACCTCATCTTTCTTTACAGCCCATAGCTCATTCTAATCTGGGAACATCTAGATCTTAACTACAGTGTGTGTAGCAGGATGACATAAACTTTTGGATGTCCACAAGCCTTTACTTTATTGGGGCAATCTAGCTAATGCTCAGTTTTGTCTACAAATGTCTCTGTGGATTTTGAGCAGTTCAGAGAAAAGAGCAAGCAAAATCACAGATTGTTCCCTCTGAAATCATCATGCTTGTATATTATGACAAGGGAAGGGAGGGAGCTGCAGGTTCATCAGTGGTAGCTTTATTTTTGTCATTAGGCATTCTCAATTGAGGAAGTTTTCACCACTTATTTCAGATTCATGAGGTACCAAGAGAAGTATCTCTTTAGTTGATAAAATATTTAAGTATCAATGAAACACAAGACTTTTTCTTCTGATAGGCGTGTAGAACAAATAATAAGAACAATCTCCCAGATAATGCAATTAAAAGCAGTTTTGGATACCTGTAAGTAATTACACTATTGCATTCCCCATTGAGTTTAATTCAGGCCAAGTGGCAACTACTGTGTGTCCAAAAAGATAATGAATTAAAGCAGTGTTTTGGCATATTCCCTTACTGAAACGTTAGCAGCTTTTTCAAGTGATGTGAAAAACAGGCTTCAATAAAATGAGCAAGAAAATATATGCTGTTGGATTCAATCAATAGCTGTCCTTGACCAATGTCCAAATTTTAAAAACAGTACCAAATGAATTATGAGGACTTCTACTCTGATTTTAAGTGTATTAATTTTGTGACGTATGTGCAGGAAGCAGTGTGCTATTTAAAATTCAGAATTTCTAAAGCAGTAGAATAAATTGCAAAGAAGTTCGGTGTTCCATTTCCAAAAGTAAGAAGGCTAGACGAATCAGCACTTGGATGAAAGATAGTCCTGTCACCAATTTTTTTCATGTCAGGAGCAACTTGAGAAACTGCAAATCGCTTCTGGTGTGAGAGAATTTTCTGTCTGCAAGGATGTTGCCCAGGGAATGCCGGGATGTTTTGATGTTTTTACCATCCTTGTGGGAGGCTTCTGTCATGTCTCTGCATAGAGCTGGAGCTGATAGAGAGAGCTCATCCACACTTTCCCTGGGTTGGATTAAACCAATAAAGGAGGCATTTTAACAAAATGTTATTTGAAAAATAACTTGAGTTGAGGGAAACACAGAGTTCATATTTGTCAATCTCTAATCTAGCTGTAAGAGGACAGAAAAGTCTGACCTTTTATAGCAGGCATCCTCAACCTGTGGCCCTCCAGCTGTTTGGGCCTTCAGCTCCTAGAATTCCTGACCATTGAACAAGCTGGCAAGGGCTTCTGGGAGTTGGAGGCCCAAACAGCTGGAAGGCCACAGTTTGAGGATGCTTGTTCTATAAGGTAAGCAAGGATTGACATTCACAAGATACCCTAGGTGTTTTTTTTAGGTTTTGCCCCAGTGTTTGTTGGTTCTCTATGAACTCCTGCTCCAGAATGGTTCCACCAAAAAGATATCCTAGGTCTATATGGGTGGTTCTCAAACTGTGGGTCCCCAGGTGTTTTGGCCTACAGCTCCCAGAAATCTGAGCCAGTTTACCAGCTGTTAGGATTTCTGGGAGTTGAAGACCAAAACATCTGGGGACCCATAGGTTGAGAACCACAGGTCTATATGCTTGTTCCCACACATTCCTAAGGAACTGAGTGAGCGATAAGCCTTACTGCTACCTCATGCAATATTCAGGTGTGAGCTCATATGACAAACTTCTTTTATTTCTGTAGCAACAGAAGCTGGCATCTGAGATATTGGTTTTCAACACCACTAGCTGTGAGTTGGAACATGCATCTACTTTGCTGAATTACTAGTAAATTAAGGTCAGGCTCCAGAGAGAAGAAAGCTCTCTCAGTGGGACAACAGTGGTGGATATGTTGTGTACCAATTGCATCTCCCACTTACTGCTTTTTCCAGAGAAAGATAGACGGGAAATATGAAAAACCCATCTTATGCAGGTTAGATGAATTGATGCTTAGATTCCATTAATTCCCATGATATTTGCTATTGATACTTTTCTCCTTTCTCCCTTCTTCAGATCTCATTTTTTGGAGTATTGTCCACCCGGTCCCTTCTGTGGAAAGATTCAGAAGATGGTAACGGCATTTACTACTATTGTATGTATGTGTATGGTGGGGGAAGGATTTGGGTTTGTGTGGAATAACAAGGACTCTGTTATGACTGGGAACGTTTGCAGTACTATAAATAACTCTATCAATATTGTGATAATGGCACTTTAAAGAGCTCTGTTTTACAAGTGTTGAATGTAAGAGACTGCAGCTGTGCTCATTAATTCTGAAGTATGCTTCTCCCCATGTACAGTTTGCAGGTGTAACAATAGGCGTGTTGATTCATGGGAAGTTTGGACTGTTATTGGAATTTGTTCAGATCTTTTTTTAAGAAGGAAGAAGAAAATGAAGAAAAGGTTACACTAACATTGTTAATGCTTAATAAGACGTTATTGTGTTTGGCAGGAGGAAACTGAATTATAACAGTTTAATTGAAAACCTTGAAGAAGAAGACTGTTAACACTATTTCAGTGAGACTGAAATAGATGCTTCCTACCAAAGAGCAAGTACTAATTGATAGAAATAGTTTTTTTTAAAAAAAATAATTGCAGTAAATTATCACTTGGCACAAAGATGGCATAATTCTAATTAATTTGCAACCTTTCATAGCATAACATTTGATTGGAGATGGCACTGTTGTGTTTTCTCTTGAAAGCTAATATTGAGCTGAAATATAGAATGTTCGTGCAGAGCTTTCATAAATATTCTTTATTTTGAATAAGTTTATTTTTCTGCTGTGGTATTTCTGGCTTCTTGTAAAACATCCAGAAGCCTCAGCATTTCTTGTTCAACTTATGTTACTTAACTGAAGAATGAGGAGAAGAGATCATATTTATTGATTCTGTTTCAATGAATAGAATAGTTTTAGAAGGTTTCATCTTGCAAACTGCCAGTGGAAGATACCACCAAAACTGAATGGTAAAGATTAGGACAGGTAAGAAAAAAATACTTCTTCATACAGAGGAGACTATGGGATTTTAAATCAAAATCAGCTTGAGCTTTAGTTTTAAAATGATAGTAATAACAGCAGCAACAACAAAACAATTTGAAAACTGGGATTATTAAAATAGATTTATGGAGATAAAGCCATCAATAGTTACCACAGACAATGGCTATATTTTTATATAAACAGGATAGTATAATTGCATTTTTGGGCCATGAATCTGATTGTTAGTCCCAGCTAAAGTAGACCTATTAGAACAATTAAATTTACCTAATTGTTAAGGCACTGGTCTACATTTGATTTGACAGGGTTGCTCTAGTTAGGACTGACTAGTAGGATTCAGGAAATACCCTTTTTGTTGGCTTCCAGAAACAGGATACTGGACGACTTAATCCTTTGGTCTGATGTTATTAAGTAGATGTACAACTGAAGCTTGAGTGTTTTAATCTTGTTTCTGCTACTATTCTACCTGTAAAATAATTCCATTTGGCTCACATCAGTACCAACCTTGGCAGAAGCTCAGGAATGAAGCTGTCCTTGCATCCTCTTGCTAGTACCTCATGCCAGACCCATGTCTTCAACTCAAAATATCATCATAAAATTTTGCACCTAGACTCTCTCTAATAGCCCAATCCTACTGAGATGCAAGGCAAATGCAGGCTACAACTTAATAGTAGATGAAGGCTACAACTTAATAGTAGATAGAGGAATTAAATATACAATGGTAGTACAAAGGAATTACATAGAAAGGAAAGAAAACAAAATTGAAGAGCTAGAATGAAATTTTAAGAACTCTTTTAAGGTGTCAGACTAAATAATCTAGCATAGATGAAACTCTATGTTAGATTACTGCAATATGCTTTGCATTGGACTGCCTTTGGAGACAGTTAATATTTTAGCTAGTAAAAATGAACTGCACATTGTTTATGAGAATTAGACATTCAAGAACTCTAGCAGAAATTATTCCAGAAGATATAGTCTTTCTGAACAGAAAAGTCCTGCACTAGTTGACCGTTTGTTTCCAAACTCAAAGTTTTTGAAACTGCCCTACTTCAAAGGCTTTTATCATATAAAACTATTTGGACCATAAAATGGACATCTGTGGCTCCTCTTTCCATGCCATCTGGGCCTTTTCTATAGTAGCCCCCCCCCCCCCCCCCCCAATGTTTGGAACACTTTCTCCAGGAACAGTCACCTTGCTACTTTTTAGCCAAAGTTCTTTATCTTTTCCTGTACTTTTAAATAATTTTAGTGGTCCAGATATCAATACTTTTGCTGTTCATCTCTATGCTGGGCACCAAATTTGCACATGTGCATATTTTTTGGAGGGGGGAATTAAATGTGGTTTCCTGGACAGATCATCTTGTAATTTTGCATTCTTTAATCTGATATGTTATTATATCATGTACTTTATTGATCTATAAGCTATTACATGCTTGTATGAAGTGACACATACATTTTATGAATGAACTAAGTAAGCCAAAAGTGGTGTATACATTTTGTATTGTTTTCACTGTGTCTATACTGGAATGACTGGCAATCCAGTTCACATTTATTTTTGCAGATATATGGTTTCAAATCTCCAAGTAAAGTGGTTATATAAGAGAAACTATGATTGTGCATTAAGCCTAAGTCTAATGAGAAGAGAATATTCAGAAGGAAATAGGATTGAATGGTTAACCTCACCCCTCAGCTACATTGACTTCTCCTCCTCCCTTGATTACTATTAGTCTTGACAATAATGATCTCACCAAAGATATAAGCAGCATAGTCCATTCTGTGGTTTAATCTTGATCCCAACAGATCAGGGTTTGATTTAATTGCTCCACAATTAATTAGAAACAGAGACAAAATGTCAAAAAGAGAATGTTTTCACATGTACCCAAGAAGTTGTTTACATGTGGTTGGAGCTCATGTTGGACCAAATCATTAAAACTATAAAAGATTACATCTGGTCACAAATTAAAGCCAAGCTGATTCATTAACCCAAATGGTAGCCTACAGATTACTGACACGGTATTGCTGCTGCAGTGATCAAAGGATCAAGGAAGACATGACCAGATGACCCTAATTGAAACAATCTCCCATGAACTCAGTAAATGGAGAACTTGAAAGGATTAAGAAGATATTCACCAACTTCTGTCAACATGGAAAGTAAATTGGTTCTTATAGCTTTGCTGTATAACTACTGTAATGAAAAAAGAACACAAGGATAATCACAATCTTTTCTATAGAACATTTTGCAGTAAATTGCATAGCTTAGCTACATAAATTGTTTGTAGCCATCTGTTTAAAAGTATAGAAGTGGTGGGACTTATAGCCAACAACGTCTTCTATATTATCCTGCCAATAATATCATACATGACCTTTAAAAAGGCATTTTTAAAAGAAATGTTATTCAGCCAGCCATTGACATAAAAGGTATTTTAACAGGAAAAAGGAAGCACCCCACATATGCCAGTGGGGATGAAATACATATCAGGCTGTTCTGCAGATGTAGTCTTATTCAGTGATCCTATGCATGTTTGTTCAAAACAAGTCCTATGGAGAGCAACAAAACTCTTTAGAAGTGTGCTTATTGTGTCCTTAAGGGGGCAAGCATTGAAAAAAGAAAGCTCCGTCAAAGTGGAATTTCACCTAAGCAAGGATAATTGTTCCCATCATCTTCTGATACACTCCTCTCCCATCCATTCAAATAGTCTTCTATATACTGTATCTTGAAAACATTTTAAATGGCCTATGGAGCTATTAAGAGGTAACAATCCCTTTTCTTTTTTCCTCTGCCAATTTTTACAGGAAAAACTTTCCTGGATCTCATCTTTTCTATTCTTGCATATTAAATTACATACTAGTGTGCACTACCATCAAGATACATGCATCTTCCACTTAAGAAATGTAACAAAGAAATAGAAAGGAAATTTATTTGGAAATGGTATCGAACGCCAGCACAACTATATGATTATTGGTAAATGTGCAACATGTTGGTGCTGTGGATTAAGTGAAGGATAGTATGCTCACATGTGGTGGGATTATCCAAAGACAAAAACATTTTGAGAACAAATAACAAAAAATGGAGAAACTATGTAAAATACCAGTTTATGTAAACATGGAGCCGTTGTTGATGGGAATATTAGGAAACAATAAGATCAATGTAAAATACTAAGATTTATTCAAAGTGATGATTCCTGCAGGAAAGGTTGTAATAGCTTGGGGTTGGAAGGATTAAAAAAATGGAATATGGTAAATGTGTTGTTGAAGGCTTTCATGGCCGGGATCACAGGGTTGTTGTATGTTTTTCGGGCTGTGTGGCCGTGTTCCAGAAGTATTCTCTCCTGACGTTTCACCCACATCTATGGCAGACAACCTCTGAGGATGCCTGCTATAGATGTGGGCAAAACGTCAGGAGAGAATACTTCTGGAACATGGCCACACAGCCCGAAAGACATACAACAACCCTGGAATATGGTAAATTGGAACATTTACTTGTTTGATCAGGTCCAATTAGATTATAGCAAGTGTAATCTATGAGGATAAGAAGGAAGATAAATTGAGAAAAAGTTAAGAAAAAATGTTGATTTATGGATAAAAAGGGGCGAAGCCAATGTAAATATTATATAGAGATGGGAAAAACTGAGCTCATGAAATTAAAGTTCTAATGGAAATTGTGGTATAGGTATGGGGTGGGGGAGGTGGTGGGGGGAAGGGAAAAAACAAAAGCAAAACTATATTCTTGTTCCTGTAGAAGTCCATGACACGTATCTGTGGGTATCTAGTCCCGTAACTGGAGTCATTTTAGTACCTTCCGTTGTTTTATTATTGTATAAAACCTCTGACATCCATACATCATGGTTGTCCCCATCATTTATCAAGGCCAGCCAATCTGGCAACATCTGGATAGGTGCAGACAAAACAGCCCATGCAGTTGCAAAAAGGAAACTGTTTTATCTCAAATCTGGATTGAGAATCTTTATTTTCCATTCTAACCCACCAAACCCACCTCAAAATTCAGGCAAGTATATTGAGATATAGAGGCTGCATCAAGTGGGGCCCTGAAGGATGACAGAAATGCCCTTCCTACCTACAAGTTGCAGTGTGACAAGCAGAAGCAGGCATCCCTGGAGGATATTTTCAAACCTCCTTGTCACTTCATGGCTGAAGTGACAAGGAGCTGGATGTGTTGTCTTTCAGAACATTGCTCTCCAGTAGTCATGAAAATGATGCTGTGTTTTTTTAAAAATGTGAATACCAAAAAAAGAAAGAAAAGAAAGTAGATTGGTGGTGAATGGGAAGTGTTCTTAATTCATCCTGGGAGAAACAAAAGGAAGCATTAAACCCCTCTACTGACTCTGAGGAAATGATGTATGTGGCCAGGAGTGACTGGCTGTCTGAATTAGATTTGATGTTTTCCTCTCTTCACAGAATGACCCTTGACTTATCCTCAGGTCATATCAAAATTTATAACTTGAGCCCCAAAAACTGCCTTCGACTTATACGTGAGTGTATACGATGTGTGCTATGGCATATGGAAAGACTATTAATAAGATAGTTAATATGTTTAATAGTTATTGACCAATGCACACTGTGGTGAGATATATATATATATATATATATATATATATATATATATATATATATATATCTTTTTAACATTATAACTTGAAAGAAGACAGTAACAAACATCACATGGCAGCAAGTTTTGAAATAGCTACTAGCAGTAGCTAAGGTGAGAAAAGTTTCCTTGATTTCCAAGGAAACTACATCCCTTTAAATAAGCCCCCCTTAGTCGGCATATGGACAAGTGGGTTTACATTTAGAATGAGAGCTGCATTAAACTTCTCACCTTTCTGAAGTGTTTAGTATTTGTGGATGTATGCAAATAAAAGTTACAGAATTTGTTGTGTTTTGCAAAGCAAGACATTCTTGACAGTCCTCTAGACTAGAACAAGATTCCATTAAATTTCTTATGGTTTATTGGACCTGTTGCACAGATGTCCACTTTCTGAACCAGCTGTATAGAAAGTGGTTTTAAGTTTAGACCTAAATGAAAGCTGTTGACAGAATAACATAAGGCTAGATGCTCTGCATTTTACACTGGAGGTCACATGAAAAAGTACAGTATTCCTATAGCACAAGTGATTTTATATAAACATAATTTGGTATGTGGATTGCTCAAAGAATGTTGGAGGAGAATGGAGAGAAAGAACTGGTTTGTAGCAGTTGGAGAAGCTATAACAATTGTTCATTAAATCACCACAGACTCTGTTTATGTCTATTGAAGAAAAAGTGTGAGATGTCATTACCCCTAAAAGGTGTCAGAAACAATAAATCTTTATAATGCATAAGTCAGGGTCCTCTACAAATTATTTCAGAGGACATTGGTTCTCACATTTTTCTCTCCAAATGCTATTTGAGCTGTATTTCTACTCATAAACAATAGTTTTCATTTGCAAAAGCAATGAGAAGCCATAATAAATCATGCAAGGGCTACTGGCAAATCATCATGGACAAAGAGAGAATAGAAGTGGTGATTATGTTTTATTTTTTGTTACAGCTAACAAACTCAGAAGATTTGTCCATGAAATGATGAATGCAAATTTCATATGCTCAACTTCATATGTTGACTGCTATGGTCACCTTAGTGGATGATCTCTGTCTCAACACTGACAGGGGGAATGTGTCCCTGTTGGTGCTTCTAGACCTCTCAGCAGCCTTTGATATCATCGACCATGATTTCCTTCTGGAATGCCTGGAGGGACTGGGAATTGGAGGCACTGTGCTGCAGTGGTTCCGGTCGTACCTCTCAGGTAGGTTTCAGATGGTGGTGCTTGGGGATAGCTGCTCCTCAAAAAAGGAGCTGTTATGTGGCTTTTCACAAGGTGCCATTCTATCCCCAATGCTTTTTAATATTTACATGAAGCCGCTGGGAGAGATCATCCATAGGCATGGGGCAGGGTGTTATCAGTATGCTGATGACACCCAAATATATTTCTCCATGTCTTCAAAAACAGATAGTGTGCCTCTTCCTAATGAATGTCTCGCGGAGGTAATGGGCTGGATGAGGAAAAACAAATAAAAACTGAATACAAACAAAACAGAGGTGCTTGCCATCAAAAGTCCTAATCTGGGGATGGATGTGTGTCAACCAGTTCTGGATGGGGTTACAGTCTTCCTGAAAGACTGTGTTTGTAGCTTGGGAGTGCTCCTGGATCTATCTCTCTGAATGTCAGCCCCGGTAGATGCGATGGTCAGAACTACTTACAATCAGCTTCGGTTGATACACCAGCTGCACCCCTTCTAGATTTGGAGGACCTTTAGATGGTAGTGCACATGCTGGTAACCCCAAAGTTGGACTTCTGCAATGTGCTTTACATTGGGATACCTTTGTACCAAGTTCTGAAACTCCAGTTAGTTCAAAATACAGCAGCCAGATTGGTTACAGGAATCATCTAGGAATGAACATATTCCACTTATTCTAAAGTTACTCCACTGGCTGCCGATTAGTTTCTGGGCAAAGTATAAGGTGGGGATATTGACCTTTAAAGCCCTACGTGGTTTGGGTCTATGTTACCTATAGGATTGTCTTTTCCCGAATGATCCGCCCCATACACTGAGGTCTTCTATGGGGTGTCTGCTCCAGCCTGCCTGAACCTGATTGACAACTGCCATCCAGAGGATCTTTTCATCGGCTGCCCCACAATTGTGGAATGACCTGCCAGTAGAGCTCCAACAGCTACATCAGCTGTCACAATTTAAGACACAAGTGAAGACCTATCTCTTCTGGCAGGCCTACCCAAACAGTTTAATGACGAATTTTAAACTTCCTTATCTTCATCATCATCATAATCATCCTCCTCCTCCTCCTCCTCCCTTGGATCATGGAAAATCAGGAGACATTCAATTCTATCTCAATAGGATTCCTTCCATCCCGAATGTTGTGGTTTCTACAATGTTCTATGATTACTGCAAGTTTACCACTTATGTCTAGCATTTTGCATTCAATATACCCTAAGACTATGATTCTGGAAACCAGATTTCAAATCCCTGCTCAGCTATATATGATTTTTCACCTTTTACAAAGACCTTTTCCATGTTTGGGCAGATTCAAAGCATCAGAAGATCAAAACCAAACCAGGAACAGTTATAAATTCCTAAATTCTATCATATTTAACCTTTTAATAAATTGTATCTATTTTCATGATTTTCTGTATAACGTTTATATAACTGTCAATCTAGATAAACCTAAACTTGTTTGTCTAGCTACATGGTTCGCTTGAAGTAGAGATTGCTGCCTATAAAAACAGAGGCTTAGAGTATGGGCATATGTTAAACTTCTTTATTGTCAGCCAAGTTTTTGATTTCTCAAGATAGATTAGCATTTTTGTTCCTTGGGTCTTGCACTTTTGTTTTCGAAAGCTCCTATCTTTGTTTGACACAGAACTAAACATTTGAGGCTCATCACCATATATTTACCATTTGTTTTTCTCAGGCTGTACCTTCCCAGGGGGTGTCTCTGCAGCTGATTGACCCTTCACTCTGACCAATCCCTAGCTGCTATATCCGAACCAATTCTGATACTGATCCTAGCCAGCCTCTTTTCTAGCTAATCAAGGGAGGGGGAGGGAAGCCTGAATAGCTATCAGAACTGTATAAGGTGCCTTGTATTTCTCTATGGTTATGCTTGTACATTTTGAAGCAAATTGCTGTACTTGACCCCTTTTGGCCAAATTGAATAAACTTCTATGGCTTGTCTACAACTTGGTGAGTTGGTTTCTCTGTCCTGACCTTTCTGGTTTAGCATATGCTCACCAAGCATGGATTCTCTTTAACTGCAGTCCTAGTTAACCACAGCAATTTGACTTTGGGCAAGTCAGTCTGAGATGAAGACAAAGGACAACTGCCTCTGAACAAATTCTCATGATAGATTCACTTTAGATATGGTATACATCCAAAATGAGTTGAATGCATATAGCAACAACAACTATGTTTCAAAAAGAATGTAAAAAAGGAGTCTAGATAGGTTAATAATCTCTCAGAAGATCAGAGATTGGTCCTAGGCATTTGGACATAATTTCATTAACTAGGAAATGTTTAAATCAATGATAAAAATTGTCTTTCTTTGGTTTTCTCTTGTGGGTTGTAATGGGAGGGAAATGGTAAAATGTGGTAGCTAGTGTTTTAGAGCAATGGGCTGGTAAATTCATTCTATCTTTTACTCTAAACTTTAAAAGAGCTATCCAAGATATTTTGAGGGTTGGATTCAGTCTTTGGGATAATTCCTTTAAAAATCAGAGTAAAACTAACAGTGGATGTACTGACATGGAAGCGAACAATCATCAGTGGCTAAAATCAATGATCAAACCTGCAGTAGAGTAAATACCATTCCATCTTCATTTCCATTGTCCTTTGTATATGTTCAGTGGCTCTGACCCCATTCCAAAAGCACACAAGGACTGTACTGCAAATGGAATCTAATCTCAGGTTGTTTTTTTCCCAGTAAATTCTCATGCAAGAGAACTGTCTCCATTCCATTGAGTTATGAATTGGGACTTGACCTGCAAGTAATGAGAAGCTAATAAAACGACACTCAGATGTGGACATCATATCCTGGGCAATAGCCATTTTGAAAATGCAATTTCCCCAAACAAGTACAATATTAACAGATATTATCAATGAACTTCTGTGTTAATTGGAATCTTTTATCATGTGGATATTAGTTAGATGTTTAGCAACTAAAATTAAGAACATATGATTTTGTGGAGTTCTTATATATTTCACTATAACACTAATTGCTTACTTATCTTTTCTCCATCCCCTCCTCAACTCAATCTGTACATTCCCTTATCTCTTCCGCTCTCATTATAGAATGGCCAGGATTTATGATTTGACAATTGTATAACTGTTAGACCACAAAGTGTCATTTAATGTTCCACCCTGACCTTAACTGTGTCCTCTGAGGATTACAGTAAGAAGAAAACATATGAAGACGGGATTGCCAAAGGGTGTAATACAACCCAAAGCTTCACATTTCAGTAACAAAAGAACACAAAAAGTTTCTTAAAGACTGCAAGCAGACTGGGGCAGTTGGTCTGAATTTGCATTAAAATACTGCATCTGTAGACATATCCAGGGGCATATAAATGAAATATTAAATAAAATGAATGACATATATTGAGATATTTTAGATTATGTAAACACCTCCTAAGAAACCATAATGGAAAAACCAGATTTGCAAACCTTTGAAAATTTGGAGTCTGAAAAAGAAAAAGAACCCTCCTATCTCATTTCACTGCAAATGGCTCTGGCCAAAAATCCATCATCCTCTCTACCCATCACCATGCTGGCAGGGGATTGTGGGAGTTGTAGTGCAATGATACTGAGGGATGAATTCTGGCAAAGGTCCAAAGAAGAAACAAAGGCAAGAACAGACAAGACATTATTTTCTCCAGGCACATTGCCACAAAGTACTAGAAATGCAAATCTGTGGCTTTTTAAAAACCTGGTTACCAGTGGATAAAAGATAAAATATCTATTCTGATAGGTTGCCCCATCCTATATTGTCAGTAGAAGCCTACAATTTAATTTTATGGTGGTAGTTATCAATTAGCATGCTAATAAATGTTTACGAGATCACCCTGCATAAACTATAAATTTTTACATGTTATTAATTAACCTTATGCACAGGAAAGGGAACTCCAGAGGTACAAAATTTGCTGTAAATCTGACTGCATTGCTTTTGGTATGGTTTACTACATTACCTAGTCTTTTATTTCTTATATAAGATGTGAACAGCCTAGATTAAGAAGTAATCACTGTTAAATTGAGCTGTTTGCATTTATCCAGTGTCTTTTGTTCAAGGTTGGCCAGTAATAAAGATTTACAACATACATGGATAGCTGGGGCCACATTTCTTCAGAGTAAAACTTTGCAAGAGCAGAAGACAGGGAGGCCAATTCCAATGAGTCCTGTTTCTCCCTGCAGCCTTCTGATAATCTATGGAAAGCTAAAGGACCCTATAGAGCAGCGTTTCTCAACCTGGGGGTTGGGATCCCTGGGGGAAGTTGTGAGGGGTTGTCAGAGGGGTCACCAAAGACCATCAGAAAACACATTTCTGATGGTTTTAGGAACCCCTTTGGCAGAGAAGGCTGAAAATCTCTCCGCCTGCCCTTCTTTTCTTTTTTGGAAACAGATAGCGAATCCTCCCAACAAAAGTATTCAAATTTGGGTGTATCAGGTATTTGTTCCAAATTTGGTCCAGTGAGTGAAAATCCTGTATATGAGATAATTACATTGCTTACTTTACTTACTTACTTACTTAGGTGATCCCTTGTAGTTCGAGAATGATGGTCCTCCAAGTGTAGTGTCTTGGCAGTGGATGCGTAGATGGCTGTGGAGACCTATTCTTTTTTTTTAATCTTTTATTTATTCATTTTCCATACACCTTACATTGTTAAAATAGCAAAAAGAAAAAGAGAGAAAAAATAATAAAAAAAAATAAAGAAAAACCCGTTGCCTTCCGGTCCTTTTACATGGCATACCCTCATCCTCTACTCCAATCAGCATTGCTGCAGCCTCCTTCTTCGCTTTTTAGTTTTACATTCATTTATAACTGTATGTTACATTCAGCTCATAATTTCTTCCTTCATATATTCACTCAACTGCGACCAGTTTGTCTCTCTGCCTGTAGTACTATCTTGTTTAAGTGCTTGAGTCAATAGGTCCATATTTTTGATATCCAAAAGTTTCAAAGTCCAATCTTCTTTTGACGGTATTTCTTTTGTTTTCCATACTCTTGCCAGGCATATCCTGGCTGCTGTCACCATATATATGAAGAGTTTTTCCGTATTACAATCCCATCTAAAGTCTAGTATCCCTAGTAGAAAATATTCTGGTTTTACCTCAAATTTCTTTTGGATTATTTTTTCCATTTCTTTATGTATTGTCTGCCAGTAATTTTTAACTTTTTTACACTTCCACCACATATGCATCCAATCCCCAATATGCTTCTCGCATTTCCAACATTTACCGTCCCCTTTTCCTTTATTAATTTTAGCAAGTTTGCCTGGGGTGAGATACCACCTGTAAAAAATCTTGTACCAATTCTCCTTAATTTCTACGGCATATGTATATTTTAGGTTTTTGTTCCATAATCTTTCCCATTCTGACATGCTAATTGTATGGCCTACCTCTCTAGCCCACTTCGTCATTACCTCCTTGATCTGCACTTCTTCCGTGTCCCACATTAGTAGTTGTTGATATAATATTTTTATTATTTTCCTATCTGCTTTTAACATTCTATCCCATCCAGTCTCTCTCCTTTCGAATCCTATTTTATTGTCTTCATTAAAGCTTCCTTTTATTTGCCAAAAGTTTAACCATGTTATTGATGGCTCTAACTGCTTTAATTCTTCATAGCTTTTCAGACTTAGCCCTTGGTTCCTTGTATTCAGTAATTGACCATACGTTAGCCATCTTCTCCTTGGTAATTCCCTCTTGTGTTCTGCTTCTATCGGGGAATACCACAACGGAACCTTGGTATAAAATCTTCTTTTGTACTTCTCCCATACTTCTATCAATGCTGCTCGTATATAATGATGTTTGAAATTCTTTTCTTTTCTCGCTTTCTCCTTCCACAGATAGCTGTGCCACCCTTTATTTAAGCCGTATCCTTCCAGGTCTATAGTTTTGCTCTCTTTCAAAGTTGCCCAGTCCTTAACCCAACTTAGACTAGCTGCTTCATAATACAACAAAAGATCTGGCAGACCCATGCCACCTCTTCTGGTATCATCTTTTAGGTATTTAAAGGCGATTCTGGCTCTTTTACCTTCCCAAATAAATTTGTTTATTTCTCTTTGCCAGCCTCTTATAATTCCTTTATTTCTCAAAATCGGTATATTCTGGAATAAAAATAATACCTCCGGCAGGATCTTCATTTTAACTGCTACTATTTTTCCTAGCAATGAGAGTTTCAAAGAGCCCCATCTTTTCATTTTTTCCTTCATTTCTCTCCACTTCTTCTCATAGTTATTTTTTTGTAACTGTGCATTACTAGCTGTTAGTTCTATCCCTAAGTATCTTATTTTCTTAACTACCTCTATGCCCGATATCTGTTGCAAATTCTCTATATTTTTTTGTGACATATTTTTTGTCAATATTTTGGTTTTATCCCGATTAATCTTTAGTCCTGCCACTTCACCATAACTCATAATTGTCTCCCACCATATTTTAAATTGTTTTATGGGGTCTTCTATCAAGCAGACTATATCGTCCGCGAAAGCACGTATTTTGTAACAGTGGTTTCTAACTCTTAGTCCTTGGAGATCCTTATTTTTCCTGATTGATTCTAGTAGTACCTCTAATGTCATAATAAACAGTAACGGGGATAACGGGCAGCCCTGTCTTGTACCTTTTTCAATATTTATGCTGCTAGATAGATGTCCGTTTGTTATTATTCTCGCCGTTTGTTGACAATATACTGCTTTAACCGCATTAGTAAAGTAGAATCCCGCATCCATTTCTCTAAGTATCTCCGTGATGCAGAACCAATTGACGTTGTCGAAAGCTTTCTCTGCATCCAAGAATAAGAAAGCTATTTCCTTTTGAGGATTTTTATCATAATATTCTATAGCACCCAAGATATTCCTGGTGTTCTCTTTCATTTGTCTGCCCGGCAAAAAGCCCGCCTGTTCTTCTTTAATCCTGTCTTTTAGTACCTCTTTAAGCCTGGCTGCCAGTATGCTGGTAAAAATTTTATAATCAGCATTCAACAATGATATTGGTCTGTAACTTTTTACATTGGTGCTATCAGCTTTGTCTTTAGGAAGCAATGTAATATTTGCCTCCTTCCATGTGTCTGGGATCTTCCCTTCTTCTAGAGCTTTGTTCATGACCTGAAGTAGTGGTTTGACTAGTGTCTCCTGAAATATTCTGTAATACCGCATTGTGAAACCGTCCGGTCCCGGTGCCTTGTTAGGAGGAGTTCTTTGGATGGCCCTATATATTTCCTCATTTGTTATTCTCCTATTTAAAATCTCTCTCTGATCTTCCGAAATCCTTGGGACTTCCTGCTTCCCCAGATATTGTGTTACTTTGTCTTTTGAGATCTTTTCCTCCGAATATAATTTTTCGTAAAATTTAACGAATTGTTTTCCAATCCCATCATTGTTGTAATATATGTTGCCTCCATCTTTGATTTTACTTATTATATTTGCCTGTCTCTTTTTTGCTAGTCTCCTCGCTAGCCATTTGCCTACTTTGTTCGCATTTTCGAAATTATACTGCTTAATATATTTCAGTTTTTTCCCCATTTCTTCTACCTGTAGTGCGTCCCACTCTTTTTTAGCTATTTCTATTTTCAGTTTAATTTCTTTATCCCTGGGTTTTACCTTTAATTCTGATTCTAACTTGTCTATTTCTTTTAGAATCTTAGTATGTTTAGCTTTTCTTAGTCTATTCATCCTAGCATTATGTTCAATCAAAAATCCTCTTATATATGCCTTACTGGCGTCCCATATTATGTCTATTGGGGTATCTTCCTGTCTGTTAAGTTTGAAATATTCCTCAAGCAGCATTCTGTATCTATTTTGATCCGAGTCATTTTTCAGTAGTACATCATTTAGTTTCCATCTGTATTCTTTCTCCCTTCTTCCTCTGCTTTCTACTATCATTTCTATTGGTGCATGATCCGAATTCGTTCTGGGCAGTATTTTGACTCTGGTTACTTGATTTGTTATTATTCTTGTGCCCCATATCATATCTATTCTGCTCCAGGTTAAGTGTCTATTCGAAAGAAACGTGAAATCCCTTTCTTCTGCGTGTTGATGTCTCCATATATCAATTAAACCTATTCTTGACCCGCATGTTCTTCCGCAGTGAAGACATTGGTTTCCAGATGGAAGGTGGTCCCGGTCAGGGTTGGCTTAATGTGCCTTCCTCTTGGCACGTTTCTCCCCACAAGCCCTCTATTCGTGCCTCTTTGAATTCTGCATCAGATGACCTCCAATTAGAGCACTCAAGGGCCAGGGTTTCCCAGTTCTCAGTGTCTATGCCACAGTTTTGAAGGTTGGCTTTGAGCCCATCTTTAAATCTTTTTTCCTGTCCACCAACATTACGTTGCCTGTTCTTGAGTTGGGAGTATAGTAACTGTTTTGGGAGATGGTGATCAGGCATTTGGGCAACGTGGCCAGTCCAGCAGAGTTGATGGCGTATGAGCATCGCTTCAATGCTAGCGATCTTTGCTTTTTCCAGCATGCTGACATTTGTCCGCCTGTCTTCCCAAAAGATTTGCAAGATTTTTTGGAGGCAATCTTTCCAGGAGTTGAGTGTGATGTCTGTAGACAGTCCAAGTTTCACAGGCATATAGCAGGATTGGGAGGACAATAGCTTTATAAACAAGTACCTTGGTGTCCCTATGGATGTCCCACAAGGATGTCCCATAATTACATTACAATTCATACACAGTAGCAAATTTACAGTTATGAAGTAGCAATGAAAATAATATTATGGTTGGGGGTTACTACAACATGAGGAACTGTATTAAGGGGACTCATAGACACAGTATGTGTTACCTAGACAATGTTTTAGAAAGAGTATTTCAAGCTTCTGCCTTTTCTCAAACTAGGTGGCAATGGATCGCACTGGGAAACAAGTTCTAGTGGGTATCTCCTTCTCATCTTTACCAGTTTCTCTCTCTCTCTCTCTCTCTCTCTCTCTTAGGTTTGCTTTATTCTCATCCCAGAAAATCAGACAACCATACCAAAACTTGGAAAAGTTTGTTTCCTCAGCAAGTATGGCCACACACTTAGAGTTTCACGAGAAACTGCATGTTTCACCAGGAACTGTTCCAGCAGTGGTGGGGCCAGAAATGGAGAGGCCAGATATTGGGAGGACAATACACTATGGGTCCTTGGGATCATCTTATTACAAAGAAAAGGAAAATCCTGTATCGTGCCTTAAATTTTGTTCATTTCATCGGACCAGTGGTCCTGTTTATTTAGAGTCTAGGGAGGAATGAGACTCTCGACTTGCAACACTTTACAATGTCTCTGGCTGGGATTTGGTGTTTTCATTGGTTACTTTCTTTATTTTGGACTGTTGTTTTTCTTAGTAGAAGGAATTCTCCTCACTTGCAAAAAGTAATAACCTTGTGTTTCTTAACAATGTGGAGCTTGTGTGGTGGAGTGTTTTGAGTACTAGACCAAGACTCTGGGGACCATATATTTCAGAATTAAAAAGATGTTAGAAGACATGTTTCATTTTATTTTTTCTGCTTATTCTGTAAACCGTTCTTAAAGCACACACACACACACACACACAAACACACACACACAGTGATCTGGTGCTGATAATGTTGTCCTCTCAGTCTTGATTTGTCAAATTGTCACCTTACAGATATTTTCTTGTTTTACTGTCCAGAATAGAAGACAGATGTTGTACCAGAAATAATATATCCTATTGTGGAGAAGAGTCTAGTAAGAACATGCATATGATTATTAAAGATAAAGGCATTAATGGATGAGATGACATATGTATCTGCAACTGTAATAGAGTTTCAACTGTTCTAATGAATTTAACACATGGAAAACACAGTGTGGCTCTTCCCTTCAACAGGGTTGTAGTTCAACAGTTACAGTTATCTGTTCTTCCATTTTCATGCCCGCAAAAGCAATTTCTATTAAATTTCTGTAATTGACACATCTGTTAAAGACGTAAAAGCTTTGCATAATAAAATGATGGGAAATACTACTTTGGTACAGATGGGTATTATGCAGCGGTGCCTTCCAGATATTTGAGATTTCCACAATTTATCACTATTGGCCAAATTAACAAAGATTGATGGAAGATGTAACCCACAACTTCTGAAGGGCATTTGATTGGAAGAGGTTGCCTTAGTATGTGGGAAATTCATTATTTGATTTTGAAAACATTTGTAGCAGAGTTTTATTGTTTATACACAACACACATTATTGTATATGAAGGCCCAAAAGATGCTAGATCTAGTAAAATATCAATAGCAGATTCTTGATTCTCACATTATTCTTTGTGACAAAAAAAATCAGCACAGTTTTGTTTTAAGCATTTTTTAAAAAAGATAATGACTTGCCCTCTGCCCACCCACCCATCTGTTCACCTACCCACCCACTTGCCTTCCACTTGCCCGTCCCCAACTCACTAGCTCACTCTCTCATTTGCTCACCCCCATTCACCCCCCAAGCTCACCCTCCTGGGCAGGCCACCGCCGCTCACCCCCCCCAACCCCTCCCCCCAGTTTGGGCACTCTGTGTCTGAAAGGTTCACCTTCATTGCACTATGTCAACCAAATTTTGATAACCCATTCACACTATCATTACCTACCTTTTCACCCATTTACATTGGAATAGCAGCAATAGCTGACATTGTGGAAGTGACCAAGTTTTGTCATCGTGTATGTTTAATCAACATTTTTGGCATGAAGACAATGTAATCCACCAAAACTGACATCAGAATTGGACTCTCCAGATTAAACTCCCTAAGAGTTTAACTTACTTTTAAACTTAGGTTTAAATACAATTTATGATGTTTCCAGGTGTATAACAACTATGATTATTTGTTTTTGCTTTAAAAGATTATACTTTTATTTCTTCTAAACTATCAAGTATTTCTGCATAACTAGGTACCTAGATTAAAGGTATGTGTCAGTCATAGATCTTAATTTTTAGATATTCCAGTTTAGTGTGTGTGTGTGTGTGTGTGTGTGTGTATAAGATCTTTCAAAATGCTGTATCTCTGATTCTAATCAACATTTTTTGTGAAATTTGAACACAATTATAAATTTTATTATATAGTTCAATTTGTTTTTACCACATGTAATTATCTTTAATAGTTTTTGAAATATTATAAAAAACACTTGAAAATAGTCTTGTCACTGTTCTCTTGCTTTCCCCCCTTTCATAGCTCTCTCTTATGTCCACCTTCTTGCTCCTCCCACTGGGGTACAAAAGGAAGGCATGAAAGCAGCTGTGGGTCATCCCAAACACAGATGACCTACTGTGCAATTGCCTGCAAGCTTGAGTTGCTGTTCTGAGACGTAAAGCCATGTTACTTGCTATTAGTGTTTCCTTTCATCCATCTGACTATAGAAGATGCCTAAACATATGTCAAAGCAATTGAATGTTTGTGGGTTCATGGAAAAATATAAAAACCCCAATTATTGAAGCAGATTAAGGACCACTGCAGCACCTAATACTGATGTACAGCACCCACAACATGTACACCTGGATTGCCATTGGAAACTGTTGTCTGCCACTGGTTCATCTAATCCAAGCCCTGCCAAAGAAATCATGGAACATTAGCAAAGACAAGAAGCTGTGTCATTGTTAGACCTTGGACTTTATATGGAAAAGACAGTTTTTGATGACCAAGTGAAAGCTTAATTAGTGCAAAATGCATGGACCCCATTGCCAGGATATGTATTTCCTGTGGATAAGAAGAAGCATCTAAGTTTTCAACCCAAATGGTTCAACAATTTCCCTGGTTAGCTTACTCATTTCGTGTACAAGGGGCTCTCCGTAGCTACTGTATGGTGTTTGTAAAGATGGTCACTAGAAGCTTGGTGCATGGGTTGCAAAACCATTTGTGTGATGGAAAGATGCAATACACGTCTTCAATGGACACCAAAAAACAGAGTAGCATCAGAACAACTTGTGCTTGGCTGAAAACTTCTTGCAAAATCACAGTAGAAAATGTCTTGATTTAACCCATCATCATGATAAAGAAAATAAGAAGAAATCAGAAAGAAACTTCTGCCAATTGTAGAAACTATTGTCTTTTGTGGTCAACAAGAACTGGCTTTAAGAGGGAGCAATGATTCATAACTTATTACCTGTGAAAAACTTTTGCACAATGATGGTAATTTTAAGATCTTATTGAGACTCGTGCCGTATCAGGAGACACTGACCTGAAAAGTTATCTTGGAACTGCAGCTAAGAATTCCCAGTATATTAGTCCTTAAATACAGAATTAACTAATAGACATTTATGGTGATAAGATAGTCCTAACCTGTTTTTTCTCTGATGCTTTAACTTAAGATATTTTGACTAGTTGTGAACAATAGCCTTTGTTCATTCCCCCCAAAGCACTCTGCATGTTTGCAATACACCTTCAGAGGGAAGGAAATGCACACACACTGTCTTACACAGACCTCCCTTTCTCCAAATACCTTATTATTATTATTATTATTATTATTATTATTATTATTATTATTATTATTATTATTATTATTAAAAACCAGAGGTCTCTCATCAGTGGAAGAAAGCAGTTTGGCAAAAAATAGAACAATTTCGGAACAGATCCAAAACTGATGTGTAAGTTTTCTTAAGAAATTTAATTTAAATGCTATGAAAGAAATGCAAGCTTCTCTTTCTGTTCTCAGATTTCTTCTGTTTCCAGAGTAATTTTTTTTTAAATTTCACCCTGTTATGTTAAATGTCATTACATAAAAAAAATGTGGTTAAGCTATTTCGTTTAAAATATAATTGAATTGCTGGAGCACATTAAATGCTGAAATGTTTTAAGCAGGGATGGAAAAAAATAATTTAATGATGTTCTCTTTTATGATAGTTAATTAGCCTGCCATGAATGAAAGTGAAACAAGAACACCACCTACTGTAAAAGTGAATGTTCTACACTCATGATGCTAATTTATTCATGTCTACATAAAGAGGGTAGATCAAGACTATATTAACCCCTTTATGACAAATGCTTTTGGGCTCTATCTAAAAAGAATGCTAGTGGAGACTCCTGGAAATTTATTTTTGATTTTAAAAAATCTACATAATTGTGTTGGTTTATGATGTGCTTGAAATTAGTCTTAATTGATGTAGTTTGAATTGACAACAATTAACATTAAGAATAAATGTTAGGGATATCTTCTGCAAATCAGTATGATTATCAAAAAAAGTAAAGGCACAGGTTTTATCATGGCTTGTTTTGGTTTCACTGTCATTTTCCCCATTATCTGTTAAAATAACTTTTATTAGATAATCTAAAAGAAAACACCAAAATCCCCAACTCCCTTTTTTATTTTGTGGAAAACAATATCATTTGGAACTAAATTAAATTATCAATGTACAAAATGTGAAATGTAACCATTTTTGTTTTGTTTTGAAATGCAACAGTGGGTTGGGTTTAAATTTTATGGTCAAACTACTGAGTTAAGTCCAGAAGCTTTTTCACACTATTCAGTAACAGCATGATGGGTGTATCCACACTGTTGAATGAATGCAGTTTGGCACCACTTTAACTGCCATGGCTCAATGCTATGGAATCCTGGGATTTGTAGTTTGGTGAGGCATCAACACTCTTCAGTAGAGAAGGATAAAGTAAAGGTAAAGGTTTTCCCCCCCAACATTAAATCTAGTTGTGTTTGACTCTGGGGGATGGTGCTCATCTTCATTTCTAAGCCAAAGAGCCAGAGTTGTCCATAGACGCCTCCAAGGTCATGTGTCCGACATGACTGCACAGAGCGCCGTTACCTTCCTGCCGGAGTGGTATCTATTGATCTACTCACATTTGCATGTTTTCAAACTGAGTCCCTTCGGGTGCGAAGGGCGGCATAGAAATGATGGAAATAAATAAATAAATAAATAATAGATTGGCAGAAGCTGGGGCTAACAGCAGGAGCACACCCTACTCCCCATATTCCAACTGCCGACCTTTCAGTTGGCAAGTTCATCAGCTCAGCAGTTTAACCTGCTGTGCCACCAGAGGCTCCAGAGAAGGATAAAGACCCTGTTAAACTACAATGCCCAGGACTCCATAATATTGATCTCTAGTAGTTAAAAAGGCGTTAAACTACATTAATTCCACAGAGTAGATAACCCCTACACCAGGGAAGGGATTTCTCTTTCTGTGTGTATTTAGCCTGCTGTAGTCCTGAGTCCCTGAATTTAAAGTTGCTTGTCTGTAAGAGAAGTTCCCTTGGTAATAAACAGCAGCTGTGAGGGATGTGAACTGGATCAAGACTATGGTAGCTGAAAATGGCTAAAGCTCCCCACCCACCGTGTCATGATCTTGATCCAGATCTTCTTCTGTGCCACTTACTTTCTATAAATATATATATGTGTATGTATATCTATCACACAAACGTTTGAACAGGAAAAGGGAAAACTGGGTCAGTGTGCAGCTTTAATTTTCCACTGTGTTCTTAGAATTATCTGTTGATTCATATACCGCCTTTCTCCTAATATGGGATTCAAAGAAGTGTATAATATTACTGTAGTTAAAACAAAATAATTGAAAGATTTTGGGCTATAGAAGTTAAAGAGCATTAAACAACCAATCCAGTTTGATATATTAATACAATTAAAACTCATTAGTCACATATTGCATCTTAAAACACATCGCACACATTGCACATTCTCCTCCTCCAATCAGTCAATGGCTGGAGGACTGTTTGAATAAGAAGGTGTTTGCGTGCAGGTGAAAAGAGAGCAGAGAATTGATCAATTCTGCTTGCCTTGGGGAAGACCTCAATAGCTTGGGAGTGGAT
The DNA here is from genome assembly GCF_035594765.1 of Anolis carolinensis. Classification (NCBI taxonomy): domain Eukaryota; kingdom Metazoa; phylum Chordata; class Lepidosauria; order Squamata; family Anolidae; genus Anolis; species Anolis carolinensis. The sequence goes on from NC_085844.1 coordinate 171,571,216, forward strand.
CTGTTGTGATGATAGTGGGTTTCCTAAGTGTTTCACTATTGTGAATAACACACAATGTAGAGGTCAGGAAAGGTGAGGATGTTCTCCATTTAGCATTCAGAATGTGGCCTCCTCTTCCTTAGGAGATCTGAGTAACAATGACATAACTCTTGTCCTTATTTTGTGCCAAGTAAAAATTTGGCAATTGACTTCAGCCTTTTGGGGCCAAATGAGATCATGGCTTTATTTTGTTCTGCTCAAGTTGTTAAATCTTGAATAGCTTACAGTGATTGTATTAATTGTATCCAGATCTGAGATATATTGATATAAATTGGTTTAGAAATATTTTTTTTAAAATGAATGAAACAAACTGTATCTTGCTCTGCTGGGTCATCTTTGTTCTTGTCCACACGTACAAGGTGGAACTGTCTATAGCACACAGACAGCCTTCATGGACAGAGGAAGTTTCCCACTGCAGACAATCCATGGACTGACAATAGTAGGGAAGTACATCTGGACTATTCAGTTTTTGTCACCATTCTCATAAATTCACAAGGTATTAATCCCAAGAAAATGATATGGACAAACTCAGAAAAGTTGCTTAGGGAAGTGTTTGTTCATTTCAAACCTAAATGTACTAGTATAAATTTTGTAAACTTAGAAAATGGGAGAACATCTATCCATCGATTTTCAAGTAAATTTGATTTAATGGAATTTCCCTGACCCCCCCCCCCCCCCGGGTTTCTCTAATACAGAGAAAGTAACTTTCATAAAGATGGAAATCTACTGTCCTTCAAATAAACACCACTGTTTTAAATGAAAGTCATCCAATTTAGCTTGATAGAGAGGAAATGTTAATGAATCAATTATACCACCACCAATCAAATAAGAAAACATTAATTGATGATCTGTGTTATTTATCAGGTCTTATCATTTACGTGGGAAGATGTTAATGCAATTTCATATGTAATGTTTGCAATTTTATACCATGTACTCAGTAGGATAAGGAGGTTGCAATATACTTTAATAAATTAATATGATGACTAGCATTGCAACACAAATTTAATTGATTTTTGTTATCAAGGGACAAACTGGTTAAATTGGTTAATGAAATTTGTTAATCCAAACTACTCTTTCACCTCAATAGAAAGTAAGTTTTCCCATGCAACATATACACATTCGTCAGTATCAGGGCACTTGTGTTGATTGTCATCTGAAGACTTGAGCCAGATTTGAAGGGCTGAAATCATATCTCTGTGGGACATATGTTTTCATCCCTTCAAATCTGGCTCAAGTCTTCAGATGACAATCAACACAAGTGCCCTGATACAGGCTTAGCTTGGAAAACCATATGATTTAGGTTGTAAATCTACATGGAAGTCTAAGTTAGGGATATCAAATTCACTTTCTCCGAGGGCCAAATCAGCCTTATGTAACTATGTTGTCCTGCCATTGAAAGCCTCATGGGCCTATTAAATGATGTGGTAGGTCACATTTGGCCCATGGGCCTTGCATTTGACACTTGTGGCTTAGATGCTAGAGTACAATTGTGAGTGACACACAGGGACAATTAGGAGTACAGGGTCAGTTGCATAATTAGAATTAGAACTAAATCCCAATAAGTAAATTTAGATCACAGCTCTCCATGCTAAGTCAAACATAGCTACAATATAGCTCCTTGGTGTATCTTAAATTCAAGTAAGTTATAATCCCACTAGCCACTATACTTCCCATTTCAGCTTTACTAGCCCAGTAAAGTTGATTCATTTTGGGAACATTAAACTTCTTAATGTTTAATTCTAAGTAAATCAGATATATAATATTCATGATACACCTTGCGGGTAGGTTTAGCCTCCAGAGATGTTACGTTTCCCTGTTACCTGTTCTGAAAATGATTACCCTTTTCATCCAAACCTCTTCTCAAAAAAGGAGATCCAGTTCAATGTGGCTAATGAATCTGAGCTAAATTTGATGCATAGCTATACTTTCTCCAGTTCTTACAATCGTGGTTGTTTGGCATCAGGTTATAATGATACATAATATTGGAGGGCAGGATACATCACTTCTGTTTTCTGGATAGAATATGAGGTGGAAGCAAAGACTACTGCATGTATGGGCCTGTTTAGTTTTTGTCAACACAGACAACAAAAACATGTCCTGGATGCTAAAGCAACATCAGGTGTGCATTTCAGTTTTATTTAATTTTTAAATGAACTACTGCATTTTAGTTAATTAAATCTGTATGAAGCATGCAGTACCACATCTAGATATTTCATGCCACTTTCAGCTTATGTTGATTGTGGAAACAGGCCTAAGATACTCCTTTAGACAGGTCACTTGAAGCTCCGTCTGCAGGCACAGAACTATTCAAATTGTTAGAGAAAGAGAAGGAACTTTTTTTTAGCAATGGGGAGGGGAGAGAGTGTGGTACCCAAAGGATTACAAAGGGATTACACCCCCCCCCAATTGTCCATTCCTGATATCATATACATTTAATTTTATAGAGGAATGGATAATGAACTACAGTAGAGTCTCGCTTATCCAACGTAAACGGGCCAGCAGAACGTTGGATAAGCGAATATGTTGGATAATAAGGAGAGATTAAGGAGAAACCTATTAAACATCAAATTAGGTTATGATTTTACAAATTAAGCACCAAAACATCATGTTATACAACAAGTTTGACAGAAAAAAGTAGTTCAATATGTAGTAATGCTATGTAGTAATTACTGTATTTACGAATTTAGCACCAAAATATCACGATGTATTGAAAATATTGACTACAAAAATGCATTGGATAATCCAGAACATTGGATAAGCGAGTGTTGGATAAGTGAGACTCTACTGTATTCTAAAACTGAGTTAAGTAGCCAAGAACTTCTATAGCACAGTTACAAGAAGCAGATAATCATTATATATTATTTCAGTTTTATACCAGTTTCACTATTATGGCCCAATAACAACATACCTAGGAATTGTCGTTTATTAGAAATGAACATATTTCCAGTTAGAAATTACAATCCACTTTCATGGTTTGACAGTTTCCATTATTCCCTATGGAGAGGGGTAACAACTGCCATAAGCCCTGGCCAACATGTAACAGTAGCCTGGAAAAAAAAAACTATCCATCTCAGGACATATGAAAATAATGTACTTCTGTGACATAGTACAATTTAAGAAAAAAACTACAACACATAGGCATTCTAAAATCCGCTTGGAAGTAACTTGAATACACAGAAGGCATATCTCCTTTATTCAGTGCTTTAATGAGAGGCCACTTTCACTCTATAGAGTTATAGCAGCTTGATATTATTTTATTGCCGTAGCTTCATTCTATGGCATCATGAAAATTGTATTTGGAAAGTTAGCATTTAAAATTCCCTGTGAGAAGCTCTAGTGCCTCACAAAATTACACTGACTTTAGTGATGGTTCCTTGCTGATATTCACATAATTAAACATCATATATGGTGTGAAGACGCTCCTTTTCAAGGAAGCGTTTAATTAACCCCAAAAAGTGGTAGTGGAAGCTCTGTTTTTTATCTTGGTTTTTATGTTCATATAGTTTTAATCGTTTTTTCTGTTTTAAATATTCATTTTTAATGGGTTGTTTTAACTTTTGTATTTTATGTTTTTATTTTGTTGTAATCGCCTTTGGTCTGTGCTCAGAGAAAGGTGAGATATAAATTTCTCAAATAAATAAATAAATAAATAAATATTGTCATGCATATATCTAAAGTCATATATCTGGGTAACTTGTGCAATCATGGGATAGGTTTGTCATGCACCAGAGTTGGGAAACATGCTGCCTTTGCTTCCCTTTTTTTGGCTTCTGCCACTGTCCAGCTGATCATCATGAAAATTATTATTAGGAAGTCCATATGTGAAATGCTCTGCACCACAGTCCCAATATGTTTGGTGGTGCAAGAGGATACTCTAGCACAGTGGTTCTCAACCTGGGGTACCCAGGTGTTTTTGGCCTACAACTCCCAGAAATCCCAGCCAGTTTACTAGCTGTTAGGATTTCTGGGAGCTGAAGGCCAAAAACGTCTGGGGACCCCAGTTGAGAACCACTGCTCTAGCACTACTCAGTACTATAGCTGCTGAAGCTGCTGCCAAAATTCATTTGCAATGGCAAATTCAGTGGTTGAATGCTGATAATAGAATAATGGACAATGGTGCAGCCTATGATTGGTTTGGAGGAACCCATTGCAGCCCTCAAACCCCTAGATGTTGTCCTTTCATTGTTGTCCTTTATTATTTTGGGCAATGCAATCTTTTGAAATATTCCTTGTTTATTTAACTTTCTGGTTCTAGTGTCTTATTCAATCCCCTGCCCAGTTAGATTAGCTCTAGAAATTGCTGAGAACAGTTGTGCGTCATCTCAACAGATGTTACCTTAGAATAGCCAATCAACTTGGCGCTAATGTGAATGCGCGAGCAGTTAGGTAATGAGTAAATATTTGACCCAACTGCAGCACAGAATCAATTCCTTCTCTAAAAAAGGAGGGGGTAACTCTAATTTGTACCAGCATTTACTTGGATGATCTCCTCCCCATCAGCGATGTTCCATGAATAAATTATTAACATTCACTAATTTATTTATTACAAGTTTTATGCCACCCTTCAATTATATTATCAGAGCTGCTATTTCAAGTAAAAGTTAGGCCAGTTCTGTTTCTATTATGAAATCACTATTGGATCCAAAGGACCTTAAAATACTGTGTTCCTGCTGAGGTTATTAAATTAGGTTCAAATGCAATTATACTCTTCACGTTGTTAGGAAGGAGAAATAAGCCAAGGGAAATAATACAGCAAAAGAGGAGGTAGTATAAAATCCTGTGTTTGCTTCTCCTGTTTTTGTTTGATTTTTTGTTTTTATGATGACAGCATTTGAGGCCAGTTCTCTTCTTTTTTCAAGGATGAGTTGGGACTGACAAGCACAGTAGCCTTTCTGATTAAGCAAAGTCCTTAATAGAGAAACTCTTTGGCTGTCAAATGCACATACAATATTGCACAGGGGCCAGCCATACTTCAGCCATGATGATAGAGTGGGCAGCTCTCTTGTCAGATCAATTATGTACAAGGCCCATCTTCTCTATGATTCCCCTATTTTTTCCTCCTGACAGTTCACCTTGGGCTCAACCTTCTGTTCTCACGGAGACAAACCTGCAGACAATAGCAAACTTCAAGCTGTTCGTGCCCTCACTGGAATATGATACAAAGTAACCCCTTCCTGTCCCACCTCTTGCTGCCTTTCAGACAATGGTGGTTGTCTTCATCAAAGGTTTTGTGAGAATGTTTGAAATGCATTTCAAGATAAAAAAAATGGCAACTGCTTTTTTTTTTGTTCAGCACTTGCATATATGTGCAGAAGTTGAACCTATGTGCATACAAGTCAGCTCTGATTTTTTTGGAGCCCCCAATGGCTCAGTGTGTTAAACCCTTGTGGCAGCGGGACTGATGACTTGAAGGTTGGGTTGCTGACCTGAAGGTTTCTGGTTCGAATCCAGCTCGACTGTCCTTGCACTGTCCTTGCAGACAGTCAATTCTCTCAAACCAAAAGCGATTTGCAATTTCTTAAGTCACTCCTGACATGAAGAAAAAGCTCTGATTTATGGATACTCTGTTGTATGGCTTCCATGGGAAGATGTATTCAGAGAGGATTACCCATTCCGTTTGAGTATGAGAGAGTATGATTTGCCTAGAGTCACCCACTGGGTTTCCATGCTGGGCAGGGATTCAGATCCTTGCTTCCGGGAATCCTAGTCCTAGCTCAAACAACTACACTATGCTGACTCCCTCTGTGGAAATACAACATATTTGCTTTGCAATACAGGTTTTATATCATTGAGTTACATGGTACTATCCTTTGACGTCTTGGGATTTATACTTTGGAGTGAATTATCTGCAGACAGATACTAGATTCTTTGGCAAAGAATTCTAAATACCTAAAAATCCAAAGGTTTCCCAGACTAAGGTGATAACAGCTAAAATTGTATAATACTGCTGTGACGATGCAGTGCAGTAGTTCCCAACTTTTGGTCTTCCAGTTGTTTTGGACTTCAACTCTCACAATTCCTAACAGCTGGAAAGCTGACTGGGATTTCTGGGAGTTGGTCCAAAACACCCGAAGGGCCAAAGGTTGGGAATCACTGGTGTAGTGCAATACAACCTCTAAGTTGGTGGGACATGTAAAAAAAAATGGCTCTTTCACTCTCCATTCTCAAAGTTTTACATGTGTTACCTTCATTTCATTAGCATAAAAATATATATTTAGCATTTCCCCCCTACAAACCATAACTATGCAGTGGGACCTTGGTTCTAGGCCCAACTGTTCAGATATGCCTCATAGAAAATGGGCTTAAGTCTTATTATATACAATGGCAATAATAAAATGGTGTCCCCTAAATAAAATGGCAAAACCAAAGTTTGCTTTTTGGGAAATTTTTGGCATATTTTAAAGCTGTTTATGGTTGAATTTGTGGATATAAAATCTATGGTTATGGAGGGTTGATGTATCACTTCTCAGTGCAAAATTTGCAGGGCGATATGTTATAACTAGATTAACCTGTTCCAGAATCCACATTGATTTTTTAGAATGGGGAACAATCTATGGGGCAATCATAGGGGCCTGCATGGTAGGTAATTGGAATAGATGGGGTATTTCCCAACTCCTTCTATGGTTCTGACCTGGTGCTGTGTGAGTGGAATTGAGATGAGTTCGTGCAGTCAGGGTCTGTGCTCTGTTGAATGGGTGATGTTTTATCCTGCACCAAGTTGACATTTACAGTTAAGGTAATCAAAAGATTCACCTCCTTACCTTCCTTTGCCATTTATTTACCTCTCTCCTTCCCTGACATATTAAAGCATATAGTTAAAATATAGAAGGCTGCCATGAATACAGAACAGAACTCCAGAAACACTGCAAGTCAAAATACATTTTAAGTATCTTTCAAAGTTTTCAGAATTGCAAGGGCATTGCTAGATGAAATATGTAAGTAACCCACCCACTCTTGGTTGCTTTTAATTCTCATGTTGTAGTTGATGCTGTTGAGTAAAAGTATGACAGTTTCAGTTGTGTCTCCATGTATCTCCCCTAATAGCAGCTTTGTGGCCAGAATTTGGAGAGGATGTCAGAACTTTCCCCCCGAAGTATTTTCCAAAGTGGCTGGGTGAATGTAATGTTAAAATGTTGAGATGCCAGCCATATGGCACCTCTGTGAATTTGCTCACAATGCAGTGTGCTTGCTGCACATCTTGTAAATATTTCTAATAACAACATTCCCTTCTGTGTACAACCTGTTGAGCAGGGATGGGAAAGAGAAAGCTCCAGAAGCTGTAAGTAGATGTAGATGATATTGAAGCTTTGTAGATTTATTTGGACTCTAACTTCTTGAGTCTTCAGATGCTCTGAGATGTGAGTTTTAGATATTTTAATAAAGCATTTCTAAACCCTCTGAGTGAAAGAGATTTTGGCAAGTCATGTGGGCTCAAAGCAATTTGAATGTGAGCTTTATTTCCTTGATAGTTGGCATCTCCTGCCATCTGTATGTCCCACACTGCTTGTTCTAGGCAGATCCTTTCTGCGGGGAAAGGTTTAGTGGCATTTTAGGAAGAATGATAGTGGGAAAATGGCTAGGGGTGGCATGAGGTAGAAGAGTGGTTAGGCTAGTACAACATGGTTATAGTTCTGAAAATTAACATGGATGAATGAGAGGAATGGCTTACACAGACTGAAAGGCAATCTGAAGATGCATCTCCATGATGGGAGGAAAAGCGGTTTTCAATTATTTTTACCTTTTATATGGAAAGATACTCCAATGTTGCAAGAAAATTATCAATTATCATGTGATATATTGCATGTCAGGACTTTTTATAAAAAATATGTGTTTTGTGCAAATATATTTTTGCATAGAAAACAGCATATTTTACACAAAAGCTAAAGTTTCTCTACAAACCTTGGGGTGCATGAACAAAATATGTTTTTTTTGTCTAAAAGCAAGGGTTTTGTGTGTGTGGAAAAAATGAACTTTGCCTCACAAAAAAATAAAATCCTGTGATATAACGAGTAATTGAAAAGTATCTCCAAAGTCCCATAACCTCATTCAAAGGGTGAGGTGGGGGAAAATGTGAAATTCCTTTTGCCAATTTACTAAAAAATAAAATAAGTGGGAACTTACACTCCTAATCTGCACTGTATTGTTACATTTTTTCAGATTTTTTTTTCTTGTCAGGAGCAACCTGAGTTACTTCTGGTGTGAGAGAATTGGCCGTCTGCAAGGACGTTACCCAGGGGACACCCGGATGTTTTGATGTTTTTACCATCCTTGTGGGAGGCTTCTCTCATGTCCTCGCATGGAGCTGAAGCTGATAGAGGGAGCTCATCCGCGCTTTCCCCTGGTGGGATTCGAACCTGGCAGCTTTCAGGTCAGCAACCCAACCTTCAAGTCGCTAGGCTTTACCCCTCTAAGCCACCGGGGGCTCCTTTTCGGATATGGAATAATATGTTATATATGTCTCAGGACACTGCTCTTTAGCACAAACTAATATGTGTTCAGTTTGTGCTAAAGAGCAGTGTTATGATTCTTTTGTAATATTCTTCTTCATGGAAACAATGAGTTATTTTAAGTATTTTCTTTTTTGCACTGTAAGGAAATCTTCAAGATCCACTCCACTGTTATAGCCATGTCTTCTGATTTGATCTGTGAAAACCCATCTTCGAAGCCAGACAACTATGCTAATCTAAGGAATTCTTTCCACACCACGCCTCACTGGAACTCCTTTGGTCGATTCTGCTATATAGCTTCAAAGTTGGGTGGTTGGGCGAGGCACTTGTGATTGTTGAATGGTACCACAAACATAAATGTGAGTTGTACTATTTATGATGTTATAAATCAGGCTTGTGACATTGTAAATGTTGAAATGGGTGTCTATCTGGTTGGTGTTCTGGACAATCCTTCCTGTCAAATTGAGTCCAATTTAAAAAAAAGACAAGAGCATAAACATATGACCACAATGTATTTGTTTATTTAAAAATAAGCAACTTGCAGTTATGTTGAAAAACTTTAAGGATGACACATAGATTTGTACAGTGATTTACAATAAGTCAGAATTAAAACCAAAAGCAACACATACATTAAGAACAGTAATAGCTTGCTCACATTATAAGTAAAATGCTATTCTGGTTAATTTTGAAATTAGATTTTGATATGTAAGGTCCACCAGTACCAACCCTACTTTTAGATAGTATAAAGCAATTGCCTCAGGCAGCAGATGCAGAAGTACAGTCATTGATCTATTGCAGTTCTAGAGGCCAATTTCTGGGTCTGGGGTTCTTTCGCAGAACAAAAATATAGTGATATGATTCCACTATAGAATCTTGAGATCTGCAAGTTAGGAAAGGTATTTAGAATATTTAGGCTGGCATGCCTATTTTGGATATGACAAAAGATCTGTAGAAAAAGGTTTTGGAGACCACTTTATGCAATCCTCAATTATAAAGATTTGGGAAAAATATAAAATATATATGTATCAAAAAATACCGATGTGGGTCTCACCTCTGGAGGCTAATCAAAGGAAAATTCTTGGGTGGAAAAAAATGGCCAATATACAAAGAAATTTTTAATAAAAAGAAATGACCAATTCCAATTGAAAGAACAAGAAGATCTAAAGAAAATCTATACTAATCTATCCTGGTTCCAATACGCCCAAATAAAAGAACAATTTGTAAAAGATAGCCAAATTTGTTTTAACAAAATGGAAACGATTTGGGACAGGTTGCTTAGAAATGGGGGAAAAGGTATTACACTTTTATATAACAAATTGTTGGAATGGTCGACAGAGACTGAAACAGTAAAAGCATGTATGGTGAAATGGGCTAGAAATCTTGGCAGACAAATCAAATTTGAGGAATGGGAACAAATTTGGAATAAGAAACTTAATTACACCTATGCGACAGATTTAAAGGAAAATTGGCTGAAAATTTTCCATAGGTGGTATATTACACCGAAAAAATTAAGTCTAATGTATCCAAATATGCAAAACAAATGTTGAAAGTGCAAATAACATGTTGGCTCCTTTTACCACGTATGGTGGTCATGTGAGGAAACTCATAAATTCTGGAAAGTTACACACAGAACTTCAGAAAATACTAAAAAAGACCTTCCCTTTAAAGCCAGAGTATTACCTTCTAGGAATAACCGACAAAGATACAGACTTTAATAAAAATGAGGATATTTTATTCACGTATATGAATACAGTGGCAAGAATTTCATTTGCAAAACATTGGAAACTACAGAACACTCCAAGCATTGAAGATTGGCTTGGCAAAATGGATGAAATATATGACATGGATTCATTAACATTTTTGGTTAGACAACATAAAGGAAAGCCAATAAAGCATACGGACTGGTCATATTATGAAGAATACAAGGAATACAGGTCGAAGAACTCAATAAAACCACCCAGTAATAACTGAAAAGGTGAACAAAAGTGGGAAATCATACCGAAGCGATGAGAATGGAAGACTGACAACTATTCTCTAAACTCCCTTTTATCCTCTTACCTATATTCTTATTCTAAACTTTTTTCAATTAATATCTTCCTTCTTTTCCCCTTTTCCCCTTTTCCCCTTCCCCCCTCCCTCATCCCCTTCCCCCCTTTTTTCCTTTTCTTTCCCTTTTTATATAATTGTATATAAAATCTTCTAATAAAAATTAAAAAAAGAATCCTGAGATCTGCAAGTTAGGAAAGGTATTTAGAATAGTTAGCCAGGGAGCTCTAGTGCCTCATAAAATGACAAATTCCAAGATTCAATAGGATGTGCTGTGCTATACTTATGTAATGTAGGTTACCTATGTGCTGTAGGTTACTATCTCATCTCTTTTGGGGGCCTTTTTTGTCTTTTCTTTTTCTTTCCACTGTAGTAAGAAAAGAGATAACAGGGAAAGTGTGTGCCTTATAGGCTTGCTTAACCTCCTCTGCGGTCCTTAGTATTTCCCTAGACACCATCACAAGCCCAAAGATGCTAACATTTTTAATAATTGCGTGTTTTTTTTTGTCCTTAGATCATGAAAGAATAACAAACCAAAAAGGTGCCAAAAGGCATTCTACTAATCTCCAAACCCTCACCCTAAGAGATTCTGATGTTGTGGGAGAACATATACCCTAATTTTTATTCCCTATAAGAGCCCCCAGTGGCACAATGGGTTAAACCGCTGAGCTGCTGAACCCGCTGACTGAAAGGTTGGTGTTCGAATCTGGAGAGCGGGGTGAGCTCCCATTGTTAGCCCCAGCTTCTGCCAACCTAGCAGTTTGAAAACATGCAAATGTGAGTACATCAATAGGTATTGCTCCTGTGGGTAGGTAATAGTGTTCTATGCAGTCATGCCGGCCAAATGGCCTTGGAACCATTTCACGGACAACGCCGGCTCTTCAGCTTAGAAATGGAGATGAGCACCAACCCCCCAGAGTCAGACATGACTAGACTTAATGTCAGGGGAAAAACTTTACCTTTAGCCTATAAGAGATGCCCATTCTTTAAGAGACAAAGGAATGCCTTCTCTTTGCTTCTTAAATACGCTGACAAGTTATCTAAGTAGAACCCATGATGCCATCTCTCCTTCTAAAACCTTCCTACTCTCTTTATTTGAATAACTTTCCCCATAGCTTCTAAAGTTAGAATCTTAAATGTGCCTGAGGCTTCCCAATAAGAAAGAGCGGTGGATAAAAAGTCAGCGTCCATTGAGTATTTTCCAATCCTTGCAGATATTTGATAATTATGCACCAAGTCAATAAAGAATAAAAATGTACATTTGGAAGTGAAACAACACTTTACATCAACAATTTCAACAAGTGACATGGCTTTTCTGGTAAGCCTATTTTCCTAGTATTTGTCTGCTCATTCCTTATTGGAACAAGAGACACAGTGGCCCATGACTGGATAGGTCAGCATTTTTTATTTCCTTTCTGCTCTCCCTAATGAAAAGCATATGTGTCTAGTAAATCTTGCCTCTCTTCTTATTAAACCAGTCAGTGTTCATTATTGAGGTCTGGGCCTCGCTGGGCGGGAATCAATAAGATGATCCTTTTAATCACTTTAGTAATCAACAGCCTATTTCTTATTTCACTCTCTCTGCAGTAGTCACTGAAATAAAAAGATTTATCTGCCCCTACGTACATATAAATCACACAGATTTGTACTCACAAACATGTGTGCACAGGCAAGCATACAGATCTCTGTTCATCTAGGGTAACTTTCAACTGTAATTTGTAATGCACTCAGGGTATTCTAAAAAAAGAAATGTGAAATGGTTTTTCTCTATGTCAGGAGTCAGCAATGTGTGGTCTCTCAGATCCTTCATCATGGGCAAGGTTGTCTAGGGTAGATGTGGCACAACAATATCTGGATAACAAGACCACTTCTGATGGAAAAGAACACGCATATCCCCTCCCCTTAACGTTTTGGATTGGTCATACATTCAGTAAATTCATTTAAACCAATGGGACTTAGAGTAGTCATTGGAATTTGGCATGTGGACTATGGAAAGGTTAACCAAGAGACTCTTAAGTTGAAAAAAATATTTCCCATTCATGATTTAAAGCAGGTGTAGAACCTTGTAGATCTTTTTAGCCAAAACTACCATAGTTCCTTATCAGCACTGGTAAACATTCAGAGGGTTGTAATTCAACAATATCCAGATGGCTGAATTATTCCCACCTTTGGCTTAAGGAAAAATGAAACTTTTGGAGTGGCTGAGAGTATTTGGAACTGGGAACTTACTTTTTTAAACTACAACTCCCAGAATGCCTACTAGGGGGATAATGGGGGAGCTCTAGACCCCCTAAATTAACTTTTTCCAAGCACCACTGAACATTATAGATTCTTATAGGAAATAATAAGAGAAAAGATTGGACAATGTTCTAAAGAGTTTCACTGGTGAAATTAAAGTGTGCTTATTGGTGGAAATGCAAGACAGTGTGGTAAAGGATGGGATGTCAACATAATGGTTTGTGAAGCCTGAGCCCTGAACGTGGTGAGTGATTTCCACTGCTGCATTTTACACAGAGGTGACAAAATTACTATGGCATTACAAGGTAAGACCAGAAATATGAAGACTATAACAGTCAAGACAGAAGATAAGCAGAGCACAAACCAGAGTTTTAGCTGAGGGAACCTCTCTCTATATATATTCTCAGCTGTATGTTTCCTGTATATTGCAGCATATTTTCAGCACTGTAATTTGGCTTGACGAGAAAAATAGCCAAGAAGAAGACAGAACACATGAATTCAAAATGTACAAAGTAAGCAAAATCTTTTGATTTGCTCCACAGACACCCACCAGCCTAGACACAAGAAGAGCAAACATCAATGGCAGTCAGACTTGGAGATTAATGGGGCATTCAGTCAGACTGCATGGTCAACAAGATAACGATAGCAAAGTCAGAGATGGACTTCCTCGGTTAAGATACTGCAAACTGCAATGTCTTAAAGAAAAAAGGCAAAGTCATCAGACAAATAGGCTGGTCACTGAAGGAGCCAGAGGTCACTGAAAGTGTTCACAAGTGCTGAAGACAGAACAGAAGAAAGGTGGGGAGTACAACCTTGTGTCACTATGAAGGGCAGACAGATGGCAGTCCAAAGTATAGTCAGGCAGTCATTTTTAGCTTGAAAGCCACACAAAGTAATTGTATATGTTAGATTTTATGGTCATATGCAATTGACTATCTCTTTCTATCCATCCATCTGAAACAAATATATGTTGGTGTGTTACAGCTATGGTTTCTTAATCTTATATGTATATATATGGGGGAAAAGAATATTCATTGCTAAAGTTAAAAGATCAGATCAGCCATATTATTAGATGTATGTAAATACTATGTACCACTAGAAGTACATTTTTCATAGATATAGCATTAGTTCCAGCTGTGTTGGGTCATTTACTCCAAAGCTATTATTTCTATTCATACTTTTTGAAACGTTGATCCTGAAAAATATGCAGAGATCCTTTTATATCTTGAATTATAATTAGCCTTCAAACATCTGAGCTTAGTAGGATGACATGGAACACCTTTGATACGAGGGCACACAAATGACTTGTAGGTACAGTTGAGATCATAGCCATCTTAAGACAAGATATTTTGCTGACTGGTGCTTCTGTCCATAAGCAGAGTTGACTACCATTTCAATCTTACTCCAATACACAGGCAATAGGATAAAGTTTCCACTATACTTGAGGGCAGCAGATCGTTCTAGACGATGGTAGAAGACAATCTATATCTCATAACAGAAGAAATTGTTAGGTTGCTCCACTCATTTTAATAATGGAGTCAACTTTGGATGAAATAATTTAACAAGCTAAGGCTTCCGATGATACCTGGAAAATAGATGACTTGAAAAAGCTTAAACCAGGGGTCCTCAAACTTTTAAAGCAGAGTCCACGGTCCCTCAGAGTGTTGGGGGGCTGGCCTATAGTTTGAAAAAAAAATTCAAACACATTCCTATGCACACTGCACATGCCTTATTTATAGTGCAAAAAATAAATAAATGAAAGAACAATACAATATTTAAAATAAGAACTATTTTAACCAACATAAACCTACCAGATTTCAATGGGAAGTGTGGGCCTGCTTCTTGCTGATGAGATAGTCAAGTTAATTAGGATTGTTGTTGTTGTTGTTGTGTGCCTTCAAGTCATTTCAGACTTAGGGCGATCTTAAGTCTAAAACTGAGGCAGGGGCCAGATAAATGATCTTGGAGGGCCGCATCTGGCCCATGGGCCTTCTTTTGGGGACCCCTGGCTTAAATTAAGTACTGAAACAAAAATATTTTGTCTCCCTCTCTTTCTTTCCTTCCATATGATAAATATTCAGAAAGAGGAAATACAATGAAATGATCACATGAAGTGTGGCTATAGCACTTCGTAAACTGAAAAGGAATAGTTTCAATAATTTCAGTGTGATGTATTCTTCAGAATTATTCACATGAGTGAGAATTGCAGGTTTAAATGCTGAACTCATGTATTCCATTGAACATTAGATCATGAATTCTACTTTATTTTGAAGGAAAGTTAGATTTACTAAGCACTTCTCATTAAATGTTGAACGATCCAATTTTCACACCTCTCCTCACATTGTGGTGGTAATAGAGAAAAAAGATGAAAAAGTTCAAACTTGCAGCACATCATTCTTTGAACATCTTTCATCTGTGCCTCTTGTTATGTAATAGTGAGATTTGTTTACTCAGGCCTGCAACCTGACACTAGCCATTCTTTTCCTACAGAGGTTTTTCTCAGAAAATCCACTCAGTCCCTCTTCTCAAGTTCTTCATACAGTTTTCACAAGAAAAAAGAAATCATTCATATCCAACAAAGAGAGTCTCGGATTCTTTAGATATTTTCCATTATAAGCTTTTGGCACCATTATGAGCTTCAGCTCAAGTTACATTCTTGATCTCCCTTCTTTCATCTGGTAAAAATGGATTATTTCATTATTAGCCTGGAACCGTTACTGTTCACAGAGATCAGGTCTGTGTATGAACAATTCCTTCCCTAGTGTATTGCAGAAAATCCCAGGGTTGCTATAAACTTTGCTCCAGACGCTAAAATCCTTGTTGGTGAGATCAGCAAGGCAGCTAACTTTCCCAAATGGCTCTTTTCACTCTTTTCACTAGCAACCCCACCCCCCAAAACAAAACAAAACAACAAACACCCTAACACAATTTTTCAGTATAAATGACTAGCTGTGCCCAGCCACGCGTTGCTGTGGCAAAGTGTGGTGGTATGGGAAACAAAGTATTGAGGAATTGGTGGTAGTTAATATATGTTATTTCCTAAAGCTTGTGAATATACAATATTTCTGGTTGTTCCTTTTTTCTGTCTGTTGGAGGCAGGTATGAATGCTGCAATTAGTCAGAATGATTAGCATGTAATGGCCTTTCAGCTTTAAAGCCTGACTGCTTCCTCCCTGGGGGAATCTTTTGTTGGGAGGTGTTAGCTGGCCCTGATTGTTTCATGTCTGGATTTCCCCAGTTTTCAGAGTGTTTTTCTTTATTTACTATTCTGATTTTAGAGTTTTTAATACTTGGAACCAGATTGTGTTCATTTTCATGGTTCACAGCAAAATAATAATAATAATAATAATAATAATAATAATAATAATAATAATGACTCTGATAATACACACTGCTTTTCTTCCTCCTCAGCTTCCTGCCTGGGGGAATCCTTTTTTGGGAGGTGTTAGCTGGCCCTAAATGTTTCCTGTCTAGAATTACCCTGTTTTCAGAGTGTTGTTCTTTATTTACTGTCCTGATTTTAGAGATTATATTGTTCTGTTTTATTATACCACAGTAATTTTTATATATTATATTCTAATCTTATATTATTTGCTTTGAGCTTCTACACAACTGCATAAAATCCACGTTGAACAGGATTATATGGCATTGTGGACTCAAGATAGTCCAGTTCAAAGAAGATACTGTGGATTACCTGCCTTGGCATTCTGGGTTATATAGCTGTGTGGAAGGGCCTTAAATCTACACTGCCATATAATCCAGTTCAAATAAGATAATCTGTATTTTATAGGCAGTTTGGAAGAAGCCTAAATTAACCCTCAGCCATTGTGGCTGAGGAGGTTGCTAGGACACGAAGTGAACGAGGCCTAAAGGGGGCAGGGCCTACCCTTCTGACTGGCAGGCAGGGGGAGAATGGCTCTTCCTTGTCCTCTGTAATTTGGACTTTATTTTTCTAGTTTTTTTAATTGAAAGACATAGATTGGATGACTATATTTTTTGTGGTCAAATCTGGTGTGATTTGGTCCAGTGGTTTTGTTGTTTACTCCACGGGAAAAATGCACATTACATTTTTATAGATAGATAGACATTGCATTCAGAAATGTTCAGAAATTCAAATGTTTACTATTAAAAAATTACATGGGACCTGAGTGGATGCCAAGGACCCAGTGTAGTTGTATAACTGTGAGATGTTAAGCATGCATGGCATCAAAGGAGAAGTGAACTGCATCCTACCAAGTGCAACCTACAAAGAAAGCAAAGTTTAAATGGGAATCTCAAAGACTCTGATTCTAGTGGCTTGAAAAATAGTTTTGTGTTGGAAACAATTTTTCATTGCAAAATGTTCTCTTATGTTACACAAACAGTGTTAGTTTATGTTGGTTTGTAAAGCATTTTAAACATATAATCAGTTATAACTAGAATTTCCAAAAGCAGAAACAATGTTGTCAAAAGGGATAGGCCAGAATCCTGTTAGTTACATATGGTTCTATATGTCCTTTCATAATCATTGTATATGGAGATAATTAGTACGTCTGTCCAGAAAAATTCCTCTGCCCATGCAACCTCCCTCCCTGACACTCGGGCATTTCTGGTGTCCATTTAGTGGTCATAGTGTGATCTGGCAGTATCTGGCTGTGTTGCTATCCCAAGAACACAAAGAAAAAGGAGTTCACCTGGATATGCCTGGAATCAGATTTCAAAATAACTTTGGAGGACTTTGGTATCAACCATCCTAATCTGGGATGTATACATGCTGTTCATGATTTAGAATGTCTTGGACTGAACTGGTCCTCAAAAGCATCCACCTGCCAAAGTGCTTTGGCATCCACATTGTATATGTCAAAATGAAAACATTGGAAGATAATGTTTTGATAATGATGAATATGTAGTCATCCTATTTGTTCTGTTAAGACCAGTGTTCCCCGTAATTACACCCAAATGATTGATATACTTAATGGAATAAAGGAAATTCACATTAAGGAAATAAGAACATTTCACTTGGGTAAGCTCACAAATTTACCACTTTCCTTCATCATCCCACTTCAATTAACTCTCAGATAACCCCTAGCAATGGATACCACTAATTTGATATGTAATTAAACATGCATTCTCATATTATTACACTGAATTATAGTTTAGATGAATGAGTAATATCTTAGGGAGAGATAGCTTTTCCAGATCCCTCTTCTGCCATCATGAAGTACTCCCAGATCACACTAAAGTGCTCCCAAAAGGGCAAGGGCTATTTAAGCTTTATAAATGCTGCCATCTTTTTAAAAAACCCACCTCACTACACATAAATGTTTCATGTCACTTCTTGGTGATGCACAGGCTCCAAACATTTAACTGTGCGGGTGTTTATATTTGTGGAACTCCTTTGAACATTTGCTGTGGATTTCAAACAGCTGCTACACGGAAGCACTGGGAATAGTAAAATCATGAATATTCAGGTGTAGCGACTGGAATGAACAGCCGTTAATAGAATAAACGCCTAAACAGTTGTGTAAGGCTTATTAAGACCTATTGGGGCTGAGATAATAAATTCCCAGCCTGACATGTTGCAACAAAATGTAGTTGAAACATTTTGGACCATCTCTTCAGAAATGAAGGGGAGAAAAAAAACTTAGTTCTGTATGGTAATACAATAGAACACCTGGAAATCTTGGCACAAGGTTTAGATTTGGCAGATATGCTTTTTCCTGCCCTCTTATTTTTACATCCTAGATCATCCTCACTTTAAAATGATAGCTTTGCCTAGTCTGTGAACTGCAAAAGATCTCTGGTTTCTGTACAGTCTCAAGTGTCCATTGCTATTCACAGGGCTCATTCAACAAATCCATTCAGGTTTCTGAAATTCTCCATGCATTTCAGAAGTATATTTTCTGTGAGATAGATTGGCACAAGGAAGAAAGATACCAGAACTTGGACAATCCACTTTCTTCAAATGACATCGCAAAATTTCCCACTAGGGTGGCCTTCCCAAGGTAAACTCCAAATCAACATGCTGACTGGTCACATTTTCTTGGAGATTTTGGGAGCTATAGCTCAGGAAATGTAACATTTTTCAAATTCAGCTATGGAAACTTTTCCTCTGTGTGTCAGTGCCAAGAAACGGGGAGAGCGGGGAAAACCATGGACTCATGTAACAGTGTTCCCTTACTGTCGTGGGTTGTGGGATCCCTTCCTAGGTTGTTTCCCCACTGTCTCCGACTTCCTCCCACTTCCTCCCTGGCTTCTTCTTTGCACTTCTGGCATCCTGCCAGCATAGAGCCCAATGATGCCCTGCTGGAAGTAGCCCTGTGACATCTGATGGGCTTTGGGGATCTTGGGGGACCGTGCAGGCAGTGCAGAGAAGTACAGAAAAGATACCTCTCAGCAGGGCCGTAGCCAGAAATTTTTTTGGGAGGGGTTTTGAAATGGGGGGGGGGAGTGAACCCCTAAACTACAGACCTGTCAATATCTGCTTGAGATAGTGCCTGGAGGGACTCTTAATTTTTTGTGTCTCATAGACTTAGCATGGGGATTTGGTTAACCAGTTAAAATTCATGAGTAAACCAGTTTTTTTTTTACCTGAAAAATTTCGGGGGGGGGGGGGGGAGGGAGTTTGAACCCCTACCCCCCCCCCCCCCCGGCTACAGGCCTGCCTCTCAGTCTCCATGTGATGAGGTCATAAGTCTTCTATGACCTATGGCAACCACATGTATTTCATAGAGGTTTCTTTGGCAAATAAGTCATTTTGCCAGTTCCTTCCTCTGAAATACAGCCTGAAGCACCAAGTATTCATTGAATTGTCCTACTATTCTGGATAATGTAAGGAGCTGGTGGGCTAATCCCCCAAGAGATGGTGCAGTAGCCTCTGCAATACACATGGCAATGAGGTAGTCAAGGTGTTCACAGTTTACTGCTTAGTTAAAGGTCTGGTTTGTTTTGTTATTGGGTTGCATTTACAAGCTTGAGCTTTGATAATGAGAAAATACACCTTTCTACAATGAGAAAATACGAGCCAAAGAGATCTCTTATCTCTCTTTGTATATGCATACACCTGATTTGGAGTCAAGCATTCTCCAGTTTTGATTTGAAAAAGACCACCCAATTATTGAAAAGGATAGAAATATTGAAAAAGGTAGAAATGTTTTTCTACCTTGATCAATCAGTTAGCTTAGATGTTGTGATCCCAGCCAATAAGAGAGCATGGGGAAATGTGACATCATAGCACTATGTAGCTCAGGGATGGACTGTGTGTAGCTATCAAGTCTTTTTGTGTGTATGTTCCTAGATTATCCTGAACTCATGCCCGAAAAACAAAGTCACAGTCAATTGCCACTGCTAAAGGGCTCTGAGTGGAGGCTTAATTAGAAACACCTCCCAACATCTTTCCAACCACTTGAAAATTGTAACTGGATGTAAGGTAAAGGTAAAGGTTTTCCTCTGACATTAAGTTTGTTCATGTCCTACTCTGTGGGTTGGTGCCCATCTCCATTTCTAAGCCAAAGAGCCAGCGTTGTCCATAGACACCTCCAAGGTCATGTGGCCGGCATTACTGCATGGAGCATTGTTACCTTCCCACTGGAACGGTACCTATTGATCTACTTACATTTGCATGCTTTCGAACTGCTAGGTTGGCAGAAGCTGGGGCTAACAGTGGGAGCTCACTCTTCTCCCTGGATTTGAACCAGTGACCTTTTGATCAGCAAGTTCAGCAGCTCAGCAGTTTAATCCGCTGCACCACCAGGGACTCCATAATTGGATGTAGATATCTAAATTTCAGGCTATTTTGGATCACGAAAACAGACATCTGCACCGGCTGCAGTTACCTGCTACTGATGTACCCAGTCAGATCTGAGTGACTGAAAGGATGAAAACTGACAGTAATTACAATACTATCTGGAACAGTGATATAGGTGATCCTAGCCAATCAAAGTCCATATACCTCACTGGATGGCATCATAATATTATATAACTGATTGGATTTGGCTACATTAAATTGTTAGCAAGGACAGGTTAAATCAATTGAAACTGAGAATAAAATGCTAGTGCATATGTGTGAGTATTGCAGAAAACTGTATTTATTTTATACCAGCATTTCTATACAGCACATTGCCTCCTGTTAAAGTAGTAGTTGAAGTACAGGATAATAAAACAATATTTGGTATTGTTCCATTATCTGGGCAGATGCCACCAGGGGGCTTTATAGAGAAGGATACTTCATTTTATGGGGTTGGATGGTGTGTTGAGGAAGTAAAACAATTTTCCTCTGTTTTCCTGTTATTCTGCCCACCTATGTTCCCACTGTGGAAACAATCCTCCTTTATGATATGGGAAGGGGGGGGGGATAACCAGTGAAAATGGGGGAAATGGTTCTTCTCCTTCAGCTCCCCCTCATAAAATGAAGTATCCTTCTCTCGCTAGTGGCCCCTAGTGGTCTCCACCTGGATAATGGAACAGTACCCAGTATTTGAAATATTTTAATCATAATTAAAAATCAATTTTACAGCCATTACATTTGTCAATGCAATTATCCAAAACAATCAGCAGAAAATAAAAATGATTCCTTTTCTATATTTAAGCATAGCTAAAATATTTTTACCAGTGTGTGCTTACTTGTTGTAAGCTAGGGAAGATATTTTTGCAATCACTCTTGTCCCCTCTGTTCTTTTTTTTTTTTTACACTTTATGCTGATGTTAACCATAGAGCTTTGAAAGATCTTGAATGTGATTGGTTTTGCAGATCAGGAAGAGACTTTTTGTTAAGGCTGTCTTGTTACAATGGTTCCAGCTTCAGATGACTTTTTTTTTTTACTAGCGTTGGTGGAGTTGTGCACAGAGATTGGATCAAGTAACAGACTAGTTTAAACAAACCTTGTTTCTACACATTTAACAGATTAAAATTAGTCTGGGGATTAGTTTTAAAGATTCCTTGAAGTGATCTGGACAGTAATTATATGCTGCATATGTAAGGTGGCTAATTGCTGTAAGACAGCTAGAGTTCTCTCTGTCATATTGCATTATGCTCTGCGTATACTACTTGGTTAAGCTGTACAGCATCATACAACATTAAAATACCATATAATTAAAACGACTCCTGCACTACAAATCTAAAGGCAACCTCAGTAATATTCAGTTACTCGCTCTCAGTTCTGATGAACAGTGCCTAGATTTAAACTGACAACCTTTTCTACCACCAAATCCATGCTGCTTAGTATGGCGAAACACATAGAGATCTCCATCATTGTGGCCAATTTAACAATACAAGTAAACCAAAGCAGATATTTGAAACAGCAGTATTTTAATGCCGATCAGTTAAGGTAATTACTTTAACATGCCACTTCTAGGATGCTTCTAGACTTGTAGAGGTTCAATATTGTGGCACACAATTCTCAAAAGATGTGCAGCTGTGTGCAGTTTGAATGTTGTACTTCAGAACTGACTTTGTAAAGGATATGGACTTTGGAAATGTCTTAATAAATTGTATTCTCCATTGAGCTCAACTATTTTTTTTTCTGTGAGAATATGTGCCTCCAAGACACCTTTGATTTATTGTGACTCCATGGATTTTATAGATTTGCAATTTGATTCCTGGTATTTATTCATTGGCGGTCTCCCATTCAAGTACTAACCAGGACTGATTCTGCTTTGCTTCCAAGATCATATGAAATCTGGTGCATTTAAGCTATGTAGGTGCAATTGTTGTTCTACTAGTTAGCAAAAATACTCATACTGCCCATTTATGACAACCTATGTGTTACGAGTCAGACGCCAGCCAATATAAACAACTCAGTTTATTGCAAAAACAACACAAAAGTACCTAAGAAACAACCAAAAGGAGGCTCAAAACACTTTCTCTTCAGTGTGAGGTAACAATGTCCAAAAAGAACTCAAATGACCCAAACTTGGGATATAATCTGGATTATCCTGGGAAATAATCCAGATTAAAACAAACTTAGTTGAAAAGGCTGGAAACTCGCTCCACCTGCTGGTTGGAGCTAAACAAACACATGAAAGCTACCAGCAGTAAACCATAGTGACCAACAGTCACACAATGCCCCAAAACGTTGCTAAAGCAAAACCACGTTGTAAAGGAGAAGTCACAGCTGCCACGTCTGGTCCACGTCATTAGGGAGAAGTCACAGTCACCGAATTCCAGTCCAGGTCGTCAGGAAGAAGTCACAGTCACCGAATTCCAGTCCAAGTCATCAGAAAGAAGGCACAGTCACCGAATTCCAGTTGAAGATAAACACAAAGAGCCAAAGTGATGGAGGCAAGCTGGCAGCTAATGCATAAAACCAACACAAGACAATCCAGTGTAAATCCACACAATGCCAGCCACAGTTGCCACTAAAAACCCGGGTTAACACTTACGTCCCAAAGCAGTCTTCCAAACACGTCTTCTGAAACAGAGATCCCGAAAAGCGCCCAACAAAACACCTTGCCGATTGCAAAGTTACATTAGCAACAAACTTACTTTTATCTACAAGTCCTCCTCTGAACTTGAGCCAGCCAATGCCCATCCACAGCTGGTTGCTGCAAATCCTCATCAGAGCTGGAGTCACCCAACGGCCCACCTCCAGCTGCAGCCCTTCAGCGATCTCTCCAGCCAGACCACCTTTTATCCAAACCCATAAACTCCCCAGGATCCATCTGTATTTTCTCCGAGCCATCCCTCAAATGTACCACTGTTTGTGGGCTCCTCAAGAATCTCCCAGATCTCCTGAACCTTAGTCCAATCCATCACCTCACTCCTAGAGTATGACATCCCATCCTCCTGACTCCCAGTCCCACAATCCCCTTCAAAACCCTCAAAGGTATCATCATAAGAGGGCTCCATAAGTATTTCCCGGATTCTCTTCCTTTGTTGCTCCTCATCAGAGTCTTGCTCACGAGCAGTTTTCCTGCCTCTTCTAATACAACTAGTAGGATCTCTACTTGAAGACTCCATCACAACACTATGACATTTCCTATCAGTCACTATGCAGTTCTACAATAACCAAACATTTTAAAATGTTTATTTTAAGAGAAAAAATGTTTAGAAATGTTATTTGGTGAGAAAACATATGTAGAATACATATGTAGTTTGTATTTCAGACTCTAGCCCATACAGATTAATGAGGAAATGGGATGAGATGGCTTTATGAGAGAAGCATGTGGAAATGACATGAAAAATAGACTAGGTTGTTCTAGGTTGGGATTTGTTTATCTGTAACCTGGTATACAAACTAATTCCATGGTTCAATGAGACTCAATTTGTAACTATGTTCTGGGTTACAAACTATGATGTCACTTCTGACATACATGAATGATACTGATTTGTTGCAGGATAAATATGTAAAATTTATTGTATGTTTCACCCTTTATTCAGAGATTTCAGAGGACATCAATATATGCAGTCATATACTGTATATACTCGAGTATAAGCCTAGTTTTTCAGCCCTTTTTTTAAGACTGAAAAAGCCCTCCTCGGCTTAAACTCGGGTGAGGGTCCTGGTTGGCTTATATTTGGGTCAGCTTATACTCGAGAATATATGGTACATTTATTATTTTTCTCTATTATTATTGGTATTATTACATTTATTATTTTCCGCTATTATTGTTGCTACTATTACATTTATTTTACTCTATTTTTATTATTTTTAATAATAAATTTATTATTTCACTCTGATCTTATTATTATTATTATTACATTTATTATTTTACTCTATTTATTATTACATGTATTATTTTCCTATTATTATTATTATTATTATTATTATTATTATTATTATTATTATTATTATTATTATATGTATTATTTTACTCTATTATTATTAAAAGGATACATAAGCACATTTACATTGAAGAAGCTGAGAATAATGATTTGATCAGAGTTGGACAGTCTTATCTTAAATTTGAACTTTATGTAAATATTCAAAAACATTTAACCTACTGATGCCTCAATTAATGTATTTATTGGTATCTATTTTTCCCCCTGAGATTTACCACCCTCAGCTTATACTGGAGTCAATGTTTTCCCAGTTTTTTGTGGTAAAATTAGGTGCCTTGGCTTATATTCAGGTCGGCTTATACTCGAGTATATACAGTACTTGTATTTGATTTGACTAACAGGTTGAGCCTTGTTGCTGTTACTCCAGTGACTTTCGTGGCTGAATTGGAATTTGACCTCTGATTTCCCCCAGTCCAAGTCCAATACTCTTGGCCCATTATTACATAGCAGCCCTTGGGAAACATTAAAATACATATTAAGATAATGTGAATACAATGATGTGAAATAGTAGCCAAATGGAAACAACTGCTCCATGTGTTTTGTGATGGACTATCATCACTGTAGGACGAACAATTGGTGTCTGAAACCACGTTTTGCTGAAGGTTAGACATTGATTTTAATGCAAAACATTACGGCAGATGCAAAACAAAACTGTAATCATTTTGAACAGAACTATATATTTTAAACTACTTCTTAGGGCATGCCAGATTTTCCTGCTTTTTAAAAAGTTGCATGAATTAGGCCAGACAAATAGACTGGTTTAATGTATTCACCATATTTGTAAGTATCAGCACTCTGGATTAAAGCCATTCAGAATAAAAATAATTGCCCACTTTTCCCTCTTGTCTCTCCTTCTCTCCCTCCCTCCATACCCTTCCATTCTTCTATGACCTGGTTATCAATATAAGAACCAAATCTGTTTCGGAAATTTCTGTGTTATGGTAGTATTGGTGGAGGAAAGAACAGATGGAATAAATTAATTAGTCAAAGCCTGTTTTAAAAGGAAAGACATTTCTTTGCCCAAGCCACCAGAGGGTAGAGGAGAATGCATAAAGAAGTTAACAGACATCTTGTTGACTTATTGGAACTTGTTAATGTATTGGAACTCTACTTCACCTTTCCCCCCTAATCCAAGAAACATTTGCATGTGAAAAGGGAAGTCAATAAATGTTTGATTGGGAGGTGAACATTTTAGATTATTTTACTTTTTGATGTGGAGAAAGGTGCAACAATGTTTGCATGTGCAGAGGGGCAGGAATGATAATAATAGATATGTGCATAGCTGATTTTCCATTTGTCTTCACCTATAGATTAATATTCCATAGGAATGACTTCACTTCCCTCCCATTCAGGACCTGCTTCTCTATCTGCCGTCACTGTAGCTTCACAGTAGCATCCCATCTTCAAATGGAATTTTCATAATAAAATATTCTTTTTTGCCTTTTCTCAAAACAGCCTTTGTTACTTCACCTGAATTATTCATATTTCTTACATATTCAGATAGTATATTCATTTAAATTGTTGATGTTAAATTCCTTCAAATTGACTCCAACTTATGGTGACCCTATCGTAGGATTTTTTTGGCAAGATTTCTTCAGAGAAGATTAACCATTTGCCTTTCTCTAAGGTTGAAGAGGGTGTCCAAAGTCATCCAGTGGTTTCATGATTGAGCAGAGATTTGAAATCTGGCTTTCCATAGTTCCAGCCAAACACTCAAATCAGTACTGCTCTAGTCCCATATTATTTAAATTATTTATACCAGTTTTCTTTGACACAAAGAGCCAATCAACATTGTACATGCTTATGTTTCTATCTCAGCACTGTTCAGTTTAATGGAAACTATAAAGTACCTTTAGAAAAAGGACTTCCTTGATGGGATATCCAACAAAGAAGAAGGGAAGCACCAAAGTGCAACAATAATAAGAGCTACCAGATGTCAATTGAAATGTCTAATTTTATTATCACAAGTATTCAGAAAAAGTCCCTTAAATACTGTCTAGAATATTTCAAGTGACAGCTGTCCTCATCAGGACGTGGACTATAAAACATTTAGCATTCAACAATGCTTTTTGATATTGAAAGTGAAATGCCTACTACAGGCTGAGCATTGCTTACATGAAATACTTGGGATCATTGGTGTTTTGGATTTTGGAAAGTTTCCATTGACATGTACATATGTCTTGGATATGAGAACCAAGTCAAAATATGAAACTCAAGTTTCATATATATCAGATTTTAAGTTCTAGATAAGAGATGCTCAAACTGTATTTCAAATTGTACTGAAATGCAAAATATGCACAACAAAATACAGCTGGAAAAATAAGATTCCCAAATCAGTTTGATTTAAAAAAAAACTAAACTGAAATGGATTGATTTAGTGTTTCTAGATGGGGCTTGTATTGTGTAGCTGTCTTACTAATTTAAAGAATTGGGAGATTGGTTTCCTAATGTAATCATATCTGTCTGTAGTCCTCCTGTGTTTTCCTATTGCTCTTTCCTTCATTTTTCTTACCACATAAAAGACTGTGTAGGGTAACAGTGTTTTTTGGGGGAGCGAAGAACCGTAGCACCTATCGACATAGAATTACTAAACTTAGTAAATAGTGCATGGCCTCACTTCTATAGGTACTGAATCAATGTCATTGTCTTAACAGGTACTGCAAACTACACAAGAGCCCTATTATCTAGGCTTTCTTATATACAGTAAAGATTGGTGAAGCCCAGAAGAAGTATGAATAACAGTATTGTGCTCTTACAAAAACATGGTCCTTACAAAGTTATGCAAGGAATGTGAAGAAGGAAATCACCTGAAATGCTAGGTCAGGAAAAAAAAGGATTGCTTCCTTCTTAAGATTATATGACAGTAGTAATGGTGGGGATGTCTGTTCATCTGAATATATAGTGAAAATCCAACTGGTCAATTTTATGCATAGCCATTGTGTTACTGGCTTCATGAGATTATTCCAGTGTATATGCAGGTTATTATTTCCCTGAAAAAAGTCTACACTGTTTATGCTACTGAGAATTTATTTATTTATTACATGCATTTATACCCCGCCCTTCTCCCCGAGGGGACTCAGAGCGGCTTACATTCTGCCACGAGGGCCAGCAACAAATATACTATAAAAACAAAACAATTAAAACATGATAAAAACATGATAAAAACATGATAAAAAGTATACAAAAATTAAAACACTGCAAAGCAGCGATATTGCACCATCCTCAGTCATTCACTACTGCTACAATTACAGATTTGCGACCCGATTACAACAGCCAATGAGCTTATTCGCTGAATGCCTGGGCGCAGAGCCAAGTTTTTAGTTTTCTTCTAAATCCCAGGAGGGATGGGGTTTGCCGGATATCGCTGGGGAGGGAGTTCCACAGCCGAGGAGCCACCACCGAGAAGGCCCTGTCCCTCGTCCCCACCAGCCGCGCCTGCGAGGCAGGTGGGATCGAGAGCAGGGCCTCCCCGGAAGATCTTAAAGTTCTAGCGGGCTCATAGGAGGAGATACGTTCAGATAGATAGGCAGGACCAGAACCATTTAGGGCTTTGTAGGTCAAAACCAGCACTTTGAATTGGGCTCGGTAGCATATCGGCAGCCAGTGGAGCTGGCTTAGCAGGGGGGTTGTACGCTCCCTGTAAGCCGCTCCCGTTATTAACCTGGCTGCTGCCCGCTGCAGCAGCTGGAGCTTCCGGGCCATCTTCAAAGGCAGCCCCACGTAGAGTGCATTGCAGTAATCCAGCCGGGATGTGACAAGAGCGTGGACCACCGTGGCCAAGTCAGACCTCCCAAGGAACGGGCGCAGCTGGCGCACAAGGCGGAGTTGTGCGAAGGCTCTCCCGGCCACCGCTGAAACCTGAGGCTCCAGGCTCAGCGATGAGTCCAGGATCACCCCCAGACTGCGAACCTGCATCTTTAGGGGGAGTGCGACCCCGTCCAACACAGGCTGTAACCCTATTCCCTGTTCAGCCTTGCGACTAACCAGGAGGACCTCCGTCTTGTCTGGATTCAATTTCAATTTATTGGCCCCCATCCAGTCCGACACAGCGGCCAGACACCGGTTCAGGACCTGGACAGCCTCCTTAGTGACAGGTGGAAAGGAGTGACAGAGCTGGTCATCATCTGCATACAGATGACATCTTACCCTGAAACTCCGGATGATCTTTCCCAGCGGCTTCATGTAGATGTTAAACAACATGGGGGACAATATCGACCCCTGCGGGACCCCACAGGACAATGGCTGTGGAGCCGAGCAGGTGTCCCCCAGTGACACCATCTGGGATCGTCCCTCCAGGAAGGACCGGAGCCACTGCAGAACAGTGCCTCCAATGCCCAACCCGGCGAGTCATCCCAGAAGGATACCGTGGTCAACGGTATCGAAGGCTGCTGAGAGGTCCAGCAGAACCAGCAATGACACACTCCCCTTGTCCAGTTCCCGGCGAAGATCATCGACTAAGGCGACCAAGGCTGTCTCGGTGCCATGCCCCGGCCTGAAGCCGAATCAGAAAATAAAGAAGAGACATGAAGATACTTGTTTTACATCAATAAGAACCACAAGTCCTTAGTTTTCTAAAATTTTGGAGGATGGAATGAAAAGAAAAGTATTGAATTTGTCAACATGCTATTTCCTATTATGTTTTTCAGCAAGTTACAAGGATGGACCCTGGTAGATCATTCTTTTAGTAATCATGACCTGTCACCACATGGAGACTTGGAAGCATTCTAGCATGCTGCCATGATGGAGCCCGCTGGACAGGGTAAGACAGTGTAAGACTACTTTCAGTGGGGCTCCGTAGAGGAAGCATCTTGGCAACGTGCTTCATTAAGAAGAACGGGGGAAGCCAGGTGGTAATGTTTCCCCCCATGGGATAAGGTAAGGGGTGCAGCTGCATGTTGAATCCCACCACTTCCACCCAGTTTATTGACCTCAGTGTGATGAGGTCCCAAGATTGAGAGTTAGTTGTTCCTTTTTATTATTTTGTCCTTATTTGGCAGTTTTACTTACCATTATATTGTTGCTAATTGTTGGTTTGACCTGTGTAATGTTAAATGTTAATGATGGTTTTATTGTGAATGTACTTTTAATTTGTTTATTGTGAAATTTGGGCTTGGCCCCATGTTAGCTGCCCCGAGTCCCTGCAGGGAGATGGAGGCAGGGTATAAAAATAAAGTTATTATTATTATTCACTATTTTAATTTGTGGTATCTGAAGTGTTTTTACAAATAAGGAGACATTGACTCATGCTTTCTCATACATGTACTTTGACCAGATATTGAAAAACTGCTTCTCGGATTG
Organism: Anolis carolinensis; assembly: GCF_035594765.1. NCBI lineage: Eukaryota > Metazoa > Chordata > Lepidosauria > Squamata > Anolidae > Anolis > Anolis carolinensis. Next base: position 171,601,042 of record NC_085844.1, read on the forward strand.
TTATTATTTATCACCAAGTGAATTTCAGCTTATGGCAACCCTATGAAAGAGCTATCTCCAAGACCTGCTTGGAAATGCACAGGGAACTGGAGTTTAAATCTCTGGTTTCCTGTGTATTTGGTGCCCATACAGGGGGCTAAAACCTTGCCTTTTTGGTCAGGGGATAGTCACATACTCATCCCTGCCAATTCACAATTGCCAAGACAGAGGGTTATGGCCACTGGTCCACTGCCCTCCCTCACCTAATTTTCACCTTATAAAGTTTAAAAGGCAGAGTATAAATAAAATAAGGAAATAAATAATAATAAATAATTATCATGATGGCTGCTGCATTATACAGCAGTGTCGATGGGCCCTCAGATCTTGCAAACTCAGGGCTGTGGCTTCTTTAATTGCATCAATCCACCTGTAATGCAGCTTTTCTCTTTCTACTGCAATCCACTTACTTTTTTGGACTGCAATTTTCCAAATTTTCCATGGCCGCTGGGAAGTCTGGGAGTAATGTAAAATATTATTTTAAAGCTGTGACTTCTCCTGGAGAAAGAGAACATTATACCTTCCACTTAGAAGAAGGTATAATGTTGAAATGACCATTTAGAAGAAATTATACATCATTTATCTAGAAGAATAATGAACATAAATTTTCCCCATGTGTTTGGTTATCCAAATGTTTGTGTTTTTGTATTGTTAACCTTTGTAGAGGGACATGTGCCCTATGCTACATTATATACATGGATTGAATGTGTACCTCAAATGATTAATAGCTCACCTATGTGGTGTAAATTATATTTGAGAATGAAAGCAAATCCAAATGGATACATCTGATACCCAGAATTCACATGAAGCAGTAACCCTACAGGAGACTGTATGAATTTAGTGCATGCGTTTCCAAAGTTGCTGCTCTATTCTACTTTATCTGTCCTAGCTAGAGAATGCAAAGTGTTATAGTCCAAAAAGTAATTTTACCAATCTCTGTTGTACCACTTTTGGTATTGATGCCATGCCTATTTGAAATATTTGAAAGCATATCAGTTTCGAGAAAAAAATTCTAACATGCCACTTCATTGAATGTTTCTACATTGATACACGGGCCACAGAATTCAAGATAATGGCAGAACAATCTGCAACAAGTCCTTTCAGTATGTTTTGTATGGGAAATTGACCAATCAGTTTTGACCACACAATTGCTATGTCCCAAATTCCTCCATAGCTGCCTCTTGCAGCAGCAGAATATGGCCAGGTTGTTTGGTTATGGAGTTTTCATATTTTACATCTCATTTCACACTTTATAAGACCACAGCCACGTGCACTGTGTACCTGAATTGTAAATATTGTACTCTATGTATCTGAGAAGGTGAATTATACCTACAAAAGCTCACATTTAAATAATCTCTGAATCTTTCCCCCACAATTATCAGGAGATTAATAATTACAAGCTTGTCTACCACCAAAAGAATGCTTTGTAAATTTCCATGGAACCCCTAGATTTCCCAGAACATTGTTGGAAAGCTGCCATGTAAATATACATGAAACTCTAATATGGTAATGGCTCCTGCCTGATAGGAGAAAAAATAGATGCTGTACTATATCAAATGTAAGAAAAATAGAAAAGATTATTATTTTTCCTCCAAAGTATAAAAGAAGAGGAAACATAGGTAAGCTGGATTGGTTGTCTTTGGTATTAGCACCTAAGGCTGGCTCAGAGAGCACATGCTATCATGCTGAGAAGGAAACGGCTTCATTGGCCTCTAGCTAGAGGAAATGTGCTGGAACTGCAGCCAAGCGGAGTAAAGGAAAAAGAGAATATGGCTTGAAGCAAATGTAGCTGTTTGTCTTTATTGCTGACTGTGGAGCAACAAAGCTAGAAATGACCACCAAAGACTAGTCTGTGATTTGTGCTTTATTTTCTCTCCAAAGAGGACAGGATTGCCAAATAGGCACCATCATAGTAGGTTAGTAGCATTTGAAGGGCCACAGTAGTCCTATACCTTATATACGGATCAGTCCCAACTGGCCTTTCTCATCTTCCTTTGACCCCATTTTATGTGTCATGTTCCTGTGCTCTTAATCCTACTTTTCAAATTGGAATCCATCCCCTGGGCAGCCTTTTAAATTGGAATTTGTTCTTCCAGACATAATGCACTTCCCCATCCTTGTTTTCAAGCAGTGGCTCTCAACCTGTGGGTTCCCAGATGTTTTGTCCTTCGACTTCCAGAAATCCTAACAGCTGGTATATTCGCTTGGATTTCTGAGAGTTGTAGGCCAAAACACCTGGGGACCCGCAGGTTGAGAACCACTGCTTTAAAGTTTCAGGCTAGCAGTTAAAAATGAAAGCAAACTGGAAGAAGCGGAACCATATAATCAAACCATACAGTCCCAATTAATAATCTTGTCGTTCTTTTCTGGATAAACTAAAATTTCTGAAACATCTTTAATGACAGCTCTACATATTGAGATATTCTAAACAGCAAGTTGTTGACATTACTTTAGTGGATGTGCTTATTTAAAAATGCTAATGTCTTTTTTGACAGACACCCTTGGATTTATCTATAACCAAAAAGGAGAAAAACAAGGAGCTATGGCTTTATGGCTACATTTAGACATACAAAAGGCTTTGGAAAACAAGCTCATGCTTAATTTGCATTCCAACTGCATCTTGGGTTCCCATCTTTCAGCAATACTTGAATAGACCGTAGCATATACAAACTTGGCAGGAAGTCCAAACAAGAGTGGATGAGTACAAGGGGAGCACTTTTGAATTCTTCTCTTTGCCATTTAATTCTCTTTTTCTAATATATGAATTGGAATGGATTTTTGTTCGTTTATTCTTTTACTTATCATCTATATTTACTTTTGGAGAGAAACAATGAAGATTGGACAAAAAGCCATTAGTTTGAAATCTCCTATTAGTTTGATATTTAGCAGGAATCTGCAAATTTATTGCCCCTAGTGAGTTTATTTTAAGTACCAGCTTCCATCAGACAGACAACCAGCCTGGTCGCCACAGCCAGAAAAGCACTTGAGTCAGGAAAAATTTGGAAGATGCACAAAACCCCTGCATTGTGCTGCTATCAATTTTCCATTTCAGAACATGATGTCCTTTGTCTATTTTCAGAAGGTAGTTCCAGGGATGTGCATGAAATATATGATGCTGCATTGACTGTTTCCTCTCTTCTTCAGATTGTAATTTAAAGGGTATATAAAAATACATGGGAGACTGCAACAGGACAGATGGGTTTGAAGATATACAACTTTCAAACACGCAGTCTTTAATTCTCTTTATGTATTCAGATGGATAAATTATTATCTTACATTGAATGGCTTTTGGGTTAGTTTCTGAACACATGGGAATTTCAGTGTACTTCAGGGAATAAAAAAACACCCCATACCAAGCAAAGTTTTATTGTGGGTGTAGAACAGTGGTTCTCAACCTGTGGGCCCCCAGATGTTTTGGCCTTCAACTCCCAGAAATCCTAACAGCTGTTAAACTGGCTGGGATTTCTGGGAGTTGTAGGCCAAAACACCTGGGGACCCACAGGTTGAGAACCACTGATATAGAACAAAGTGTGTTCCACCTTACTTAAATACCCTGAGTCGGAAAACATATGCACATGTAAGGTTGAACTTTTGTTTTGAGTAGCTGCCAAACTTTCTTTTCTGCAAAACCAAAGCCAAAACATCAGAAAATATAATTTCACCATCTTAAACCTGCTGTTTCTGGTATTTCCAAATGAAAACAAAATAATAATAAAAATCTTTGTTGTGAAGCCTCTTGACAGGGACAGTTATTCTGATGCTGATCTGGAGTGGGCTGCTACATGTGAGCTACATCCGCAGCTACATGGGCAAATTGCAACGAAACTGATTTGCCACTACTTTTCCGTCACCTGAATCTTGCCCCTCTTTAGCTTACTTTAGCAGTGCCTGTTGGGCACCAAAATGGAGGCAAACTCTCCTTGGTGCCCGAAATGATGCTATCCTCAGCACACTGGATAGCTTAAGTCATAAAATGCAAAACAGGGGGACTACAGCAAACTAGGTCTGCCAGTACTGCAACAAATTGTGTCTTTGGGATACTAAATTGTCCTGTCGGATATTCCTAATCAAAAAGTAAATGCATTCATAATGATCATGTCCCCTTATCCACTTACTAGTAGGACTTCAAAATCTGTTTTCAGGATTTTTTAAAAAAAACAAAAACAAAACAAAAACAAAATAAAGGGTACATTTACAATTATGTATCAAGTGCAGGATATTGTACAACTGTAGGATATAGGAAAAAAATTAATCCTTGTGTAAGAGGCTAATCATGATCCTAAATTGAATTTTCAAACCTTTAATTGATCCCATGCCACAGGTAACATTCTATTTTAATTGCCAGGCCGAGATGGTTGCAATTAAGTAAATTAAAAACTCAGCTCAGTGGAAACTGGGAAAGCCATCTAATTGAACAGATGATGGCCAGGTTTTCTAACAGTTGATTGCAAAAGGATGTAACCACTTTGCTCATATTTCCTATTCTGGTTACATCCATTTGCATTTGCATCCCGTTTATTCTGAGACCACCGCCACAAGAAATGAATGGAACATAATACCACACAGCTCTTTAAAAACCCAAAATCAGATTTTCAGCCAAAGATAACATGTTTTAAAGTTCATGTTTAGACCAGATAATCTAGTCCAGCAGTTCTTTGTAACATTTAATTAAGGGAGGACATTAATTGCATTTTGATATTGTTCTGGATCCACATGTTATGGTTAATTCTTAAGACAGATAGGAAATCACTGATGGGATATCAAAGTGTGTTAATATTACCATGCCAGGGACTATTCTTGCTGCAAGGGAGGTCATTGAGATTTGAAGTTGTTATGTAACATGGAAATGAGTACAGTGATGGACTATATTAAGGACATCATCACATTGAGGTCAAAATTATGTGGGATAGTGGGTGGATTCACTATGCATCGTGATGATTCCAGCAGGCAGCATGGGGATCACCCCATGCCCCATATTGCCTGCATCGCCCTTTACCTATCCCATAGGGGGAAGCATTACCACCTGGCTTCCGCCAGTTCTTCTCAAAGAGAACATGGGAAGCCTCCTGTGTTCTCCTTACTCCCTCTTATGATACTTTCACCTCAGTTTAGAAATGGAGCCCCGCCAGAAGTTGATCTATGTCATCTGATGGGATCCGGAGGGCTCTGTCCCTGAATTGAGGGGAAAGTGTCATAGGATGGGCGATTATTCTTGTGTGATAAGGTCAAAAGAGTAGATGTTCTAAAATCATATTAATTATTTATAACAACAGGAAATAGTTAATACATTTCTCCCTCTTCGGCACATTCTGTCTCCTGCCCAAGTCTGGCTCTACCATTAGGTAGACACCCTAAGAAGTAAATTTTGTGCATTGTGAAAGAGCAGCAAATTATTATTTATTCATTATTTCAGTATTTTAATTTTTCTTTTCAGCATTATGTCCTTGAATTAGGTGAAGGGAGGACATTATTTGTGACTATGTTCCAGATAACAAAATCTCTTTGATCTGTTCTCCACTTATTTTAAGTGATTCTTGCTACAGGGATCCTTTGAGTATTGGTGCAGACTTCATGGCAAAACCAGATCTTTTTACAGGCTGGCATGGAAACTTACCACAAGGTCTTATGAAGCTAAGAGTTTTGATGTTTTAGAGATCATTTGGGTCCAACGATCTTCCTTAAAATGGAGTAGAAGAATAAGGAATTACAATTTTACAGAAGAATGGCAAAGAAGGGTGAGCAGTTTCTGTGTAAGACTGACTAGTTTTGAATCAGCAGAAATGTTGTTGGTCTAAATATGTATTATAAAAAATATTGTGTATTTTATCTATATAAATAAAAATGTAATGTCCATTTGTGAGGAACCTCATGTCTCCCAAACTACTTCACCGATTGCTTCAAAATTTGGACACAACGTAGCATTTGAACTGGTGAGTGTTTTAAGATATTCACATACCTACTATAACATATCTGTCACATATGAGACAGGTAAAACCATGCTTTGGTTCGCAACAGAGCCATCTGCTAGACAAACAAGCAACAGCCGCTCTGCTACAAATGACTGTTTTAGGAAGGCGGAGAAGGGCATGCAGAGATGACAAGAGCTGAGGCAAAACCAAAGTGGCAGGGGAAAGGGAAGGGAGGAAGGCAGTGGAGGGGAAGAAGGGCATTTCCCTCCTCAGAGATGGGCCACAATGGGAACGGCAGAGGTGGAAGAGGCCTGCAGGGAGGCTTGTGGCCTGACAATGACTAACTGACAGGAAAGGGAAGGGAGGCATTTAGGAAGAGCTTCCTTCCACCTCAGGAAGGGGGGCATCATCTTCAAGGCAATGGTGGAGACGGAAGAGGCCTCTAGGGAGGCCTCAGGCCTGAGGGTGAGTGACTGAGTGGGAAGGTAAGGTAAGGGAGACATTTAGGAGGATTCTTCTAACACTTAGGGAAGGGGGGTGTCTTTGGGGCCCCATCCACCCACTAACTACAACAGCAATAACAGGGAGAGGGGGGCACTGGGGTCGCTACCTGGGAAAGGCCTATGGCCTCTTGGGCGTGGCCAACAAGTAAACCATGCCCCTTGTCATTCTCCCCAAGGGGAGGGCAGAGAAAGAAAGAGATCTGTATCCATCCATATAGCATAGGTTATGGGAATGGTGTGAAGTAAAGGCCTACTTCTGGGAAGGAGACAAGAAATTATCAGATTCAGATTCCAGATTCAATGGAACTTTCCCTTTTCAGATCTTTCTAATTTCTGGTGCTCAGTCTCAAGTTAAACTGGGAATGAAAGCAACACCAATGGTAAGGCATTTGAAGAAAAATCTTTAGGTCAACAAATTGTGTAGCACTATTTCCTTGACTATTCCCCATTTCTCTTACTGATTGACTTCACAGTCAATACCTTTAAGATGATGCTTAGTTGCCTATTTTGTAAACGTGAATGGGTCAATCATTGCAATTCTTCAAATATGATTTCTTTTCTTTTGGAAGACTCTTGACAGACATTCAGAATTCTGCATGTCATTGGTGAGACTTTGGTAAAACTTTAACCTTGACCATTCACTTGGATTAACTCTGAAAAGGGATTCCATTATCTATATGCCTTGGTTATTGTGTCCCTAAAAAAACAAACCTATGGCAAGCAGAATTTCATGTATATTTTTGTATATGAACAAGACTGGCTATAATTTGCTGGTGTTCTGGTGCTTCATTAAGCCTCATTAGTTTTTGAAATGGATACAAGTTAGATGTTGAAGTAAGACATTGATTAAGAATGAAAGATTCTTTAAAGATTCTTTGACTTCATTATGGTTAGTGTGGATAAAGCATGTGTACTTCTAACAAAACATCACCTAAATGAATTGCGTGACAAACATAACTTAGAAATGTGGCTCATTTTCAGAATCCATTTTGAAGTATTCCTCCCATGTAGGCCTGTCATAAAGAAATCCTGTATGAATAGTACTCTATTTCATTCAGATGTCTGAATAGTACTAAAAGAATGGATATCCCAGGTCATTCAGATGAATGAAGCCATTGTATATTATTTGCTTTTGTTGCAAGATTCACTGGGTTGCTTGCCAATATGCCATTCCTTTGCAATCTTGGCATTGTCTTCAGGAAGGGTAGAAATCAAAAGTGGATAAAGTAGCATAGAGCCCCGTTTAGAGAAGCAAAATTGTTCACAAATCGTTATTGCAAATAGACATACTGCCTTCATTTCAATTTCCTTATGGGAAAGTGATGTTTCAGACTACATTTTTGGCTAGTATCTACTAGCTACTACAACTACTACCATTATCTTCATAACCAGGCCTAGGGGGAGTACAGCAAACTCCCTTTAACTTCTTATATGTGCAAGTGCCCTTCTCTCCTGAACTGCCGCAATTGCACCGAAGAAACCTATTTCCTTTAACATAGACATGTTAGTCTGGATCAGTATGCAATCCCTATCTTGTAGCATCTTTGAGACTAAGAGAAAGAAGTTGGTAACAGCACCTTTTATGGAGCAAGGCCCTGTCTACATGGGCCACAAACCCCAAAGTGGACATGATGTCATTCCTAGGTAGCCTCATGATGTACAGGGCTTTCAAGGATGCTTGGAAATTCCCCTAAAACCTATCTGTTCACAAGGTCATTTTCACTATTCTGTTTTTTCTGCACTTTGCAGGGTGGGAAAAATGGGTTGCCACTTACTTTTTTTGTTCCTTGGTACTGCGGCAGCAGTCACAGAACTCCAGAAAGCTCCTGGCTGTTTCTGGTTGCCTTTGCTGATGACATCAAAAGTGTCTGCATGACCTGGGGAACACAGGGGCCCAAGGAGTAAAGTCCTCTCCAAGTCATGTGGGAACCTTTGTTTGCATCAGGGAAGGCACTTGGCAACAGCCAGGAGTTCACTGGAGCTTCATGGCTGCTGCTGTGGATCAAAAAATGAGGCTGAAGCAGCTTCATCTTGACTAAATAGGCAGAATTCCATCTTGCCACCATAGTAGTGGGATGGACATACGCAGTGTAGCCACCCCCAAGAAGGGGAAAAATGTACTGCATTTTCCAGCGTATAAGATGACTGGGCGTATGAGACGACCCCCAACCTTTCCAGTTAAAATATAGAGTTTGGGATATACTTGCTGTATAAGACCCCTCTTACAAGTCAGAACAATAAATAAAGAACAGCACATTGAAAACAGAGGAATTTCAGTCATGAATCAATCAGGGTCACCTAACACCTCTGAACAAAGAATTCCCCCAGGCAGGAAGAAGCCAGGTCTCGAAGCTGGCAAGGCTATTAATGCTAATCAAGGTGATTAATTACAACATTCACACTGGCCTCCAACAGACAAGAGTTATTCCCCCCCCCCCCCGACGGGTCAAACCTGCCTCCCATTCCTCACCTTTTTATCTCACTCCCTGCACCTTCCGTGCCAGGTAGCATCTCCTCCTGCACTCAACCGAGCAATTCAGCTCTATTGGTGTCGCCATGGAGCGAAATCCAAACAGGAGAGCCATACGCCCCACCCAGCAGCAAACCAACACCAAAGTGAGAGGGCGCAGGGCACATGAACAAGGTGGACCTTTCTACCCCCCCCCCCCCCTGCTCACCCCTCATGCACTGCTTTCGAAGTGCATGGGAAAGAGGAAAGAAAGGCATGGGTGTCATTCATTCTTGTTCCATGGTAAGTAAGGAAAGGCCAGGGAGACATTGCCATGGAGACTGGCCATGTCCCGGCGTATAAGACGACCACTGACTTTTAAGAAGATTTTCCTGGGTTAAAAAGTCATGTTATATGCTGGAAAATATGGTAATAGACTTAGTGTTGTCAGATACAGGTTGAGGATCTGAGTATGGTTTTGGGAGTGTGAATGAGGGAAGAGTTCAGGGATTTCTTTTAAACTCATTTTGTTATATAATAAATCTTTACTTGTTTATTTTCTACAACTAAATCAAAGTGCTCCATTTAAGAACTGATAAGAAGACTGCTCATGATTACCATAGTGGTAAAGCAGCAAGGACCTATGGTTGGAATTGCAGGGAAATGCAACAATGTAAACCCCATATCCATGGGGAATATGTTCCAAGACACTTGCATCTTCCATGGATAATAGGAAATTCTGTACTTTGGCCAGAAGCATATTATAGAATCACACTGGAGGCCTTAGAGAGTCTCACAAACACTTAAGGGGAAGGTTTTTTTTTTTTTAGTGAAACCATAGATCTGATCCCATTTGCCATGAGAATCGCCACACATTGTGGTGAATCCAGCAGTGCCTGACATGGGGCGTGGAGAACCTGTCGCCCCATGCCATACATCACCTGGCTTCCCCCTTACCTAATCCCACAAGGGGAAGTGTCCACGGCTCAGCTTCCTCCCATTGATTTCTATGAAACACGGGAAGCTTCCCATGTTGATATGAGGGCATATGCCAGTTCTCCTCCTAGCCCCGCCTAGTAGCTGTGCGTCGTGAGATGGAAATCTGTAGGTTCTGTGGCAAAAGGGAAGGGGAACCGGCATACGCTGCTGAATTCAGCCCTGTCTAATGAGGTCATAAGATTTATTACAATGGGGAAATGAAACACCATGAAGATTCAGCTAGGGTACAATACTACAATATTTTCTATTCCTTTTAACTTAAAATGTAGGTAAGCTAGTTGAGGGCCACCAGCTTCCTTATGAAGAAAGGAAAATATTTAATGACAGATTTACCCATGCAGGTATGTCGCTTAATGACTTACAACCCAATGACTGGAACTTGTCAGTTGCCTATACTGGATAATACAAATAGATGTTCAAGATACTGAGGTGAAAATAAAGTTCTGTCTGTCATATTAGAGCTATAATAGCTGCTTCACTTTTGCAAGTTGTCACTATTTATTGCACTCATGATGCACTTGCATGGAGTAAGTATGTTTTCATAGTTATCAAGTTAATTAGTGTCAAGGTTAGATCCATAGTTAACTTAAAGATATTCAATAAGGCCAGATGGGATGTTGTCAGAATAACTGGAAACAGAAAATAACTACATTCATGTGAAGGGCCAACCCCACATCTTTTAAGGAGGTATCAACAGAAATATTGTCAAAGTTAATGTGATGGAGGCACAATTGTGTCCTTAAATGCTGCCCTTTCCCAATCACATATAACATGAAGATAGGGGACTCTATTTTAAGAGGAAAGGATGTATGTGGGTGAGGAGTATTGAACTCTACCCCATCTGTCTTATACTTCCTCACAGCCTGTACTGCAATGTTACTTTTCTCTCAGTTTGGTTCTTAGTGTCAAGTTGTTTCTGACTTATAATAACCCTTAGGAAATGCTATTACGATGTATTCTTGGAAAGATTTCTTCAAAAGGGGTTTGCCTTTCCTTTCCTTTGAGGTGGAGAGCACGTGATTTGCCCATGGTCACCCATGGTTTTCCATAGCTGGGTGGGAATTCGAACCCTGATCTCTAGTGTCTTAGTCCAACATTCAGGCCAATGTGCCATGTTGGCTCTCATGGAAAGAAAGACCAGTAGAGGGGGAAAGTCCAGGGGAAATAGTTTGTTGTGTGTATGTGTGTTTGAGGGAGGGTGAGAGTTCATCATCCCTTTCCTGCACCTGCCTTTTATTTTACATCTGGACATTCTCCTTGATGTCCATTTTATATATGATTGTCCAAATTTAATGGGAAAGTTTTGTTTACAGCTTGAAACATCATTAAAAAAACCAGTTTCTTTGTTCATAATGATGCAAGCCTTCATAAATTTCACTCTTATAAGGAAAAAGGGGGAAATAAATATATATATTTTTCGCCATGGTGGAAAAGTTCTCAAAAACTGCAGCAATTTTAGGTACTGTTCGCTTTTAGAATTTATTCTGTGAATAAAACATACATTTTAAACAAAGAAAATATCATGCAAATTTCTGCATCATACAGTTGGAAGAAATCTCAAGGGGCATCCAATGCAGGAATATATAATCAAAGCACTTCTGATAGATGGCCACCCAGCCTGTGTTTAAAAATTTCCAGAGAAGGAGACTCCACCATATTGTGAGGCAGGATATTATACATTTGAATAGCTCTTATCATCAGGATTTTTTTTCTTAATGTTTAGGTGGAGTCTCTTTTCCTATAGTTTGAATTCATTGCTCTGTGTCCTACCACCTCATTATACTGGGGGTTTCGGGCTCCTGGCTCCTCTTTGAGGATGGGGCCTGCTGAGTGCCATCACATGATGTAAGCCATGGTCCTTACCCATTGATGGCTGAAGTGGAAGGGAAACATTGCAAGGTGCTTCCTCCCCAACAATGGAAGGGAAGTCACTTTTTTGGACCTTCCCCCCATCTGATGGGGAAAGAGCAGGGATCCCCAAATTAAGGCCCGGGGGCCACGTGCGGCCCATCGAAGCCATTTATCCGGCCCCTGCAGCGGCAGCTCCCTCCTCCTCCACCAAGAAAGGTGCATGTGGCATGGGGTAGGAGGGAAAAGCATGCACCTTTCCTGTCTCCTCCCTCGCCTGGTGCATGCCTTCCAAAGCTTTGCTTGTTTATAATGGTATTTTAATTATTATTTAATTAATAATTAATTATTAAGGGGTGCTTTGCTAGTGCTTTTGGTGCATAAAGGTATAAGGAAGTTGGACTAAATGGTCCAAGGGGTCTCTTCCAACCCTCTTTATTATTTTTATTATGATTATGATTAACATTGAGGCTGTATTTATTCCTGTTTTGTTTTTTTTTACTTCAAAATAAGATATGTGCAATGTGCACTGCATAGGAGTTTGTTCATAGTTTTTTTAAAAAAACTATAGTCCAGCCCTCCAACAGTCTGAGGGACCGTGAACTGGCCCCCTGTTTAAAAGGTTTGGGGACCCCTGGGGTAGAGCATCCAATTTTATGATTGAGCAACCAGCATAAAAGGCCCAGTGCTGCTCTGAATTAGAAAAAAAAATGTGAAGTTTACAGGAAAGTTATCTGGCCAATTTATATTCATTCAAGTGCTTGTACAGTCAGTCCTCCACATTCACTGGGGTTAGGTGAACAAGAACCCCTCATGAACGTGAAAGACAAAACCAAATTGTTATTTTTTAATCTGAGAATAGACCTCACTAGGATTTTCAACTATGTGGTCAACTTCTGCTGGATGGTGACCACAGAATTGCATCAGAGGACCTATAGATTTCTATAGATAACATTTTTAACCAAATCCATGAATAATCAAATCTGCATAAGTCATAATCACAATTGTGGAGAAACACCCAAGCAATCAATGCCAGTCAAGTTAGTTATTTACACTGGAAAGGAACAATCCCTCAAGCAGAACTAGTGTTTAATAATTTAATTCCTTACAAGTAGCCATTTCCAAGTTCTGGTTGTGTTGCCATCACACCCAGTTTCACCCTCGTTTATACAAATGAGCATCATACTCTTAGTATATGGGTTTAGAATTTTATCTTCATTTATCCCTCTTCCATTAATGTAATAAGGGTGACTCCAGAGTAAGAAACTAATTTTTCAGTACAACCTATCCAACGCAACTCGTTAAAACCTCTGGTCACATGATTACTGAGTTGTTAGATGTTGTACACAAGTTGTGTTGAGTAAGTAGCAACTTGTGAAGCTGGTGGAGATAATATGCAATGAATCAATCCTACCTACATCAAATCAAATCTCTTTTATCCTGAAATATTGCATGGCAACAGCTTTTAGTCATGCCCCTGTTGTAATCATTAGGCCGAAGTTGTGTTTTAATTGATGAAATGTGCTATACAGTATGACAAAATTGGAGGGAAGAAAAGCCCTAACAAACCTTTTGTTACCCTTTGTAAATGTGACGGAAGTGCCAGAAGTAAAAACTCTCTGGATTGAAATGAAATAACAGAAGCTCTCTATCCTTTCTCAGAGACACTCGTTAGATTTCACTTCTCACATTCTGTTTCCATGGATGGGATCCAAAAATAATGGAGGGAAAGTTATTAAGCAAGTGATAGTTTCAAAACTCTAAGTGTCATCACTCATTGTGGAAACATGGTTACTTGGGCCAGGAGAGTCTTTATTATCAGCAGCTTTATAAATACTGTCATTTCTACAAGGCATCGAGAGAGAGTGAGAGTTAATTTATAAATGAAAGCTTGAAAGATGCAAGACACCTTTTTGACTTGGTACATAAATATATCAGAATTGTTGAATTTTCCCTCAGTTAAGTGTGCCAGTATTAACAAGAAAAATGGGAAATGAGTGTATATTAAGATGCAGGGTGGCAGGAAGAAGTGGGTTCTAGGTTTCAGCCTTATGATGAAGCAATATGAAATAGTGGCTTTTAGTAGCAGATACTAGAAAGAATGCCATTTTTACTTTGTTTCATCTGTCACACCCACACACTCATATCTGTATCCATATTCATATCTAATCTATATATATCTAAAACTTCTATATGGGAAAATAGGGAGTCATTTGTGCTTGTTTGTTTTGTGCCTTTATCTATGAACAGAAAAGAATAAATGTCCATGTATGTTCAGGCTTCCAACATAGCTCCAAGACAGTGAAATTTAAGACACCTAAAACTTGGCATGGATAATAACCAGATGCTAGGAGTATGCACCTTGGGGTTGTTTTACTTTGAAAATGGTTTAATGAATTTTAGGTAATTAGCACCTGCCTGCAGCCTGTAGTACCATCTTCATTCACTGGTTGGCAGGCCTCTCTCAACTTTCATATCCACCAGAGGGAAATCAGTGGTCAGGTTTGGGATGTCCAGTGTTCTTAAAGCCCTCTATATCAGGGGTTCTCAAAATGTGCTCTGCCGTGCCCTTGGGGCTCCGTGGGTGAGAGTGAGGGGCTCCACGGCACTGTGCTGCTTCCTGCCTTCTCCTCTTTCCTACTCCTGAGAAAAGCAGGGAAAATGAAGTTTTGAGCTGCTGCAGCGTTCTCCTGAGGCACAGACCCTTTCTCCTCCACCTCCTTCAGCACCCACTCTTTTCCTTGCCACCCAGATTCTTCCCTTCTCTTTCTTTGCTTCCAAAGTCCCATTTCCCTCCCACCACTCAGGAGGTGCTTTGCTTGTGTTTTTCCTGCATGACAGAAGGGGGTTGGACTAGATGCCCCCTTGGGATTCTGCTATTATTATTATTATTATTATTATTATTATTATTATTATTATTATTATTATTATTATTATTACAGAGGCTGGTTAGCCATCTGTTGGGGTGCTTTAATTGTGCTTCTAATAAAAGAAAGAACAAGGGAAAGGGGGTTGCAAGATGCCGTTGATGAGAAAACCTCTGATTAATCAGGAACCCATAATGGGTTTTGTGCCTGTCTGGAAGATGTAGAAGGGACCTTGCTTTGGGGGGAGATTACAGCTGCTGAGTGCTTCCATATAGGTCCAGATCCAATTGAAATGGGCTTTTTCAATTGAATAGGCTTGTGTCATAGTATCCTAAAGCCGTATAGATTTATTCTGAACCTTGGTTCCCTTGATGTTTTGGACTTGAGATGTCAAAATATGTCATTGTTGACCATGCTGATGGGGGCTGATGGGAGTTGAGGTACAAATCAGCTGGAGGGTCAAAAAACTGAAAATCCCTGACATAGAATAGAACAACTGAATTACTTTTCTTAGGTAGGAGTAAATCATACTTTTTGTTTAAATACATAACAATTATGAAGGAAACTATGTTTTCCACCTAGTCTTACTATGGAAAGGCTTTTTAAAAAATTGAAAAAACTTGAGCATCCTTTAATTGGTTCTTAGTAAAAAAAGAAAAAGAAAATAGAAAATCCTAAAACATCTTTGCATTTGGCTTACTATTGATGTCTCTGAGAATAAATCTAAAAGCTAGGTATGGAAGGAACTGGAACACAGCTGAAGTTGGCTACTAACTTAGTGATGCTATCATAGGCTGTCTTGATAACGAAGTATGGTTGGAAATTTTGTATTCATTTATTTATAATCCGTCCAATTTCTGTTACAATCTATTGAATGACAAGTTAAAGATTTATTCTCACATATGATTAATATATTTCATTACACTAGATAGGGAGGTAGTTACAGGCTTTGTAGTGTGTATATTCTGTGCCCACAGCCCAAGTTCCAATTTTCTTTTAGTGTATTCACTGTTGCCAACTACAACACAAGCATGATCTAATGGGAAACTTCCTACTTACTTACTAGCCAACAAGAATGTTTTGGACTCTTAATCTTTATAAGGCCCCCCACTTTCAGATTTTAAGACATCTCTGTGGATTTGACTTATTTATTTATTTATTTATTTATTTATTTATTTATTTATGTGTATCCGCAGCGCTCATGCACACATGTTGGTGTATAACTTCCACACACACACACATCCCACACATGATTCCTTGTAATGTCAACACTTCCATGAGAAATGTATTTCCACATTAAATATTTTCCCCCTTTGGCTAATAAAAACAGTCTGCAGTCCAAGTGAAAACAAGAAACGTAATGATGTAAGAAGTCTGTTTTTAACCAGCAAAAGAAGATAAATTCAGAATTAACACTTAAACCATCCATTAAATCTAATCAAGCAGAGTAACATTAACCCATTCTAATGAAACCAACAGAGTTGGCCACAGGACCATGAGTATCAAATAGGTGCAACTATGCAAGCATTTTTTTTTTACATATTGTGTTGTAGGTATTTCAACAACTCCCATGATTATATAGCATTGAGCCATGACAGTTAAGGAGGTATCAAACGACATTAATTCTGCAGTGTAGATACAACCTTACTCTTTCAACCTTAAAATCAAATTATCTCTGAGCAAATCTTGTCTAAAAAACCTCACAACAGGTTTGCCTTAGGTTTGGGAAACAACAATATGTCGGAAACAACACTGCAAATGGCTTGAAAGATAAATTCTCTTCTCCATGAAGTTTTATTTTTTAGCATCACGTATAGACTATAGAACTATAACTTTATTTTTTTAAAAGGAAACAAAGAGAAGGAAACATTTTAAAATGTATCTTGAATTAAAAAGAGCACCATCTCAAGAGTAGGAATATATCTTAATACCAGGATTAGGAATTTCCAGAAAATAATCCAGGCCAAAAGAATTATCATTTGGATATTTTTAAAATCCAGGCACAGCAGCAACAAATAATTCAAATTTCTTATACCATCTTTGAAGGTGATTTTCCTGCTTCTTGGCTGGGAGTTGGAATGGATGGCCCACGAGGTCTCTTCCAACTCTATGATTCTATGATCTGGAAATCACCAAGGGCACTTCCAGACAGGGCGTAAACTAGGCATGGACAAACTTCAACCCTCTAGGTATTTTGGATTTCAACTCCCAGAATTCCTAACAGCCGGTAGGCTGTTAGTAATTGTGGGAGTTGAAATCCAAAATACCTAGAGGGCCGAAGTTTGCCCATTCCTGGCTTTAAACCCACACACACACACACACACACACACACACACACACACACACACACACACCTAAAATAAACAAGACATAACACAATCCACATAGTTACAAACATATTAAATCCTTAAAATCTCATTAAAATCTCTAAAATTCAACTGAAATTATTGGAGGGAAGTTGGTGAATACAGATTAACAAGGTAGATGTTAGCAGCTAGGCAAGAGTTCATATAGGTGTACTTAATCCTCCTCCTCTCCATAAGCTAATGTGCATAGATGTGTTTTTAAAAGCTTTTTAAAGGAGAGGAGAGGAAGCATTTTTTTATTCTTTAGGGAGGGAATTCCTGAGGTGGGGACTGATCATGGAGAAGGCTCTCTCTCTCTCGTTTCCACCAACCGCACTTGAGACGGGGTTGGGACCGAGAGGAGGTTCTCCACAGCAGACCACAGGGCTTGTGTTGGTTTGTATATAGAGATGCGGTCTTTTATATAGTCTGGGCCCAAATCATTTAGGGCTTTATAGGCAATGACCAGCACTTTGTATTTAGCTCGGAAGCAGCCAGTGCAGCTACTGTAACATAGGATTTGTCCACTCCTTGCACGGTGCTCCAGTTAGTAATCTGGCTGCCAGTCTCTGAACCAGTTGCAGCTTTCAAACTGTCTTCAAAGGCAGTCCCGTAGAGAGTGTTGTAGTAGTCCAAATGGGATATGACCAAGGCATGGACTACCATGGCCAAGTCTGGTGTCTCAAGGTATGAGCACAGCTGGTGCACAAGTTTTAATTGTGTGAAAGTGCTCCTGGCCACCACCAACACCTGGGGTTCCAGAGTCAGTGATGAGTCCAGGATCACCCCCAAACTGTGACTCTGTGCCTTTGTGACCTGAGACCTTTTATTCCAATCCACCATTATGATCCCTCAATTCAGAAGAAAAAATGAGAGCATGCCAGATATTCTATGCCCTGTAGTATCTTCAACTCCATGAGCTCTTCCAAACTCCTTTAGTTCAGATGCTTAGTTTTCTGACTAGTGTGATCAGAAAACCTAGGAACAATAGACATTCATTATTTTTTTTTACCACATACGTATTTTGGATTTCCTGCTTTGCTCTGTTATTGAGGCAACACAAAACAGATCATCTTCATATGATTATGAAGATGTCGGACTACTAAAACCATTGTTCATCTATTTGCTCTTTGCTAGGCAGTATAGATGTTTCTTCTGTTCAGTTGATTGGTATGGCCACTTGGCCAGGGATAAAACTATGTCTATATAGTTCTTGGAGGAGTATCTGGGAAAGAATAATATATACAGTGTTGTTTCAGTATGTCGTTTATTACCACATAAGCATAGCCTATCTCAAATATGAGGAGAAGTCTAAAATCTACATGGGACCACAAACCAAATCCATAATTAAGTGTAGATTCCACATAAGCTTACCAAAGTGGGACCACAAACCATAGTTAAAATTCATAAAGTTGACTGGTGTTTTGGCTTCTGTTCAGTTAACAGATTGTGCCAAAAGGAGGGTCTACCTCAGGATTTCAGTCAGTTTTGGATGAGTCTTAGTACTTGGCAAAAGAAAGGTGTTTATTTTTGCCTCTGGCAATGAGATATAGGTAGAGATATTTGCAAAGCAGTTTGTTGCTACAGGAATACTGAGAATGCAGATGAGATATTCTAAAGGGAAAGAAAGAGATTTTGACTTGCAAAGAACAATGTGACCAAGTGTCTGATTACAGACTGGAAAAAACATGTCACAGCTGTCTGTTTGGACCCAATGATTAGCCATTAAAAGATTCCAATACCTTGGCCTGTACCAGTTTTCCATTTGAAAGCCCAGACCCTACATTTATATTTGACATATTTATGTTACTTATTTACAACAGAACTTCCCACAGCACCAATATCATTTTGTTTGCATGCTGTGTTTCCATCCAAGATATTTTAAAGTATACCGAAAAGGTGTGCATAAGCTTCCCCATCTCTTGAGACATCAGAGCAGGTAAGTAATTGACAGATGAGTCATGGCACTTATGTGTGAATGCAATGCCTGACTGTGATATGAGAATGGATTGACCATATTGACAAATGAATCATTGAAAAACCTCTTTGGAAGGCAGAAACTCTATCTGACCTCCTTAAAGGTGGTCCAAGGGAAAGATTTATCATGTGCATGTATTGTGTGTCAGATAAGACACAAAGTGGAGAATAAAGTCTTCTCTTTGGACCCTGATGATGAATGGAAGATGATACTCTCTCTATGAGAAGCTTATCTAAGCAACATTATGGAACCATCCCTTCTTTCCACCGAATTCCAAGGAGGCCCCTTGGATTCTGGACCAGTGAAGTCTGACTTGGCCATGGTGGTCTATGCCTTAATTATATCCAGGTTGGACTATTGCAATGCACTCTACATGGGGTTGCACTTGAAGATGGCCCGGAAACTTCAATTAGCTCAATGATCGGCAGCCAGACTGTTAACCGGAGCAACTTACAGATAGCGGTCAATCCCCCTGTTCAAGGAGCTCCATTGGCTGCCAGTTATTTTCTAGTTCCAATTCAAGGTGCAGGTACTCACCTACAAAGCCTGAACAGCTTGGGACCCGTCTACCTTTGCAACTGCCTTTCCCCCTATGAGCCTGCATGATCTCTTCGATCCTCAGGGGAGGCCCTCCTTTCGTTCCCTTCACTATCGCAGGCTCGGCTTGCTGGAACGAGGGAGAGGGCCTTCTCTGTCATGGCCTCCCGGCTTTGGAATTCCCTCCTTAGGGAGATTAGATTGGCCCCAACCCTGTCTGCCTTAATCAAGCAGCTGAAGACATGGCTCTTTCAGTGTGTGTTTGAACAACATCCAACATGATAGACCTTTATCTCTAACACTTTGCCTTCTAGCACTTCATTTCCCTTCCTATTTACCCTATCCCACATTATTCCAGCTGATGGTCTGTCATTGTCCATGTACTTTATTAAAAGGCCTTGAAATCATTTATCTTCTTAGGCCTGACCCCCCTTTTACCCATAGTGGTTGATGTCTGTATTGTTACTTCATTTGCTTGGTTATTTATGTCTTATTATATGCAATGTTTTAAATTGGTCTTTTTATTTGACTGTTGTATCTTTGTTCTTAAATTTTGCCATGTGTTTTAACTGTTTATACCTTGTCTCTGTTTTGGGCTGTGCCCCCATGTTAGCCACCCCGAGTCCCTCTGGGGAGATGGTGGCAGGATAGAAAAATAAATTATTATTATTATTATTGACACAACGACGTTGTATGACACAGCAAACAAGATAGATATGCTGGATTTCGTTTCACAAAATCACAAGTCGAACACTTCCCAAGTGTCTAGGACTGTGTGATGTATTTTCGGATGATGCGTGCAGATCCCAGTAAGGTGGCCTTTTGCAGTTGGCAGATCGTAATTTTGTCAATGTCTATTGTTTCCAAATGCCGGCTGAGATCTTTTGGCACGGCACCCAGTGTGCCCATCACCACTGGGACCACCTGCACTGGTTTCTGCCAGAGTCTTTGAAGTTCAATCTTGAGGTCCTGATAGCGGCTGAGTTTTTCCTGTTGTTTTTCTTCAATGCGACTGTCACCTGGGATGGCAACATCAATGATCCAAACCTTGTTCTTTTCCACAACTGTGATGTCTGGTGTGTTGTGTTCCAGAACTTTGTCATTCTGGATTCGGAAGTCCCACAGTATCTTTGCGTGTTCATTTTCCACAACCTTTGCAGGTTTGTGATCCCACCAGTTCTTAACTGCAGGGAGGTGATACTTGAGGCATAGGTTCCAATGAATCATTTGGGCCACATAGTTGTGCCTCTGTTTGTAGTCTGTCTGTGCAATTTTCTTACAGCAGCTGAGGATAGGATCAATGGTTTCATCGGTTTCCTTGCACAGTCTGCACTTTGGGTCATCAGCTGATTTTTCGATCTTGGCCTTGATTGCATTTGTTCTGATGGCTTGCTCCTGGGCTGCAAGGATCAGGCCTTCTGTCTCCTTCTTCAGGGTCCCATTCGTGAGCCAGAGCCAGGTCTTCTCTTTATCAGCTTTTCCTTCAATTTTGTCAAGGAACTTTCCATGCAGTGTTTTGTTGTGCCAGCTATCAGCTCTAGTTTGTAGTGCGGTTTTCTTGTACTGGTTTTTTGTCTGCTTATTATTATTATTATTATTATTATTATTATTATTATTATTATTTCATTATGACACAGCAAACAAGATAGACATGCTGGATTTCATTTCACAAAACCACAAGTCAAACACTTCCCAAGTGTCTAGGACTGTGTGATGTATTTTCGGATGATGCGTGCAGATCCCAGCAGGGTGGCCTTTTGCAGTTGGCAGATCATAATTTTGTCAATGTCTATTGTTTCCAAATGCCAGTTGAGATCTTTTGGCACGGCACCCAGTGTGCCCATCACCACCGGGACCACCTGCACTGGTTTCTGCCAGAGTCTTTGAAGTTCAATCTTGAGGTCCTGATAGCGGCTGAGTTTTTCCTGTTGTTTTTCGTCAATGCGACTGTCACCTGGGATGGCAACATCAATTATCCAAACCTTGTTCTTTTCCACAACTGTGATGTCTGGTGTGTTGTGTTCCAGAACTTTGTCAGTCTGTATTCGGAAGTCCCCCCCCCCCCGCAGGTGCCACCTTGACGTGGTGGGGGGGTTTAACTGCTCCAATGATGACTGAGGGCTGTGCTGGCAGTAGTGTAACTCCCGGCAGGTCCAACCAAGCCAGAGAGGCCTCAGCTGAGGAGCAGAACTAAGAGCACCTAACCCATTAGCATTATGGAGAATCAAACCCAAACTAAGTCTATACTGGCTTGGTCGTCACCCAGGATAAAAAGGACCACGGTGGATGCTGCTGATTCTGGACATCCATCGACAAGTGGGCTACAGAATCATCAAAACCCAAATGAACAGTCACAGAAGCAGCAGAAATATACAATGCCAGAAAACCGCACTATTATTATTATTATTATTATTATTATTATTATTATTATTATTATTATTATTATTATTATTATTTGTGAGCATAGTAATTGTATTTCAAAATCATCTCACCATCAAATACACCTCCACACTGTCAGTGGAGTGACCATGTAGCAATATTAGCAAAAAAGAATGTGATGGTACCTGAAGGTATTATGAATTATAGCATAAAATTTTATGCACCACAGGTAATTTCTGGCATCTGATAAGGTGAGGTATATTGTTCATGAAACTTCATGCCCCAATGCATTTGTACTCTTTAAAGTATTACAGGACTCTGTTGTCTCTGCATACTATCAACAGCCTAATGGGAAGGTGAGCATTGGGATGATTCATGGTTTTTAGCAGAAATATTTGATAAAAAGCTATTAGATAGGAAACTATTGCTTCCTTAATGGAGCACCCCAGTGAAGGGGTGACGTTTTTCAGTTATCTTTTCATGTCAATACTAACATTTGAATGAATCCCTCATAGGGCATAAATACATAAAATGTTTCAATCACACAAGGAAATAAAAGGTTTA
This sequence comes from Anolis carolinensis, assembly GCF_035594765.1. Lineage (NCBI taxonomy): Eukaryota > Metazoa > Chordata > Lepidosauria > Squamata > Anolidae > Anolis > Anolis carolinensis. Next base: position 171,623,456 of record NC_085844.1, read on the forward strand.
GGAAAAGCATTGAATAAATAATTTACCTTCCTGAACTCAGAAAGTGATTTTTAAGAAAGGAGAATGTAATAAATGCAGTTATAGTGGAGCAGTGGTAATATATTAGAGACAATTCTTCACTAATTCCCTTCTCAAAAGAAACAACAACAAAAATTAAAAAGTTTTCTTTCCATTTGAGAAAGTTTTCCAAAATGACACAGTATAAGATTTTTTTTTGTTTTTGCATTTTAAGATTTACTATGTTCAAAATTCACATGTGGTTGTGCAAATTAAGTCTTGCTGTGAAGACCCTTATCAGTTCAGGATTCTCTTTTCCTGGAGAAACACATATTTTGAACATTTTTCAAACAATTTCATCCCTCCTGCTGACCTATAGAACCATCCTACTACTACTCAATTATGAATGGCTTCCTATATAATTAAATCCATTATTCTTAAAAAAAATTCTGTGCTATGTAATAATCAACTTTAATGTAACTTTCACACTACCCAATAGTCTATTTTGAATTAAAACACAATAAATAAATAAATAAATCAGGTATACACACACACACACACACACACACACACACAAGAACTAATAAAGAAAAGCACTGGATACATAATGTCTAACTTATATGTACTTTATTTAGTTTACAGTCTAATGAGGCTTAATCCCATTTTACAATTGTAGATTAAGTCTGATAAAAACAGTAGACTTGTGCTAAAAAAATATTTCTGTTCCCTGATGTGAATCCAACAGTTTCCATATACCTTAGTGCCTTCATTGTTGTTAAAATTCAGGGTTATCTTGGCATTCTACAAGAGATCAAACAGATAAATGTCTGTGAAACTAACATTTGCTAAATGAATCTATAGGGAGATTATGGCTGGATCTACATTGCACTATATCCCAGGATCTGATCTCAGATTATATGCTTTTTCCAGATTATCTGACAGTGTAGACTCATATAATCCAGTTCAAAGCAGATAATCTGGGATCAAATCCTGGGATATAGAGCAGTATAGATCCAGTCAGGAATGAGAGCCCAAATTGCCAATATCCGCTGGATAATGGAGGAAGCCAGGAAGTTTCAGAAAAAACATCGATTTCTACTTTATTGACTATTCTAAAGCCTTCGACTATGTGGATCATAACAAACTGTGGCATGTTCTTGGTGGTATGGGGATACCAAGTCACCTTGTCTGTCTCCTGAGAAATCTGTATAAAGACCAAGTAGCCACAGTAAGAACAGACCACGGACCTACAGACTGGTTCAAGATTGGGAAAGGTGTACGGCAGGGCTGTATACTTTCACCCTCCCTATTCAACTTGTACGCAGAACACATCATGCAATGTGTGGGGCTTGACGAATCCAAGGCTGGAGTTAAAATTGCTGGAAGAAACATTAACAACCTTAGATATGCAGATGATACCACTCTGATGGCTGAAAGTGAAGAGGAGCTGAGGAACCTTATCACCAAGGTGAAAGAAGAAAATGCAAAAGCCGGGCTGCAGTTAAATATCAAGAAAACCAAGATTATGGCAACCAGACCGATTGATAACTGGCAAATAGAGGGAGAAAACGTGGAGAAAGTGACAGACTTTCTATTTCTAGGTGCGAAGATCACTGCAGATGCAGACTGCAGCCAGGAAATCAGAAGACGTCTACTTCTTGGGAGAAGAGCAATGGCCAACCTTGATAAAATAGTGAAAAGCAGAGACATCACTGGCAATGAAGGTCTGCATAGTTAAAGCAATGGTATTCCCCATAGTAACCTATCGATGTGAGAGCTGGACCATAAGGAAGACTGAGCGAAGGAAGATAGATGCTTTTGAACTTTGGTGCTTGAAGAAAATCCTGAGAGTGCCTTGGACTGCAAGAAGATCCAACTAGTCCATCCTCCAGGAAATAATGCCTGGCTGCTCACCGGAGGGAAAGATATTACAGGCAAAGATGAAGTATTTTTGCCACATCATGAGAAGACAGGAAAGCTTGGAAAAGATCACGATGCTGGGGAAAATGGAAGGAAAAAGGAAGAGAGGCCAACCAAGGGCGAGATGGATGGATGGTATCCTTGAAGTGACTGGCTTGACCTTGAAGGAACTGGGGGCAGCGGCGACCAATAGGAAGCTCTGGTGTGGACTGGTCCATGAGGTCACGAAGAGTCAGAAACGACTGCATGAATGAAGAAGAGATCAAGCCTAAGCAACAGCTTAGTATGTTCCCTACAGCATTTATGTTTGAAATTGCTCTCTTTTAAATATGTTAATTAAGGCTTTAGCATTACTTGTTTCTAGGAGTGTTTAAAGAATACAGATTGAGCACCTCTTATGAGGAATTCTGAAATCTAAAATACTCCAAAATCCACATCAGTAGTTGAGATACCCTTTGTTTTCTAATGGTTTAATGTATGCCAGTTTTGTCTATGCATAGAAAATATTGTGTATAAAATCACTTTCAATCTATGTGTATAAAGTGTATATGAAACATTAATGAATGTCATGTTTATATTTGCATTCGATCTCTAAAATAAGTCATTAAGTACATATATGCAAATGCAGCTCTTTCAAATCTGAAAAATATCCAAAATCCAAAACACTTCTGGTCCCAAGCATTTTGGATAAACGACAATCAACTTGTATCTAATATGTTTACAAACATTTTTTATCTTTCTATTGTTTTAATTGTTTGTATTTGTTCATTGCCTCAGGAATTCTTGTGAGCTGGGAAATGATACAAGAATACTACAGATGAATAAAGCAATCACCAACATTATATAAAAGTATCCTGAAGGAGATTGATTTAAAGATAAAATATGGGAGGGAATGAAAGAGAACTTGTTCTAGAATTTCTAGAACTCTTGGCTTCTATGAAGGTAAGTTTCCAAGCCAGATAAAGACTTGAATACTGTGCCAATGCTTTCTTTATAGCCTAGTCACCTCTGTTGGCAAGTTTTAAGCAGCTGCAATATGAGTAGGGGATGTACATGTGGGTTATGCGAGAGCTGGAGAGATCGAATACAGGACAGAATAATTCCCCCCCTGTAAACAAAGCCAGGTATTCATAGAAGTCATCATTCTTTGGCAAATGAATGACAATACACAATTCAGAATCAAAAGGTGAGTCAAAGAAGAAATATGCCCAGAGAAGCAAAAGCTGCCCAGAATATTTTTTTTCCAGAGCCAAAACATGTGACACATCCAGAAGCAACTCCAAAGCAACCCAACCAACTGCCTGTTGAGTCTCTGCCAAGCAGCCAGATGCTGCTGTTTTAAAAATATCTTCCACAGCTGAGTATCTGCATGATCCGACTGCCATCAAAATGAGGAACAGGAATTCAGGCACAGAATGGCAGAGATATTATTAATGCTTTGTATTTTCAGTTCAAAGCAGTCTACAGTGAATATGGAAGGAGAGAGGGAATGGGATTCAGGGCTTATTCAGTTGAATGACCATCTTGGTTTATGGCAGCTTTTTGAAATGGCTGTAGGATTCTTATGCAGGTGGACATAGCCATAAAAGTCTTGTAATATTCTACCTCTATCTCCTAAGGTTATTTTCATGTATGTGCAGTAATGCTAACGCAAGTAGGGAAGGAGTTAGCATACTTGTGTCAAATGACTATTTGGCCATATTTTGCCTAATTCATATATGAACTTGACTTTACACTGTGTCAGGAAGACTGGATAAAAATGTTTGGCATGACAAGTCCATTCTTATCCTTTACATCATGTACTTGCAGTTTGGTTGTCTTCTCTTATAAACGCTGTATCCCTTTCTGACAAAGGCACCAATGTTTATACAATTTTTAAAATAAAATTTAAAATATTTGTCCATTGAAATGAATATAGTTAGAATTCTATTGATGGAAAATTAAAAGGAACATTTGAGAAAATTTGATAATAAACTATAAATAATAAATAATATAAAACAATAAACAATAAATTATTTAGGAGCTACTGTCAGAAGATACTTCAGGGTATATAAATGTTTACAAGACAAGGACAAGCTTGGGAAGGATAATTTTCATACAAACCAAACTGTAAGTTTAGACTCACCCAAAACCTTTTGCATGCATTAATATAATGTTAGTAAGTCCAATATGGCATCTCAATCTTTGATGTAGCCAAACAAATCAATATAGCATTATTATTTTTAAAAAAAGCATAGATCCATGTATAAACTGATCCTTCAAATATTGGTTGTCATGAAAATAAAAAATGTGAAATGTTTCATTTTTAATCTTCTATAATTCCTATCTGCATCTATTTCTGTCTCTGTTTCTCTCATACATGCACATACTCGTTTTCATACATAAAATCTTCAAAGAATAACAAAGAGATCATTTTTAAAAATGAGCTGTAAAGCAGTGCATTGCTATGATAACCCAATTTATTTGTATATGGAGTGATGAATATAATATGATCGTACTAGCAAAGAATTATTATAAAGCTAGTATGTCTACGCTATTCAAGATAATCATGCATGAATGATAAGAGCAATGGAGTGAATCATGCAGTTTTAATTGCAAATTTATTTACTTGAAAGCATAATATTTCAATTTCACTTAAGAATGGTTCATGTGTTGATATACATCATTGGATTACTTAATAAGAGTCCTATGTTATACAATCATGTGGACAAGGGATGGAGGGAAACACAAAAATGAAAATATCATGGCAACCCTGTCACATTGTCATGAGTTATGCCTAGAGCAACATCAGAGTGGGAATAATCAGTCCAATACAGTTAGCTATATCACTTAGAAGGAAGACCCAGTCTCTGATACCAAGGCCTTGAAATTGTAAATTCCCAAACTCAGAAAGTCAGCTCCTCCTTGAATCAAATTCTTAGAAGGCATGAGACCCACCATACCATATATTTCCTTCTCTCCTGTGATTGACAGTTAATATCACAAAGTAATGGACAAATTACAAGTATGATTTTTAAATGGTTTACATAGTCACATGGTCATATTCTAGCAGAGCTCAAGGTGTAGAATAATCAATAAAGGTAAAGGTTTCCCCTGATGTTAAGTCCATTCATGTCTGACTCTGAGGGTTGGTGCTCATCTCCATTTCTAAGCCAAAGAGCCAGCGTTGTCTGTAGACACCTCCAAGGTCATGTGGCCGGCATGACTGCATGGAGCGCCGTTACATTCCCGCTGGAACGGTACCTATTGATCTACTCACATTGGCATGTTTTCGAACTGCTAGGTTGGCAGGAGCTGGAGCTAACAGCGGCTGCTCCTGCCGCTCCCGAGGTTTGAACCTGGGACCTTTCGGTCTCCAGCTCAGTGCTTTAACGCACTTCGCCACCGGGGCTCCTAGAAGATAATCAATACAGCTATATTAAACAATCTGAAACAATTCAAACACTTTAGAAAACTTAGACAACTTGAAAAAAACTCACGAATTGCCACAATGAAAACCAAGTCATGATTTCCCTTCACTAGGTTCCAAATGTGAACCAAACTACGTTGTTTCAAAATAAGATCTATTTGGGAATCAGTTGTCTTTCATAAGAAAGATAATCCACAAACAGAGTGCCTGTTATGAACCTCCAAACCAGCTGTGGGGTAGCAGAACTTGTGAGTGTGGGAGGATTAAGAACATATTAAGAGAAGTACCCGCAGGAGTAAGTTCATTCCCAGTGATCTGTCTACAGTTCTGAAATTATTGTGCCCAATCATGAACCTTTGCCAGACTCTGGACTTGTAGATTCATGCTTATGGATATTTTGACAAATCATGTGTGTAAGAATGAAGTGGGATTTGATGAATGTGTGGACTGGCAGCATTAAAATAAATCACAGTTTTATAGTTTTGAAAAACACTGTCTGGAAAGTCATATGTCTGGCATTTGATTCAAGTAGACTCATTCACATGTGCTGTAGGAAAGAATATAACAGGCATAATTTATATTAGATACAATCAACATATTTTGTATATATTTTTATTACTGATACTTTGATTTCATTCATATAATTTAAAGTATTTAACAAATTACCTGAGAACAGCTTAGATAATTTTTTAAAAAACGTGTTATAATTTTGTTATCTATAATATCAAAAATGTAAACTTAATGACTTAATGGAAGAACATGCTTAGGTTTGGGGTTTGGTGAGTCTTCACCAGAATTGTACTCTAAATGGGAGTTTCTTATGGGAGTGAGTCATTTGAGAAACAGCTTGGATGAAACTTCCTTATTCATATAGAATGTGCAAAAGGCACTGTGAGAGGGTTGTTCTTGCCAGTTTAGGCTTTGCAATGGAAGAGGAAGAGGAAAAAAAGACAGTTTTCTAAAACAGAAAGATCCATATCAGAGAGTCCTTTCTGTCCTCTGCATTTGTGAATTTAACTATTCTGGATTTTATTATCAATGGATTTTAATAATATGGTCTCTCTATTGGTTTCATTTATTGTTTTATAAATACAGTGTATTTGGAAAAGAAGCAAAATACTGTGACATATTGAATCCGAAAAACTGCTTAGGTTCACAAAAAGGCTAGCCTAGTATAGATTATTTTAATTTTTTTCCTTTGAATAGCTGGGTCCCATCTCATATAAATTCCTGTTACAACCTACTTTGAGTTTCAGGAAGTTTATCAGTACTGTCTGAGAGGTTGGTGATTCAGAAACAAACTCCCAGCAAATCTAGTAGCTCTCTGATCTCACAGAAGTAGTTTCATGCAACCCTGGATCTTGGCCATCAAATGCATCTAATAAACAATGTTCTGAATGGTCACAGATGACCTTCACGATTTGCAATTTGGGATGGATTAGAAGAAACCAATGATGGCTTTTAAATGAGCGTTTGGATAAAGCTTGTAAAAATCTAATCATTGCAAATCCACTTCTTATGTGGACGATTCCTTTATACAGCTTTCCTTTCTTATCTCAACAATCTGATTTCCTTAATTTTATTCATGCAGAATAGTTTAAATTCGCTCTCTTCTCTTGTTCTTCATTTTAATTTGGGATATATTCTCCTTTGAGCAAACATTATGATGTCCTGAGAATACCTTTCTTGTGTTTGGTTTAGGACTCATAGAGTTAATAGGCCAGAGAAGGAAAAATACCCACTTGCCTGAAGCCTGTCACCTTTTCTTGGCAATTACACTGCTAATGGCTGGGTCCCAAGCAAAGTGGCAAAGAATATCTCTTCTCACGTTCCCAACTCACAGTGCATTCCCAAATACCAGATGGTGTTTTTGGAATCCATTTCACTATGTTTGATATGACAATGCTTCTGTATAATGTTAAATTATATATAACAATTTCAAGTAGCAGATACTGGAACAAGTAGGGAAACGGAATATCAGGGACAAATGGAAGAAGACAGAAACCAAAGACTTGGGGCCTCCCCTTGTTGTGTCTCATCTTTCTAAGATTTTTCTGTAATTTGTGAAAAAGGAAAAGGAAAACAAAAGGAGGAACAGCAGCAGTTAAACTCTTGTAATAAATTATCATCACTTCTTTCTATTTAACAGTTGTCACATAGTTCAAGGACCTGGTTCTCTACGGAGGAAGACTATGAAAATGAAGAAGTGTGGAGATTGTAATGCACATTTTCTAAAAAAAAAAAAAAAAAAAAGAGTTGGTTTTTCATTCTCTAAATAAATTATCCCTTTATTCCAGCATACAAAGCAGCTAGAAAGTGGATCCATATAATCTCTGCCCATTTTTTTTGGCCCATGGGTAGCTGCAAACTGCAGTACGTTTTATTGATTAGCCTATCGGCTGTATGAAAACATTTGACAAACACATTGAGCACATACAAAATATAACCCACATTATAATCAAAGTTAAAATAAACAAGCTATTAATAACAAGGGGGTCAAGATCCTGAACTAGATCAAATATCTTCATCACCTCTACAATTTATCTCAATTCATTTATGTTAACAGAGACATTCTCTAATTAGGAATAATGAAGATTTGTTCCAATACTCTTATGAAAATGTTCATGTTTTGGAGAACTACCCCAAGCCTAGAGTAATATTGGGTATACCAAATCTAAGATAAATCTGCCCACAGAAGGAGTGTACATTAATAACATTTACAATACTCAAAATTATGAATCAAACTCTTGAAAAACATTGTGAATCCCTTTGTTTTAAAGCAATAAAATTATTAACTTTGATAAAAAAATTCCAACTCTTCTAACATTGTTCAAAGTTAAAATAAATTTTTATCTTCATTCATAACAGCATAATGCATATAGAAGAATATGCTTGCTATTTGAGGACAAAAAATGGACCTCACTATAAAGAGTCACCGTAGCTGAGTATAAGTTGAACATCCCTTATCTGGAATTCAAAAATCTGAAATACTCCAAAATTCAAAATTGTCCACATGGGTGGGTGAGACAGTAATTCCTTTGTTTTCTGGTGGTTCAATATACACAGACTTTGCATCATGCACAAAATTATTTCAAATATTGCATACAATTATCTTCAGGTTAACAAAATCATAAATAAATTTCATGTTTAGACTTGGGTCCCTTCTCCATGTATACCTGCATGTATATATGTGAAAATACAGATATTCCAAAATCTAAAAATATCCAAAACCCTTTTAGTCTTAAGCATTTTGGATAAGGGATACTCAGCCTGTATTTTCATTTGACCCAAATACAATACATCTAAACAAATGAGAGATAGTAAAAAGGTTGAATAGGACAGAATAAGGCAGAAATGTCTCTTGATAGCAGGATCATAACCTCCATGTAAAAGTTAAAGTTTTCGTGATAGGTAGTTTAAAATAAATAAAATAATAATATAAAAGTTAGATAGGTAGAGAAATTATCTAAATTACTGAAAATATAATTATGAAATAGAAGTTTCACAGGTTGTTTTTCGTCATTTATTTCTACTCCTCTTTAAGTAAATTTGATTCAAATTTTACAATGATATCTTTATTTTGGTATATTTCAGATAAGAACTTGTCTGTATGCAAACTCAGAAATTATTTGGTAGATTAGCTTCTTTTTAGTGTAATTGAATATGGTCATGGAGGGGGGCAGATGACTTGGGAAAAGATTTGTTTCACTTATGGGAATACTTGAATGATTCAATACTCTCTGAATTGTGTGTTTATGTCTGCATGATGTAAACGTACATATACATATAAATACATACACACACTCACATTTCTAAACACACAGAGATTTATCCTTTGATTCCTATTTTGCACTTTACAAAGATTACTCTTGCCCCCAGAACAGATCACACGATCCAGCAACTGCCTTATAATTAACACTAACTCGCAGAAATGCAATTTAAGAGTCCTTTTAATGAGCTTGGACGGTAAGATGTATATAGCCCATCTTTCTTTGTCACCTTGCAAATGGGGCCCCATGTGAAGCTGCTGGTTGGTGAGTGATGCTTTGTAGTCTGTACCAGAGAGCTGCGCAGTACCAGCTGCATTGGCTGGTAGCCGAAGTGCAAGAAGATAGCTGCCAAACTATGCTATAGAAAAGAAGCAGTGCCAGAGAGAAAAGGTCCTTTGCATACTATGACCTTTGACCCTTCTGCCAGCATGGATCCCATATTCATCACTTCCAGACAATTGCATCTTTCATTCCAACACAAACTATGATCAGAAAGGGAACATTTGTGCTAGCAGTTGTTGGTTTACAATTCCCAGAGCTTGGATTATTTAGTCTTTTGTTTTGGTGGTGGCAATATTTCTATAGATTCTTTATTTACAACACTCACATGGCTAATAAATACTACTACTACTACTACTAATAATAATAATAATACTTCCTAAATACTTATACATAAGGTTAGAGGGAAAATAAAAATCCAATTCTTAAAATATAACATAACTAGCTGTGCCCGGCCACGCGTTGCTGCGGCTTAGTGTGGTGGTGTTGGTCAGTCTACATTAGGTTGTATTTATGCTGTGACCTCCACCCTTCTTTATACTCACATTAGTAGTAGTATTTGAAGTCTGTTGCCTTCTTCAATTTTTGTGTTGATTGATAATTGCTTGAGATCCCTGTTGTCTTGGGTTTGTTGTTAATCGTGATGTCTGATTCTGCTGAGTGCGGTTTATATTTTTATTGTGGTACAATAGTCTTTTTTTGTCTGTGTAGGTGTTTATTATTATTGTTGTTGTAGTGGTCATGAAGGTTGGATAGGTTAGATGCTACTGTATTGTTTTTTTGGAGGCCCAGTGTAGCACTGACTGGCCTCTCAGCCTCAGTGCCTGGCTGCTTCTTGCCTGTGATGGTGTTGATTCTTATTGTTGTTGTTGTCATTGTTATTATTGTAATTGTTTTTTTGGAGGCCAAGTGTGAACGTAGGGATTGGGGAGGTGGATGAGCACTGAATGGCTTTGTAGCCTCAGTGCATGGCTGATTCTTGCCTGTGTAGGTGTTTATTATTAGTGGGTGAGTGGATGGATAGATGAGTGGATGGAAAGATAGAGTGGGTGCTCTCCTTATTTCCTTTATTCCTTTGTATTTCTGGGGCGTTTCGTTGTGTTGTTATAGTCACGATGCGTTGTTTTGAGTTTTGTGGGTCCGGATTGTGGTTTTGTGGTGTGGTTGTGTTGTTACAACTGGGAGGCAAGGCTTTTGCCTTGTGTTGTCAAGTTTTGTATTTCTCAGGCGTTTAGTTGTGTGCCAAGTTTCGTATTTCTGGGGTGTTTAGTTGTGTTGTTATAGTCACGATGCGTTGTTGTGAGTTTTGTGGGTCCGTATTGTGGTTTTGTGGTGTGGTTGTGTTGTTACAACTGGGAGGCAAGGCTTTTGCGTTGTATTGCCAAGTTTTGTATTTTTGGGGCGTTTAGTTGTGTTATTATAGTCATGATGTGTTGTTGTGAGTTTTGTGGGTCCAGATTGTGGTTTCGTGGTGTGGTTGTGTTGTTATAACCGGGAGGTAAGGCTTTTGTGTTGTGTTGCCAAGTTTCGTATTTTGGGACATTTAGTTTTGTTGTTATAGTCACTGTACAAACAACTTTATCCTTTTATATATATAGAAGATAGTGATGCTTAAATGACTTGTCACTAGCAGATAAAAAAAACCATTTTATATCTATATCCAAGAAATAAATGTATTTTTAATTGTAACTCTCTGGATTGTCTGGCATAATGCACTTTTTGATACCAAAACATTTACTTTAGTAGCCCATGTCTTCACTTTTTCCATTTAATGTTGATCGCAAATAATTTTACACACATGTACTGTTAAAGAAGCAGTAGTAACTCAAAGTGTAACAGATGAATCTTACAATGAAATTATTCTGTGTTAGGGCCTATTTTAGTTGTGGCGGTGGCAAGAGGAGAGAGGGAGTGTGTGCCAACTTTAATTGTGAATAATTCACTCACGATGCAAAGCAATAGAAAAGGATTCAACTATTGACACTGAAAGCACTTTTGCAATTTATTTCCAACTTATTCATTTACACAGTCGCAACAGGGAGCTACAGGGATACCTATAAGTAACCCTGAATAAAGAATTTGGCTGTTAAACTATATCCCTGTCTCTCCATGCAAAGCATATTTGAAGAAGAATTGAGGTTAATTTCACAGTGGAAGAGTATAAGTGTATTAACATTTCTACAGATGTTTCAGAGAAAATTCTTTTCCTCGTGCTGTCACCCTTTTCCTGCCTCTCTTCCCTTCCCCAGATGTCCACCTGATCTTTTCCCTCTTGTCTTAAAGAATGTTCCTTTGAGGGATGTGACATGGGATGAGGGAGGGAAGGAAACTTATACCTGAAGGCCAGCTTCATTGTACCGCACCTGATGTCTGGCTTGGATGTGAGACCGTCTGTTCTTGATTTTCACTCTGTATGAAGCTAATGGAATTTGCAGTTGATTAACCTCAGATCTTGAATAATGATCCAGGCTGGGATTGCAGCTGGCAGCACCACAGTAACTTGTATTTCTTAACTGAGTAAGACAGCAACAAGTACAATGGTGCAAAGGTAAAGATCTAGGATGGATCTAAATGTCAACAGTACACAATGGCAGTCAGCAACATGAAAAATAGGGAAGACAGAGGGAATAATACAATGAAAATGTGTGTATATAGCTAAGAGACAGGTTTCTTTTTTCTTTTCTTTTTTTAGAGTGTGATTGTATTTTTTCTCTAGCGTTTCTTACTTAATATACATTTAAATTTCTGTTTTTAACTAAAGCAAATTAGGGTAGGTAAAGGTTTTCCCCTGGCATTAAGTCTAGTTGAGTCCGGGATTGGTGCTTATCTCCATTTCTTAGTTGAAGAACCAATGTTGTCTGTAAACGCCTCCAAGGTCATGTGGTTGGCATGACTGCATGCAGCACCGTTACCTTCCCACCAGAGCAGTACCTATTGATCTACTCACATTTGCATGTTTTTGAACTGCTAGGTTGGCAGAAGCTGGGGCTTATAGCGGGAGCTCACCCCACTCCCCAGATTCGAACTGCCGACCTTTCAGTCAGCAAGTTCAGCAGCTCAGCGATTTAATCCACTGCACCACCGGGGTCAGATGCAAATTAGCATCTGGATAAAGCTATTGTATTGAGTATAGACAGCATCAAGAACCATTGTCTTTTTTACTGACATCAACAACTGGAAATAAAAGGGTAGTTAGTGATTCACCAGGTAAAGATTCCAGACAGAAGACCTGTGCCAAATATATAAACTTCTAAATTCTTTTGAGGTTTGATTACTTTCAATGCTTTAAATACAGTATGTTCAGGATATGTAAAGGAATTGATTCTCCATGATAAACTTGCTGAACATGGTCTAATTCATTTGCTCATCTCAATTAAAATAGACTCACAGCATTAATGGAATAAATATTGGATTTAGGCTCATGTTCTATAGGAGATAACTAGCTGTGCCTGGCCACGCGTTGCTGTGGCGAAGTATGGTGGTATGGGAAATAAAGTATTGAGGAATTGGTGGTAGTTAAGGGAAAGGGTAAACGTTTCCCCCTGACATTATGTCCAGTCATGTCTGACTCTGGGGGTTGGTGCTCATCTCCATTTCTAAGCCGAAGAGCCAGCGTTGTCCGTAGATTCCTCCAAGGTCATGTGGGATGACTGCATGGAGCGGCATTACCTTCCCGCCGGAGCGGTGCCTGTTGATGCACTCACATTAGCATGTTTTCGAACTTCTGGATTGGCAGAAGCTGGGGCTAACGGTGAGGGCTCACTCTGGTCCCCCAATTCAAACCTGCGGCCTTTCGATCCAGAAGTTAAGCAGCTCAGCACTTTAACATGCTGCGCCATCAGGGGATATTATTTCCTAAAGGTTGTGAATATACAATATTTCTGATTGTTTTTTTTTGTCTGTTGGAGGCAAGTATGAATGCTGCAATTAGGAAAAATGATTAGGATGTAATGGCCTTGCAGCTTTAAAGCGTGGCTGTTTCCTCCCTGAGTGAATTTTTTGTTAGGAGGTGTTAGCTGGCCCTGATTGTTTCCTGTCTGGAATTCCCTTGTTTTCAGAGTGGTGTTGTTTGAGATATTTTATGTGCTTCTACTGTCTGTGGCCCTGAGAAAACAGAGGATTTGCCAGACTTTGATGATGGGAAGACTTTGTTGGGAGGTGTTAACTGGCCCTGATTGTTTCCTGTGTGGAATTCCCCTGTTTTCAGAGTGTTGTTCTTTATTTAGTGTTCAGATTTTAGAGATTGTATTGTTCTGTTTTATTATACCACATTAATTTTTATATATTCTGATTTTAGTGTTTAGTTAGTGAATACTTGGAGCCAGATTGTATTCATTTTCACGATTGACCACAACACAACAACAACAACAACAACAACAACAACAATAATAATAATAGTAATAATAATGACTTTGGTAATACACAGTGCTTCACTCCCTTCTCAGCTTCCTTTCTGGAAGAATCCTTTCTTGGGAGGTGTTAGCTGGCCCTGATTGTTTCCTTTGTGGAATTTCCAATTTCCCTGCTTTCAGATTGTTGGTCTTTATTTACTGTCCTGGTTTTAGAGATTATATTGTTCTGCATTATTCTATCCCAGTAATTATTTCATATTAAAGTATAATCTCACTTATCCAACATTCGCTTATACAATGTTCTGGATTATCCAACGTAGTCTGCCTTTTCGTAATCAATGTTTTTGTAGTCAGTGTTTTAAATTCATTGTGATATTTTAGTGGTAAATTTGTAAATACAGTACAGTAGAGTCTCACTTATCCAACATAAACGGGCTGGCAGAATGTTGGATAAGCGAATATGTTGGATAATAAGGAGGCATTAAGGAAAAGCCTATTAAACATCAAATTAGGTTATGATTTTACAAATGAAGCACCAAAACATCATGTTAGACAACAAATTTGGCAGAAAAAGTAGTTCAATACGCAGTAATGCTATGTGGTAATTACTGCATTTATGAATTTAGCACCAAAATATCACAATATATTGAAAACATTGACTACAAAAATGCGTTGGATAATCCAGAATGTTGGATAAGCGAGTGTTGGATAAGTGAGACTCTACTGTAATTACTACATAGCATTACTGCGCATGGAACTACTTTTTCTGTCAAATTTCTTGTATAATATGATGTTTTGGTGCTTCATTTGTATAACGATTACCTAATTTGATGTTTAATTGGCTTTTCCTGAATCCCTTCTTATTATCCAACATATTCACTTATCCTGCTGGCCTGTTTATGTTGGATAAGTGAGACTCTACTGTATATTGATAATCTTATATTATCTGCTTAGAACTGGATTATATGAGGCCCCTTCTTCACATCTGTATAAAATGAACACTGAAGTGGGTTATATGATAGTGTGGAGTCAAGATAATCCAGTGCAAAGAAGATAATCTAAGATTATAACTGGGTTATATAGCTGTGTGGAAGGGCCTTGAGTCTACACTGCCATATAATCCAGTGTAAATTAGACAATCTGTGGAAGAGGTCTGAGGCCTAAATCTGCCCATCCCCTGGGCTGAGTTGGTTGCTAGGAGACCAAGTGGGCAGAGATTAGTCCTCTAAGTGGCAGCAATTGGATAAAAACAATTATTCCTTTCCCTCTAGTTAGGACTTTATTTTTCTTTTCCTTTTGTTGTATCAACCTAGAGGCATGGATGATGGGTTGTGTTGTCAACTTTCGAGGTTGGGGGGCCTGTAGTTTTGTTGTTTTGTTGGTCGCCGTGATGCCATCACTCATTTATATATATAGATTTGGCAAAGAAAAGTTTTGTGTGTGGTTTATTGTAACTCTTAAGTACTTTTATAGCTGCATATTACATAGTCACTTGTAGTTACATTTTAACTCCAGGTGGAGTGTCCTTTATACTTGGGACCAGAAGTGTCTTGGATTTCAGATTTTTATTTTGAAGATTTTGGAATCCTTGTATTTCCATGTTGTATCCATACATCTTAGAGATGCAACCTAATTCTAAACACAACTCTCAGTTTCCTATATATCTTGTATGCATAGGCTGAAGGTAATTTTATACACAATATATTTAATAATTTGGTACAAAAAACAATGTTTACATTGAAACATCAGAAACCAAAAGTGTTACTTTCTTGGTCACCTGTTTGACTCAAATCAAGGAAAAGCTTCATGAGAATCACCACTCCTCTTAATGTTCCCCCAGCAACAGCAAGAGTATCCCTCTGTGCAGCTAAACCAGGCAATTCCGACTGGATGCCCCCCCACGAGGGTCTTCCTCCAGGGGCAAACCAAGAATGGGCAACTTGGAAGTCCCTGAACAGACTCAGAAGCAGAGTGGGCAGATCAAAAGACAACCTGGCAAGATGGCACTATTTGGAGGAATCCTCCACCTTGTGTGACTGTGGAGCAGAACAAACAACTCCACATATGTATGCTTGCCCACAATGTCCTGCCTCATGTACAGAGGAGGAGTTGTTTAAAGCTACGGACAATGCAGTCACTGTTGCCCACTTTTGCTCTAAAACTATTTGGCTGCTTGTGATTCCTTTATTTTATCACATTTAAACATATTTACTATGTAGTGCTTTTGACACAAAATAAACCTGTTTTGGAATATTATTATTAATAATAATATAATTATTAACATTTCCATTTTTTGAAACAGATAATTTGTAGAAATTGTTCTATTACACAATGTGAAAGGCAGGTTGGTGTGATTAAATTAGATTAGATGTCTAAACAAGACACAGAACATGTCTTCATGTCTTTTAACCTGCTGTCTTCCTGAAGATTCCTCTTTTGTACAATGATATAGCCCAAATTTGAAAAAAGTGGTTTGTGTCTCAGTGATAATGAATTTCATTTTTGATTAGCACATCTCCATATGTAGATAGCATTATTTTCAAACTCTTTTTATATGAACTACTTTAAATTTCAAAAAGGTCAGTACAGGTGACATCCTTACTAGTGGGTTGGTAAATCTGTAGTATTGCAGATTTTAAAGATGCTATATAAAGTGCTAAACCCAATTCACAAAACTAATTTTGCACTTTGTATAGTTCCTTTAACATTCACACTAAAATACATTGACAAAGAAGCATTTGCCACAATTAGCCAGTACATGGCAAATACTAAATCTGAAATACTCTATAGTGGATCTTGACATCCTATGATAACAGGTTAATCATAACAAATACTTCTATGATCCATAGTATGATGAATTTGTTGTGATCCTCCCATCAGCTCTATCATCTTCATCATGTATATAATGTAAGAGTTGGAAGTAATTATGATTAATGAATTTTTTTCTACATCAAAAGCAAAGCTAAAGTTACATTACAATTACAGTAGAGTCTCACTTATCCAACACTCACTTATCCAACGTTCTGGATTATCCAACGCATTTTTGTAGTCAATGTTTTCAAAACGTGATATTTTGGTGCTAAATTTGTAAATACAGTAATTACTACATAGCACTACTGCATATTGAACTACTTTTTCTGTCAAATTTGTTGTATAACATGATGTTTTGGTGCTTAATTTGTAAAATCATAACCTAATTTGATGTTTAATAGGCTTTTCCTTAATCCCTCCTTATTATCCAAGATATTCGCTTATCCAAGCTTCTGCCGGCCCGTTTAGCTTGGATAAGTGAGACTCTACTGTATTTGCAATGGACCCATGAATCTGACACCACTTGCACAACTCAGATTAGGAAGCCATGTTTGTTCAGCCTCCTAGAAAGCGCATCCATTGACATACTATGTATGTCAACATCAATAGTTAACATGGCTCTGATCACTATTTTCACTGTATGTATTTACTTTTTTATTTTTGGTTTTTCATGGTATATATGAATAAATCTAAATGTTTTGGAAAATGTATGTAAAACTTAACTGAAATGTAATTCTTTTCTGTCACACACTGTTTTATTACTTATCTTTGTAAACCACTTTTGGAGTTTGTTTCATTTAAAGAGCGGTGTGAAAATACTTTGAACACCAGCAAAAACAACCTAAACCTGCATGTGCATTCTTGGGTAGCTGTTCGTTCAACCCCTGGGTCCATGACAGAACCCACAATTGATGCTTATAGGGGTACTTTGTGTTCTAATGAGAATCAAGATGCCTCTTACTTATCATCACTCAAGGAATTTGTAGAAAATTAAATTGGTCTCTGATGTGGCAAGTACTGTAGGGGGTCACCCTACATTGAGAAGTTCACTCATTTATTCCTCAAACCTCAGCTGTTGTGCTGGGTTGCATTAAACCTACCTCAAAATCAATTCTTTCCGTTAAGATGTGTGGTAGGAAGAGTAGTATGGGGGCTGGCTTTAAACAATTTACCATATATACTCGAGTATAAGCCGACCTGATTATAAACTGAGACATCTAATTTTACCACATAAATCTGGGAAACCTATTGACTTGAGTATAGGACGAGAGTGGGAAATGCAGCAGCTACTAGTAAATTTCAACAATAAAAATAGTTACCAATAAAATTACATTAATTAAGGCATAAGTAGGTTAAACGTTTTTGAATATTTATTACAAAACTGTAATTTAGGATAATAATAAGACTTAAATAAGATAAGACAGTCCAACTCTGATTACCTATATACTCGAGTATAAGGTGTCCCAAATACAAGCCAGCCAAGACCCTCACTTGAGTATAAGCCGAGAGGGGCTTTTTCACCCCTAAAAAGGGCTGAAAAACCTGGCTTATAATTGAGTATATAGGGTATCTCGTGATAACCAATTAATCAATGTGCATATTGGTAGATTTTGTTTGCTTGTTTTTGCAAAAGTTTTTAGCAGATGAAGCTCTGAATGCTGTGCTCATGCAAGGAATGAAGGACCTTTACCTCAGAAGCAACATTAATTTCTCCTAACATGCTCCCCTGCTATTACATAAATTCAGACCTCTCTTCACAATGATTGCATTGATTGGGAACAGTTTGTGTAATTTAAATACACAGTAGTACAGAGAAACTAGATTGACTCCATAGGTATGTTCTCATTTGTGGAAGGAGACTTCCTGTGTAAACAGAACTCTTTTCATCTAGTGGAGCATGGAGCATTCTGTGTTGTGTAATGGAAATGTGGGAGGACAGATAAATAAAGGGAGTGAACCTTTTTTTGTTGTCTCTCCCCTTTCTAGTTCGCATACCACATACCATGCCTAACTGGAGGACCAAGAGTCTGACAACAGATTTTTAGGAGGCTGATGATAAAATACATTGTACTAATTGTAGTCCTACTAAAAAGCTCTTGATTAAACCCTGTTTAAATGTCCCACTAGATCAGGTAAGGGCCACACCAAATAGCCCCACAGGAAATTAGCTCCTGTCCCTGGCATCTATGTATAAAGCACAAATACCTACATGGAGACCCATTCCAAGAAAGGTGACCTAATGAACACATAACAATGTGATGTGGCTCATTTTTAATTGTGTACATTTTGTTTTACCTTTTAGATAATACAGTATGACCCCCTCTCCCTTGTTGACAGATTCAATTTTCACAGTTTCACTTACCCACACGCCAAAAATATTTTCCCCAGAAGTGTTTGTGGGCCTCTCTAGGCCCTCAATACAATTCTATGATATGCTTCTGGTCCATATAGAGTTTGCTGGTTCAGGTATCCATGTGAGATAGTGCTCTCCAAGATATCCCCAAAGGATATCTTTGTACTGGATATGTTTTAAATATTTGAGTAAGGGGGCTATGTATACCTATAAGTTGAATATAGAACTGGCTAAAAGATAAATTTGAGTTTAAGACATGCTGTTTAACCCTCATTAATTATATTATTCATAGATACAATGGAATCATCCCAAGGGAATCATTCTCACTGGCCCATGATGGAAACTTGATTATGAAGAAATGATCACAGGTCTACACCCTTAATGTGTATACCATCGTTATGCTTAAGAGAACCTTCAATTTTTGAATAGAATGCAAGAAAAGGGAAAAAAATCCCTTATCTTAAAATGTGGCTAGAAGAAACTGTAAACCCGGAATAAGGTTTGGCTGAATAAAAACCTTATACAATTGCACATACATTGTTGTTCTATGAATAAAAAACTGCCAAAGCAATTGGTATTTGTTTTAAGTATGAACCCCCTCCCCCTTTTTCCTGGTCTTCTGTTTCAGTATGGATAAAAACAAAAGGAGAAAAATAAGACAAGGAAGATTGACAGAGAACGTCTCACACCTACACTATTCTGCCTTCTTACACCAAAACTATCATACAATGTATACTGATTGCTATTGTAGCACAAGATCAAAGCTATAAAACTGTTTGGTCCTAGGAATCACAAGTCATCATCCTAAGGCAACAGTATTAGCCATTGCTTTTTTTTTTTTTTTTTTTAAATAATAGTTCAGTAGTTCACAAATAATGGTCCACCAATTAAGGTAACCAAGTCATTGTTTCAAGCCCTCTTAAATCTTGCTAGGGTGATCATGTATGCCTGACATGAGATATTGTGTTTATGGCAACAAAATATAATGACACATTATAGTTGACCAAATGAGAGATTCCCTCCAGGGCACACAGAAGACTGGGCAACTTGGAAGGTGCTGAACAGACTGCGCTCTGACACCACGAGATGCAGAGCCAACTTCGAGAAATGGGGCCACAAATTGGAGTCCATGACATGCGAGTGTGGAGAAGAGCAAACCACAGACCATCTATTACAATGCAGCCTGAGCCCTGCCACATACACAATGGAGGACCTTCTTGTAGCAAAACCAGAGGCACTCCAAGGGGCCTGATCAAATGACATTTAGTATAATGCCAAGTTTTTAACTACTTGATTACTGTACCCTTAGTTTGCTTCTGATAAAAAGGTAAATAAATAACTAATTACACATTTGATTCAGCAGCTATATCTAATTTATATGAAACACTCTTATTACAGAAGTTCTACAAAACCTCCACAATGTAATCCACTCTGGTCAGGATCCAACATTGCATTGAATGGGGTCACTAATATTAAAGGCCGTCCTACAACCTTAAGATTTGCCTTTAAAATAATCTTATTTATTAGTTTCAATTTTTCTCTTCTTGCCTGCATGAACACCTTTGTACAAGCTTTCAATGACATTTTCCATTTGGGATTCCCTCACCCAAAAAGTGTCATTGTTTTTTGTGCTCAAAAATAAAGTGTTGTGTTTTTATATGTCTGAATTAATTTTATGGAAAACAATGGGACATTTGCAGAAACTTTTTTTGCTGTTTCTGCTACTGAAAAAAGAACATAGGTTTATGCATTCTCATGCACAGATAAAAATATCATAGCAGTTGGCAATTGTCTTCAGTTGAGGCACACTTTCTCTTCAAGGGGGGATATTCTTTTACATCTTTGCATCAAAGCAGATCTGGGTTCTGAGTCCTGCTTTAGGAGAAAACCCATTCCTCCCATTTCTAATGAATTCTGTATTAAATCTCACTTTCTGTCCAGTTGTATACTTGTGATCCACCCCCCCCCCCCCAAGTGATATTAGTCCCATTGTCACTACAACTTAGCCCGATTTTTCAGAATTTGAATTAAACACTGAACTCATTTAGAATAGCATGTGAATCTTTGAAAGTGAGCATGCTGTCATTTGGGGAAGTTAAAGTCTAAGAAGCATGCGGTGTCTGCATTATACCATTTCATGACATGCTTTTTGTTAGATGGTGGTTAAGTTTATCCTGAGCAGTCCCCTGGAAAATCTATGTTTACATGTAGCAAATGGTTTGAATTCAGTCCCATTAGTTAATATATCTGTTTTGTCTCTTCAAGGAATGCATAGATTACCCATAGCCAGCAATCTGGTATATGAGAAACAGTCCAGAGTTTTAATTATAGTGGCCACAAAATCGAAAGCTCTTTGGGACAGACACTATTATTTCCAATACATCAACACTTTAAACCTTGTGCCTGGTTAGTCTTTAAACACAGTTTTGATAAGAATTTCTAAGAATGAATCATAAACAACTTATGCACTGACTGCCCTTTCTTTGTTTGGTCTCTTCTAAACAATACAATGCTAATGATTTAACATGTAGTTTTATATATACAACACACCATGAAAATTAGATTCCCTTTCCTTTCTGTTTCAAAATATCCCGCTGCCAATGCAATTTATCTGTCTTTCAAAATATTTCCAATTTCTTTTTTCACCTGCTATTTCCCATGCAGCTAGAAAGATGAATCATTTTCCTGAATATTGAGTCATGCTGTGAGTCTTATCAGAGAAATGGTCTAGAACTCTGTCAATGACTTAGCTTTCTCCACCGCTAGATTCAGATACAGATTTATGTTTTTTCCATAGCTGATGATTGTATAGCTAGAGACATATGCAGTGGGCTCTCAGTCATGCCCACTGCCTGTTATGTCTAAAATAGCCAAGAAAGGCATGAGCTTCAGTGTGCAAGACTGCCATTCAAATATAGCAAACAGCCTGAATGGGCTTCCCCAATGTTACATCCTTCTGGCTGCAAGCTGTAGCAAACACCGATAGCTACAAGTATGAAAGAACTCAAGGCTGTGCTAGAACAGTCACAGGAGGAGCTTGAAGCTGGGACTTTTCTTTTCTTCTCTGAGTGTTTGTCTCTTCCAGTCACTAGCTACAGATATACAACTTTTTTCCTATTGATTGTTTGAAAAAGTATTAGTCTGCCATCTAAGAAAGATACTCAGTTTTCTTTGGATGGAGATTGCCTGGTTCACCTTTGTTTACTACAAATGAAAAACTTTATTAATTAGGATAGAAACAGTTCTGCATACATATCTGGATTTTGTATGGTCAAAAATCATCCTCCACCCTTTCTTTTCAACAAGCTCACTGATCACTCCAACGGGAAACCTTTAATTCACCTAATGGAACTTTTATTTAATTTTAAGCAAATCCCTTCTATTTGTTTGTCTAGCTGCCCTGAGTCCCCTCGGGGAGAAGGGCGGGGTAGAAATATTGGAAATAAATATTGGAAATAAATAGGATGCTCTGCAGACCATATTATTTTTTAAATTGTGTGTCATCTTTCTTCTGTGTGAATTTGTAACGTTTTGCTTGATCTGGAAATCTCAAAGCATGCACACATCTTTAAGTGGGTTTATAGAGATACTATCCTAATGTGGGCTTTAGATTTTCCCCTTTGCTGGCTCAGACATCTAATTGTACTTTTTGCAAGTTTTGAGTCAGAAGTGACTGAATGAATGAACAACAACAACAACGGCCCACAATTAGTTCTAGACCTTCAGTGACTTTCAGGGACTGGTAGGGATCTCATGGGCAATTCATTCTAGTCAATAATTGCTGGATAGCATGATAATATCTAATGATAACTACTGTAAAGAATTGCTTATAGATTCCAGTAACCATTTTTGATAGTTACTAGGTGTATCGTTACAGGTTTATCAGCAGCGCCATGGCAGAGGCCTTTTGCAACTTAAACAAGAGGGAACTAAAAGACTGAGGGACCTTCTACACTGCCATATAATCCAGATCCAAGGCAGATAATCCACAATATCTGCTTTGAACTGGATTATCTGAGTCCACACTACCATATAATCCAGTTCAATGTGGATTTTATACAGCTGTGTGGAAGGGGCCTTATTCTACATTGCTATATAATCCAGTTCAAAGCAGCTAATGTGGATTTTATATGGCTGTGTGGAAGGTGTCTGAAACTTAAATCCTTTGAGTTTTCTATGAGACTATATTTTGATATTAATATCTGACACATTTAACCTATACTGCACCTAAAAGTTTTTTCCCCCAGATTTCTTAGGCAGAAAAATCCTATGCTCGGCCTAAGAAAGGAACAATTAGCTTTGCACAGGATCAGGTCATCTGCATCTTTTCTGTTGAAATTTTATTTTCTGTTTTGTATTTCTTTGTCCTTAGTTATCACATAACCAAGAAGGAAGATAGCATCTGTCTTAACTGACAACATCTCGGACCGAATGTAAGCCTATGACACTAACCTTGTCAACAATTTTCTCCTGTATAATTTTTTTACATCTTTATCTGATGATTGCCATGTATAAATAAGTGAGGGGAAGCCATAGGGAGGAGGGAGCAAGCTTGTTTTCTGCTGCCCTGGAGACTAGGACGAGGAACAATGGCTTCAAACTATAGGAGATCCCACCTGAACATTAGGAAGAGCTTCCTAACTGTGAGAGCTGTTCGGCACTGGAACTCTCTCCCCTGAACTGTGGTGGAGGCTCCCTCTTTGGAGGCTTTTAAGCAGAGGCAGGATGGCCATCTGTCGGGGGTGCTTTGAATGTGATTTTTCTGTTTCTTGGCAGGGGGTTGGACTGTATGGCCCATGAGGTCTCTTCCAACTCTATGATTCTATGCTTCTATGAGTGAATTTTTGAAAGTTTGCATAATGTATTTTATGCTTTGGAGTGTCCCAATAAAGGTATAGCTACTTGCAGATTTTGGACTTTGTTACCACTGTTTACATGGATATAGTTGCATGTTGTATTTTCCCTGAAATTCACAGGAGAGTTAAAATGAAGAGTTAAAATATTTTCAGGAAATCAAAATCTAAAACTATTGTAAAATAATATTGTACAGAAAAATATAATAATCAAGATTCCACTTAAGGCTCTTTCTGCTGTCATTATCTTATTTCTAACCATTAAAAGTTAGAATACTTAAGACCTTCAGAGGATGAGGGACATTAAAACCTTCAGGGGATGAGGGACATTTGGTTCTCCAAGTCTTGAACCACTGCCTTGCAAGGCTTACATCCTTCAAGAAGGTTCCCCTCAACTTAATTAACTTGGTAGTTAGGAGTGTCAATCTCCCTGGTGCCTCCCAAAAATGCCTCCCAAAAACCAGGAAATTTTTGATTTGCACTTGAACAGTCTTGGTTTAACTGTAAAAAAATTGCACCCTCAATGTTCTTCATACTCTTCCCTCCTGCCTATGGGGTAACTGTGAAAAAGCAAACATTTTCCTGCCAAACTATGACTTCGAACACTGCTCTCTGATGTTTCTGTAAGGTACACTGGTAATCTTGCCATTCCTACAACATGTTACATGGATTTACTATGGCATTACAAAAGATTCAGAATGTTTCTGATGGCGGAAAGGTTTTAATAAGGATTATCGTGAGGCATTTCCCTCTTAGCAAATAATGCAATTTCCTTTATAAAGTTTTGCATATGATACTTGGTTCAATGTCAATTGTTCATACACTCATGGACATCATGCACACACACTTTCAAACAAATTTTGAAATGAAAAGATGAAGAGATCTTTGTAATGTCCATAATGATTGAAATCTCTTTTAGTCAATGCTGCAAACAACTGATCTTGGCTCAGAGTCACCACTGCCTGAAGTCCAGATTTTCTAAAGAAATTAAAATTAAGCAGAACATGGAAAATAACATTGTAACTGTTGTTGAGTGTATAATCTAGTAAAAGGTACTGAGTGCTGATAAGTAAAGGAAGTTCAACCAGACAGTTTAATCCTCCAATTTCCTGTCTTCTAATCAGCCACTGGCTCTTTCGTTTTTAAATTAGAAACATTCCTAACAATATTCAGGACAGGTGAGGGAGGAGGCTAGAAAGGAAATGGAGGTAGAATGTATATCTGAAAAACTAACTGGGAACAGTACAAGAAATAGCAAAACGTTTATAGTGCAATCCTATACCTGCCTGCTTAGAAGTGAGGCTCATAAGGCTCAATGGGATTTTCTTCAAGGATATAGGATTGCAAAGTGAATGGCATAGAAAGTAAGCACTTTGGACAAACGTCATGAAGCAAGTGATGTTAATCTATTGTGTGTCTGTATGGGGAGGAAAATAAATATTCAGATAGATTCAGAATTCGCTTTCAAAAGTGATACATTGTTTTGGAAGAATACTATTATTTGATCATGAATGTAAATGAAATCTGAATATAATATTATATTTTATTATTCTCCTAAAGAACTGACCAAGGTATGAGACATCACATTTCTAAAATATATACTATTTTTAAATAAAACACAAAAATTGGGTACACAATGCTCCTGTTTTTAGTTTGCTGTATATCAAATAAGAAATTCTTGCACAATATCTTTAAATCACAAATTGCCCATTTTCTCATTTTGACCTATTTTAGCTGCTTCAGAGATTTCCTGGATAATTTGTAATTACTTTTATAGACAACAAAAATTGTCAATATAGAAAGAAATGTTTAAAAAACATTTTAAAATACTAGTTAGTATTTACAAGAAAGAGAATATCATCCAAAAATAAAGATTGTGAAACAAAATGATACAATGAGTGTTTATATTGATAGCTTTGCTATCTGAATTGCTAGTGAAAGCAGGTAAAAACATAGGGAAATAGGTGCCCTTGTCACAAAGTTCTGACATCACAAAGGATATATTTTAACTCATAAATGCATGTGCATATATTTATTCTTGGAGCCCAAATATTGCATTTATTGATAAAGAACATCTTTAAGAAAAACTGGTTTTGATTTCAGCTATAACCACACATGATTGAGATTTATTCTCTTTACTTTGCTTTAGAAAGTCATCTATACATCAATCTGACATCAGAAATTATCTGAAAACTGGTAATGTTGCCAGATTTGTAATGTCTGCTTCACTTGTTCTGTTATTATATTAATTAATAATAATGATACACAGGATCATAAAATATAAGGCTGATAAATAAGGAAAAATATTGATAAAGCAGACTGAGTCTATATGCTGGAGTACATAACTTTTGAACATTATTTTAATATGTTAAATATTGATGATAGAAAACAATGTTTTTGAGTTTCCAACTTCACCATTGTTAATTTGGGATGTGTACATGTGTGTGTGCACCAATATATTTTGTGTTGCATTTCTGTAGGTCCCAAACTTTTAAAACCAAAGATGTCATATGAGTATCAACCTAAATTAATATCTGTTTCAAGAATGACATGATTAAAGCATGAGGGAGAGAGGTTTAGATTTCAAAAGATTTCTTGTAAGTCATTACAACAAATGTAATTATTGTTAAAATGTGCACAGATACTGAGTCTTGCTTACAGTCCTACGAAGTGTCTGAGGTTACTGAACCTATAACTTGAGAGTAAGACCCACTGGAATAATAAAATTGCAGTCAATTAATATTTGATCTAAATGTGAAAGTTTTTCATCCCATTGTAGAAAATAACTATGAGATATATTATTTTATCTGATGTGGATGGCAAGATCATTTATGGGAACAGACATAAGATGTCATAAAATGCCTGCTCAAGAAAGCCAAAATTTAAAATTTATATATATATAAATATATAAATATATATATATATATATATTCCTACATGCACACAGGCATATCCACACATTCACAAGCCATTTGTTCCAAAGGTAAAAGAGATTTTTCATTTTTACTAGAGAGCAAAGCAAGTAACTATCTAGCTACAAACATACTGTAGACTGGGCTGAAATCATGCCAAAGAGAGAGAAAGGAAGGGGGAGAGAGTGAGAGAATGAGTGTGTCCGAGCTAAGAGATTACTATGCCCACCCTTTCATACAGCCATTTCTTTCATTATAATAGGTCTTTTCATCAAAATGACACAGAACCTTTAAATTTGGACAGCATATTCCCATACAGTAGAGACGGCAGCCACTTCAAACCAATTCCAAACCTGCTCCTCTGAAATAAAACAAACTTGCTTCATTGGCACACATAAATTGTTTACGACTCATTAAAAAACAAAATTGCATATCGCACAGTTGGCAGCTGAGTCCATGCGGGTGGAAAGGGGGCATTCACTCATCTCTTTGTATGCTGGCAGTACCAAACCGAAGTTTAGCAGTAGGCAGTAGCCGAGATTTTTTTGTGAAGCCAGACGATGCATGAGGTAACTTTCAAAGCTTCCTTTTTGTCTTTGTATGTTAAAATTAATTGTGTAGCCAAGTTTTGATTAAAAGAACTTAACAGATGTGATGAGGTTTAAAATATGCTTTGTATTAAAGTGTGCGCAGAAAAATTGCTTACTTTTGTACCAATAATTGAGACCTTGTCTGAAAATGAACATGCCTGTTGTACAGAATCTTGCGAGGTTCGTTTCAAGGATTTTTTTTTTTAAATGAATCTCTTTTTGTTTTAGTGCACCAATGTTTAGCAATGTATTTTGGAACTTGTATTTTTAAAAAATAAGTTATGCAGCATGATAAAAGTTTAATAAGAACTTCCCATCATGTTTCATCTAAACAACAGCCTGTCTAGTAATAAAGCTTGTTTATTTTCTTGTCAAGTGCATTGCTAAATGTTTCAAGAATTATATAATATAGTACATAAATTTATGTATTGTTCTGAATGGCAAGACAAGTGCAAAATAACTTTTTCTAAAAACAACCTTTTAATATACTTTTAAAAGAGGGAGACAGTATTTGAAGTCTATTACTTCACAGTTATCATGGGAACAAAACAATACAATGAGGAGTATTGTAAGAATTTAAAATCACAGTATTATGTATTAAGGAAATGCAGTTTACAGTTTCTCCCTGCAAACAGATTTAGATCAATAATAGTCTCATTTCATTATTTAACAAGTTAATCAGTCATACAAACAGTCCATTTCAAAGCATCCCACACCATCCTTTCTGTATTTGCTCTTGGAGGAAAGTCTAATTGGAAAATTGGTATAAAGTGGTTAGACTTCCTCTGTTCTAGTTAACCAGAATCTGCATGTAACGTTTAGCTGGCAACCACTAGTTAAACCTTTCGAATGAATAAAAGTTCCAACAAACACCTTTTGATGCAAGCAACCAATACCGCCATGCTGCAGAGTAAAATCCTTCCACATTTCAGTTTCCCATGTCTTCCAAGTCCACAGGCATCCGAAACATCTCCGGATGACATCCAAATTGATCTGGATGATGTTTCTTCTCTCTCTGTATGTGTGTATGGGTGCGTGTGTGTATGTGTGAAAGTCTCTCTGCTCCCACTTACTTCTTGTTGCATATCATGAAAAATAACGGCATGATCAGTGTCATTGTAATTCCGCTCACCAGTCCTCTTTAAAAACAAAAAACCCAAAAACAAAAATGAACCGTGATATCTATGTGGACTGAATAGAGAAGTTCACGGTCCAGTTAGGAGCAGATAATACATGCATTGTCTCAGCAGCAAAATTGCGCTTCCTCAAAAACATTTTTAAAAAACCTTGCTTTGCCGCAAGAGTTATAATTACAGAAAATTAAAAAAAAGAAAGCAAGTAAGGAAGAAAAGCAGCAGCTCTGCTAACAAATTAATCTCTAACGGACAGCACGCTAACAAGGGCAGTAATGATTTGAGGACTCTCACTGACACAACAGGGTTTGCATCTTCTACCACAATGGGCTATTGTGCATCCTCCCAACTCACTGTACCTCTGATAGATTCAAGATGTCAAAGGTTGTCTGGCCTGAGTGACCATGACATGCAAGTTAACTCATTCTGAGAGTGCCTGTCAGAACTTTATTAAAACTTTTAATTGAACCCAAAAGACATTCATGTGGGATCTGTAACACACGGCTCCAGATCATAACCAGACAGGAATCTATTCTAATGTAAACAATTAAGAGAAAAAGTTAAACTAGGTCTTCTGATGAGACACTCAAATGTCACAAAGACACTCAAGTGTCACTAAAAATATCATTAGCGGGTTTTACTAGAATAGTATATTTTGAAACTGTTTCAGACTTCCTTACCGTTTTACTTGTGAGATTTGCCTGGCACATAATCTTTAAGGGTACATTTTACATTTCCTCCACACATACTCCATGTCCACAGAAAGACAGAACAAGAACCTGCAGTTCCGCATTGCAATGTTACAACACCAATAACATCCAAATAGAGTTAAGGAAAAGTTGCTCTTTGCAAAGAAAGCTTTTCAAACTACTTGTCCACACACTTTTATAAAGAGAACTAAAGGAAGGAAAAAAGAAGTGAAGGGGGAAGCTGCCAGTTTCTTAAGTGTAGGGCACATGAACAGTCTCTTGTTACAGAGTAAAAAATACACAAGTGGGACAAGTAGAAGGCTGCTCCAGTGAAGAGTGTGAAAAAAAAATTCAAATGTTAATTTGATAAATGTGAGGTCTGGGACATTTTCTCAAAGAGGGAGGGAAAGTAGAAAAAAGGAAGGGAGGAGAGAAAAAAAAAGCAGCCGTGCTGCCAACTCACCATCCACCAAGTTCTGGCCGAGATGTCATAGCAGAGCTGCCATTTGATGGATCCGTCGGAGGTTTTCCCTGCCATTATGCTGTCAGCAAGCTTCATCTGATGCTAACTCACGGGAGATAAGACACCTAATTGAGAAAACATTTGCACTGGCATGTTGGGCAACATGTAGCCCAGTCCATACCATATGGAATCATGGGTAAAAAAAAAGTATCCTTGACAGTGAACCAATCTCTCACAGACCCAGTGGCAAGGTGAAGTGGGGATGAAAAGTCATCTGCTCCTAGCACTGTCTTCTTCTCCTCTCCCTCCCTCCCTCCCTCCCCCCCTTTTAAAGTAAGAAGCCACCGCTTAACATCAAAGAGAGGAGGATAAAATTAAGGTTTCATCATTCGGATGATTTTAGTCTGCGAGATTTTCCCCTTTCCTTTTTTTCTCCTCTTCCCCCCTCGACTAGCTTTTTTTAAAAAAAATGAATAGAGACTTAGTAGGACAAAGGCAGGTAGTGGACTGCGAAGGGAGATTGCCACAGGCTATTAGCCTAAAATTTCTGCTTGACAGATGGAACTGCTTAGAGACTATCATGCAATGTTTTGGGTTTATTTCTCTCCACCCCCCTGCCTGAAAAAGAGAATTTCCAGTCTGATTCAGTATCTGTTTATCACAGCTACTTTTCCCATGAACGTGACCAAGAAAAAAAAAGACACACACTTGACTGAAGGTTTCAATTTAATTTCCCCCCATATCTCTATATGTAGATATATAGATAGATAAATCTTTGTACACATTCGTTTTAGGAAATAAAAGGAAAATGTAACTCTAAATAGCTCAAGGGTTTTGTTCCACCATAACGATTTAAAGAGTTTGGTCCTTCATAGAAAAATGCTTTTGTGTAAAACAATAAAATCAAAACTTTGATGGCATCTTGCTGATCTTTTCATTCGTTTTTGGATAACAGAGCATGTTTTAAACATTTTTGCTGGCATACAAATAGTTACTCAGACAATGAACTTCTGAATAAGACCCCCCTCTCCATTTCCTGTATGGTTTTAATGCAATCTACTAGAGTTCTATTTTCCAAAGCTTGACTAACTAAAACACCAAGTTATCCAAATTCGCCACATGCCTCCAAATATCTGCACACCAGGTGATGCCACACAAAATATAGCATGCCATTGACCCAACATTTATGAACATGGATTTTTCCTGCTGTCCAAATCAAGAACTCATATTGTATTTAACATTATTCTTTGGTCATGTCTGCCATCCATGACAGATGCTTTTTATTCACATTTGCAGCAGGTTCCATTGATAAACATCCCCTAGGCTACACAAGATGTACAGTAACACACACAAACACATGAGGAAAGTTTTAGGCATCTTTTATGGAATGTCTGAAATTTTTAAAGAGAATTAATCAATCATATCATTTAAAACCATTTATCTTTTTACTTGAGTGGCGGCAAAATTGCATTCATGGTTATTTGGAAATAAGTTCATTTAGATTCAATAGAATTTACTTCCCATAGCTATAGGGTATTATCATGAGGTCAACAGGTAGGTTATTAAGCAAAAGATTTTAAAACTGTTATCCATACTTTTCTGGAATATTTAGCTCCTTTAACACCAACCAGTTACTTAAAGTAAACATACTGGGCCTTGGGTATCCACTTTAATATCCATGAACTTGAATATCCATGGAGAGTCCTGGAACAAATTCCAGGACCTTCCATGGACCCTCAAATCCATGGATGTTCAAGACCCATTATGTACAATGGTATGCCTCATGTAAAATACCCAAATCCATGTTAGCTTTAGGAATTTTATGAAATATTTTAAAGCCATGTATGGTTAAATCCATCGATGCAGAATCCATGGATTCAGAGGGTTGACTGTATTTTCATTCAACAATCTGTGAAGGAACCTTTGAACAAATCCTTCTGCCCCACCCAAATAGGGCGTGCTTCATTCTGTTGGATTATGGATAATAGGAGCTCATAGAACTACTTTATGTTCAGTATAATGGGCATTCCCATTTTTAGATGCATAAAAATAACTTTTCTTGCTAAAAAAAAAGCAAGATACAATTGTGATATTTTGGTGTGGTACACAAATACTTTGTATAATAATGTGAGCTTTTAAAAATATGCTTCACAACTGCAAAACTAGGAGTAATATAAATTACAGCACAAGCAAGACCTTAATCATTCTTATTAGCAAGACTTTCACATTAGCTTCTTGAAAAAAACTATTTCTTCTAAATCTGTATTTCAACAGTAGTCTTTATAGGTTGGATTTACATTTTATACATTACTCGTGGTACTGAGGGATTTTGTTTCATCACATCCAAGGGGCAAATGGGAATCCTATTATTCTTTCTTTTGACATGATTCTCATTATTGTATGTAGAAATAATTATATTTGTAAATGAGATTTTTAAATTATTTGGTGCGATGCCTGCACAAGCATACATATGTTTCTTTAAAGCTAAAATATGCATTGATGTGCACATGTATAATATACATTATGAAGTCAACATGTTTCTATTTGAGAAGTGTGACATATCATTGTGTGTTGTATGTTTGGACATCTAACTTTGTAAAAGATCTTTTCTGAATCCAAAATAGTTCTGTTTTGAATCCAAAAAGAAAATGATGTTATCTGCATAGTGCTTTTGATGAATACCTATCTATCACTTCACTCCACTTCATTAAAAGTACCTACTATTTTTTTAGGCTTCTTGATAATTTCAAAGACTGCTGCATAAAATATAAAGTAACTAGCTGTGCCTGGCCACGCGTTGCTGTGGCAAAGTATGGTGGTATGGGAAATCAGATAATCTGTATTTTATAGGCAGCATGGAAGAGGCCTAAGTGAGGCCTAACTCTGCCTGTCCCCTGGGCTGAGTGGGTTGCTAGGAGACCAAGTGGGCGGAGCTTAGCCTTCTAACTGGCAGCAATTGGAATAAAAACAATTATTCCTCTCCCTCTAATTAGGACTTTATTTTTCTTTTCTTTTTGTTGTATGAACGTAGAGGCATGGATGAGGGGTTGTGCTGCCAAGTTTAGTGTTTCTGGGATGTGTAGTTTTGTTGTTTTGTCCTAGGCCGAAATTTCATTACCCTTTTATATATATAGAAATGATTAACCAACCATCAGTTTCTAACCTGTTTCAGATTGGATTTCTTCCTTCCTGGTCAGCACTTGTGATTATCAGTTCAAGAGTATTAAGGCTACATTGGTGCAGTCTTTTATTAAAATGTTTCAAAAATTGGGAGAGTTGAGTCATAACCCATGAAAAGCAAGCAATGACTAACTAATGGGGTGCATTTAATGGCAATTGGCTAAAGGCTACCAGCTACAGGCTGCCTTTAAATAAAGGTTCAAATCTTCCTTGGTTCTCTATGCCTGTCTGCCAGTGAACATGTTCTTGTGTGAGTCTATATTAGCCAATATGTTTCTCAGGTATTTCTTTGCTTTCTATTCAATTGAATACCCATTGGCCTTTGAAGTGCAAGATTACTGCCATTGAGCCTGTCTTTAAATTAGCCATGAAAAATGTATCAAACATCATAGTGATTACTTGGGAATATTATAGTTTTCAGCTTACCAGAAGGAGCATGAAATCACTTTGTTCTGGACAGTACAGTAGTCTGATGCAAAGAAAAGAATCAATGTGAAATAACTATGTTTTCGATCCAGAACAATTAGGATGAAGTTAACTTTACCATTTTTCTTTATGATGTGGGTGGCAGTGGGTTTTTTCCCCATCAACCAACTACTTCTTTTCTAAGTGAGCTGTTACTAATAGCCTTGAAAGAAGATTAAATGTAACATGTTAAATATTACAATTATTGTGGAAAACAAAATTATTTAGTGAACATAATGGGGAGCAAATCAAGCATTTAACATGATCCAGGAAATGCTACTCTAAACAATTGCATTTGTTTTATGCAATTTTTCCTCCTTTGATTGCTGACAGATGCCGTTCTGGAAACAAACATCTAAACAGTTTTCCTTCAATCACAGAGGAGGGGAATGGAAATAATAAATCTCAAACACTAGAAAATGACTACATGTTTTGAATTTAACTCTTGTCAATCACCGTTCTGCAAAACATGACATGTGAATGGCATCCATGCAAAATAATACTATCATAATCCTAATAAACCAGAGAGACCCATTACCTCAATGCACTTTTAAAAAATTTAAAGCAGGGAAAAAACTTCAGAAGTGAGATTTTATGAGTCATAGTCAGTGAACTCAAAATGATGTGAGTGAAGCCAGTATACCCAGGAATTTCTGGTTCCTTTTATTCTGATTATTTGAGAGTTATATATATACGAATCACACCACACATGTTTATACAAATAGGGGCAGGATGAAAATTAATATGCATCCATCAAAATGGAAAAATAATTATTGTGAGATGGAACAACCTCTACAAGGCACAATATGTTCAGTATGGAACAACAGTAGTGCATTAATTCAGTACTTGTTTTACCAAACAGAAAACCAAAAGACATCTTCTGTGATGAGCAAATTGGCTTCCTTACATTTACCATTTGCTCAAAATGTACATTTCCTACTGCCCCTTTCCTGTTCTATAAAACTCTGTTCTGTGGAATGATTTAGCTTGTAAGCCATGTGGTCAGAGAGTGTGTCACCGATATATCCTAAACAAAAAAATAAAACTGTTATCATCTATCCCTTGCCTAACTGAGCTCAATGGAGCTTACCTCTGAGTAAATGAGTATAACATACTACTGTTACATTCACTTCTGTTAAACAAGTATGCAGCATGGGTGGTAACAGTCATAGTAGAAAATGAAGCCATCAGTGCATAGGAATGGATACATTGAGGGCTAGCCCTAACATTGGGTTTCAGTTCTATGTATTTCATTGCAATAACTTTGAAGTATTTAAGACCAAAACAAATAGAAACACCTTCATAGCAAACAGAAGAGCTTTGCTAGGCAAAACCCTTCAAGTCCAGCACTTTATTTGTTTACTATAAGCAGGACAGTGGGACAATACACTTCTAATCTAGCATATTGAGGCACATTGCCTTTCTAACCTTGGAGGCAGAATACAGAAATCATGACTTATTCACTTTTTATTATGATTTAAGCCCCACCTACAATTTGGAAGAAAGTGAAAAAAAGGCATTGTCTAGAAAACACTCCCCAATATGCACTGAAGCACGTATTTATCCTGACACAGTGCATTACAATCACTGACCTGGAAGTTTGAAATTGGCAATAAAATGCACTGCAGTTGACCAATGTATAGTCATTACAGACCAGTTATTCGGGAGCAACATGTGCAGCACTCATAGGAACAACGTCACTGCTGGAATAACTGGATGCAGGAAATGAATATGGTGCTCCCAGGAAGATAACCAAACACCTGTCCCCTATTTTGTTTTTCCCCTGCCAGGATTCCTATCACTAATTTTCTTTTAATGGACTACTTCTGTTCAGCTCATTTTTCCCAACTGGGTAAGGAAAAAAATAGTTCTGTATGTTGGATTGATTTGATATGATGAGAGCTTTGTGGTTGCCACGATAACTTCTTCCTGGTCCTGGGATACCTGTGGAGACGCTCAGGAATGGAACCGGATTTCTTTAATCCACATTCTGATTAAGTGGATGTGGAAGCAGCCTCTGGTTGCATCTACACCTTCTGTATAAATCTGGTGTAAAGGGCTCCAGAACTCCTCTGATGTTGCCAGGAGTAACCTCGAACCCTTTGGCCATCCTCATGGCCAGCTGGTCTGAAATACATTGGAGATGCCACATTGGCACTATCAGGAGCTACATGGCCTTGCCTGCCCTGGCCCCAGTCCATAGACATGCACTCCTTCAGCAGTGTTTTCTATCCAATATGTTCTTTGGCAAATCCACTAGTAATCCTGATGCAACCCTGAAAAATAAATTAATATGAAAGAGTATGGAGGCATCTACAATGTAAAATTAATGCGGTTTGACACTACTTTAGCTGCCACTGCTCACTGTTATAGGTGCAATAACATTGATCTATCTGCACTCTTTGGTAGAGAAGACTAAAGACTTCATAAAATGACAACTCCAATGGTTCCGTAGTATTGAACCATCACAATGAAACTCGTGTCAAACCGCATTTATTCAGCGGTGTAGATACAATTTATGAAAAGAAGGTCAGAGAGACTGTGATCTACTGCTAGATTTTTTGATAAAGCAAAGATTTCTAATTCTCAGTTGCTTAATAATAGTATGAATAGACTTTCTTTCATTTTCCTTTGCAATTTGTGAAGTGATATGTCAGATGTAGATTTGTACTTGCATAGATCCAGTCTATGGCTCATTGTCTGAAGTAGAAATTGACTTCACTCCTTCAGGCCCTCTTTGCCTACAACTTTGATTTTTACCTACCATTTCACACCTGATTCTGGTTGGATAATGTTTTAATAAAAAACTACATAGATTCTGCAAATCTGAAGGCTGTCTATATGGTGAGGTCAGTAATTTGCAGCATGTGAAGGACAGGAAAATGATGTGGCCTTAGGAAGGAACCTTGGTATGAGAAGTAAGCCTGATCTTGTTTCAGTTCATGTAACAGGAGGAATGAACAGAAGAGAGAAGGATGGAGTTTAGTCCATTTTTAAAAAATTCTTCAGGTGTATACATTGAACACTAGTATGGTAAATTTACTTGAATTATTCAAAGTTTTACAATATTGCATTATCAATATTATTGTTCCGTGTCCTAGTCTCCAGGGTAGCAGAAAACAAGCTTGCTTCCTCCTCCCTATGACTTCCCCTCACATATTTATACATGGCTAGCATGTCTCCTCTCAGCCTTCTCTTCTGCAAGCTAAACATGCCCAGCTCTTTAAGTCACTTCTCATTGGGCTTGTTCTCCAAACCCTTGATCATTTTAGTCGCCCTCCTCTGGACACTTTCCAGCTTGTCAACATCTCCCTTCAACTGTGGTGCCCAGAACTGGACACAGTATTTCAGGTGTGGTCTGACTGAGGCAAAATATAGGGGTAGCATGACTTCCCTGGATCTAGACCCTATACTCCTATTTATGCAGGCCAAAATCCCATTGGCTTTTTTCACCGCCACATCACATTGTAGGCTCATGTTTAACTTGTTGTCCACGAGGACTCCAAGATTTTTTTTCACACTAATTGCTGTTGAGCCAGGCATCCCCCATACTGTATCTTTGCATTTCATTTTTTCTGCCTAAGTGGAGTATCTTGTATTTGTCCCTGCTGAACTTCATTTTGTTAGTTTTGGCCCATACCTCTCAACAGTTAAGATCGTTTTGGATTCTGCTCCTGTCTTCTGAGATATTGGTTATCCCTCCCAATTTGGTGTCGTCTGCAAACTTGATGATCATGCCTTCTAGCCCTTCATCTTATTTGTTAATAAAGATGTTAAACAGAACCGGGTCCAGGACGGAACCCTGCGGCACTCCACTCATGACTTCTTTCCAAGATGAAGAAGACGCATTGGTGAGCACCCTTTGGGTTCATTCACTTAACCAATTACAGATCCACCCAACTGTAGTTTTGCCTGGCCCACATTTGACTAGCTTGTTTGCCAGAAGGTCATGGGGGACCTTGTTGAAGGCCTTACTGAAATTGAGATAGGCTACATGCACAGCATTCCCTGTATCGACCCAACTTGTAACTCTATCAAAAAAAGAGATCAGATTAGTCTGGCATGATTTGTTTTTGATAAATCTGTGTTGACTATTAGCAATGGCCACAGTTGTTTCTAAATGTTTGCAGACCACTTCTTTAACTATCTTTTCCATAATCTTGCCTGGTATTGACGTGGGGCTGTAATTGTTTGGGTCATCCTTTTTTCCCTTCTTGAAGATAGGGACCACATTTGCCCACCTCCAATCTGCTGGAACTTCTTCCGTTCTCCAAGAACTCTCAAAGATGATTGCTAGTGGTTCCGAAATAACTTCCACTAGTTCCTTCAATACTCTTGGGTGTAGCTGATCCAGCCCTGGAGACTTGAATTCAATTAGAGCGGCCAGATATTCCTAGATGACTTGTTTCTCTATTTGTGGTTGGATTTCTCCCAATCCTTCGTCCACTCCATGTTGCTGAGTTTGAGGATGGCTTTCTTTTTGTGAGAAGACTGCATCTTCACGGCCATAGAATGCAGTTTCAGATGCGATAAATAAAAAACAAAGACTGTAGATTAACTGCATTGAACTGGATTATATGAGTATACATTACCATATTATTCAGTTCAATGCAGTTAATCTGCATTTTGAAACTGAATTATATGGCAGTGTAGATCCAGCCCTAGTGAGGGGGAAGAATCTATTTTGTCTTAAATTACATCTTTCTCCACGGCACACAGCATAATTGCTGCCACCTACTGTGCTTCTATGGGCAGTGCTCCCAAGCAAGAGAGGTTTCAGTGCTTAACGCCACTGTAAATAAAGCAGAACAGAACATTTAGTTGTGTGTCCTTGTTCAGTGAAACAATAGGAAAAGATAGGACTTTAGGGAAGATAAAAATGAGAGAAGAGTTAAGAAAATATGAAAACTCTGTAATTCCATGTAAGATAGTAATAAGGTGTTGCATTGTTTCTCTGTTTTTAACAGCATAGACATTAATGGATAAAACATCCCCCATGTTTCATAAAACATATATCAAGGAAGTATGGGTGGTTATCATACAATTCTCCAGATGTTCTCCTTTGGCTTTGGCAACTAGGGCTGATGAGTGATGCACTTCAACAATATCTGTAGGGCCACAGGTAGCTCACCTCTATGTTAAGTAATGGAAGCAAGGATCATGAAATGTAGATTATGGTATCCAGTGGTTCTCAACCTGTGGGTTCCCAGATGTTTTGGCCTTCAACTCCCAGAAATCCTAACAGCTGGTAAACTGGCTGGGATTTCTGGGAACAGTAGGCCAAAACACCTGGGGATGAACAGGTTGAGAACCACTGATGTAGAGAAAAGATGATGCATGGCATCACTTCTATGGCAATATGGAATTCAACAAGTCACCCTCCATGGGGTTATAACAGGCATGGGCAACCTTTGGCCCACCAGACGTTTTGTTCTTCAACTCTCACAATTCCTAACAGCTGGTTAGCTGACTGGGATTTCTGGGAGTTGACATCCAGAACACCTGGAAGGCTGAAGTTTGCCTATGCCTAGGTTATAGTAATGAGAAAATGCTTGCCTATTTTCTCCATTTTTTATGTAGATATATCAATTTCTAGATGTTGTAGGATTGCAGTTGCTATCAGCCCATAAGTATTGATGAAGGACTATACTCCCATTCATTCATTCATTACAACTGGCTGGGAACCATTAAGATATGAACTGTGACGTATCGTCCATCTCTGCTACAGATGAAAGAGCTGAACTTGTTTAAAAGACCACTCATTACTATACAAGCTGGGTATAAAATCCTGAATAATAAGTTAAGAGTGCTGAAATGTAAGAAGAAAAGGTAACTTTTTTTTCAAATTGAGAGAATATGAATAATGAAAAACTGATTGTATTTGGGGGGGGGGGGGGGGGTCCCAAAGAGCAGTAGCCATTGCAACTCCCTCCAAGTAGCAATCTTACCAGTAAAGTATTTAATTTTTAACAAAAATCTGACATACATGTTTTCTTTTACGGATGTGGGCCCAAAGTGATAGGAAAAGTTCCACCTGCTTAATCTTTGTGTGTCAGGTTGCAATTAAGGTTTGGGCATATTGCCAGCATCGGGAAGGGAGAACGGAATGGCAAACTCTGCCTACAAGCTACAGCAATCCCATTTTTCTGTGCCACATGATTTTTTTTTTGCTTAAAATGCTTTTCAAAAGAAAATCAAATGCTTAGTGGCTATAGGAGACCAAAGAATTGCTTACACTGGTGTAGTAGCCATTACTTTAATGTAAGGGGGGATTTAATTACTGTCTCTCTAACACATTCTTTAGTATTTATTTCTATCCTCTCTTCCCTGCCTCCCACTCCAGCTCAGTAGGGTCCCAATTCACCAAAGTACAAATGCAATTACCTCTAAGCAAATGCTTGATTACAATGGTATTCTAGGAAGGACTTTCAGTTACCAAAAAGTATAAATGACAGCCAACTCAATTACAAGCAAAGTGCTACTTCTGATGCCTTAGGGCCCAGTCTTTTGCAGGCATAATGTGAGTAGCTCCCCTTTCATCAGTTTGAATACTGAGTATTGCATACATTAAATCAACTATGCTAGCATATGCTAGCAAACTCAGACCCTAAACAAATGTTGTATAGAGGTATAATTAAGAAAGAATCAAGTCTAAAATGCACATAGTTTTGCACAGCCTTGAGCTGGGGTTTTGTTCAAAATTCAAATAGGTCAATATGCATACTGAGCCATATTGAACAATTGTACACTTCAAGGAATGCTAATGTAGTGATAGGTTAATCTTCATCTGCTGAACTTTGGCCTGTCTACTAATGATACAGGAGCTCTGCCAGATAAAAATGCCAAAGCCAAACTAACTATATTAGGAACATTTCTGCAGTAAATAAATGCCACATTCTATGACATTAATTTTCTCAGTTCACCAAGTACATGGAATTTGTCCAAGGTCAGGTGCCCAGATTACAGAAGGATCCTATACATGTAAATAGTTCTATAGGAGAGTTTTCATGACAAGCTAGACCTGTCAAAGTTCCTATATTGCCCAGCTATTAAATATAGAGGAGTTTTTTTGTCATCTGAACACTATGTTCTCAGTTCAGGATGACAGGGCTTAAACCTGTTTCACAGTGGGTTAAAGAAAGCCACGGTGAAGCAGGTTTACGTCCTCATGCCCTGCCCAAAACAACCAGGCTTTCCCTGTTAGTGCCCCCATTCCAGTGTGGTAAGTTCTGCACTGGCATGGGGCTACTGAACCCTTCTCCTTTCCCCCTAAGCCCTTAAAATAAGAAGAAAATTACTAGATGCCATGAGACCTCTCTGACAGGCCTCTTGGCATATGCCGGGGGGGGGGGGGGAGTGATCCCTCCTGTCTCCTGGAACATCATTTCTACTCTCTAGGAGGCAGAGAGGCCACATGGCAGCTGGTAAGTTTCTTCTTATTTTAAGGGCTTTTGGGGAGGGAGTTGGGGAGGGAGTGGGTGCCCTCTTTGCTGCTCTGGGCTCACGGAGCCTGAAGAAGCAAATTGAACTGTGGAGAAAGACTCCTGGGACTGTTTCTGCAGTCCCAGGAGTCTGTCCCCAAAGGGCCCATACCGCATTAGATATGGGCCTTTAAGGAAGGCTTGGGCCTAATGGATTATCTAATTAATTCAGGACAAAGCAGGGTTTTCTTTTGTGTTGAATTAATCTCTGACAGGGCCCACATTTTGGGACCTGTCTGGAAGGGCCCTGAGAGAAATATTTAAGAACATTGAATAATCCTAAAGCAGATGTCCTGGGAGTCAGCAAACTGAAATGGACTGGAATGGGCCACATCACAACAGATAACCACCAGATCTGCTACTGCGGACAAGAGAAACACCGAAGAAATGGAGTAGCCTTCATAATTAATAACAAAGTTGCTAAAGTAGTGCTTGGATACAACCCCAAAAATGATAGAATGATCTCAATTCGAGTTCAAGGAAAGCCGTTTAATATCACAGTGATCCAAATATATGCCCCAACCACAGCTGCTGAAGAAGCAGAATTAGATCAGTTCTATGAGGATCTGCAGCACCCACTGGATAATACACCTAAAAGAGACATTATTTTCATTATAGGAGACTGGAATGCTAAGGTGGGCAGTCAAATGACAACCGGGATCACAGGCAAGCATGGTCTGGGACATCAAAATGAAGCAGGACATAGGCTGATAGAATTTTGCCAGGAAAACTCACTGTGCATAACAAACACTCTCTTCCAACAACCTAAAAGACGGCTTTACACATGGACTTCACCAGATGGTCAACACCGAAATCAGATTGAATACATCCTTTGTAGACAAAGGTGGCTGACATCCATCCAGAAAACAAGATCTGGAGCTGACTGTAGTTCAGATCACGAACTTCTTATTGCACAATTTAGTATCAAACTAAAGAGAATGGGGAAAATTCACAGACCAATTAGATATGATCTCACAAATATTCCTAGTGAATATGCAGTGGACGTGAAGAATAGATTTCAGGAACTAGATTTAATAAATAGAGTACCAGAAGAACTATGGACAGAAGTTCACAACATTGTTCAGGAGGCGGCAACAAAGTACGTCCCAAAGAAAAAGGTGGTTGTCTGCTGAGACACTGGAAGTAGCCCAAGAAAGAAGGAAGGCGAAAGGTAGGGGGAGATATGCCCAACTAAATGCACAATTCCAGAGGTTAGCCAGAAGAGACAAAGAACTATTTTTAAACAAGCAATGCATGGAAGTGGAAGAAGACAACAGAATAGGAAGGACAAGACACCTCTTCCAGAAAATCAGAAACATTAGAGGTAAATTTCAGGCAAAAATGGGCATGATCAAAAACAAAGATGGCAGGGACCTAACAGAAGCTGAAGAGATCAAGAAAAGGTGACGAGAATATACAGAAGATCTGTATAGGAAGGATAATAATTTAGAGGATACCTTTGACGGTATGGTGAGTGAACTAGAACCAGATATCCTGAGGAGCGAGGTTGAATGGGCCTTAAGAAGCATTACTAATAACAAGGCAGCAGGAGATGACAGGATCCCAGCTGGGCTGTTTAAAATCTTGAAAGTTGATGCTGACAAGGTGATGCATGCCATATGCCAGCAAATATGGAAAACTCAAGAATGGCCATCAGATTGGAAAAAATCAATTTATATCCCCATACCAAAAAAGTGAAACGCTAAAGAATGCTCAAACTTCCCTACAGTGGCACTTATCTCCCATGCCAGTAAGGTAATGCTCAAGATCCTGCAAGGAAGACTCCAGCAATACATGGAGCGAGAGTTGCCAGTTGTACAAGCTGGGTTTAGAAAAGGCAGAGGAACGAGAGACCAAATTGCCAATATCCGCTGGATAATGGAGGAAGCCAGGGAGTTTCAGAAAAACATTGATTTCTGCTTTATTGACTATTCTAAAGCCTTCGACTGTGTGGACCATAATAAACTGTGGCATATTCTTGATGGTATGGGGATACCAAGTCACCTTGTCTGTCTCCTGAGAAATATGTATAAAGACCAAGTAGCCACAGTAAGAACAGACCACGGAACAACAGACTGGTTCAGGATTGGAAAAGGAGTACGGCAGGATTGTATACTTTCACCCTACCTGTTCAACTTGTACGCAGAACACATCATGTGACGTATGGGGCATGACGAATCCAAGGCCGGATTTAAAATTGCTGGAAGAAACATTAACAACCTTAGGTATGCAGATGATACTACTCTGATGGCTGAAAGTGAGGAGGAATTGAGGAGCCTTATCACCAAGGTGAAAGAAGAAAGTGCAAAAGCCGGGCTGCAGTTAAATATATAAAAAAAAACCAAGATCATGGCAACCACACCTATTGATAACTGGCAAATAGAGGGAGAAAATATGGATGCAGTGACAGACTTTATATTTCTAGGCGCGAAGATTACTGCAGATGCAGACTGCAGCCAGGAAATCAGAAGATGTTTCCTTCTTGGGAGGAGAGCAATGGCCAATCTTGATAAAATAGTGAAGAGCAGAGACACCACACTGGCAACGAAGATCCGCATAGTGAAAGCAATGGTATTCCCCATAGTAACCTATGGATGTGAAAGCTGGACCATAAGGAAGGTGAGCGAAGGAAGATAGATGCTTTTGAACTTTGGTGCTGGAGGAAAATCCTGAGAGTGCCTTGGACCACAAGAAGATCCCACCAGTCCATCGTCCAGGAAATAATGCCCAATTGCTCACTGGAGGGAAGGATACTAGAGGCAAAGATGAAGTATTTTGGCCACGTCATGAGAAGACAGGAATGCTTGGAAAAGATCATGATGCTGGGGAAAATGGAAGGAAAAAGGGAGAGAGGCCGACCAAGGGCAAGATGGATGGATGGTATCCTTGAAGTGACTGGCATGAACTTGAAGGAAGTGGGGGCGGCGACGGCCGACAGGGAGCTCTGGCGTGGACTGGTCCATGAGGTCACAAAGAGACGGAAACAACTATGTGAATGAAAAAGAAGAAGAAGAAGAAGAAGTCCCCTTTGCCACAGATCACATTTGGAAATAATGTATATGAAATTGGAAAGGAGTGTGAACTTCCTGAATTCATGCATGATCTTGGCTAGCACACATGTGTGTATCTACTCTGAAACCTTTCTGAATTCACTGCACATTTTAAAAACCCACCCCCTTCAGTATTTATTTATTTAAGCTCTTTCGTTTTCCCTGATATGGAACCCAAAAGCAGAAATGTGTACATTGGAGGAGGGTGCATACAAAAATGATTCATTGTAGGAGGAACTATTTGCAAAAATGTCTGTTTGAAAAATTGTGTACACAAGGGTATTTTCTTCACTTGAAAAGAAGGAAAGTAAGCTCCATTTGTACTGGTGCTAGAAAATGGATTCTATCTTTGAGAGAGTTTATTTTGAATATAATTCATTTTGACAAATACTGATGTTTTCAGGTTTATTTTTATTTAT
Organism: Anolis carolinensis; assembly: GCF_035594765.1. Classification (NCBI taxonomy): domain Eukaryota; kingdom Metazoa; phylum Chordata; class Lepidosauria; order Squamata; family Anolidae; genus Anolis; species Anolis carolinensis. Next base: position 171,667,582 of record NC_085844.1, read on the forward strand.
TGTGTTTATCCTTTTTTTGTTGGTATTGTTAGTAAACTAATATATTAGAATACTTATACCAGAGATAAGGCAGGATCTGATTTGTGCCCACAATTCATCATGTAAATTGTCAGTCACCTCATTCTTACCAAAGTCTTTGCACATTTCTGAAGAAGCATATACAAACTTTTCTGTGTACAAATTTCATAAATGATCTTGACACAAACTAGAGTTTTGTCTTTTAACATGGAATTTTGAAAAGGAAAAGCATCAAATGGGTTGTTTGTGTCTTTTGGATCATGAGTAAATGCATTTCTTCTGTGCAGAGGACCAGGCAGCCAGTAGATGTGTTGCTAGCAGAGTGCCAAACCAGCTCATCTTGGTTGTATGGGAGTTTTCCTGGGGCCCTTCCACACTACACGTGCTATGGTTCTATGGTCATGACAATATCCTATGGATTCTTGGAATTTGGATTGTAGGGAGGGATATTTAGAATTATCAAATAAAGACCTTTACAGCTTCATCAAACTACATGCTCCAGGATTTTATGGGGTGGAGCAATTACACTGGTCAGTACCTGGATGGTTCATGTACAATGTGTACTAGCTGTGAGAACAGCTACCACAAAATTGAGTGGATTAATTGCTTTCACACTAATGAAATCATCAATAATTATGGCAGAGATTACCTCCACAAATTGCAAAGTCTTCAGAAAAATTAAGGAAATACTTCTTCTATGGCTTCCTGATTTTTCAGATGAGTCAACTTACCTTTTGTTACTAAATAATGACATCATCATCAACAACAGCAACAAAACCAGTTGAATATTCAATGTACTTCTAGCTACAACTCCCATCAGCCTTAGCCAGCATAGTCAATTGTGAAGAAATATGTGAATTGCAGTGAAAGTAATCTGAAAGACACAGTTTCCCACTCTTCACAAACATTGATTCTCACTATCCATACATAACACTGCGCTGATGTGTTTATACTAGTAGCTCCCACTATTTGATTCCATCCTTTGGACATTACCTAAGTGTTATGGGATCCAGCTACAGGGAAGCAGAAACTATGCCATTCTGAGAGTGCATGAACTGGGCATGGGATCAAGGCTTCATCATAGGCGAGGCTTGAATTCCAGAAAGAACAGCCAAGCTGAGGCAATTCGCCAATAAGAGCTAGCAAGTTGTGGTCTGAAAGTCTGGCCAGAGCATGCATAGAACATGCCCTTAGTCAGTCAAAACAAATAATTTTTTATGTGGTAGAAATGACTTTCAAAAAATGAAGTGATACCAAGTTTTCAATCCTATACAAACATATCTGAGTGTCTGTGCTCTTGAATGCATTTGGTTTCACATCTAGGTATACAGTATAAGACTACACTGTAAATTTACAAAAATGTTTCCATTAATGATCATTTTCCATTCAGTTTTCTTTCTGGGTTGAAATACTACTAGGTGCTGACATTGCCCGACATAGGTATGGCCACGGGTTACAGTAGGATTTCCAATTCATCATCTCTTTTCCCTGACCACAATATTTCTTTTTCTCAAAATTCAGGGGGCAATTGGAAAGTCCCCCCATTTTGCATTGCTAGCTTCCCAAAGCTCTTCCTCGGCTTCAAAACTCTGTAAGTGCAGCTTCATAACTTCATATGAGGAGCGCTTAAGAAAACTAAAAGGTTAATATATTCTAACTAGATGTTGGGGATAGAATGTCAGATCTGTCAAACCACATTAGAGTGTGCTGCTCAATGAAAAAGATTTGATTTCTTCTGCCACTGTCCTACTATGTTCAAGTCACACAGTGCCAGCAGCAACCAGCCAGCAACCGTGGGCTGGCACTGAGTGGACCCGAGTGGGAAGCCAGCCGCAAGGACCATCTGTTTCCGATTTCTAACTGAGCCAAGATGTGCAGTGAAGTGCATGCCATTCGCAGAGCCAGCCTTTGCCATGCTCAAGTTATTAGGGTTACAAGTGAAATTATCTTTTCCAAACAGCAGGGGAGCCATAATCCTTATGGAAAGAGACTTAAAAGATTCAGATCTCTTTTTGTTAAAGTTGCTGGGAGAGGCAGCTAGCTTGCATCTTTAATTACAATTTTCAAGGGTTTTCTAATGTAAAGTATGTGTTTTATTAAGCAGCATAACCTTTGAGGGGAGGAAGGTAGATGTTAGCTTGTCTGGTTTAATTGAATAAATCAAGTACAGTGTGTTTTGTATTGGCTCTTGCATTTTCCAAAAGAAAAGAAGGTGATGGAACTCCTATACATTTCATGGCTCAAAAAGGTATTACAAAAAGTGTGAAGGTGAATCTTGAACTCCATGAAAATTAATGTTAATGTTTGTTTTTTACAAATCACTGGGTAGCTTTGAATATAAAGATATACAAAGAGAGCATGCTTTGTTTAATGTTTTCTGACATGTGTCCTTGGTAAAATAAAAATATTTTTAAGAATTAAAAAATGAAAAAGGCAAAAAGGCAATATTAATTGAAAAAGCTTTTTCCCAAATTCAAAAACACTGATATTTCCCTACTGTTCCATTTTTGTGATTTTACTCCCAGTATGATTAATGATGTAGTAACTGTCATTGTGTTTGATAAACACTGGCAAAGTCAAGGAACAGTTGCTCTCTTATTGGACAAGAGTGGGCAGCCACAGAAATAGTCTTGTGTTGTGGCTTGGCCAATTATGGATCGGTTTACTCACAGACAGCAGCTTTTTTTCTTTGAATTAATTGTGCTATGTTCCAGCAAAAAACAAGTTTGTGATTGGCCAAGATGCAAGTGGATCAATGCCAAGGCTTATTATTGTGGCACAGAATATCAGACTTAAGAAGATGCCATGCTATAAATATAATGTTATATGGGCAATATAGCAGTATGTCATAAGAAAATTCTTTACTGCAAACATTTTCTAAATAACACACAGTAATGTGTCACAAATGCAATAACACCATTGTAAATGTTTTCCAATTATCTAACATTTATGAAAATATTTAGGACATCAAATATTCAACAATTAGCAAACTGTGTGAGAGATAAGCTAATCATTAATAAAAATAAAAAATAACAATGACACTGAAAAATAGGGAAAAATCTTTGTAATCTGATCCCATGGACTTGTCAAGATGGTAAGCGTTGCAGCTGTCCCAACAACGAAGGAAGGATTCATGAAAACACAAGTTGAAACGGTAACAATAGACAGAATTCATAGCAAACTGTGTAGCTCCTCCAACAAGGGTGATGTCCTCTGAGGCCCTTCATGATCTTATGATGGAACAGCTCGCCTAGATGTCTTGTGTACAACTATCATACCATTGGCTATAATGACACAGGGAGAACAACCTGCAGAAAGTTCTGAGAAAAGGAACTGGGGGCACATCTGCACTGATCACTTGCTGTGGAAAGGCTCTGTATCAGCTCTGTGGCGGCCAAACACCACATGGAGCTGATTCGGGGTAACATGGAGCAAGGCTACCTTGATATGGTCTAGCTTTGCATTAACCAAAGTTGGGAGATAGTCTAAGTTCTGGCCTAGAATCTGAAGTATCGCCTACTTTGTTTCAATCTACACAGCTTGATTAGTTGTGGAACAGAATTGGACAGTCCAGGGACACAGAATGACACTTATCATCCCTTTCCATCCTCCAGCTACAACATGGGTCCTACCAGCTAGCCATTGCCTACAGTGATCTTGGCCAGGGCAATGTGATAATTTACTTCAAAATGTCTAGTTAGTACTTCTAACAGCTCCTATTATCCATTTTACCACATTTAAACTTCTCCTGACTAGGGAAATCCCACACAGCACCACCTCCCCCGTTTCTAAACACTTGTAATACAGAAAGGAAATGATGTACAATGAAGCCCATTAAACTTCCTCAGGAGTTGCAGGATTGGAAGGAAAACTTTAATATCTTCAAAGTGGTGTCTCTCTTCCCATATAAATGGCTCCTGTCTACTCAGGACCTCTGACAGCAAGAACTACTGGGATTATGTTCTCCCCAATAATTAGGATCATTGCATCCAATCTATCCATTGCAGAATCCATTTTTCAAAAAACCTCCTGTTGTTTTACAAGCTTATTGCGCTAAAGAAATCAGTGGCTCTTTATGCATTCAGCTGCTCAGCCCTCTTTTTAACTGTGTCTGTTTAGTGACCCCTAGAGAGAATCTAGGGCCTACCCTTTTATCTTTTGGAAAGAGTGATCATGTAAAGTGAACTGGCCTCTGCGGCTGGGATTAGATGTACTCTGTGCTGAAAATGGTCCTGAAATCATTCCCGATAGGCTTTGAAGCTTGTATTGTAGGAATGGCTGGAATGTATATATCTAGGTTACCAGCAGACTGCTTTGATGCCACTAGAGAAAATGTAAGCTGAGCAGCAGCAGTTGACAATGTTCTTTAAAAAACAGCCTGTATTATTTTAGCATGACATTGTAAAGACATTTTTAAGCACCCACCCTTATTCTGAATCTGGGCAGACAAATTGGAACACTGGGGTTTCCAATTAACAGTGTTAATTAGAGCTATCTTTGGTCCTGATATACAGCAGGGTGTATCTCAGAATGAATATCATGTACAGATTGCTTCGTCAGTAAATAAAGCTTCAAACACACTGAGAGTCTTAGTCATTTTCAAATGGGGAGAGAGAGAGGATAGTGTATTTCCTTTCCAAACCCTAATGAAAATATAATATATCATTATCTGTAACATGGACAACAAAAAAAACCCCAACTTTTAAAGATGATCATAAGCTTTGATCTCAAACACAAAAACAGCCTTGTGTTTCCTATCAGTTCTATCCCACTTGGTGTGTGGTGTGTGTAATAATACACAAGACCATGTGAGGAAGAGGAAGTATAAGGAGCAAACCCTGGGCAACTTTGAACTCAATCAGAAAAAAATAGTGCATGGTTTTTACCTTGACTGCTCCAAAATATTTTATTGCTTTAGACCAGGGGTCCCCAAACTAAGGCCCGGGGGCCGGATGCGGCCCTCCGAGGTCATTTACCTGGCCCCCGCCCTCAGTTTTATAATATAATATATTGTATATACATATAATGTTGATAATAATATTATAATGTAATACAATATAACACTAATAATAATACCATATAATAATATTAATTATATATTCTATATTACATATAATGTTACTAATAATATTACAGTATAGTGGTATAGTTCAATATAGTAATATATAATGCTAATATTGTGCTATGCTAATAATATAATATATTGTATGTACATATAATTTGTAAGCCACTCTGAATCCCCTTTGGGGTGAGAAGGGTGTGATACAAATGTAGTAAATAAATGCAGTAAATAAATAATAAATAAATTTTAGACTTAGGCTCACCCAAAATCTGAAATGACTTGAAGGCACACAACAATAACAACAACAACAACAACAACAACAACAACAACAACAACAACAACAACAACCCTAACTAACTTGACTATCTCATTGGCCAGAAGCAGGACCACACTTCCCATTGAAATCCTGATAAATATATGTTGGTTAAAATTGTTTTTATTTTTAAATATTGTATTGTTCTTTCATTGTTGTTGTTGTTGTTTTTGCACTACAAATAAGACAAATGCAGTATGCATCGGAATTTGTTTGTATTTTTTTCAAATGATAATCCGGCCCCTCAACAGTCTGAAGGATTGTGGACCGGCCCTCGGCTTAAAAAGTTTGAGGACCCCTGCTTTAGACACTGTTGCAAATCTGCCACCTCCTCAGCCAACCCAGGATTTGTGGGACTCAAATTTAGGGATGTAATTTGCAAATATTGTTCTTCTTAAAAAAAACATCTCAGTTTCTGCACAGGGAACTTGTTTTTTTCTGTGCTTTTTCTGCAGAAAATGAGTCCCACTCTGTAGAGGTTTCTATTTATCCAAGATTCTTCTTGTCAAGGCTTCCCAACGTGCAGGAAGCATCTTTTTTGGTATCTGGGGTACTTGCCCTGCTTTGAGAATTGGCCATACCATTCTCCTTATGGTAGGGCTGGTCCTGCCACCTACTCGTCTCCTCCTAGTGCCTGCAATCCCTATTACTATGAGAAAACCAACGAGGATAAATTGTAGGTTCTACTTGGGGATATACTGAGAACTTATCTCCTTTTATTTATGTACACATCCAGATCATGTGAGATTTTCTGAAGCCAATTAGAAGTTTTACTGGGGCTATTTGTCAGAGAAGGACAACCAAAATAGTAAAGAATTTGGAAGTAACGCCCTAGGGAGCTGGGTATATTTTGACTCAGGGAGCTGGGTATATTTTGTCTGAAAAAAAGGAATTTAATAGATGACAAGATAGTTATGTTTAAATACTTGAAAGAAGGAGAAAACTTGTTTTCTGCTGCTCCAGTGACTAGGGGCACATCTACATTTTTTTTCCAGCGCAAACTTATCAAATTTTTATTTCTTGAACATGAACACAATTTATGGTGCAGTTAGACTCCAAAACTGGTATTTTCAAGTGTATTTTTTAAAAAAACAACAACATGTTTTTATTATAAATACCAGTGGAATAATAACAAAATCCATCACCATTTCAATATACACATCCAATTATATATTCTCAGTAACATTACACTTGCTAATTCCGCCTTTATCTCCCACTTCTGTCAATTCATTTTTCACCCCTCCTCTCTCCCCCCCTCCCCCCACCCTCTGGGAACAGTACTTTCTTTCATTCAGATATTATTTTAATTGTTCAATCGTAAATAGAGAATGATTCAATTCTTTATATTTTTTTGTCCTTTGACTTTATCAATTTTCTCCATTTCAGATCCCAGTTCTTTTTGATTCAGCCTGATATATATTTAGTTTTCCTTTCAAGGATGTAATCCTGAAGCATAAAATCAGCTAGGTTTTCATACCATTTTTTAATTTCCCACTTTTTTTGCTCTTTTCAACCCAAGGCAACTGTTGCTTGAGCAGCAACTATCATGTATTTTATAATTTCCCCCCAGTCCTTAGCAATTTTGTTCTTATCTCATTTCTGGATGAAGAATTCTTTATTTTTCAAAGCCAATTTATGTCCTGTAAAATCTTCAGTTTCCTTCTTTACCTTGTTATACATTTTTTGTACTTTATCACATTTCCACCACATATGAATATATGAGCCAGTTTTCCCACATCCATGCCAACACAATTTTGTGGTAGGCTAATTGGATTGGGGTTCTGTTCCGTCCCCCAGGACGATGGTTTACCTTACCTATTGGTCGTTTGTTTGTTTTCCCTCCTTTGCATCTTGTTTCAGCCTCTGGCTGCAAAGCCCAGGAAAAGTGGCTTGGAATCTGCAAAAGCTGGCTGCAGTTTTCTTTGCAGTGATTGGTCAAAGAGTGCAACATCTTAGGACCGCCCTTTTTACCAGGGTCTAGTCTCCATTTTGGAGCTTCATTCTGGCTATTGTCTTCCAACGTGCTGGAGCTGTGCAAGGCTAACTGGGACAAATCATCCTTAAAACCAGGCCAATCTAAGCCTATCCAAATTAGATAAGTATTGAATTATATTGATCTGGAATAAGAAATCTAGTTAGAGGAGCAGGGTTATTCTGTCGCTTCTAGAACTAATCTTTGCTGTAAAGATAGGGAAGGAAAGAGTTTCTCCTTCTAATATAGGCAGCGTGATTAGGGTATAGTGGTTTTATAATCACCTTTGCTTTCTGGAACCAGGGATAATTCTGTACTTAAAACCTATAGAAATTTGTTTCATTTTCTGCAACTTTAAGATCTGTGCCAGGTTTACAACCTTGTATGAATAAACATCCTTTTTTGAAGTTATCCAGACTCAGTCGTTCAATATCTATAGGACAGCTTATAGGGATTTGCAGTTCGCCCGGATAAAGGACAGCACGTTTCAGTTTTATAGTTTTTTATTGTCCGGCAGACGGCACAGTTTTGAGGTCGATCAGCGGTTTTTCCGCTTCAGCTAGCTTGCACGGCTTTATAGTTTTTTATAGTTTAGGAAGTTTTAGTATAGGCTGCGGCTTTTCCGCCTGAGCTCAGTCTGCATACCTAAAGACTCTACCAGCGTCTGAGGCAGTGGAGCCCGCTCTCAGACCTGAAGGAGTCAAATAGTGGGGCTCTATTTCCTTGCTATTTGGCTCGCGTGTGCGCACGTAGCCCAGTGGCTTTCTGGGTTTGCACAGGCTGTGCAGTTCCCAGCAACGTCCAGGGCTCCCTCGGCGGTAGACCTCGAGCCGCGGAGCACCAGCGACAGTTCTTTGGCTGGCTCTGAGGCGTGGAGCCCACCAGAACCAGGCTAGAACCTGGACAGGCCTGGCAACGCTGCTGCGAGTTCGGCCGGAGCACTCAACCGGCTTTGACAGCCTCTTCATCAGGAGTTCGGCCGGAGCACTCGGCCGGCTTTGACCTGCCTCATGGTCCGGCGGTGGTGACCTGCCTCATCGTCCTGCGGTGGTGACCTGCCTCATTGACCTGCGGCGGTGACCTGCCTCATCGTCCGGCGGTGGTGACCTGCCTCATCGTCCTGCGGTGGTGACCTGCCTCATCGTCCTGCGGTGGTGACCTGCCTCATCGCCTGGCGGTGGTGACCTGCCTCATCGTCCTGCGGTGGTGACCTGCCTCATCGTCCTGCGGTGGTGACCTGCCTCATCGTCCTGCGGTGGTGACCTGTTTCATCGACCTGCGGTGGTGACCTCCCTTCACAGCGGGGAGGAGGTGTCTTTTCTCTCCTCCTTTCCAAAGCCAGCCTCGGTGCTCCTTCGGCGGCAGGCCTCGAGCCGCAGAGCACGAGGTGCTTGAAAATTTGGCGAAGTCGCCATTTTGGCAGTTTACGTCACTCGGGCAAGGGAGGTATCAAGTGGCAAGTTGCTGTCAGTTGACATTTTGCAGCTTGCCCACCAAAGTTTGGCGCCAAAGGTCACAATCTTTGTAAAGTATAGTTACTTAGTGATATATACTGCTATGGTTAAGTGTTGTGCATTGTGTTATATGTTGTATTTGCTTTTGTTGTAAATTTACTTGCTATTAAGAATACATAATGTCTATGCAATTTCAAGACGATACAGATGGTATACCTCCTTCTGAGGCTGAAAGTAGGAATGAAAGGCCCCAAAGGATAAAGCACCCTTCAGCCAAGATGCTAGCCCATCTAATAGATGAAAAGGAGCTCCTCCATATGAGGTTAGGTTCGGCATGGGAGCGAATTGTAACATTGATGGACAGAATTGAGAGCTTGGGTATTACAAGGGTGCCATCCATATTACAGACAGACCTTGAAGAGACCTTCGGTCTCTGGAGGGGTTTGGTGTCTAAGATAGTCCAGGTCCTCGAGCGCATTAACGCCAAGGATTCAGAGTTAGAAATAGTGAGTGTCTTAGCTGACACTAATGAGAAAGAAAATAAGGTGAGGGCAATTCTAGATGCCTTGGAATTTAGTTCTCCACCTGTTAATCTAAGGTCTGAGCCAAAAGGAAATCAGTCTTCCTTATGCAGCCATGAGACCAATCTTTTGAAATCACCTGCTGTGGCACTTAGTCTTAAGTCCAACCGCTCTAGCCAGGTATCTAAACTAAGGGAGCGTGCATCGTCTAAACACAGCCACTCTAGCAAGTCTTCTGCTGCTGGGAGTGCCATCTCTTCCCTAGCTGCCTTGCACATTAAGGAGGCTGCACGTCTGGAGCTAAAGAGCAAAGTAGCGGGGGCGGAGGCTGATGCTAAGGCAGCTGATCTCACCCTTCCCTTTAAAGAAGAAGAGCAACGACTGCAAATAGAACAGGCCCGTAGACAAAGCGAAATGCAAATGGAACAGGCCCGTAGACAAAGCGAAATGCAAATGGAACAGGCCCAAAGACAAAGCGAAATGCAAATGGAACAGGCCCAAAGACAAAGCGAAATGCAAATAGAACAGGCCCGTAGACAAAGCGAAATGCAAATAGAACAGGCTCGTATAGAGATGCTTAGAATAAAGATGGATGCCGCAGCCAAAAGGGTAAGGGCTGAGACTTTGGCCAAGGCCCTAATTGAGCCACTCACAGAAGAAAATGTAAGCCAGTTACCAATACAGGATTCTTCTGCCAAAGTGTTTGCGCACCTTGGCAGCATGTACAGCCAGTTTTCGGATGAGGAACAGGGAGACTTCTCTCCTTACCCAGAGCAGGGCCCCAAAGTCACTTTTGAGTTTCCTGCAGAGCAGAGCGTCATAGCGGGGAGCTCACCCTTGCTCGAGCTACCTGTGCCTCCTGCTAAAACCCTAGGTCAGTCAATCAGGGCCTCAAGGCCGAGCGCTAGTTGGCCCCTACAGACAGCTGCACAGGGAACCATCGATTCGTCAGTGGTCGATGTCATCCCTCCAAGAGGCCAAAGGTTGACGCAAGGTACACGGTGGGGGTCCACTCCACAACAGCAAACTCCTCAATTGTTCCCTTCGACGCCGGAGTCCCAGCTTGTCTCCATCATCAGAAGTCCCAGAAGAGATCTTAAGGACAAGGGTGTCGAAAAGTTTTCGGACAAGCCTGAGGAATTTCTTCTCTGGAAGGCCACCTTCCAGAGAGCAATCAGAGACTTAAGGTTATTGCCTGAGGAAGAACTGACTCTTCTGGCTGCATGGTTGGGCCCAGCCTCATCCTCACAAGTTAAGAAGATCTACGCAGCCCACGTAGCCGATCCCGACAAAGCCCTGGAAAAGGCCTGGGCCAGGTTGCAGCAGAGGTATGGGGCCAGCACAGAGATTGAAGCATCTCTTATGGACAAGCTCCAAAGGTTCCCAGCTTTAAAACTCAAAGACTTCAAACTCTTGTGGGACCTCAGCGATCTCCTTGCGGAATTAGAGTCGGCCAAGGAGAATCCAGAACTGCCCGGTTTGAAGTGCCTCGATCAGCACCTGTCCCAGAGGCAGATCTTGACCAAGCTGCCCTTCACTTTGCAAGAACGCTGGGGACAGGAGGTCTTCAACTACAAGGAGGCCCACTCCCAGGCATACCCTCCATTTTCTCATTTGGTCCAGTTCATCACCAGGGCAGCCAGAGAAAGGAATGATCCACAGACGGGCCTCCCCACCTTATACCAAGGGACCCAGCCAGAGAAGGCACCTGAAGTGGACAAGAAACCACCTAGAGAGGCCAATAGACCTGTCAGCGTAAAGGCAGTCGAAACTCAACTCAAGACTGACGAACCCAGGTCGGAGGTAAAAGAGTTGCTTTGCCCTATTCACCAAAAGCCTCACAGCTTGGCCAACTGCAGGGAGTTTAGTAGAAAGACATACAAAGAAAGGCAACAGCTAGTTCAAAAGCAGGGAATCTGCTTTAGATGCTGTGGAGCAACTCCACACTTTGCATCCAACTGCAAAGAAAACATCAAGTGTGAGAAATGCAACAGCCTCAAGCATTGCACCGCAATGCACAACTCCAATATCATCTCCCACCCCAAAGAGAACGCTTCACCAAAAGAAAAGTCAGCAGTCGAAGACACCGACAAGCCAGCCGCACCAGAGATGCAGGTGGAAGTTTCAGCAGTCGCCTGTACAGAGCTGTGTTCTGACTCGCACCAGTACAGAGTTTGTCATCCTATCTGCCTAGCGGATGTATATCCAGCCAAGAGCCCTTGGCTTAGAAAGAGACTCTATGTGGCCCTGGATTCACAGAGCGACGCCTCCCTGGCTACTCCAGAGTTCTTCCGCATGTTTGACCTTAAAACCAAGATGGTCGACTACACTATGACTACGTGTGCAGGAAAAAAGAAGTTGCAGGGTCGCATAGCATCTGGCTTTGTTGTCTCCTCTTGCGACCAGAAGAGACAGTTCAAGTTGCCAGACCTGATTGAGTGTTCCTCCATCCCTCGGAACAAAAAACAAATTGTAACTAGAGAAGTTGTGGAGGCTCATCCACATTTGCGACGGTTAAAGAATGCTATACCAGCCTTTCGGCCAGATGTGGACATTGCCCTTTTGCTTGGCTCGGACTGCCCGAGCTTGTTCTGTGTGAACGACCAAGTTAAAGGACCTCCAGGTGCACCTATCGCACAACAATTGCCATTAGGCTGGACAGTCATAGGCCCAGTGTGCATAAACAAGATGCACCCACCATCGTCGTTGGACTCCAATCAAGCACAGGTGCTTAAAGGTGGACGTCCTACACTTGTGCGCAGTTGCCTAAGTCATATCTCGGTCTACTGCCAAGCAATAACTCCAGAGTATTCCTCCATCTTCAAAGTCTCTGAGAGAGACGAAGCCACAGCGCTCTCGAAAGATAAGCAAAGGTTTTCGGACATTATGAATGCTCAAGTCTCACGAAGTGCAGAGGTGAAAGCCTGCAAATCAACCACAGAAATCAAGATGGGCCAAAGATCTTGCCTGGAACCACACCGTTTTGAACGTTTTTCGGAGTGGCACAGTCTTCTTAGAGCAGTTGCTAGGCTTATACATCGCTTAGTCTGCAAAGATAGTCAGCCTTTGCAAGTTCAGGACATGTTGAAGGCTAAGGGAGTAATATTCAGGTCAGTTCAGAGGCATGAGTTTAGTCTAGAAATAGCCAGGTTAGAACAAGGGCTTGACACCCCCAGTCGGAGTTTCTTGCGTGAGTTAAACCCATTTCTAGGCAAGGAGGGTATTTTGAGAGTTGGAGGAAGGTTAGCCAAAGCTAAACTCAAGGCGTGCATAAAAAACCCCATCATCATACCCCCTAATAGTCACACTGCATTGCTGCTCGTTCGGCATCACCATGAAAGGATCCATCATCAGGGTAGAACTCTGACTGAGGCGACCCTTAGAAATGAAGGCCTGTGGGTGGTAAATGCTAAAAGTTTGGTCAGCAGTGTTATTTTTAAGTGTGTCAAATGTCGGCGACTCAGACGTAACTGTCAAAGTCAGTTAATGGCAGAACTACCTCAGGATAGGACTTTGACAGACCCACCCCTTTCCCATGTGGGAATCGATGTGTTTGGTCCTTGGGAGGTTGTCACTAGGAAAACCAGGGGTGGTGTTGTAAATAACAAAAGATGTGCGGTTTTGTTTACTTGTTTGTCAGTACGAGCTGTCCATATAGAGGTTGCAGAGGGAATGGACACTTCATCATTCATAAACGCATTGAAAAGGTTCATAGCCCTCAGTGGGCCAATTAAGTCAATTCGATCGGACTGTGGCACCAATTTTGCATGTGCAGACCTTAGCCAACCACTTCTGGAAGAGGTGGAAGGCCGAATACTTAAGCCAGCTTCCAACCAGAAGACTCTGGCAAACCCCAGAGGACAATTTCAAGGTGGGAAACCTTGTGTTGCTAAAGGACAAAGACTTGCCCCGCTATGCCTGGCCTATGGGCATTATACTAAAGACCTTTCCTTGCCCTGACGGTAAGGTTAGAAAAGTTCAGGTAAAGACTCATAGTAAGGACAAAATGTCTGTCCTGGACAGACCAACCAGCAATTTCGTGTTGCCTGTCCAAAGTGTGTAAGTTTTATACTGTTTTATTGTTGTGTATACAAAGGTGTTTGTATGTTTTTGATTGGTAAATTCCCACATCCTGGGAATTTAGCGGGGAGTGTTCCGTCCCCCAGGACGATGGTTTACCTTACCTATTGGTCGTTTGTTTGTTTTCCCTCCTTTGCATCTTGTTTCAGCCTCTGGCTGCAAAGCCCAGGAAAAGTGGCTTGGAATCTGCAAAAGCTGGCTGCAGTTTTCTTTGCAGTGATTGGTCAAAGAGTGCAACATCTTAGGACCGCCCTTTTTACCAGGGTCTAGTCTCCATTTTGGAGCTTCATTCTGGCTATTGTCTTCCAACGTGCTGGAGCTGTGCAAGGCTAACTGGGACAAATCATCCTTAAAACCAGGCCAATCTAAGCCTATCCAAATTAGATAAGTATTGAATTATATTGATCTGGAATAAGAAATCTAGTTAGAGGAGCAGGGTTATTCTGTCGCTTCTAGAACTAATCTTTGCTGTAAAGATAGGGAAGGAAAGAGTTTCTCCTTCTAATATAGGCAGCGTGATTAGGGTATAGTGGTTTTATAATCACCTTTGCTTTCTGGAACCAGGGATAATTCTGTACTTAAAACCTATAGAAATTTGTTTCATTTTCTGCAACTTTAAGATCTGTGCCAGGTTTACAACCTTGTATGAATAAACATCCTTTTTTGAAGTTATCCAGACTCAGTCGTTCAATATCTATAGGACAGCTTATAGGGATTTGCAGTTCGCCCGGATAAAGGACAGCACGTTTCAGTTTTATAGTTTTTTATTGTCCGGCGGACGGCACAGGTTCTGTACCATTTAGTCAGTATTTTCCTTTGGGTTTCTCTAATCTTTATCTGCTTAATTTTTTAATTGAATTGATCCAGTATTCGATGTCAGAGTTATTAATGTTCAAGTCCTCTTTCCATATCTCGGCCAATGTTTGTTTCAATTTATATTGTTTTTCAATTAATTTCTTATATATAAAACCCATCAGGCCTTTTTCCTTTTCTAATTTCCATTTTAAAATTTGGTCAGAATCTGTTTCTGGACCTTCCTTTTTCTTCCAGTTTGTTTCAGTCCACTCCAAAGAAGCCAGTTACTTTGCCCACAAATGTCTTTTATCATTTCCCAATCCTTAATTGTCCCATCTGGGTTTAAGAGGTCTCTTATCAATTTCATTCCATTTTGTTTAAAATTTGTTATCACTTTACCAATTTTTTGTTCATTTTCATTGTTTAAAAACTCTATTGGGAGTATATCTACTTTATTTATTGGTAATTTACCTTTCCATTTTTTCCAGCACTCCATGGATGAGATCATTGGTCCTCCTTTAATTTCTTTTAGAGTTTTATTGTCCACCCATCCTTTTAAACATAGGCAATTGTGCCATCCGTTTATTGTTTTTTCGATTCTGACCCATCTTCTTGAGTCATCAAAATCTAATTCTAACTATCTTGTTAATTGGCAGGCTTCATAATAGTTTTGTAGAGTGGATGCCCCCCATCCTCCAGTCTGTTCTGAAGAGTAGAATACAAATTAAGAAATTTATTTATTTATTTATTATTTGAACTTATATGCCGCCACTCCCCTAGGCCTCAGAGCAGCTTCCGAAAACAGACTAAAATCTAAAACAATTTAAAAACAGCAATAAAAGAAATCAAAAGCCTGCCGAAACAGGTGTGACTTACATGCCCTGCGGATGGCTGATAAGCCCCGCAAGGCATGAACTTCAGGTGGCAGGATGTTCCAAAGTGATGGCGCCACTGCTGTAAAGGTTCTTCATCTAGTTGCTGTTAGGCGCAAGATCTTAAAACTAGGAACTTCCAATAGATCTTGGTCCTCAGAATGAAGTTATCTCTGGGGTTGGTAGGGGGTGAGGCGGTCCCTCAGGTACATCGGCCCCAGACCATGTAAGGCCTTAAAGGTGAGTACCATCACTTTGAAGGCGATCCGGTGCTCAATTGTTAACCAGTGCAGTTGTAGTAAGATTGGTGTTATGTGGCATCTCAACAGAACTCCCGCAAGAAGCCGAGCCACTGCATTTTGTACCAACTTGAGCTTCCGTATCACTGACAGAGGAAGGCCAATGTGGAGGGCGTTACAGTAGTCCAGCCTTGAGATGACTGTAGCCTGGATCACCGGGTCAAAAGATTGTAATCGACTGTGTCAAATGCTACTGTGAGATCCAACAACACGAGCAGCACCGACCCGCCCTGGTCAATCTGGCATCGAAGATGATCTGTGATGGAGACCAACATAGTCGCAGTCCGATGCCCCACACGGAAGCCAGACTGGAAGGGATCTAGTCCGGCTGTGTTGTCTAGGAACTGCTGCAACTGCTCCGCTACTGCCCTCTCAATCACCTTGCCCAGAAACGAAAGATTCAAAACTGGGCGGTAGCTGGAGAGAATCGAGCGATCTAGATCTGGTTTCTTCAGCAGGGGAGAGGCTACTGTCTCTTTTAAACCCTCTGGAAAAACTCCTTGCTCAAGGGAGCTGTTTATTATCTTCAACAGAGGGTCACATAATCCCTCCAAGCAGGATTTCACCAACCAAGAGGGACACAGATCGAGGGAGCAAGTGGTCGGTCTAGCTGCAGTTATGAGCCTATCGACAGCCTCTGCGTCCAGCAGGATGAACCGGTCACGGGTGGGCCCAGCAAGTGGCCACGGAGTCTCAAGTTCTCTCATTGTATCAGTTGTGGCGGGGAGGTCCTGGTGTAGTAGCGAGATCTTGTCTGCAAAATAGCTCTGAAAGGCCTCGGCTGAAAGAACCTGATCATCATTTTTTTGGACAGTAGGGACTGTTGTTAGAGATCAAATTATTTTGAACAATTTTGCCAGGCGTGAACTGGCGGACGCTATCAAAGAAGCATAATATACTCGCTTTGCTTTGATGATAGCATGCTCATAGGACTCCATAAATGCCCTATAAGCTGATCTCGATGCTCTGTCACAGAGTTCTCGCCACACGTCTTCTAGCTATCTCTTTTCCCACTTCATCGGTCGAAGTTCCTCAGTGAACCAAGGAGACCAATTTTGGCGGGGTTGGAGAGGGCTTCTAGGGGCGATCTCGTTGAGTGCATTGGATAACCTAATGTTCCATGTGTCCACCTGCACATCGATTGAGTCGCTGACAAGCTCCAGGTCCCTCAGGGCATTCCGGAACCTACTGGGTTCCATAAGTCTCCTTGGGCGAGCCCAAATCAGCTCGGCACCCTTGCAGGGTGGATAGGCATGCTCCAACCGGACTCTCAGGGCACAGGGATCCAACCATGGAACCTCTATAGTAGAGGCTTGGGTCACTTGAATTCCTGCACTGAAGATCAAATCTAGCGTGTGTCCCGCCTGATGTGTGGGCCCAGTACTACAGAGCGAGAGTCCTAGTGTCTCCATGGTAGACACTAAGTCTGTAGCCACTAATGAACAAGTGTCTGCATCAGCGTGGACGTTGAAGTCCCCCAAGACAATAAGTCTGGGGAACCTCAAGGACCTCTCCAACACAGCCTCAAGCAGCTGGGATAGGCTGCCTGCTGGTGCGCTAGGCGCACGGTACACCTGTAGAAAGGCTACACTCTCAGGGGAATCCCACACTAGACCAACACTTTCAATGCCAGAGATGTTTAGCACAGGAGCTGCCCTAAGAGAAAAGCTTTCTCGGGAGAGCATAGTCACCCCCCCCCCCCGCCTCCCAGTCCGCATCTGGTGGGTGATTATATAACCTGTAGATGTTATTTCCTGGAGTAGGATCTCGTCCCCCTCTTGGATCCAAGTTTCTGTGATACACACCAGGTCAGCTCCCTGGTCAGTAAGAAAATCCCTGACAGTAGCAGTTTTATTCCTTATGGACCTAGCATTCACCAACACCAGAGTAGGAGGGGAGGAAACTGGTGGCCTGTCACAGATGTACCTGGGGATAGGCCGCAGGTAAGAGGGGGGGGGCGAGTCTTCCGTCGACTCAGCCTCCCTTTAGTATTCGTCCTGCGCCTACCATCATACCTCCCCCTCCTAGAGATTGTAGGAAATTGGACAATTCAATAAAAACTTGGATAACAGGTGGAAATAAAAAAAGGGGCACATCTACACTGTAGTAGTTGCAGAGCCCTCTTTAGACCTTTGAGCTCAACTGCACTAATCATAGTAATAAAGATGTAGCTTCTAGGAAATTAAGGCTGTGCACACTCATGTCCTTATCCCCAGTTTTAGCCCCATGTGTGTGCAGGAGAATGCCTAAATATGATCGGTTTGCCAGGTTCTACTATATCTTAAGCACAAGTCCTAGACTTCTTTGTGCATAGACAGGAAGAAAGGGCAGTTTGTGGGAAGACTTAAAAAGCACAACAACAATCCACAACATGGAATTCTAATAATTTGACACCACTTTAATTGCCATTGTTCCATCCTATGTAACTTTGTAATGTGTTGTAGCATCAGAACTGTCTGATAGAAAAGCTCTCACAAAATGATAAATCCCAGAATTCCATAGCATTGAGCCATGACAGTTAATTGTTATAATTCTCTAAAGTCTATACAGCTTAAAATAGCAGTATCTGAAAATTCTTCTAGTAGGATTTTTAACAGTCTAATAATTCATGTTAAGTCACATTAATGCATTTTGAGACTACCATCTAATCTCCAGAGTGCAGATTCAAAGCAACATTTGTTTTACATTCTGTTTATTTGACATCAGGACTTAGGGATGTAGAAAAAGCTTCTAACTATCCACAAGTATCACACAGATCTGAGACCTTATCTACACTGCTATATTGTGCAATTTCAAAATGCAGTTTAACTCATATAATCCAGTTCAATTACATTAAATTGCTTTCTGAAACTGCATTATATTGCAGTGTAGATGAGGCCTGAAGGTTATCCTTGTGAAATATTCTATTTGAAACAAAGTCTTATAGTTTATCTTTGGAAATTAATAAGAAGTATCCCTGCTTATATTATTAAACAAGAAGGAACAACAGAAACTAGTCTTCAGTGACAGCCTTATGGCCTTTTTGCACACATCAAGTGGTTGTTGAAGATACTGAAATGGCTTCACAAACAGTAGTGATTCTGCTGTTAAGAATTATTAAGTTGATAACTTATTTTGTCTGTTTGCAAAAAAAAATATCGCATTAGATAAATGACTACAAAGTAGAAAGCATTGGGTTATCTGTGTGCTTATAGCAATCTCCACACTCCATTCTGTATTGATATAACCTAGCATCATTTTGAAAGAAACATTTTCCATTTCTCTATATGCACAGTTTTTTTTTGTTAAAAATAACAGACTTTTTGGAGGGAAGTCATGATGTGTTTGATAATTTCCCTGCTGATAACTACAATCCTACTTTTAGCTGCAAGTAATAACTTGATGATTGTGTTTGTGGATATCTGTGGATGAATGTGTGGACATATTTCCAATGAAAACTATTGTGTCTGGGTTGTCATTGAATATATGCAAGCTCTGTCTGGGTTGGCTTATGATGTTACAGCTAAGAGGTGATAAACAACCTGCCTAGGATTATGAAATTGATGGAAATACAAAATTTAACAAGAATTGTAGACAAACATAGAAAATACAAGTCAGCTCACTGATAGCAGTTCTAAAAGGTGATGCACTTCAGAGCTTGGAATTTTTTTGTTTGGATTACAATCGCCAGTATCCTGTAATCCAAAGAATTAGCCTTTCCAAACACTCTATTTAATGCATACTTGTTGCATTCCATGACAATTATTTAGATTTGTTTATTTCAAAGTACAATTTTTCTGCTTCAAATACATATGGAAACAGCCTTCTGTTAATCAGCTGTTTTTGCATGTTTAACACCATTGACTGAGAACTTTTCCACTTTTAATTTCGCTAGAAAATGTATTCCAACTATTCTATACTAGGCTGAAAATTTAAGAAAAAAATTAAGACATTTTTAGAAAAAAACTTCACCAGGAAGTTGGGCTACTTTGAGAGAAGGGCTTAATCTCATCATTGATCAGGGCAACCTACCCGCATCATTTTCACTGCGGCAACAAAGTGCCTATTCTTGATGACCTGGCCAAAGGAAGCAAAAACAGAGTGACTCCTACCAAAGCACATCTGTGGGGTGTATTTCACAGGAAGCAACTCAGCTCCTCTGAAGATATGTTTCACTAAGGAACAAAGAATTATTTTGTTTGGGAGCTCTGGAATGATGCAGTGACCGATCGCAGCCTTTCCCCTTTTCTTTCTTTCTTTTCCTGAAAGTAAAGCTCAGAAAATGAAAACTATTTTTCCTTCCTCCTCCACCGTAAGCTGAACACTCTTCCAATTAGCATCTTCCCACATGAAGAAAGCTTTTAAAAATCTATTAGTCCTTTCTTCCCAAGAAATAAACAGATTGGACACAGAGACAAAAATAGAAATACAAAATCCTGCAATAATAGCATTTTTTTCTTGTAGAAAATATATCCTAATCTTTCTTAAAAAGCAGAATATATTTATGGCTGAAAACATGAGAAGAGAGTAATAGATTAATGTTTTCCCTTTTTATATATTTGCTTTTTAACTTGTGTATCACCACTTCTGAAGTTTCACTACCTACTATAGCAAGCTTTCAGTTAGGTCAATATTTAGCCACACATTTGCATATATTTGTTACACTGATTGTATTTATTCAACAGTTTGAGTCAGAAATATAGTCATAGTAAACAGAAATAGTAGGGCAGAAATTACCTCTCTCACACTGTCAGACCTTTCTTGCTTGTACAGCATCTTAAGATTGGTACTGAAAACATACTGTGTCAGGTTCTTCTTTATAGTTTCATTTTCTTTCTCCATCTCTACTGTTTGCAATGTCTTTGCCCTCTAGAGCTTCTAAAATAAAAATTCTTCTCAATCAATTTTGTTCTTTGCTCTTCAGGTGGAAAAGTGTCCCTTTTCATAAAGGAGTTTAGCAAATTTTGTTTGTTCTTTTGAAGAGACAATTAGAAGCAGTGGTATTGCTGTGTTATTCTGATTTAGGACGGTGTCACACCAACCTGCTATTCCACTACTGTTGTGTTAGTGTAGATTATTTATTTATTTATTTCGTGTCAAAAGCATTGCATAACAAATACATTTTCAAATGAAAAAAAAAGGAAATCACAAGCAACTAAATAGTTTTAGACCAAAAACGGGCAACAGCAACTGCATTGTCCGTAGCTTTAAGCAACTCCTCCTCCGTGCATGAGGCAGGACATTGTGGGCAAGCATACATATGCGGAGTTGTTTGTTCTGCTCCACAGTCACACAAGGTGGAGGGTTCCTCCAGGGAGTGCCACCTTGCCAAGTTGTCTTTAGATCTGCCCACTCCACTTCTGAGTGTGTTCAGGGACTTCCAAGTTGCCCATTCTTGGTTTGCCCCTGGAGGAAGACCCTCGTGGGGGGGCATCCAGTTAGAATTGCCAGGTTTAGCTGCACAGGGGGACACCCTTGCTGTTGCTGGAGGAACATCAAGAGGAGTGGTGGTTCTCATGAAGCAATTCCTTGATTTGAGTCTGGTGGGAGGAGGCTGATAGTCATGCAGTGGATGGCTTTCACAATGTTCAACCTTATTTCTCTCACAGTTAGCAGCAACTTCCCGTCGCACGTCAGGAGGGGCAATGCCAGCTAACTTGTAGAGTTTATCAACAGGTGTAGGTTTAAGGCATCCTGTGATTATTCTGCATGTTTCGTTCAGTGCTATGTCCACCTGCTTCACATGGGCAGACTTGTGCCAGATAGGACAGGCGTACTCAGCAGTTGAGAAAGACAAGGTCAGGGCTGATGTTCTTATTACTTGTGTCTGCACCCACAGTGTAGATAATGAATACACTTTAGGTTGAGCAATTTTAATATCACACCTTTCTTTAGTAGTGCAGCTGTACCAATGTTATATTTCATGGTCCTGCAATCATACCTCCACACAGCCTTGTAACCCTAGACTTCCTGCACCACTGTAGAAAGGTAGAGTTTGATTATTAGTTTTATTATTTTGTACAATTTCAGTATTAAAATAAAAAGGGGCAAATATGTGTGAGTGTACTAAAAGAAAAATAGCCAGCTTGAGAATAGTGAGGGTGAGAAGGAAGAAGGAGAGAGGAGGACAACCCCACTTCCTGATATCACATAACTGCTGGCATGTTGGAACAGAAACAGAAGGTACCTATTGAACTAAGGTATGTGATGGAAACAAGCAGGATTAGGTTTTATCCATTAATAGCTAGGGACAGGAGAATCACATGAGATAGCCAAACCTTAGGTAGCAGGACATACACAGTGTCATATGATAGATAAACCAGCTCCAGTGCTGCTTTGCCTGCCTCATGTGATCACAGTGAAAAATAAGTGCTGTAAGGGTTACTTGGAAGAGCAGGCAGAAAGGGACAACAAGCAAAATAACTATGTCTCAGGGCGCGTCCAGACAGCACCTAAAGTGCGCGTCCTCCCGTATTTTCCCCTGGGGCTTCCAGACGACATCTTAGGAAAAAAATGAATGCTTTCAGCACAAAGCAGGAAAGCCCTGTTTTGTGTTGAGGTAATTTGTCTTCTGGAAAGATCCAGGTCTTTCAGAACACCTGTGTCTTTCCAGGTGTTGGGGCTTTGTAGATGGGACCGTGGATCATGGTGTGCGACTTTCTGTGCCCATCTACACATCTGTCTTGGGTTTTTTGACCTATTGAAGCCCAAGAAACCTGTGACAGTCTCCACCCCCTCCCAAAACTCCTTTGAAAACCTTAAAAGAAGGAAAATAACTCACTTGACCACCATCCCCCATCTCCGGAGTTCTCCTGGCATGTACCAATGATGCGCCAGGAGAGGAGGAGGAGGAAAATCGCTCCTGCCCCCCTTTCTACTGGTGCATCATTTGGTACATGCCAGGAGATCTCCAGAGAATAATAATAATAATAATAATCATCATCATCATCATCATCGCATGGAAAATTCCTTGACAAAATTGAACAAAAAGAAGAAGGAGACAGAAGGCCCGATCCTTGCAGCCCAGTAGCAAGCCATCAGAAGAAATGCAATTAAGGCCAAGATTGAAAATCAGCTGATGACCCAAAATGCAGACTATGCAAGGAAACCGACGAAACCATTGATCATATCCTCAGCTGCTGTAAGAAAATTGCACAGACAGACTACAAACAGAGGCACAACTATGTGGCCCAAATGATTCATTGGAACTTATGCCTCAAGTACCATCTGCCAGCAGCAAAGAACTGGTGGGATCACAAACCTGCAAAAGTATTGGAAAATGAGCATTGAAAGATACTGTGGGACTTCCGAATCCAGACTGACAAAGTTCTGGAACACAACACACCAGACATCACAGTTGTGGAAAAGAAAAAGGTTTGGATCATTGACGTCGCCATCCCAGGTGACAGTCGCATTGACGAAAACAACAGGAAAAACTCAGCCGCTATCAGGACCTCAAGATTGAACTTCAAAGACTATGGCAGAAACCAGTGCAGGTGGTCCCGGTGGTGATCGGCACATTGGGTGCTGTGCCAAAAGATCTCAGCCGGCATTTGGAAACAATAGACATTGACAAAATCACGATCTGCCAACTGCAAAAGGCCACCCTACTGGGATCTGTGCGCATCATCCGAAAATACATCACACAGTCCTAGACACTTGGGAAGTGTTCGACTTGTGATTTTGTGATACGAAATCCAGCATATCTATCTTGTTCGCTGTGTCATAATAAAATAATAATAATAATAATTTTTATAACCCATCTCCATGTCCCCGTAGGGACTCGGGGCGGCTTACGGGGGAACCAAGACCAAACAAGTACATAGGGTACAAAATTAAATAAAATACATAACAACAGTAAATTAAAAACAATTAAAACCACAGAATAAAATATCATAAAATACATTCAGGAACATCAGAAAACACAAAGTGACAAATAAGTTGTGGGGGAAGGGGCAGGGCATGTGCAACCCACAGAGCAATAGGACCAGGGGTGGAAATAAAGTGCTGGAAGCAGGACAAAATTCAATTAGGAGTAGGCAGAAATAGATTACAAGCTGACCTATTGTTCAAAAGCACATTGAAACATCCATGTCTTCAAGGGGGAATGGCAGTCAGGTGGGTTATTTTCTTTGTTTTAAGGCTTTTAATGAAGTTTTCTAACTGTGGACCCCCCCCCCCCCCCCCCGAGAAAAGCACATGCTTTATAGGTGTGTGTGCGTGTGTGTGTGTGGACTAGAACTTGGTAGCAATTGCATTTGTAAAACGCGATTGTTCCTGGGTTAAAGGGCTGTATGAAACCACTCTGAGTCAAAAGTTTGTCAAAACAGCTGCAGGAAAGTCTCAGGATTGAGCTGGGCTTCTTTAGGGTGAGAGGAGTCTTGGCATAAGGTTTTACTGTTGGGGAAAATTCTTCTTTTCCCCAACCCACTGAAAAGAAATCTGACAGCCAGATTTATAGATTTGTATCACACATGATTAAGAGTAGATTCAATCAATGAAGTTACTTTTTTATCAAAATGTTGCTTGCAGAAAAATATTGACTATGTACTTTCCTTTTTCTTTCTCCACATCATGCTAATATGGTTTTCCGTTTGCTTATGGATGAAATTGAGCCACAGCCAAGATGGTAAGGTGACAAAAAAGGGAGACTACCAGTTTGCCAACATAAATCCCATTTGGCATGTAAACCACTAGTGCAGGGGATGGGCAAAGTGTAATTCTGCAGATGTTGCTAGAGGTCCTTGCAAAATTTAGTATCTGGTTTTAGGCACAGAGCCAGACGCTTCTCCAGTGTCCTTCTCTCTCCATTGGCTGCTGTAAAGTAGGGGCAGCTGTAGCTACAAGGTGTGTCCTGGAGGAATTTCAGTCATTGTACAAGGTCAGTAAAGAATTCTCACATTTGCAGTGACCAAAAAAGAGACTTATAATGATGTAAGTCCAACTTATGCCCTTTCTACTTCACTAAGAGAATGCTATCTGATATTTGAAAATGTGTATGAGAAGACTCCCTGATTCCTGGTTGCAAAATCTGCCATCATAAGTTGACAGAGTAGCAGTAGGAAATCCCATATGAATGAAAATATTGGGGTGGCTTGACTAATACCTTCCCAAGCCTCTTAGTATAACTGTTAAGACTAGTGAGCTCTCCATTTGCAGTAATAAGACCTCATCAAAATGATGGTTTTCTCCATTTCTGTGCAGTGCCAGCACATTGCAGGCATGGAATCAGCTGGAGCCCTTTAAATGATGCAGGGCTGCTTCTGGTAGGACTTCATTGGGCTCCATGCTGGCAGTGGACAGGTAGCACAAGGACACAGAGCCCTGAGATGTTGGGTGCCTACCTGAATCCTAATAGAAAAAGCCAGGGACAGCTGGGAGATGTTGTGGGATAGCAGTCCACAGAGCCTGTCTAAGGTAATTTTCAAGTGTAGGCAAACAGAAATTTTGCCCCCCCCCCAAAAAAAAATCACTAAACTACTAGGTTGGCAGAAGCTGGGGCTAACAGCGGGAGCTCACCCTGCTCCCCAATTTGAACAGCCAAGGGTTGCTGACCTGAAGGCGGTGGCAGGCTTCCATCGCTCACGTGGACAGGCGGCTTGGGTACCTTACCTGTGCCGCATGAGCGAGTGACCCTCTGCGCATGGGCAGAAGGGTTCCATCGCCCAAAATGGCCGATGGGACCCTTTCGCGCATGCGCAGAGGGTCGCTCACTCATGCGGTGATGTAAGACACGCTGTGTGCCTTACGTCACCGCGAGAGAGAGAGAGCGACCACTGCGCATGTGCGGAGGGTCCCATCGGCTATTTTGGGTAATGGGACCCTTCTGCGCATGCTCAGGGATTCTGCCCCGGAAAAAAGAAAAAGAGGTGGCGGTGGACGACAGTGGTGCTGTGGCGGCACCACGTTTTCATGGGGGCACCTTGAGTGCGCCCCCTGTTGGTGTGTGCCACTAGCGGCCGCCTACTTAGCCTCGCTGTTGGACCGCCTCTGGCAGCCCACAACCAACTATGGTAAGGGGATGAAGTGATATGCTTCCCCCATGCTGCATCCCACTGTCTTCTGGCTTTTCTTGTGATTAGGTCCAAAATTCCATAGTCTGACTTGAACACCTTTAAATTTCAAACTTAACTTGTCAAATTTTTAGACTAAAAGCGAGAGTTTGTGTCCTGTGAGATATAAGTATTCCTACAGCATCAGTGCAGGAAGATCAAGGTTTGCTTTTTTCAATTTTCTTTTCTGGTTGAAGACCAATTGTGATATGAACTGAACTGTTGTGAATCTCTGAATAGAGGTATTCTGTAAGTGTGGTCTTTATGAAGGTTACAACCTTGCACCTCTGTCAAAATAAAATGTTGGCTATTAAGCCCTTTCCAGATCTCTATTTCTTCTTCTTCATGGCTTGATGCTTGTCTATCTTTAGGAATGTTTTACCACTTCCCATCCCACTCATCCAGATCTGCAAGGGAATTCTACATTTTACATAGGTGAGATTCACAATAGTATAGACTAAGATCATTTTTGTGATGGTACAATAGATGGATTTTTACTGTAGGCTTACAACACTATTCTCCTTATTGACTCTTAATGGAATCTGACATTTCAGTTTTATTACTGATCAATAGAATTTTCTGTAATTGCTCTATTTTTAGGATTCCTTTGGGTTTTTTAAAAAAAAATTGTGATGATTTAAAAATCACTTGTTAGGTGCTGTTTTTGGCGGAGGAACTATGTAGAAAGGCAAAACAATTAACAAATAAAGTATAATCTTAATGCAATTTTTGTGGTATACATTTTTACTAGACAGCTTATATGGTGGTTAAGTGTTTTACAGATTTTTTTCTTTTGAATGAGCAGTGCACATTGCAAATTACATGCTTTGCTTGAAGGAACAATCAGAGTTCAGAAAGGAAAATGAGAATCTGCTTATAGTGTCAGAAATTGCAAACCACAATGAGTGGATGTGGTCACATTAACATAAACAACATTGGTCACACAGGAAAACTGTGTTTACACTGGCCACGAAATTAAATGCTGAAAATCTTGACAGTGGTGGCTAAATGGAGATAATAGGTTGTTTTATCAGCTTTTGAATAAGATCACACTGAAGAACTAACAAAAGACACAAGCACATATTGACTGAATTTCAGCTGATTTAGTCAAGTTACACAAGTTAAGGTATGATGTGGCCACCTACACAACCTTGACTTCTTTAGCTTAGCTGATACATCACAAATGTATTTGGCATTGAGTATAATACAGACAGCAGTTTAATAAACCCCTGGTTTTAATGCATATGCGCTTGTTTTTATAAATGTAGATAGCAGCTATCTCTATGGCATAAACACCATATAGATAACTGCCATATCTCTCACAAATATTCCACAATCTTCTCTTTTCACAGTCAGTGCAAAGATAGGACCAATTCTTGAGGTCATCTTCAGCCCAGAGCTCTGCTAGGATATATAAATAACACTTTCCCAGAATAAGATGAAGGACCTTATCACACACACCAGAGAAAATGCCTTTTAAGTAGGCAACCCATGTTTTAAGAAGATTCAATGAGAACTTGATAATACTGGATACGTATCCACCCCATTACCCTTGGATTTTTCCTTCTTGTATTTAATAAAATAATGCACCTTTGGCTTATTACACAGCAAAAGAATGACTCCTCCCAGTCCATTGGATGTTCTCCCTCATGTCACTGTTTTCCTTAAAAAGATTTTTTTAGCAGATGTTGTGCAAAAATGCAAGTTTGTGATCTTCATCCAAATGGAGAAATGCAATTGTAACATTTTTTTAAAGGAAACAATCACAGGGAAGGATAATTTTTTTAAAAAAAATTATTATAGTAGCATGTCAACATATATTTAAGATTAAATTCTCCATGAAACCGGAATATTACCTATTAGGTACAACAGATTTGGACATTCACTTAGATTCCAACGATGATATTTTGTTTACTTACTTGACCACGGACGCCAGAATTAGCTTTGCAAAACAATGGAAGCAAAAGCAAGTACCAAATACAGAGGAATGGTTCCAGAAAGTGAGAGAGATTAAAGATATGGACAAATTAACTTTTTTATTATTAAAGAAAAACACAGGAACCCCGATAAAATATACAGACTGGCCCAAGGTAGAGGAATACGAAAGGACAAGAAAATGAAGCACTCTTTATTAAAGGACAATTGTTTCCTTTTCTCTGGGCTTCTCCTTCTCTCTGGGAGAAGAAAAGAAATAACCAATTCATTTAATGTTAATGACAAGATTTTTCTTTCTTTCTTTGATAAAGATATTCTGCAAAACTGGAATCGCAAAGACTAAGATGAAAGTGACAATTATATTTTACATTTTCTATTTTTTTTACTTTTTAATTATTATAATAATTTTTTCTTTCTTTTTTCTATTTTCTTTTCTTCTCCCTTCCCCTTCCCCTTCCCCTTCCCTTTTGCTTCTCTCTCTCTTTCTTCACTTTCCTAACAAATATTGTTCTCACTCTTTTGATGTATCTCAACTTCATATATACCAATAAAAATATTTTTAAAAAATTCAATTTTGTAACAACAACAAAAAGGAAGCACAGTAAATGAGGGGAAACAGAACATGTATGGTCAATTCAAACTCCGTGATCTGTTAAATGGTTTGGGCTCAGACTATTTGACTATCCGCATCTCTATTTGCAAACCTGTTCAGACTCTGCAATCATCAGAGGGGCCCCTCCGCTCTGTCCCACCCCATCTGAAGCATGGCTGGTGGGAATGAGAGAGGGAACCTTCTCTGTGGTCTCTCCTTCCCTCTGGAACTCCCTCCCAAAAGAAATTAGAACACCCCCTCACTCCTTTCCTTCAAGAAAGAATTATTATTTCTATTTATTAGCTTATGGAGAGGAAGATGAATAATATTACTGTTTTCATCTTGGTAGATGAAGCTGACAATGGGCATTTAATTTATCAAGAGAAATATTTTTATATTTTAATGCAGAGTTTAACTGTTTAAGTGCACTATTTATGACGCCTGACAGATTGATGTATATCTTCCTGCCAAAGTTGTTTAATTTGTTTTAATTGCATGTGTAAATGTTTTATTTTTATAATTGCACATGGCATTGAATGTTTGCCATTTCTGTTCTTGGAAGCCACCCTGAGTCCCTTTGAGGAGAGAGGGTGGGTTAAAAATAAATTATTATTATTATTAATATTAAACTACTTCTTTCAATGGGGAACCCACAATCTGTTAGATCACTTCTGGCAATGTGAACCCCAAAATCTGTTAACAGAGAGTGTGTAGCCCATGACCTGCAGATGGATGTACCATCACACATCAGAAATCTCACTTCTGATGTGGACAGAGAAATACAGGATGAGTGAAGTTTCTCCATTTTAGAAAAGGTACCTGTAGGCAGATCCTTTATCTACAGATGCCTAATGCCTACAGATTACCTACAAAATGAACCATGTGTCATGTGATAGGACCCATAGGAACCTGTATGCCAAGGGCATCAGAAAAAGGGTATATGCCTGTGTTATAAGGTCTGGAGAACAAATACTCTAAAAGCAGATCTCGTCTGATCTTGAAAGCTAGGCAGAGTCAACCCTTGTTAATATATATATTTCATAGGAAGAAACTGGCAAAAGTGCCTTTGAGTTTTCCTTGCATAAGAAAACCCAGTGAAAATCATGCGGTTGTCATAAGGTGACTTGTACACATCCAACACACCAACTAGCATTTAGAATTCAACTGGAGAATTTGAAGGATCCTCAATGGGCATCTATGCTTTCAATAGTCATTTTGGATTTCTCTTTCTAATAATATTATAGTACAAAACACTTTGCTGTTGTGCTAAACATAACAGCAAAAACTTGTTTTATTGTTATGCTGAACATATCGAAAGAATGCTTCTGCCCTTTTCTGACAAAAGTCAGAATTCTTACTCAGAGTATGGAATCCATTTTGTATTCGATTTGATAAAAAAAACACATGCCAAAACTTTAGTTTTTATCTCCTCACTTAGAAACACAATTAGTTTCTAAAGAAATTGTCTTGAGTTAGAAAAAGAGAGTTCTGGATTACATCTTTTTGGCTATTTCATCACAAGGGACTGACACAACTGTTTGACCCCTTTTCAAACCCAAGGACGTTTTTTTTTTCCCTTAATATTTTTGATTCATTGTATTCTTTTAGTTAGGTTAGATATTTTTGTTTTGTTCTCAATTTCATTGTGGTTATATTAAATTGTTTTTAATATTGTGTTAGTAACAGGGATTTTAAATATATGATCCTAGATTCCACTTAAGAATGAAATATCCAGTTTAGAAAAATATAAAATGAACAAATGAATAATATGGAAAGAACCTCCCCCCCTCTCTCTATATAAACAAAGACAAAGACCACTAGAATGGCCTGTGTAGCAATGGGCCTTTTGAAGACCAAGAGTTTGCCTCACTGTGGTTTATTCTCAGAGCTCAGAAAAGGTACTTTTTTAGATTACCATTCCCCAGACAGCATGTCCACTTTTTGAACTTCAATTGCAAAGCTGAGAGCTAAGATCACAAAAGCATGATTAGGGTTAATTTGGTGGCACTGTAAAGAATGAACTGTTGTCTAATAATAAACAGCCATGTTCTTTTGTTATAGTAAGCATTTGGGTCAACAGATGCTTTTTCTTTTTAACAGTGAGAAAGCCTGTTCTGTTCTATCAGATTTCCCAGATTTAAATTAGGAAGTACATACAAATCTCTCTCACACACACACAAACACACACACACACACACAAACACTCTTTGGTATTTCAATTTATGTAGGACATATGTGTGAATCAGTTATCCATGGTCTCTGATTTTCAAGGCAGAAAGAAAACCTAGAAACGTACAAGAGATCTCCCTATTCTAACAGAAAGAAAAATATTCTGTTGATATTCTGATTGTATAGAAAGAATCTAGATGCTTAAAAAAGTGAAAACATATTCATGGGTCTGTAAAACAAGTCAATTCTTGTTCCAAGGAGTGTCTACTCAAAATACATGTAATTTCATAGGTTTGGGAGAGTGTTTCAGTATGTGAGGTTCGCGTCTGTCTGTGATCCATTCATTCTTGCCATGATGTCAAAACACAAATGAGAAAATGGTGAGGTTTATTGTAATTGAACATTAGCCCTTAGCTCCTGTATTCTTTCATCTCCTTCTGACATCCCAAAGGTGTGTATTGATACAACAGAACCAGTTTTTGCTAGCACATTTTATTACTGAGATATTTGGAAAGTTTGATTTGGTTTTTCCTTTCTTGAACATTATTGTATGCAGCTGTATTTACACTTAACATGGGATTTCATAAAGGGTATGAGAAAGATTCACACACATTTTGATTGCATTTCAAAAACTATGGATAACTTAAGAGTGGTCGATATACAGACACCTTTCTGCAGTGTTCTCAAGTCAAACACTTCTTGACTTCATCTAACACCATGAATATGTGCAGATTTTTAATGTGGAGGATTTTATATAGAAATTCTCACGTTCAGTCTTTTGGGTTCATGACCTGTTATCATGTCATCTTTTTACAAAGTGCAATATATTTTACTTAAAATAGAATGATATTTTATATTGCATACAGTTCAGAAGAGAAATATATAGATACAATGTTCTGAGATATTTGATGATAATCGTTTTGTTTGTTTGGTGCCCATACTGCCAATTCATTCGGTGTTGTATAACTATGTGAAAACACATTCTGACAAACATTTTTAAAGTTAACAACATAAAGATTGGCAATAAAATACTATACAAAATGAAGGCTGAAAACCAATCAATGAACAAAGAAGCTTAAACCAGAATTTCATAAGAAGGAGGTAGGCTAAGTAAAAGTGGTCTCAAATTGCTACCCTTTTGTATTGTACATATACCCTGAGATGACTGTAACACCATGAAAGATCTAGATATAAACACTATACTTAAATCTTCTTTATGATTAGCCAGATGATCATCTTTAATCATGGGAAGGAGTCTTTACATGTTCAACCAGAGGGGAACCAGCATATTTAGTAATGCTGGGACAGGGTTGACTTTGCTTCTCTTTCACAGGTACAACTCAATGATACATAGATAATATTTTGGTCAGTGTTGAATGATTACACCTGATGACATTCTTCTCCATTGTGTGTGTTTACTATGAATGAGCTTGATTAAAGAAATAAGAGCAAAAAATAAAGAGAGCAAAAGAGGAAAATTATTTTCTAACTTCTACGCAGCAGTGGCATTTCACTAAAATACTTTGATCTGCGACTATCCACACTCAGAGCTATAATTTCAAGAATGCTATAGTTTTAAACTTTCTAGCTTTCCCATTCTCCCTCATTAATATTTCCAGGTTTGACGGGAACAATGATTTGGTAATGTTGGTATGAACTTAATTCTTGTCTCAGTGGCATTGAGACCAGAATTCCTTTTTCAAAGCACACTTCCCTTTGAAATAACTACAAATGGATTTGTCCTGGGATCCTGTCGAGCAAAATTTGGCCCCATAAATCTTTTTTTATTTCCCAGGTGTTAATTAATCTTTCCCTAAAAAGTGTCTCATTAATTTCACATGGCCAGAAATAGAATTGCGAAACACTCGGAAGTCTTGCGCACGTTTCTTCCTTTTAGGCTGCTTGACTATATGTTTATCTTCTGTTCCACTATACTGTGCCTTTAAATTGTTGGCACTGACTTCTATAGCGTTGGCAGCTGGAGTCAGTTTTCTTCAATAATGTTAACAAAGAGAGCAAGGAAGAAGGAGCTGCCTGAATATAAATAAGCATCTGTATGAACAACATTGTACTGACTTCATGGAGTAGTGCTGACAATTCATTTGTTATTTGCACTCAGGCTGATTTTGCTTCAGAAGCATTCTGTGGTCCAGTGTAATCACCCAAGTTTTGCAAAAAACAAAACCCCAAACCAAAAACCTGTTCTATTAGTTCAATTGAGCTCCAGCATACAGGAGCAAAAAACTAATCACAAGGCCCAAACAAGATTGTCAAGGTGTTCTTGGCGGGAGCACAATTGAATCTGTGCTGCAACAGCGCAAACAGTTCTGCTGCCATTGCGAAGATGGTGTCAGCATTTCTGCCGTGAGCTCTTATTTCTAGGCATAATAGATTAACTTGGTGATAGAAATTCACTTGTGGCTGAGACTTGGCAATTGGGTTTCCACTAAAAAATGCTAGTGAGTGAGCACATAGTACATAAAACCCAGCAGGAACTCTTTGCATCCTGCGGCTGCATTTTTGTTTTTCCAGAGCTTTGGGTGTATTTTTCCCTTGACTCTCAAGAGCAAGGCTCCTCCCAGAAATTGCAGTTGAAGGCTCAGTTATGCATTTCTCAACCCAGGAAGAAAATTTTCAAAGAATTAGTGCTTGCCTTCATCAGGATTGATTTATACTGAAAGATTGGTGAATTGTTGACCATAATAGATATCACCCTAAGTTAGAATTGTGTTACAGTAGTATTTTCCTTTTTAAAAAACAGTAAGGACATGGATATGTTGAAACAGTGCTCCTAAAATTCTTATTTATAGTTCTTTCATGTAAATAAAAATGTTTCTTGTTTCTTCTCTATGTTAGAAATGCTGTGATCAAAAGATGAAATTGATAGTCTACTTGATGTATTTCTAATGAGTAAAGCAATAAGGAAAACGCTTCCATTTTCCCCTCTAGAATAGGCCCATTGTTTGGATCTAAGTGAATGATTGCTAGTGAGGCAGTTCCTTGGCTAAATCACCTGTAAGATTACCCCTTGTCTTTGAAAACTGGTTTGAAGTATCTCCTCTCCAAGCAGAAGGACAGAGTTACTTTGATGTGGTCAAGTAATTTCCCGCAATCACATAACAGATTATACTTCACTTATAATATGTGACGTTATTGGAAATGTCCAGTGGCCTCAGTTCTTCTCTAAGGGAGTTAGAAAGAGCCAGGTGTCCTTCCAATTGGTCCACAAGAATAGAAATCCCTATAAGTTTTCTAAATGTGTGTAGTTCAAACTGATACAATAAGAAAAAAAAAAACAAATTTCCTAGTGTTTATTAGATATGGCACAAATTCGTAGTTAAGCCATTATATATTTTCAATTTTACTTCTGCAAAGTGTTCAACATAATGATTTCCTTAAATTTTTGTTCAATTTCAAGTCATTTCTGATTTACTGCAACCCTGAAGCTTTCCTCTCACAGAGTTTTCTGGGGCTGAGAATGTGTCACTCACTCAAGGTCACTCAATAGAGTTCAATGGCCAAGTAGGGAAACAAACCTCAGTCCCCAGAGGCCAATACCCAAAGCCACTACACCATGCTGGCTTTTGAATACTGGAAGTGAAAGACCATAAAATATTTTGTTACAGCATCAGTATTTATGAGATTTTTTTCTGTCAGAAGTGACTTGAGAAACTGAAAGTCACTTCTGGTGTGAGAGAATTGGCTGTCTGCAAGGAGACACCCAAGAGACACTTAGTTGTTTGATGTTTTACCATCCTTGTGGGAAGTTTCTCTCCTGTCCCTGTATGGGGAGCTGGAGCTGACAGAGGGAGCTCACCCGCTCTCCCCAGATTCAAACTGCCGACCTGTCGATCAGCAGTCCTGCTGGCACAAGGGTTTAACCCATTGCGCCTCCGGGGGCTCTTATTTATGAAACAAGGAACCAGGAATATTAGCAAAACGAAAGAATTAACGATGCCAACAAAACTTTCCAGGCTTGTGCATAAATACAAGTGTTGGGTACTTGTAATGTTCATCTCAAAAAATGTGGATGTTGCAAGATCCATCAATGACAAATTAGAATCTAGAGATAAAGGTTCCAAGTCAACAAGGCAAAAGGTTGTCTCCTTCTTTAGTACAGGAATAGGGACATTTCAGTGACGACTGTTTCAACTGGATATTTTTAGGGAAGAGAAAATTAAACAGGGGCACCTTTCTACTTTTGAACAGTTTGTTTTGTGGAATGTCTGAGCAATTAGCACTTCGTGCTGAAGGACAAAATGACTTTGACAAAGTTAGGCCCATGGGCTACTGAGTGACATGTGCAGTGTCGGAGATTTTCAGCGTATGTCTGAAACTGACAGTGATTCAATATAGAAGGATGTATAGTTACGGATTGGCATGTGTGATTATCTTCACTTTGTTGGCACTGTAATAAGCTGTCTTTTAACCTAATTGAAAGGGCTGCCCATATCAAGATGAAATCCCTACCATTTGGAACATCAAGTTGGAATCGGGATTGTTGTGACAGGTGAAGACCGACATGTCCAAATTAAATCCTACCTGATTGTAAATATTGATGACCTTAATATTTGTTTTGAACATTTTGAACTGGGTTTGTGAAATCCATCCGTTTTGCTTCTTCTCTTATTCTTTTTGGCATGGCAGCCGCCTGCATATAAAGGGGAAGGAGCATGGGAATTTATTTCATACTTAGACCATTTAGTCCATTTATATTAGTACAGTCAACTGGTAGCAATGGCTCTCAATGATTTTAGGCAAGATTCTTTCTTAGCCATACCTGGATAGTGGAAATAATAATAATAATAATAATAATAATAATAATAATAATAATAATAATAATACCTTTTTTTTTGTATCTCGCCACCATCTCCCCGAGATGAATTGGGGTGGCTAACATGGGGCCAAGCCTAGAAAAGACAAAGTATAAACAAGTTAAAATATAAAACCAAACAATAAAATAACAAGCAGAATAAAATCAAAAACGAATTCAAGCACACTTATACATAAATATATAAAACAAGATAAGAAGTTTTAAAACCATATCAATTTCACCACCAAGGGACAAAGGAATAAAAGGGGGTCAAAGTAAAGTGTGTAGTAACTGGGTTATTCTATAAAGTGCCTGACCGAGTATTCCAAAAACTTTCCAAGATAACATTAGGGGTAGGATGAGGTGGGTCCAGAGATAAAGTGCAGGATGGCAGCATGGTTGTCAAGGGGTCTATAGTTTCTTGTTTAACCGAAAGCGCGCTGAAAGAACCAAGTCCAGAGTTGTTCAATAAAAGCAGACAGGGTTGGGGCCAGCCTGATCTCCCTGGAGAGGGAGTTCCAGAGCCGAGGGGCCACCACAGAGAAGGCTCTCTCCCTCGTCCCCACCAACTGAACCTGTGATAATGGAGGGAATGTGAGGAGAGCCTCTCCAGAAGATCGAAGAGATTGTGCAGGCTCATAGGAGGAAAGGCGGTCACAAAGGTAGGCAGGTTCCGAACTGTGTAGGGCTTTGTAGGTGATTATCCTTTGTAGGATATCACTAGGGTTCCTTTTTTATTCTCCCACCCAGGTACTATCCAGATCTTTTGAAATCAGATGAGATCAGCTGGAGTGGTAGTATTAAGGGAATTACAGGTCAATAGTAAATCACACAGCGCTTTAGCTACAGGGTATCAAAATTAGAATTTTTCTCCCCTCCATGAACTTTTCTTTCAGTCTTCAAAATTTAACACTGCAGTAACTTAAAGGTTTAGCTGAGCATTTTGAAATATATATATATATATATATATATATATATATATATATATATAAATAAAGAAAGGGTATAAAGTTACCAAAGGAATGTGATCTCAGCAAATGTGAAAGTTCCATTAGGCTGATAACGAAACCTGGCAGCGAGCTGATGAGAAGCTGTGCCTGGTGAGGCAAATGTACTATGAGCCAATGTTCCCCAATCAAAGAAATCTCACCAATTGAAGAAGAAACCATCAAGGAGTTTATTCAGTCCAGCCAGAAAGGATGACAGCTAGTTATAAGCTGCTCAAAGAAGCTGACATGTTTGATACAAGTAAAACATACATTTTTATATCATACGGTCTTTTGTTTTTCCTGCTCACACCCAGCTGGGGCTGGCATTGCACTGATTGGCAGAGCCGGTCTTGACATCACAGCCAGCTGGGAGGATTCCCTCTGGCAGGCAGGACTGCAGCACCCACCAGCTAATCAGGAAGTATTTCCCTCTTCTGATGCAGATTTCTGCTCTCCAACGGCAAGATGTCCTGTAAGATAAAAGAATACATAGTTTTTGAGTGAACCACATTGTCTATATCTTGAGATGAACAAAATGGGGCCATCAGATCCCTGATGGTTATGGGGTTGTCCTTTGTATTGTGAGACAAGGTGAGTTGGGCACTCATGGTGCCTGTGTCCATTATAGTCCATGTCAGAGTATTATCCAAAGTGATGGGATTATGGAATCCATCACTGGAAAAGGTGAAATGGCATCTTGGAAAGCAGGGCAGGACCTACCAGTATAAGGAAAGAATGCCAGGTGATTAATGTTCTTTTTGTGTCCATGTGGCTGCACAAAGGAAAGGCAGCCTAACCACTAACCATCCCTTGTATAGCTGGTCTTATGGAAATCAATAGCGATGGATTGATTCTAGAGATGATGGGTGCTTGAGTCCATTGTTGGTATGATGAGGGAGAGAATTCCAGGGTCAAGAGGGGTCAGTGAAAGGTTACCTGAGTCTTGAATGGTTGCTTCGTATCTCCAAAAGTGTATATAAAACATAAAATATGATATGTTACACACACAAGAGGGTCTGTGAATACCAAAGCACCCAATTGTGGAAGCTGGGGTACCCACAGGGGCAAGGGTTGACTCAGGGTTAGTTAGGGCAAAGGAGGTTGATATTTTGGGAAGAGAAGAAGCCCTGCTCCTAGGGATGTGGGGGCTAAGCGGTTACTGGAGCGAGCTGCAAGAGGTAAAAAGGAGAGAGAAAGACACAGGAAGCCAAAAGGACACAAAGAATCAGAAATTAGGTTAACACACTGTAGTGTATGTTTATTAGGGGGTTACTTTGTAATAAAGGGGGGAAAGATGTTTAGATAGAAAGCATCCTTGGTTCTGGTAGCTGTTACAAGGCTCCTCTGGTCGATCAACCAGCTGGGCTCCAGGCTCCTGCTCCCTGCTTGTCTCTCAGTCACGGTTCTAATTTTATACCTTTATTAATTTGACCTGGGGGGTGGAGGTTGGTGCTCAACAACAATTTAGGAACTAAAAGAAAATATCATTGGGGCCACAAAATTCTTTGGGGACAGGGGATGCCCTAATGTGCAATCCTGAATGTGGAGTGTGGTCCAGATTTTGAGGCAAATATTCTATCCGTTTTATTTGTACAACAACACTGAAAATACTATTTGAGCTGAAAAAGAAGCACTTTTAGTTTTAGTTTTTAGTTTAGTTTTGGCAATGGATAAAGTAGTCAGAAAAGGAAAGGAATTTTTCTTTTCTCTCTGTTCTACCCTCTTTTCTGCCTGCAAATAATTGCCTTGAACACTGTGTGGGGTGGGGTGGATTGACTTTAGGGATGAATTACTTTAGATAAACAAACAGCTGAAAAATAAAAGGTAAAATACATCCACCCGCCACCCACATATACACACACAGAAACATACTTCCCTTCTATAATTATAATTTCACAAAGTTAATTTTCCATAAACAAAGTGGTCATCAGCATGTACAAACATATGTTTATATGTCATGTTTTACCAAGAGAGCTGTAATGAGTATCAGTGTAAAATGATTTTTTTGCTTTTAAAAAAGTACTAAATTATACTCAAGTAATTTGCATTTTGTCCACAACAATGGCTCCTGTTAAAGACAAATTGCTTTATTTGTGTTGTGTGGTGATTTCAATATATATTTAATGGTCTTGTGATTTTAAAAAATAGTCCTTTTCAGAACAAAGTTCACAATCGATCAATACAATAAATGCTACAAATGTCTTAATGCTTTCCTGTTTTCCAGAATTCCTAATCAGGATCAGTTGTAGAGAAAGGGGTGAGAACCAGAAAAGTTCAACAATTAGTTTAGATGATGGTGCCGTGAGGTCCACACTTACAGTCAGATCAAAGATGGAGATTACAGATAGAATGAAGCATTGGTATGTGAGTAGGGATGAGCATCCACCTAATAGCAGATTGTCATTATCCCTATAAAAATAGCGTGTTTAAGTAATTCAGCTAAAAAAAAAAATTCTCCTCCTACATGCTAACTTCTTTTGATAAATACCAACTTTTGCCGCTGATGTAGTGTCATCTTCTTACACTATCTGGCCATGTTTGCATAACACACTACTGTATGGGTTATGTTAGCTTCTTTAACCATAACTGCCTAGGTTCATATGCAACATACATACCATGCTTTAAACATGCCAGAGTTCATAAGTCAACAATAGACTATGGCTTTTAACAGTGATTTCTAGCTGACTAAATAAGTAATACATTTTTGTGGGAGCTTGTGTAGACACAAAAAACTACAGCTTTGCTTACAACTATGTGCACACCCAGCTGCTGGCTACTATTCTTATGGTCTTCTAATTTAATAATTTATTCATATTTCTGAAGCCTACCAATGTTCACGTTAGTTTAGTGAACACGGGAGTGCTCCTTTCAGGAAGGAAGGAAGGAAGGAAGGAAGGAAGGAAGGAAGGAAGGAAGGAAGGAAGGAAGGAAGGAAGGAAGGAAGGAAGGAAGGAAGGAAGGAAGGAAGAAAGAAAGAAAGAAAGAAAGAAAGAAAGAAAGAAAGAAAGAAAGAAAGAAAGAAAGAAAGAAAGAAAGAAAGAAAGAAAGAAAGAAAGAGAGACTGTTAGGAAATGATGTCTATGTGACCAGCAGTTAACAGAATGCACACTTCTTTCCAGACTGGATACTGTGTTTCTCTTTAAGCTCTCGTTCTTTGGGGAGTAAAGTTAAAACTCTTGGCCGCCAATACTCTATAACATGTGTCATCCAGCATATGGTCTCTTGTCCCATTTCAGTGCCAGCAAACTGAATCACAGCCAGTGTAAATGAAACAATGCATCAGCCAGACCATTAACCTTTGCTCGTACATACTCAGCTCTGAAGTGGATATTATTTATCAAGCGGTGTGCAGGGAAGCATCTTTAGCGGACCTGATTAATATGTCCAATGGCACTACACTAAGTAGGTGAGCTGCACCATATATAACAGGCTAAAGAATTTTCAAGTGGCTAAACCAGCTAATACCTGTTTATGTGGAATCTGAAATTAAATCAGTCAATATAAAGGCAATAACAATTTCAGACTCACTTTGCAAAACTATATTATAAATATAGTGTGTGTGCATGTGTGCGCGCGTGTGAAACTCCACTTTAAAAATATGCCACTATGCACACCTAGACAAATTCTGCAAATAACCTAAATTATTGATTTGTCTGTATCCATTACATTAAAAGAATAACATTTCATACTTCCAAGTTCCAAGGCAGCTTCTGAACCCTATAGTAAGCTAAATTTGTCAGAGGAAAAACAAATAAAGTACTTTTAATGCAGGTTATGCTTGGAACTGTTTGAACTGATAAGGTACCCACTCAAAACCTGTTGCAAACACCACAAACATCTGGGTAGAGTGCCTGTTACATTTAGCTACAGTGTGAGCTCTTAGAAATCTTTGCATATGATACAAAGAGCTTGAAAAAGTTAGACTTTTGGATTGTGGCTCCCAGAAATCCTCAGCAAGTACAGCCAATACCTATAGTAAGGAAGAAAAGATTTGTCAAGAAACTGGATTGGCTTTCCTTACATGGAGAACCTATAGCACACACACACACACATATATATATGGAAAAAATTAATGTGCATGCATAAGTTTTATCCACTTATTCAGGACATGTATTGAATCAGCAGCCAAAAAGAAGAGCATGTTAATTCCCTCTCTCCATTATCCGTTGTACTGTTCACCTACATGTCCCATTCTCCAAACAATGAGAGACCAAAACATGGGGGTGCAGTAATTAAAAAGAGAATATTCATGAATGGGTACGGGTTGGTGAAAGTGGAGACAGAGATGTCAAGGTTAATGTGATCTTCTCTTTATATGTTGATTTAACACACTTCCAGAATGAGTGTGAAGCTAGAGAGAAAGGGTCAGGAATAATGGGATAAGGCTGTACATTGTGTCCCTTCACAAGCCTTTCATCATCATCATCATCATCATCATCATCATCATCATCATCATCATCATCATCATCATCATTTTATTTTTTACTCACCACTCCTTATGGCTCAAGATGGGTTACGACATTGTTAAAAACACACAATCATCTTAAAACATGCTACAAAATACACATATTAAAACATATTTCTATAAAATATGTATTAAAATACACAGAACAAAGTTTAAAATTCATGATTAAAACTGGCTGGGTAAGCATGCTGGAAGAGATAGGTCTTTAGATGGTTTTTAAATTCAGACATCTAATTTAGCTGTTGGAGCTCCTCTCGCAGATCATTCCGCATTCTTGTGGTGGCTGAACAAAAGGTCCTCTGTGTGATGGTCACCAGTCAGGTTCTGGCAGGCTGGAGTAGCCGTGCTGAAGAGGGCCTCAGTGTTTGTGGCAGATTGTACAGGAGAAGGAGACCCTGTAGGTAACCCAGACTCAAACCATGCAGGGCTTTAAATGTATTTTGTATTTTGCCCGGAAACTAAATGGCTGCTAGTTGAGCGACTTTAGTATAGGTGTAATATGCTCACTCCTAGATGTTCCAGCAACCAATCTGGCTTCCATATTTTGAAACAACTGAAGTTTCTGAATTTGGTACAAAGGTAGCCCGATGTCAGTCCAACCCTGATGTTACCAGTGCATGCACTTCCTTTGGTACCTTTGGTACTTTGGGAGCATGTAACAGTAAGGGTCCTCCTGGTATGGAAACCTGCCTGACACAAAAACAAGAGGGAGCCAATCTTGGCTCCTCCTCCCCACAGTAGAATATTTTTGATTTTCCTTTATTTTCCTGATTCTTTTTATTTAGTGGGACTGACTGGGAGTTGGGGAGCTGAAGGACGGTAGTTGGGGTGTGCATGCACACATTTGGGGGCTTTTACTTTAGTTTCTTTTTCTCCTTCCCATAATCTCTTTCAGACAACACATCTAAATGATAATAATAATTATGAATAATAGTAATCCCAGCAAACAAAAAGAGAAGCCTATCTCTCCTCTAGAGTAGAAAGTAGAAACAGCTTTAAAGAAGCAAAGTCCAAAGCAGAAAGGAGATTGCAGCCTTGCAAGCAAGTGAAGGAATTTTTAAGGTAGTCCAGGGAGGATAGCTTGACTGATCTCCAGGTCATTGGCTCTTCCTTCCCTGGGCCTCCTTAAAATGCCTCTTGAAAAGCTGCATGGCTTCTGGTGCTGTTGAGAGAAAGTAGGCATGCTTGCCACTCCTCAAGAGTACATCAGCTTTAAGAAGCATTAAACCCAGTCTCCTTCTCTACAAAGGGAAAGGATCCAGAAAGAGTGGCAACTTTGAGGTTTTTAAAAATCCAGGTCTTAATGAAGGATATCTAAAGGGTGGCCTGTGGGAAGTCCCCCCCCCCCCCCATAATGGCCTGGATAGGGTGCTTTTTAACTCTTTTGCTGTCAATGGGCCAAAAACAACTATTTTTTTTCAGATGTGGAATGAAAACTCCCATTTGGCAGCACACCCGTTTTCAGAAGGAGCTGGAAAACAGTTATGAGGGGCTTCCAATATCTGGCAAGCAGAAAGGGATAGTGACTCACCCGAATGCACAAGCCTAACAATAGCTTCTTTTTTGAGGAACAGCTGTCCTCAAGCACCACTATCTGGAACTTGCCTGAGAGGTATGATTGGAACCACTGCAGTACAGTGCCTCCAATTCCTCCCCTCCCCCCACGCATTCCAGAAAGATACCATGGTTGATGATATCAAAGGCTGCTGAAAGGTCTAGAACAGGGGTCCTCAAACTTTTAAAGCAAAGGGCCGGTCCACAATCCTTCAGACTGTTGAGGGACCAAATGATCATTTGGGGGGAAAAAACGAACAAATTCCTATGCACACTGCACATATCTTATTTGTAGTGCAAAACAACAACAATAACAATGAAAGAACAATACAATATTTAAAAATGAAAATAATTTTAACCAACATAAATCTATCAGGATTTCAATAGGAAGTGTGGGCCTGCTTCTGGCCAATGAGATAGTCAGGTTAATTAGGATTGTTGTTGTTGTGTGTCTTCAAGTCATTTCAGACTTTGGGCGAGCTTAAGTCCAAAATTATTTATTTATTTATTTACTAAATTTATATCCCACCCTTCTCACTCCAATGGGAACTCAGAGCAGCTGTATGTACATACAGTATATTATATTATTAGCATAGCACAATATTAGCATTATATATTACTATATTGAACTATACTACTATACTGTAATATTATATGTAATATATAACATATAATTAATATTATATGGTATTATTATTATTATATTGTATAAAATGATAATATTATTACCAATATCATATGTATATACAATATATTATATTATTAAAACAGATATAAAAATATTATATTTTAAATGAGGGCGGGGGCCAGGTAAATGACCTTGGAGGGCCGCATCCGGCCCCGGGCCTTAGTTTGGGGACCCCTGGTCTAGAAGCACCTACAGAGACGCACACCCCTTGTCAGTGTTAAGATGGAGATCATGAACTAAGGCAACCATAGACTCAATTCTGTATCCTGGTCTGAAGCCAGTTTGAAATGGGTTAAGGAAGACTGCCTGAAGTTGGAGAGCAACTGCCTTCTCAATCATTTTGGCCAAAAAGGAAGGTTAGAGTCTGTTCTGTAATTATTAAGGTCCAGTGGATCCAGGGAGGGCTTTTTCAGCAGTGGTCTAACTACTTCTTCTTTTAGACAGGATGGAAAATTTTGCTTCATGAGAGATCCATTAATAATTTGTTTTATTTGAGATCTAATTGCATCTTCTCTCTGCATGACCAGTCAAGAGGGACAGGGACCAAGAAAGCAGGTTGTTTTCCTTATTTACCCCAGCAGCTTGTCCACATCAACAGTACTCATCAATTGAAACTGATCCAGTGTAATCCCACTTACAGAGTTGCTGGACACATTGTTGGCTTCTGTTGCAATGATAGCATCTAAGTCGGCTCTTATGCAACATATTTTAGCTGCTAAATGGTTATTAAAAGCATCACAGTGAGCAATAATAATAATAATAATAATAATAATAATAATAATAATAATAATAATAATAATAATAATTTTATTTTTGTACCCCGCCACCATCTCCCCAGAGGGACTCGGGGCGGCTTACAGATATAAAACCAACATACAATAATATCAAATACAAAAACACACAAATAAATTTAAAAGGCATTAAAAATCACAATCATTATAAAACACTTCAGAAACACAGCAATAAAAACATAAAATGAGCTGGGCAAAGTGCACTGGGTGGAACTTATAAACAAGAAGGAAGTTAAGGTGCTACAAGGTCATGGGAAGAGCCTTAGACTGGGGTGAACTCTGAGGCTATGTCAAGGAGTTAACCAAGAGGTACAACTGGTCAGAAGAACCCGCTACTGAAAGTTTTAATAATGGGTTCATAGAGGAGGGTGGGTTAAGCCTCTTACCACTCTGAACTGCTCAGCTTGCCATGAATCAGCAGATCCAATGCGTGCAGAGAAGAAAACTTTCTTTGCTACACACATTGCCACTTTATAGGAGCAGAGGTGCCTTTTATACCATGTCTTGTTGCATAAAAGTTGAGTTCTCCACCATCTGTGCTTTAGTCATCATCCTTCCTGTTTCATTTCCTTTAGGTTCTATGTATACCAAGAAGTATGATTTAATGAGTAACTTTACAAACATTTGACTAGACCATTCTTAAACAAACACATAACTTGGTGCTCACCTTGGCAAGGTCATTTTTTGAAATAACTGCACTATGAGGGAGCGCATTGTCATGCTAGCTCCACCAACACTAACCCCCTTGTCTTCTATAAGGCAGTGGCAATTGCTATTGAAAGAAGTCTTCTCTAGTATAGTATGTTCCCTATGTATAATTGTGTTGTGTATGCATAATTTGAATGCCATAAACAGAACTATTGATATTTTATACTCTTTTACTTTTGTTTGAAATAGCAGAAATGTGACTCTGAAGATTTGAAGATTTGTACTACTTTACTGTTGTAATGCTACTGATGTAATTCAAATAATCTTGTATAAACACATGTCTTGACCACAGTCTCATCATGAAGGCAGAGTTTGAAAATTTACATACTGTAATGCTGACATTGAAAATGCTCTCTACATTGCTCCAAATACCTGATTTTGAGGATTCCTGCTGCTCTTACGTTCCTCCTTCCTTTTTTACCCCATTTCTTTCCACACTCAAATACTTGTTACAAAGTATCCTTGCCGCTCCTTCTATGTATATTTGGAGTTTATAATCTTATCAGAGTATGTGCATAATTTTTGCCTTTCAAAGTAAGACGTACACATTACTTGTGCATTTTTGCTTTTCACCCATTTCATAATGAATGACACTACTCAGTCATTTTTGAAAGTATTCAGATCATCATGTTTGAATTACTTTTAATGGTGAAGAGTCAACCTAGTTCTTTATTTAGACAAAATCATTTGTAATCTTCTTGTGCCCCATGTGGAATTTGGCTATAACTGCAGAAACCACTGAATTATTGTAAAGGTTGGCAAAGGTCTCAGTGAATGATGGCAATCATTCTCCATTAGATAATAACATTATACTTTTTGATTTTATATGGATGGCAGCACCATAAAGCCAAGTAT
Organism: Anolis carolinensis; assembly: GCF_035594765.1. Classification (NCBI taxonomy): domain Eukaryota; kingdom Metazoa; phylum Chordata; class Lepidosauria; order Squamata; family Anolidae; genus Anolis; species Anolis carolinensis. Next base: position 171,712,558 of record NC_085844.1, read on the forward strand.
TGTGTGTACCTTGTAAAAATTATAACTGAGAACAGTATTATTAAATTTGGCGATGAGCAAACCATGCATTTTTATTCCTTTGGTTGAATGTATTATGCTGCCATATAGGAAATTAAATGTTCGACCATTTAGCTACACTCTTATTCCAATGAGCAGCAATTTCCTCACAATTGGTTGATTGATTTCCTTTGAATGGGAGAAACCACAGATGGTCTGGAGATCTTCTGTATATAAAGCAAATAATCTGCCACAAAGACACAGCTCCTTCCTTCCATTATTTGAGGCTAGTTATTAATGGTTAAAACAAAAGTATTCTATTGTTTTATACGGTTTACTAGGGGTGTAAATATGACTGCTGTTGGGAAAAGAGTAACATGATGTATCTGAAGAACCATTGATCTTCCCTGTATTTTCAAAAGTCTAGAATTAGTTGCCTTTATTACAGTTTCATCAGTGCAGTATAACATAGAAAAATGCTGCATAAAGTCTACCATATCACCCGGGACTTTGACTTTACAAAAACTGTCCAGACCCTCCTGGAAAACCGCAGCTTCTATGTGGAGTTTCAGGGCCGGAAAAGCAGATGGAGGAGGCAAAAGAATGGTTTACCCCAAGGCAGCGTTCTTGCACCGACCTTATTTAACATCTTCACAAACGATCAGCCACTACCACCATTCACAAAGAGCTTTATATATGCTGATGACCTTGGCCTTACAACACAAGCGAAAGATTTTGAAACAGTTGAAAACCAACTCACTAATGCCTTGAAAGATCTATCCAGCTACTACAAAGAGAACCACCTGAAGCCTAACCCTTCCAAGACACAAGTGTGTGCTTTCCACCTACGTAACCGTGAAGCCAACAGGAAACTAAAAGTTACTTGGGAAGGCCAAGAGCTCAAACACTGTTTCCATCCTAAATATCTTGGTGTCCCCTTAGATCGAACACTAACATATAGGAAACACTGCACGAACACCAAGCACAAAGTAGCTGCACGCAACAACATCCTGCGGAAACTGACTGGCAGCTCATGGGTTGCAGACCCACAAGTAATAAGAACATCAGCCCTGGCCTTGTCTTTCTCAACTGCTGAGTATGCCTGTCCTGTCTGGCAAAAGTCTGCCCATGCGAAGCAAGTGGACATAGAACTAAACGAAACATGCAGAATAATCACAGGATGCCTTAAACCTACACCTGTTGATAAACTCTACAAGTTAGCTGGCATTGCCCCTCCTGACGTGCGACGGGAAGTTGCTGCTAACTGTGAGAGAAATAAGGTTGAACATTGTGAAAGCCACCCACTGCATGACTATCAGCCTCCTCCCAGTAGACTCAAATCAAGGAAGGGCTTCATGAGAACCACCACTCCTCTTGATGTTCCTCCAGCAGCAGCAAGGGTGTCCCTCTGGGTAGCTAAACCTGGCAATTCTAACTGGATGGCCCCCCATGAGGGTCTTCCTCCAGGGGCAAACCAAGAATGGGTAACTTGGAAGTCCCTGAACAGACTCAGAAGTGGAGTGGGCAGATCTAAAGACAATTTGGCAAGGTGGCACTACCTGGAGGAATCCTCCACCTTGTGTGACTGTGGAGCAGAACAAACAACTCCGCATATGTATGCTTGTCCACAATGTCCTGCCTCATGCACGGAGGAGGAGTTGTTTAAAGCTACGGACAATGCGGTTGCTGTTGCCCGTTTCTGGTCTAAAACTATTTAGTTGTTTGTGATTTCCTCTATTTTTTTCATCATTTTTAAATGTATTTGTTATGCAATGCTTTTGACACGAAATAATAAGTGCAGTATAACAACTGAAATGTTATTGAGTAGCTCAACCATGGTGACTTTTATGTGTGCATTTTATTAGCATCACCACAACAACTTGACCAATTTGTCCTTTGGCTCAGAAAATGGATTTGTTGTGTGTAGGAACACAATGATTCTGATGACAGTATCTTAGTGATTTGTGTACTCTGTATCATCCAGTAAAACTGAATACAAATAGGAAAACAATGTGATGTGAGTAGGAAAAGAACAAGAACTCTGGATTAATAAAAAATGTCTTCCTGACTCTTAGGTTACTTGGAAGTAAAACAACCCATGTCAAACAAATCCAAGACATAATCTTCAAGGCTAATCTGAAACATGGTAGGAAAAACATGGTCCAGTCTTGAAGTGTTTTCATTAGCACCATAGTGATCACTAGGTCAAATCCCAGTTGTCTATTCTAGTAACCTCAACATGTTAATCCAATTGAAGTCTGTGTTTTCCAGTGTTTAATCAGTATGCCTAAATTTAGGTAGGAAACCAGGTGGCAGAAGGAGAACAAATTTCCTTCTAGGAACAAATTGCCATTATTTAGCTTCCTCTCCTTGCCTTTCCCCTCTAGCTTCATTGCCTTTCTTCATGTCAGAAGTAGGGTTGTGCAATCCGGGTAAACCTTGACCCATTTCATGTCCCGGCTTTCAATGGGGGTCCCCAATCCATTTTTTGGGAACCTCCCAAATTCGGGAGGGCAGATATCTGTTTTCGCTCTGAGGTACTAAAAGATTCATTTTTTATCAGCTCATTATGGGGGGGGGGCTCCCCAGGCTCCCCTTCCTGTCATAGGCATTTAAGTTGTTTCTACTCTAGAGAAGAGACGCTAAGCTGCAGGCAGCCATGCACTTTAAGGAGGCTTCTTACCTGTTTCTTACTCTAGAGGAGGGGCTCAGCTGCAGGCAGGCACATGCACTTTCTGTGCCTGCATGCCACACACACATTCTCCAAGGCACAGAGGCAAGTTTTGTTTCTTACTCTAGAGAAGGCACTTGGCTGTAGGCACTGGCACACTCTTTAAGAGGCTTCTTACTAGTTTCTCTAATCTAGAGGAGAGGTGCTTGGCTGCAGGCAGGCTGCATGCCACACACAGACCCTCCAAGGCAAGGAGGCAACAGACAAGTTCTGTTTCTTACTCTAAAGAAGGCTGCTCCTATTCCCACTTGCTTTTGTGTCGAGCTGATTTTTCTGCAGGGAGGGGGCTTCCAGTTACGTGCTCCCAAAGGTAACAAAAGTAACACATAAACAAACGGCTCTGGAACTCTCTCCCCAGGGAGATTAGACTGGCACCCACTCTGCCCATGTTTCGTAAAGACCTAAAAACATGGATGTTCCGGTGTGCCTTCAATTAAGTAGTGTCACTAGATACTCAGCCCACAATTATAATTCGCCATCAGCCACTGCACTTTATCACTGTCCTTGTCCTTTAGGTTTAGTGTTTTAACTGACATTGCCCTGCCAGCCCTATTTATGATTGCCCTTACACCTTCCAACCAGCCATACCCGGAAGTTCAATGCACAAGCTCCTACCCTCTGAATTCCAGTAATTATTACTGTTCAGGCTTACATTGTTGTTGATATTGTTTTATGTTGTTTTATGCGGTTATAATGTTGTTAATTTTACTGATCTATGTTTTTAATCTATGTTGATTGGGCTTGTCCCCATGTGAGCTGCCCCGAGTCCCTTCAGGGAGATGGAGGCAGGATATAAAATTAAGTTGTTGTTGTTATTATTATTATTATTATTATTATTATTATTATTATTATTAAACAAAGGGAAACAGGTTCCATGCACAACTCTAGCCAGAAAGCAAGGAGAGGTTCTGTTCCATTGCTCTTCATTCAGTAATCTATTTTTTTTTCAGGTGTATTCAGCTCCAAACAAAGCTTAAGTCTTTCACACAATTACTTGGACTGCTGTTTATTTTCCATCATCATCTTTTGTAGACTTTGCCCTCATGGGAAACAAAGCTAGTTTTCTCCTGATCATTCTCAACCCCAATACATTCTGTTTCCTATAACCTTGTGCTTTGGTCTTCAAGCACTCCCTTGCCATTTTCTAGCACACTTTCAACCCTTATTGGAAAGCCCTAACTCCAGCAAATTTACTTTTATTCTATCACTGACATTAAGAATAGTCTTCTACTCATCTTTTAGGATTGGCATGCTAATTATTGTTCTGCAAAAGGTTTTTAATAAAATAAACCATAAGGTTTCTTGAACTATTTTGATTTACTATAGTTCACATTCCATATCCCATGGCAACATTCTTATATTTCCTCATCTATTGAGTGTGTGTGTGTATGTATATGTGTATGTGTATATGTGTGTGTGTGTGTGTGTGTGTGTGTGTACTAATAAACATTCATTTAAGACCAAAATCCCAAATAACAGAAGACAACTATTTGTAGAACCTGTGGAAAATAAAGTTGTAATGAATTATGCTCCAGTTGTTTGCCTATTCAAAAGTCTATTAACACAGGATTAAATCCATCTTTGAATATTTTCTTTGTGTTAGTCTGATTTCCTTTTCAGTTACACATTTGAATGTGTCATGAAACTTATGTTCAGTATTTTTCACACCTCAGTCCTACTCTTGGGCTTAATTAGTGTGTCTTTCCTTTAAAAAAAAAAAGACCTAGCCTATTGGCTTATGTCCAGACAGCATGCTTACTCTTTAAATGTACAATGTGACTGTGAATGATGAATTGGAAGAAAGTTGGGGGTGGGGTGGGGAGGAAATGAAACCATGTTTTGTTTATTATTTTGTGGAAACACTTTTCTTTGACTCTCCATCATATATGATCTGGTTGACACATTGTCATGGTTTTGCATATTTCCATGGGCTGTCCTCTGAAGTGCAATTGTTTAGTATGAACATTTGAATTATGCAACAATTCACTGTGACAGGCTTCATGAGCAAGGTCTACAAGAATTTATGAAAAGAAAGGGTCTTTGAAAAGAAAGTATGAAAAACAGGAGGCATGTAAGATACATATTCTTGGGTCGTGAGTGAACTGACCCTATATTTCCAGTTGATCTAAATTTATATTCTGCATGTTGTGTCACTATGCCACATGATGTGTGTTTTATCTAAATATTGTATGCTTCTTATCATCCAAATTGGCTCTATGGCTTGGGCTCAGTATGGCACTGAATACTTGCTGCTAGAAGCACAGCAGGAGGACCTTTGCTCAATTTGATGGAACGTAAGATGGACCTTTTGATCCAATTGCCCGAATTTTGCCATTTTGACATAATGGCAAATATTTAGCCTTGAGTATACCTTATTAGATGGAGCCTCCGGTGGCTCAGTGTGTTAAAGTGCTGAGCTGCTGAACTTGTGGACCAAAAGGTTCCAGGTTCAAACCTGGAGAGCGGAGTGAGTGCTCGCTGTTAGCTCCAGCTTCTGCCAACCTAGCAGTTCAAAAACATGCAAATGTGAGTAGATCAATAGGTACCGCTCCGGTGCGAAGGTAACAGTGTTCCATGCAGTCATGCCAGCCACATGACCTTGGAGGTGTCTACGGACAACGCTGGCTCTTCGGCTTAGAAATTGAGATGAGCACCAACCCCCAGAGTCAGACACGACTGGACTTAACATCAGGGAAAACCTTTACCTTTACCTTTACTATACCTTATTAGAAAGGTATATTTCCTGGCAATTTAGAAGCCATGAAAAAACATGAAAACATTTAGATTTTTTTTAAAAAAATTCCATATTATTACACTTTACAGAGTTAATATTATTTTATTTTTTCAAATGCATTCTAGCCTGATTTGCTATAAAACCAACATGTTTGATGTAATAGAAGTATAGCTTACATAGTTCGTTCAGAGTATAATTATACATTGAACTATTATACAATCTGCATATAGTTTTAAATAAATGTTGTGCTCTTACATAGTTTTGAAGATAATTTTTCTAAATTATTTTAGGGGGAAAATCTCCTCATTTCTCCCCAGCTTCCATATCTCAAAACTTTCAGCTTACACATGAAGTAGAATCAACACCAAGCCCATAGTCAGAAAAAAAATTCGGAAGGGGTGGGTTAAAACAATATAATTTTTTTAAAGCAAATCATGGTCCATTATAAATCACCACAATCAATAGGGAGGAAGACTTGCAGTTCCTGAACCACTTCCCTGTGGCTTGTAATTTTTTTCTTGAAACTGACTGCAGAAAAAGTTCAAAAATGGGATGTTCACATTTAGCCTATAATATTCCATTGATGTTGGTGAAGTTGTCTGCATGTTGCTTTTATAAGTCTGCCATGAACAGATGCAAGGAATCTTTACTTCTCCACCCATAGACTCCACCACTGATCTTTCTGTGTCAAAGATCTCCTGAAATTCTTTCACAGAGTCTGTACGCATCTCCCTGGCTTTTTCTTAGAGACTGTTGACATGTTGCAGACTACAGAATATGTCCCTATCTATTCTTTGTTATGTTTTGCTGAGCTGAAGGGATGATGGCAGAAGCTTTCTTAGGATGTGGATGATTAGTTGGTTACTACAAATTCAGTATTCAGAACAGATAACAGAAGGTGACCAGTTTGGGAAGAAGTCTCACTGTTTTACAGAGGACTCTTTTTAGTTCTTCAAGTGTTCTCACTACCATATTGTACAGTTCAACAAAACATAAAACTATATCATGTAGCTCAACCCAACAGTTTTTACAAAGCAACAACAGGTTTGCTCTTGATTTTTCAACAGTTCCAGTCTGATGGATGATGCTATGAAGAAATTGCACACAGATTATATTGTTCCTCTGCAGTTTCTGACAGATGGAATGCTGCAAGGCCAGATTTAGTGAAAGAGCACTGCAGTGGATGGAGAAAGCAATTTGATACTTTTGCAATATAATAATAATAATAACAATTATTATTATTATTAATAATAATAATAATAATAATAATAAACTTTATTTCTATCCTACTCTATCTCCCTAATGGGAACTAAGGGCAGTTCACAACAAGAAATGGCAAACATTCAATGTTGTAAACATAACTGCTTGTGCACCACCAATATGACCCACTCATACCAGCTCCATCATATCCCTGTCCATTATTTTAAGTTCAGCCCAATTTTTCCAATGTTTTCAAACTAATGTCTGCAAGTCCTCTACCTGTCATCACTTATCTTCACAAAGCCTATAAAGTCTTATTCTCGCAGCTTCAACATCAATGTACCTTACTGAGAGCAATAACTGTTCTGAGGTACTCATATCCAAAGTTTTACCTGCCAAAACAGAGAAACACTGTGATGCATTGCATCACCACAAATGTTTATTAGTTCATTCTGTGTTTGATGATGTGTATACTAGGCAGTCATAGCTGTAGTTTTGAGATGACTTTTCAGGCCAGTCTTCCTGATCTGGCACGAGATCTCAACAAGGTCCTGAAATTACCATCATTGTGCAAAGGTTCTTCACAGGTAATAAGTCCTGAATCATTGCTCCTTCTTAAAGTCAGTTCTTGTCAGCCACAAAGGACAACAGTTTCCACAATTGACAGACATTTCTTTCTGTTTTCTTCTTCTTTCCTTTATCATGATGACGGGTTACATCAAGACTTTGAATTAGTAAGAAGTTTTCAGCCAAGCACAAGTTGTTCTGATGGTACTCTGTTTTTTGGTTCCATTGAAGACTTGAGTTGTATCACACAAATGTTATTGCATCCAATGCACCAAGCTTCTGATGACTACCTTTACACCCAACTACTCTTCCAGAAACCACACAGTACTTAAGAAGTACACCTTGTGCATGAAATGAGTATGTTAATCAGGGAAATCTGTTGAACCATTTGAGTTGAAAACTTAGATGCTTCTTATCCACAGAAAATACATATTCTGGCAATGAAGTCTGGATTTTGCACTAATTGAACTTCACTTGGTCTTGTTCATATAAAGTCAAAGGTCTTGTCTTTGCTTATGTTCCATGGTTTCTTTGGTACGGCTTGGATTAGATGAACCAGTGGTGACTCCTCACTTTCCACAGTTTCCTCAGGTTTCACCTACAATCCAAGTGCGCGTGTTCTTGTGTCTTCATCAGTACCAGCTTCTGCAATGGTTCTCAACCTGCTGCCTTCAATATTTGGCTTTTTCTTTTTTGCCATGCACTCAAAAACACTTAGTTGCTTTGATAGACTTATAGGCATCTTCTGGAATCATGTGGATAAAAGGAAACACTAACAGCAACTAACAGGACTTTAAGTCTCAGAACAGCAACTCAAGCTAGCAGAGTAAGACAGCTGTGTTTGGACTGACCCAGGCTACTTTCATGTCTTCCTTTTATACCCCAGTGGGAGGAGCAAGAAGGCGGATGAAAGAGACAGCTCTGAAAGGGGAAAAAGGGGAAAACAGCAGTGATGTCACTATTTTCTGGTGTTTTATTTTTTTTAAATAAAAAACTATTAAATATAATTCTATGGGGTAAAAACAAATGAAACTACATAAAGAAATCTATACTTGTGTTAAAATGTCATGGGAAAACGTTGATTAGAATCAGAGATACAACATCTTGAAAGAGCTCTTATTCATATATTTTCACTTTAAATTGGAATATCTAAAAATCACGATCTATGATCCACACATATTATTGCATTTTTAGAAACTACATACAAATACTTTTAATCTGGTACCTAGTTATTCAAAAAATACTTGATAGTTTAGGAGAGATTAAAGTTTCAATTTTTGAAGCAAGCATTAATTATTATAGTTGTTATATACCTGAAAACATCATAAATTGTACTTAAACTTACATTTTTCTTATGGAGTTTAACCTGGGGAGTCCAATTCTGATGTCTGTTTTGGTGGATTACACTATCCTCATGATAAAAATGTTGATTAAACCTACACAACAATGAAACCTGGTTGCTTTCACTATGTCGGCTATTGCTGCTATTGCAATGTAAAGGTAATGATAGGTAAAGATAGGTTTTCCCCTGACATTAAGTCTAGGGTTGTCTGCCTTTGGGGTTGGTGCTCATCTCAATTTCTAAGTTGAAGAACCGGTGTTGTCTGTAGACACCTTCAAGGTCATGTGGCCAGCATGGAGCACTATTACCTTCCCACTGGAGCGGTACCTATTGATCTACTCACATTTACATGTTTTCGAACTGCTAGTTAGCAGAAGCAGGAGCTGACAGTGGGAGCTCACTCTGCTTCCCAGATTCGAACCACCAACCTTTTGGTCAGCAAATTCAGCACCTCAGCAGTTTAACCCACTTTGCCACCGGGGGCTCATGATAATGATAGTGTGAATAAATTATCAAAGTTTGGTTGAGATAGTGTTTGCAATTCTGGAGGAACTCTAATTTTTGCTTCTCGTAGACTTAGCATGGGGATTTGGTTAATTAGTTAAATTCCATAAATAAACCAGATTTTTTAACATAAAAAATTGTGTGTGTGTGTTTGAACCTGTACCCCTCCCCCCCAGCTGGGCTACGGGTTTGATCAACAACTTTTTCTTACTTACCTTCTAAAAACCTCACTGCCTTAGACACTTCTGTGGAGGTTCCATGCTGAGTTGAGATCTCAGCCGCACTTCTCCCCCGGCACTGTGCACATTAAAAAATTCACATTATGTAAATAGCTTTGAAAATGACATAAAACTGCTGGATCAAAAATCTGCATTAATAATTACTGAAACTTCTTTGAAGGGATTCCATTTCCAGTGACAACAGCAACTCTGAGTTCTGTATTTGCACCCTGGGTCCCCATATGTTGTGATACGTCTGCACAAGTCCATAAGGAAAAGACAAAACCGTGTCAGCAGGAGCCAGAGGGAACACGGTACGAGTTTCTGATTTGTAAATATCACTGGATCATTCTGAAGTAGTGTCATTCCTAGCTTTGCTCCAAGGCCTATTTGAGGGGCTAATTCTGTTTTACTTCTCTCCATTTTCATCTTTTTAGCATAATTAATTTGATCAGTCCAGTGAAAAGAAGGCTTCTTTCCTTAATGCTGCCGCAATCTGATTGCTTTGGCCCCTGTTTCTCAACTGCTAAAATGTCCAGCTGCACAAGGGTTAGAAATCTTTCTTTTCCTTCGTCAGTCTGTTCAATTCTTCTCTTCCTTGCTCTTTCTCATGTCCCCACTATGACTTATTTTCTATGTGTGTAGTCTTTTTCTTCATACACCTTGGTGGTTGTTTTCCTCAGTTCATTCACATCCCGCAGAGCAAACCCTTGCCTCCCCCTCTTTAACTTTGTGTACACTTGGAGTGCTACAGAACGAAAGGTCATATTGTATGGCCCAGAGGTTCCCTGGAAATATGAATATCTCATCCCTGCCTGCAACTGCATCTCTAGAGAAAATTAATGCTATTTCTGTCTTACTCCTTCTCTTCTCCTTTCCCCACATACCAGTCCTTCCATCTGACCAATTCTCATCCAGTTTTCCTCCCAGTTCACTGGACTGTCTACTGTCTTACCAAACAACAGGACATATTCCTCTTTTTCTTAATAGTTTGAAAGAGTTTACATGGAGAATTACGTGGAGTTGCCTAGAGGCCCTTTGAAGAATGAATAGGGCAGTCCTCTGGGATATTCTGATGTATCCCTAAGGAGGTTTAACAGCCTATTCCATCTAGTAAAGAAAGATGGTACTTCAGGCCACAAATCAAATTTAATTAACTAAAATCATTCCATGTTAAAGATAACTCCAAGATGCATATTCTTAAGTATTTCTTTAACATCAATGCCTAGTTTTAGTGTCCATATTGCATGGCCATGGAGTTATGATGGAGACGGACCCACGGATACACATTCTCTTATATAAATTTATATATATAATTTTTTTATAAAGATGTGCTGTGATGGTGCCTAGGTTATCATGCATCAAATCAAGATTTTACTACATGATGGTCTAATGAACCATTTTGTCCAGTCAACACCTTTACTTCACAGTATTAGATAATATGCCTATGAAAATATACATTTACTGAAAAGCATGACACTCCAATCATTTCTCACATCCTGTCACAAAGACATTTCAAGAAATTTTATTTTCTCTGAATGCTGCAATTTTCTCCTTTCATCTTCAGAGGCCATAGAAATAGGACAAAATTTTGGCAGTAACTTTTACACTGAGTGTCATTCAATTTCTTTGTCTAATGACTAAATTTAATCTTTTCTTAAGCATACTGTTAATTGCCATAATAATTTCACATACTCTCTGATGAAACTTGACTGTTCAGGGACTTCCAACAAATGTCTCAAATTTCAACTACTGTACTTTCAATCATCATCTGGTAATTTCCAGTGGCTGTATTCTTTTACTTACAGTGTGTCTACTTCATTTTGCACAAGGAGACTTTGGGTTATTAAGATATGAGCTTATGTAATGCTTTTGACCTTAAATGGAAACAGCTATTGATACTGAAGCAAAATAAAAGAATTATTTGTTACCCAAAAAATTAACGAAGCACCCAGTGGGCTTTATTTAAACAAAAACTAATTCCTCTAAGCCAGTGGTAACTGTTCAAGGCTCATGCGGTGCCTGGAAAGGTGTTAAAGTACTTTCAGATGCTGCACTGTGTAGTGAAGTGTACTGCAAGGTGTTCCTAGGTGTCATTTATTATTTAATCTAAGCACTTAGTCTTGGCATCTATGTACAAATTACCACATTCTGCATCCTTCTCAATGTTTGTTTATATTAGTATGGCAGAAATTATTGCAAATATACCTATTGACTATATTTGGCATATTACCACATACCTCCCCTATTGTTTCAGTAGTTGCTCTTCAGTTGTAACTTTTGAAAATTTAAAGACTGAATGTAAAATATCCCATCTCCAAGACCACTTGCATACTAGTTCCTACACCTCCTATCAAACGATGTATGGTCCCTTTCATCGGTAACCCATAGGCAGCCATATGAAAGGGTCTGCAGACAGTACATTTTGTAAGACGTGTCTTTATTCATCTTTTATTTCTCCATGTGTCACAGAGGTCCAGTATTTGATGTTTGATGGTACATTTGTCTGAAGGTTGTCTGCAGCTTGTCCTCTGTTAACAGATCTTAGTTTTCCCATAGAAAGAAGTGGTTTAGCAGATGGGGGTGTTTGCATAGCTAGAAAGGGGTTAGCAGATCATGGGTTTCCCATTGAAAGAAGTGGTGTAAAGACCCTATGTGCTTCATTCTTCTACATATACTTTTTTTGTTTTTTGTTTTTTAAATTTTTGGAACTGCACATCTTCACAGGACCAACAATGCATTTTTTACATTTCTTCATTTAGACCGGGGTCAAGAACTTATGTGATTGTGTAACATCTGCCAGAAAAAAGAAAGAAAAAAAAGGGGGAGACAGTGATGTTGGGGAGGAGTCATCTATCTGCTGCATGATAAATGAAATATGCTTTGTTTTATTAGATACGTAAAGGAGAGATCCTGGTTTGATGTGGTGGGTATGTATCCAGTATGTATTAAATCCTCAGTGCATCTTCTTAAAACACAAGTTGCCTACTTAAAAGTCATTTCCTCCCATGTGTGTGATAAGGTCCTCAATCAACCATGCTTGTGAAAGTCCTTAAACACATGGTAGACCACTGATTTGGAAAACATCAGGTAGGAAAAATGAAATATAAGGTAATCTTTTTAATATTCTGATTCAAAATTATTTAAAGCTTTTTGGATGTAGTGGCTTCCATTTTACTGGAACAATTTTACTGCTCAGTTTTAATTTGAACTTCGAAATTTCTATCAACGGTGCTGGATCTGACAGATTATAAAAACTCTTGGATAGTTTCTTTAAAGATTGGATACCCACTGAAATGAAAGTCACCATGTGTGAGATGGTTTTGTTCTGAGAATTGTAGTTTGAGCTTGCACAATATAACTTGTGTAAGCTCAAAGTAGCAGTTTGAATTATAGTCATAATGAGTTAGTAACTGATGAAAAAAAATGATGACAAAAATTAATGGTATGCCCTGTAAGATAAGCTCCAGAAGACAATCTGGTCACAGTTTTTTGCACCAACTGTAGTTTTTGAAGTCTTTCCAGAGGAAGCTATATGTAGAATCTATTACAATAAACAAATATGGAAGTGACAAATCATGTGAGAAAATTTCCAGGATGGTATAAATAGCTGAAGCAATGTTACAAGTCATCACATGAGGATACAGACAGAAGGTCAAGTCTAGAAGTACTCCCATGGTTTAAAGTCTGGTCTTGTTAAGTGAAACCATACGCCATAAATAAGAGAATGCATCCTCACTTTCAGTTCAGGTCACCAACTGATTGCACTACTATCAGCAGGACTGTCCTTTCTGGAATACGCCTCAGATTGGAGGCAATAAAGACATGTTTAAGCAGAAACTTACACTACATTAGCAATGTAGATCTATAAACTGAATTGTCCCTGTTGCGCTTGTCTTGAGACGTTCATGCTTAAGAATGCCAGCTTGCCATGGTCATATTAGTCTTCTTGAGGCTCTTGTTCGAACGGAAGAACTGGATTCACCAAACAAATGGTGTGATAGATCTCATGCTCAACCAATTTTATAATGACTATCCGATGATTGTACAAAATATGTTACTTAAGACATGATATAACAAAAATGCTATAGGGCATCCAAGGTTTGTTTCTGATTCTCTAATCCCAGAGGAGTATCTTTCTACATGAAACAGGAAGTGGTGAATAATGCATATATTCATAAACATAGAAAGCATCTTGTGCTTTATTTCAATTTCAGTCTCCACAAAATAAAATATAATAATTCCCTCTAATAGCAAATTTAGGTGAGGGTATTAATATAGAGGGGAACACTACAGAGTTTCCAGATCTCAGGGTAATAACGGAAGTCCCTGGGTTTTCAAGTAAAAATTCAAATTGCTAAATTAGAAGTACTTAAAGAGATGATTGTTTGATTTTAGTGTGTGATGTGGTGATAATAATAATAATAATAATAATAATAATAATAATAATAATAATAATAATCTGCCTGCTACAAAGAACTGGTGGGATCACAAGCCGGAAAAAGTTACAGAGAATGAACATGTCAAGCTACTCTAGGACTTCCGAATGCAGGTAGACAGAGTGTTGGAGCACAATACTCCTGACCTCACGATCGTGTTAAAAAACAAAGTACGGTATGGATTGTCAATGTTGCAATCCCAGGTGACAGCAGGATTGAAGAGAAACAACTAGAAAAGCTGGCATGATATGAGGATTTAAAGATCCAATTGCAAAGATTGTGGCACAAACCAGTCAAGGTGGTCCCAGTGGTGATTGGCACACTGGGTGCAGTGCCTAAAGACCTTGGCCTGCACTTGAACACAATCGGCGCTGACAAAATTACCATCTGCCAGCTGCAGAAGGCCACCTTACTGGGATCTGCATGCATTATTCACCGATACATCACACAGCCCTAGACACTTGGAAAGTGTCCGGCGTGTGATCCAGTACAACAGCCAGCAGAATGTCTGCTGTGGACTCATCTTGTTGTGTTTCAAATAATAATAATAATAATTATTATTATTATTATTATTTTACTACCCACCTCTACTTGCAGCTTGAAGTGGGTTAAAACAGAGAGATAAAACACAATACTATTAAAATACAAATATCAAATACACACAATACTACACCAATAAAATACAAGTTAAAAGCATGGGCCCCCATCCGCCATCATACATGTGATCCACACCAAAAAGGTAGGATCTAAAAGAGGAATTTGATGATCCATTGTCCCACTTGGAGCAGTGAGGAGATCTCTAGAGTCACAACTACTATTACATATGGACTTTTTAAAACAGAAAACAGCATTTTTCTAGGCAGGAAATAATATTTCTTCACATAAATATTATTGTGGTTCATGAACTGACATACTAAAGTGCTAAAATTGGTTTTATATCAATAGTATAAAATTATTTATTTTGGTTTTTAAAAAAATCTTTCTATTTTATTGAAATTTTATTGTTTAATATATTTTATTATATAATCTCTGTTAGGCACCATGGACACTATCTCTAGCATGCTGGGGTTCAAATATAGCAAATATAGAACTCAATACTCACTGTTGTTTCTTCACTGTTGTTTCATATAGCATATAGCAAATAGTACTTTACCCACTTGTTTTTATTGCTAACTGAACCAAACAATGCATCTTTTACAAAACATCAGCATTGAGAACGTGGCATTACATTTATAGGCAAAAGGAAGGAATGGCTTAAGTACCTCTAGGGGAAATTTGAGGCCAATAGCAGAAACATTTTGTTCAAATTACAGCATTTAAATATAATAGTCAATTCTGTTAATTAGTACCAGTATGAGCATCCTTCTAATGTTCATAGAAACTTTCCCTATAATTTTGGAATTCTGTGGTTTTGGTACAGTCTCCTGAAGAAAACAGTTCTCCTTCAGTATCTTAATATATTTTCTAATTCTGCATGTCAGCTGTGCCCCAGCCAAAAGTTCAAATAAAGTTCTGAGGATCTAGAGGATGAAGCTATCTATATTAAAGTGTTTCTACTTTATGTATATAGATGGGTCAGGGGAGGGTTGATGATTTGGTCTTATTATTTTTATGAGCCTCCTGTTCTTAGATAAGACACTTGACAATCATGGTTTTGATGTGTAATTGAAATCTGGTGAGTAAGGAGACGGCAAAGTATGTAAAAAAAAAAAAACAGCTTTTTGGAGTGAGTTCTTTTGATCCCTACACACTACATATTTGCCCTCCAACCCCCCGAAATAACGAGACAAGACAAGTAAACTTGGGTTTAAAACTGGGCAACTTTATTGATAGTTACCTATTTAACTTTTAATTTGGAACTAGGGCCAAAAATCCTTAGCCATCTAAGAATTTGGTAAGGCATAAGCCAATATCAGTGGTCATACCCGACCATCCATTAAGACTGAATTTAGGGCGAAACACCAGGTCCCCAGCCTATCTAAACCTGGATGACCTAAAGGGGAATGTGTTGGAGAGTTTTGCCCTAAATTCAGTCTTAATGGATGGTCGAGTATGACCACTGATATTGGCTTATGCCTTACCAAATTCTTAGATGGTAAGATTCTTTGCCATGTTCTGGCAAAAAACCCTCCCAGAACATGGGAGGGAAAAAATTCCTACCCTGCCCATCTAAGCGACCACACTACTGCTATACTGTTAGCGGCGAGCGGGTGGGTCGAAGCTCCAAAAGTGAGTGAACTAAGAGGCGGGCAGCTTCCTAGAAGCCCCGCCCCCTTCTAGAACTCTCTCTTTCGTTGGGAGGGGGCAAAGCCACTTCCCTCCCCCAGCTGCGTGGGGGGGGGAGTTTAATCTGCATGCTCATACCTCTTTCTCTTACCTGTAGCCAGTCAGAGCTATATCTCTCAGGCAATTTGACATGGAGCCCTTTATTACTCCACAATTATAGACCTATTTTCTGATTTAACTGCCATGACAACATCTTCTGCGATCTTTGGGTTTGCATTTTGGCCAGACACTAGAGGAAGTGTCTCATAGAGAATTCTGAATGGACCTCCCTAAACTCCAGATCCCAGGATTACACAGAATGTTGCCATGACAGTTAAAGTGAAACAAAACAGTGTGACCATGTAGTGGGAAAGGGTCCCTGGAACCATTTAAGCACAAACATTCTGAAAATGCATTATGCACAGGCTCAAGCACTTCATATTTTCTTGGCTCATATTATTATAATAATTTGTTCCACCTCTAAGATTACAGACTGTGATCAGGAAACTTGTAAATGTACAGGTATCATGGAAAAATATCGACACTCTATTGGGTTTTCCTTTCCAAAAGCCCGACAAATCTTAGTTTTATTATACTATTTGGGGCTATCTACATTAGTGAGGAGTAATTGGGTGATGAAAACTTGTTTCACGTCTGGATGAAGCAGAGTTTAATGACCTTTTTGCATGGCCCTTTTGGACCATGCCATTGTGTCGGCAATTGCCAGTGAAAAGGAAGGTTCACAGGGCGGGTCATGGTGCCTAGTGTGCCCTCCCTCAGAAATACATAGTTTTCATGAATTATTGTGCTCTAGTGTCTCAATTTTTCAAAAGTGACTTCTAAATGGTGAAAGATTTGCATCTGCCATTAGACACTAATTAACCAATCCTAGCCACTCCCACCATGGAGATATTAAACAAGTGCCTTCCAGCTTTGTCCTCTTACACTTTCAAGAGTAATTTGCAGCATCCTTGTTACCTTCTCCCCATGTATGCAGTAACCTAATCATCTCAGTCTAATTATATCACTTTATAGGATATAGTAGAGATGACTTAACTATAGCAATGCATCTTGGAGCCATTTTCCCCTCCCCCTAAACTTTACCAGACATTGTCTGGTTTAATTTATTTTTACGGCTGGTTCCTTAGCTTCTGGCAAGGCAAGTATTTAAAAAATGAACATATGTTGCATAAAATGACAATGCATTTAAATTAGGCGAGAGTTACTTAGTTTTGACATTTGTTGCCTGCATTCTTTTTACTCTTGCAGAATAAAAAAATGTTATTTTCTTATATTTTCATTGTTTTATCTACCAGATATTGTTTAAAGTTATATATTGCTGGGGGGACAAAAAAAAAACCCAAGGAGGTGATTTACAAATCTGTCATGCATTAGTTTCCATACACTTCTATTGCATATGTATTCTTATAGGATTAGGTATGAACATCATTTCCATAGCACACACTGGTAAGCCCTATACAAAAAGTATTTTTTTTAAAGCAAACAGAAGGAGCCTAGCCTGAAAACTTACAATCTAAAAACAGAATATATAAGGTAGAATGAAAAAGGGGCATAATTAAGATGGATGTACGATTTATCACATGAAGCCGCTATTCCATGGCAGCCAGGTGATGATCTCCAAGATACCCTCATACAAGACATGTTTCCTACACTGAAATCCTAATCATGTCCCCACAAAACCTCTCTGTATTCTTTTATGGGTACTCACATTCGGCTGTTGCAGCAGATACAATACAGAGCGTTATGATTACTCAAAAATGAATAAAATTGTTATAGCACAAACTAAAATATAGCCAGGGCCGGCCCCACTATTGAGGCACCTGACGCCGCCGCCTCGGGCGCAGGCCCGGGGGGGCGCCGTCAGGCTGGGCGGGAGGCGGGGCACCGCCCTGACGGTGCCCCGCCTCCCGCCCAGTGCGCCCTGGCCCGTCTGGCCTTTTCTAGCTGGCCAGAAAGCAGCGGAGGTCCCTCCAGGCCGCGATTGCGGCCTGGAGGGACCTCCGCTGCTTTCTGGCCTGCTAGAAAAGGCCAGACGGGCGAGCGGGAGTAGAGTGGGAGGCGGGGCCAGCTCTGGCGCCGCCCCCCCCGCCCAGCGTGCCCTGGCCCCGCCTCCCACGCTGCGTGGGAGGCGGGGCCAGGGCACGCTGGGCGGGGGGCGGGGCCAACTCTGGCCCCGCCCCCCTCACTAATCGCCCTGGCCCCGCCTCCCATGCAGCGTGGGAGGCGGGGCCAGGGCACGCTGGGCGGGGCCAAGGCGCGGGAGGCGGGGCCGGTGGCGGGGGCGCTTTTCAGCACCCCCGCTTCCCATTAAAAAATATCTCCGGCTGGCCCTGAATATAGCGTATGAGCTTAATCTAGCCATGAATACATGTTTGGGGAAGTTGCACTTAAACTGAAAGAAAGGGAGGTCTCTCAAAGAACAACCATTGTTTTGAAGATCTGGCAGATGTACAAGAGGAACTGGAACAGCTTATGAAAGTACTAAAATGTATCCAAGCAGCATGTAAGTTGAGAACAGTCAGGTTCAAATATGTATTGTTGAAATTTCCATATTGAGAGTCAAATCTGACGATTTTTAATTTTATGAATGAATGAAATGACAGAGCCAGAGCAGAGCAGAACAGAAACAAGTCAGAGAGAAGGACATAAGCCACACGTTTAGCACAAGGAAAGGCAACTAATCAAGCTGCTATATCAATTCGGCACAAATGAGAAAAACCCTGCTTTGTGCTGAATTAATTAGGTACTGTGTTAGACTCAGGTCTTCCTGAAAACTATTTTCCTCCCCCCCCCCCCCAACCCGATGCATCATTTTTACATGCTAGGAGAGGGCCGGCAGCAGGGTAATGGTGGCCTGGTAAGTAATTTTCAGTTAAGACTTTTCTGGTGGCTTTCTCTTACTGTCAGGGTGCCCTGCTGGAAGGTCCGACAGAGCATCTGGACACTCCTCCCCCTCAGGAAAGCTTGGTGTTTTCTGCTGGTGTGGGGACAGAAGTTTGGCCTGACCCAGGTTTTTCAAATCTGGGTCGAACGAGACTTTTCCCTTGTGTGGAACCGACCTGAATTGCCCAAAGTCACTGAGTGAACTATGGTAAAGAGGAGATTAAACCCCTGGTATTCCGAGTTGTAGTCCAGTGTTCAAATCACCGCACCACATTGGCATGAATAAATCCTGAATAAATCTTTCCACGAAAACAATGTGATAAATCTGCCTCAGGGTCACCATAAGTCAGAAAGGACGAAGACACAACAACAACAATAACAACAGTTTAGTAAGGGGCTTATTAATGTATGCCTGGCCCATCTCCCCATACTCTATATTGAGCTGCTTTGTCTTCATGGCAAATTGGGGAGGACCAAGAAGGATCCATTGTCAATACTTTGGCTTAGGCTTTCCAGCTATTGTATATCAAAATGTTCAATCTACTTTTAGCTATTACAGTTCTTAAGAAAATTCTGTTGTGTTACTAGCTGCATGCAGTCCTGAAATCCTGCCTGGAGAAAATAGCAGAGCAATCAATCTTATGTAAAAAAAATCCTTTTAAATATATGCAGGCTATCCTGTGTAATTCAAAGTTGTGCACTATTACTAAAGAAAAGAGTAAGTTTAAATGTTCACTGATGTCATATATTTGTGGTTTTGTAACCGACTAGATTATCAAATAAAGATCCAATCCACATGTAAGGACATATATCTAGAAGGTCAGACTACCATTTTCACCATTAACATTTATACCTGTGTTACTATTAATGATAAATATTCATATATTATGTGCTATTTTCCAAGGTTGGAAGCTGCCATCTCATGTTGCATCCTTTATTTCAATTTTCAGGTAAATTTCTATGGGCAAATTCATTCTGAATTGCAATCTGAAATATTGTCCATGGTGCACCTATTTTTTCATTAGAGGCCTGTGGTGTAATCCAGTTCTCACATTATGGCCATTGGGTGAGGCTTGTTGTTGTTGTTGTTGTTGTTGTTGTCATTGTTGTGTGCCTTCAAGTTGTTTCAAACCTATGATGACCTTATCACAGGATTTTCTGTGGCTGACTTTTCCAAGATCAATCAGTGGGTTTTCATGACTGAGAAATGTTCAAATTTTTGTCTTCAGAGTTGTAGAATTCCAAACTAAACTTTGGCGGAACACAATTGAAGGTCAAAACTACCAATTATCAAAGATCAGCGATTACATCAGGATTTGTGATATCATTTGAATGCATAAATTTATTTATTTATTTATTACAATATTTATATCCTGCCCTTCTCACCCAACAGGGGATTCAGGGCGGCTTACAATAAAACACACATATAAAAACTGTACAATACACTATAAATCAGTTAAAAAATTAACTTACATAAGACATTCATAAATGAAAGGAACAAAGCCACTATACCTTTAGATATGACAACCCTTAGAGCTCCTAAAATAAAAACCAATCAGTTGAATGCTTCATTAAAATAAGTGACCCTTCTAACTGTCCTAATCAGTTTAAAGGCTCAGAAAAAGCTAAAGAGTACACACGCCTTGTCCTACTACAACGTATTGCTCCTTTTTGATCGCCGTCATCTGCTGTCTAAGGCAGCTGCTTTGCTTTGCATACTTCTAGAGCAAGTCCTCCCTTCTCCCTTCACAGCATGTCTCATTGAGTGAGGAACACTAATTAATTAATTAATTAATTAAAATTTACAATTTCATTGAAACCTTTAAAAAATTCAAGCTTCACACCAAGACTGGGGCCGGGCTGTGGCGCAGCTGTTGAGCAGCTGCCTTAAATCACTCTGACCATGAGGTCATGAGTTTGAGGCCAGCCGGTGGCGGGGTGAGCACCCGTCAATTAAAAATAAAAAATAACCCCTGCTCGTTGCTGACCTAGCAACCCGAAAGATAGTTGCATCTATCAAGTAGGAGATAAGGTACCACTTATAAAGTGGGGAGGCAAGATTAACTAATTTACGACCTGGAATGAGGAAGTGCCGTCAGTGTGGATGATGAAGCAGCTGCTCCCCCCTGTGGCCAGAATCGAACATCCCCTCAGAACATGGTTAACTTGCCTCTGCGTGTGTGTCTCTCAGTCTCTGTTTGATGTGTTTATGGGCATTGAATGTTTGCCCTATGTGTGTTATAATGTGATCCGCCCTGAGTCCCCTTCGGGGTGAGAAGGGTGGAATATAAATACTGTAAATAAATAAATAAATAAGACAAGTTTTGACGGTTAATAACAATTAAACCTGTCTTCTAAGGACCCTTCTACATAGACCCCAAACTTGCAACCCATCATGGGTTAACTTGAGGTGTCCAAAAGATGCCCCAGGTCAATCCGGATTTATCTAAAGTATTTACATATGTGGTACAGAGGGGTCTGGGGTATATTTAACACAAGTTCTTCCTGAAGTGAAAAAGAAGAATTATTCGCTTTAATCTCCTAGTAACAAAACCATCGTCATAACTTGAACTGTTATCTAAACGTTATCTAAACGTCTTCTAACTGACCTTATCTCAATGAGATATTTCCCAGTCGTAGGGCATTTCAGCCTCTATTCAAACATGGAGAGATAACACGAGTTAATTTATTCTGGCAGTCATACATAGCCTTCCATAGTTGAAAAGAGGCAGAAGTGTCCTGAAAAGAGGGAACTCTGGCAACTAACCACATCACATTGAGAAGTTTCCCCCTCGTAGGACACTTCAGCCTCTTTTTTATCATGGAGAGGCATAGAGCTCATTGCATGTTCCAGGGTTGAAAAGAGGCTGAAATGTCCTGAAAGGAGGAAACATGGGCAAGCAAGGTTCAGAGGGCCTACCACTTATCACACGTTACTCACATCTTTACAACTGAAAAACAGGGATAATGCAGATCAATAGGATCCCATGGAAAGCAGTGGTTTTAACCTGGATCACTGCCTGGGCCTCTTCTAACCTCTGGGGTTCAATGCAGATCAATAGGATCCGATGGAAAGCAATTGTTTTTGAGCTGTATCTATTTTAAAAAAGGTATCATGTGTGTCAATTTAGTTGTCAATACTGAGAGAAAGAGATGAATATAATAGAATAAAAGCCAGTTCTCCCTCCTTTTCTCTCATTTCTGGAGCAAAGAAACAGTGGCCAATTGTCTTTCCCTGTCCTTGGGCATCTAGGAATGGCAGTGACAGGATGGAGGTAGTTAGATGTGCACTGTCCCAGTAGATGGATGTGCACCTTGGCCGTGTGAACAGCAACCCCAGATTCAGAATGAGCATGCTAGATCCTGGGGTGTTTTGGGACATATTTGTCACTTTTCTAGTTAAAACCTGACCTGTGGGGTGCCAGTTGCCAACCACCAGATTCGTGGTTTTTTTTAGCTGTATGAAATATCTTACGTGAGAACAGCACAATATAAAACATGCCCACAAACAGTTTTGTTTCTTATTGACATTTGGATAAAGCTGAAAGTATCTTCTTCTTACATTTTCTTGTTTTTGTTTCCCTCCTACCTGCTTAGACCTTCTGAAAAATAAGAAAAAAGATCAGATCAATATCCTGACATTGGTGCAACATTGTAGCAATCATCCTACATAAAACAATACCAACACCTGTTCCTTTGTCATGTTGCACAAAGCTAGCTGACTAATAACATGATGAGGCTGATTGTAAAATGATCTTTTTTGCTATTTGAATATATTTGATTGATGTACTGAAGGACATGTTGTACTTTTGTGGCAGCATGAAATGATGGGGAAAATCATTGGATAGGGGGAAAGATTCCCATGTGTTATATACTGGCAAAGGCATGAAAGCAAAATAAATTTTATGTTTCTAATAGTGAATTTTAAAAACTAAGTTTGAACAATTGTGTTTCTTTTTCAGAATTTTACCACAAGTCATAGAGATGTACTGATTTTACTTCACCATCTATTGATTTCTTGAAGGAGTTGGCATGAGCTCTAATATATTTAAGGGAATCTCTTCTCTTGGTTCCACTACCACCATTAACACTACTACTTTGAAAGACAGGAGAGGGCCTTCTTAGTGGCTGCTCTCAGGATACAAAATATCTTTGGGGAGTTTAGATGTGTTCCTCTTTGTTATCCTTCCACCAGAGAATAGAAACCTTTTTATTCCAGCAAAGTTTTAGGAGTTCACTGAAAAGCCTTTTAACAGCATGCTGTTTTATTGACTTTATATTTTGTCTTTTAGATTATATTGATTCTATGGATAGTATTTTGACCACTTTTGAATATTTTACCTGCATCCTTGTATGTACTTTGACTGTATCTGTTTTCACTTTTGAAAGACGCACTGGACTTCTTTTGGAGAAAGACAAGTTATAAATGATAGCATTTTTATTTATTATACTTTTCTTGTTTTTGTGTTGCAAGATCCAGTATGAAGTCTAATCCTACTCAGATGTCCACCTTAGAGCCAAGTAAACACAATAAGCTGGACTCCCAAAAGATGTGCTCTCAGTATGATGAACATAGCACACTCTATTCCCAGGTATCAGCACATATACTGGGAACATCCTCAGAGAGGTGCTTTTGTATGGATATGATCTAGGAGTCTGATAATACAGGGTTGCGATAACAGTACTGAAACATTATTTTAAAACCTAAATCACTAGTGTCTTTTTATATCACTCACTAGTACTCAACTTTTAGCCTTTCAGAGTTGGCTAGTGTGGCCAGTTGTAATGCATTCTGGCATCTGAAACCCAAAATTTATTGAGGGTGAAAACTGGAGAATCACATCTTTATATAAAGGATTTCCTTTGCTGTTTTTGTTCCATGGACACCAAGTGTGCTAGATAGGCCGATTCTGGGAGTTATTAAAATCTGCCTGGGTGCAGGCAGAGACAAGAGACTGTTCATGAAAGAGGAATAGTCATCCGATAATATGATATTTGAACCAGCACTGATAGCAACATGGCCTGTCTTGAAATTTGACATACAGTATTTTCCTTTAAATTCTTAATGCAAAGTTTTACTGTGAAGCCTTTCTAATTACAGGAAGACACTCCAGGGCTCAGATAATCAAATAATTTACACCTAGATGCTTTGACAGCACTCGGCCTTTGGCCTTGTGCCTAACACCACAATAAAGCGTAAATCATTGCAGGGTGATTCACACACTGTCATGTCTTATTGCTTAATTAATTTGTCTCAAATCATTTTCTCTAAGAAGTCAAGGCAAATGGAATGTGTTGTGTGAATGTCCTTAACAAAAGTTTCAAAACATTGCCCCTATTCCTCATCATGGTGCACAAAAGAATTTTATGCCAGTTTGTTATTGTTTCAGAAGCAAAAGAAATACAATTCTCTAAGCATTGTATCATGTCATTGTTTTTTATGAACAGTATAGCTACTACAATATTCATTGCATTTGGACGAGGTCAAGGATCTGCACTGTATTCAAATCAATTTCATGAAACGTTCATAACCACCTTAGTAATCACAAGTGTTTGTTTGCAATTATCATTTTGAGGGCTAAAATTGAGATTGCTTTTAAGGTGTGTCTAGCAACCATATTGAGGTTTTTTTTATCATTTAATACCAAATGTGAGAATGCCCAATCATCATTGGAATTACAGAGCACTGAGAGAGTTAAATTGTCCCACTGATATTAACATAAGGCGCTTCCAGGCAGCATCATAATCTGGGACAAAGAAGTGGGGCAAAAACTTGCAGAACCTGAAAGCAAGTCCAAACACAGAGTCCCAGCAAATAGTCCCCTGGTGTCCTGAAAGGTTACTTTGTAGAGGATTTTAGAATTCTGCAAAATGGACACAGGACATATGCCAGAAGTTTTCTTTTAATTTTTTTAAAATTGACCATCCAAGATGCGCTGAACTTCATAAATGCTCATGCGGGTATATGAATATGCACACCCTTCTGCTCCCTTTGCATTTTCCCTCTTAAATTCTGTTTCCCTTTGGGGTCAATTGCCTGTCATGCTGGTGCCCACTATGTAAATTAAAACTCTGTTTAATTTCACAAATATGAGCACAAAGAACAGTGTTTTTCCTGAGTGCAGGGATATACAGTGATGCAAATAAGCATATTTTTCATCCGATCTCAGATTTTAAGCACACCCTTTTAACCTGTGTTTTTCAGCCGATTATATGATTTAGCATTTTTGGCAAGTGTCATCTAGCCCGTCCCCCTTTTTTCAGGTTTCTCTTGAATTTTAGGGTCTGTGTCGAAGAGTCCAAAATATGTGTATGAAATTCCAGTTAATGCCAAAAAAAAAAACCCCAAAAAAACCCTGCATCCCCCAGGCTGATTGCTGTAGGAGAATGATTTGGGAGGGGGAGATCATACCTATGAAAGGATGGAAAATTCCCTATTCACTTAGACATTTGATATCCAGAATCATATTGGGGAGTTTTGAATGCATAATCCAAAGTTACACACTCAGGACTTTTCCATATTCATGATCCTTACATGGAATCTAGTTTAGTAGATTCTTAAGGACTGACAAACTGTGTCCTACCTATTTTCCCAACAAGCTGTTTGTGGTTCTTTCCCTCCCGGTTTGTTCTACCAGTGATTGCTTATGGGAAAGGTTAGAAAAAGTAGTTGGCTGCTTCTCGTTTGACAGACGAACTGATCCTTATAAATTGTAGAATTTGCTGCCCCTTTAAGGGCCCTTTCAGACAGGCCCAAAATATGGGAACTGTCTCAGTTTTACCTGAGTCGTCCAAATGAGCGGGAAATGGGGGGCTGAGGAGGGAGGGGTTGGCACCATCCCACTCCTTCGGGCTCCAGGAGCCCAAAGAACTGGGATGGACTGTGCAGAAGCAGTCCTGGGATTCAATCCTCAGGGCCCTCACCTGGAAAGATTAAGACCTTAGCTTAAGGTAAGGATCTTTCCAGATACTTTATTAATCCGGAGCAAGCTAAGAAATCCCAGTTTTCTCTGGATTAATTCAGTTTTACTAAATATAATTTGAAGCAAGCCAACAAAGACTGTGAACCCATAGTATTCAGGTACCAGGGAACAAAGCAAAGTGCAAGAAGACAAACTTGCCAATTGGTTTTAATTTTTGAAATCTGTTTTAAAGCATGAGTACCAAGGATCTCAATCATACAGCATTACAGATGTTGTTGGATTGCAGCCCCCAGCAGTCCTAGCACCATAGCCAATGGTGGAGAATTCTGGAAGTTGGAGTCTGGAAATACCTGGAGAGAAGCATAATTTGCCACCTGCCCACCCATGTATACAGTGGGCCCTCAGTATCCACTGAGGCTTGGTTCCAGGGCCTCCCTGCAATGCATAACACAATTTGTGGATGCTTAAATCTCATTATATACAATGGTGTAGAAAATGGCATTCCTAATATAAAATAGGCCTGACAATGGTGGAGTGGTCAATACTGAAAATGAGATAATGGTGGAGATGAAGTTTCAAAGCCTTTGGGATTGTGAAAGCTGATGATGTGTCCTTGAGAGATGAAATGTAACTTGTACTGGGAGGTCTGCTTAGTTTTTGGTCTTGCATATTTCACTCAGAGATGGCTGTTAATTTGATCAAGAAAATGACGTATAGTTAAGAAACTTTTCACTCTATGCTGGTTTTCTTAAATTGTGCCACATAGTATCAGATTTTAACAGCCTAGGTAAAGAAAATCAGTGTTATCCTGTGTTAAAATGCTCTTTGCTCTGTGAAGAAAATACTAATCTTCCTGCCCTCCAAACCCCCAATGAAACAGCTGCATTAGTAAAACAAAACAACAGGGCATCAATCATATATCTCTCTGTGCAATGTGTAGTTTGGCCCTTAGGAATTAGGATTTTCAGGTTGCCTTTTTACATAATGATGGTGATTATATATTTAAACCCATTTAAAGGATGGTTGACGGGGAGCAGGAGGATTAGATTTGAGGCAGCTGCCAAAATAACAACAAGCTGATGTCATACAGAACAGCAAATAACCATCAGATATGATAATCTCTCAGTGATTATTTCATTGGGATGAATTCATACCCAGGGTCTGGAAATGGGAGATTTTTATCGCAGAATCATTCCAGGCGTCTTGTTATTTTTATTCATAGCATTATGAATACAAAAAAAAAAAAAATTGGGAGTAACAATCAAAGGACACTATTGTGCTTTAAGTTTCAGAGCATCTCATTTCTATCAAGCATCTAATTTCTTCCTTTTAAAAAGGCATAGGTCAGAAGCACTGAGCTTATTTTAAAAAATAAACACCTGGAAATGTGGATGTCTGCTTCTTCTTGTTCCTCTACTTCACATGTCATCTTAAAATTGGACATCTGGAAATGGTAACCGAGAACATGGTAGCTGAAATTTTGATTATTTTTGTAACAAAATGCTATTTGTTTCCTTAAAGACAGTTCCAAAGTGCAAATATTTCCTTTTAAACTTACTTGTTAGATAATCTGTTTTCAATTTAGGAACATGTATGGGATTTTTTTTTTTACTAGTTCACTTGTCATTCAAAATAGTTTTAATGAACAGATTACAAGGTAGTGAAGAGCTATTGTCTTTATCTGGAGTAATATAACTTTGCATTGGGATGCTATTCCAGCATTGTTATATCTAAAACTCACAGAACGTTTTCTTGCCAAATATAATGTTATGACTCTTGCAGCTTAATCTTTGTCAGTTTCATATACTGCAATATTCTTAATAAGTATGGTAATATGTTCAAACTTATGTAATCATCTGCCCAGTGAAAGTACTTTCTTCAATATCAATTGAACTGCATTTAATTTTCAGTGTAGATGGTCCTGATGTGCCCTCAGTCTTTATTAGAAAAGCTATAACAGAAAATATTTTACAAAATCTCCCACCCCAAATGAAAATATGCAAAGTGGTTTTGTTACACCCAGCAGCTGGCAACTAGGAATGTGGTACTGCTGAAGATGGGGCAAAGGCATAATGTCAGCAGCATGCAACCTGGGCATCCAGCTCTTTCTCATTACAGACAATGAACTTGTGTCATCTAAAATTCAGTGTGGCATTCACTACTCGTTATGGTAAGTAGAAAGAGCTAGACAGACTGGCCAAGATCCTGAATCTACTGTAGCTACAAACGAAGGGTCTCTAACAGGGTAGCTATGCCCCCCAATACTACCCCTGAACCTTTGAGGACAGACAAGAACCCCTCAACAGGAAGATTTCTGAAACACTGAGAATGGGTTATTGGATTATGATGCATCCAGCCCCTTTCCAGCAGCAAGATGTGATGTAACAACAGACATCCTATAATCTATGTATAGCTATAGTATAATCAATGATTGGAGATATATATATTATATATGATATGTTTCAAGACAAAAGCCTGACAGTCCCTACATAGTCTAATTAGTTGAGGCTGTGGACATCCTCCAGTCTCTGCTTACCAGACAGCAGCCATTGCGGTCAATGGGTGTCCCCTATCACCCAGGAGCCCGGTGATTGCTATTCCCACCTCTCCTTGTATGAGAAATTTCCAGTGAAAGAGAGGGATCATGGCAGAGACTTTTTGATCTTGCCTGTAGCATTGGAAATCACTCGTGGAAGGGGTTGGAAATGGCAGGCAGCTGCTTCCCGAGTGACGGGGGGCAGATGAGGATGGGGATAGGGGGTGGGTCAGAGTGTACTGCAGAAAGTAAGGTATTTATATATAGAAATATACCATAAGCTTGAGTATACCTAAGCCCTAGTCAATAAAAACCCTTTCTTAAATGGTTATGTGTGGATGTGGTTTATTGACCCCAACTTGCCTAAGGCACATTATGACAAGGTCACATGATCTCTTCATGTCTCTTATAAAGGTAATCTGAGATCATATTTGGTAACAACTGTCAAAACCATTAACTTTAATTATAGAAAAATAATTGGGATTGGGTAGCTTTCCTTCTCCTTCTGTGCATACAATCCCAGCAACATTATCTATCTTATTATTATACATTCCTGGCACTTTGAAAAGAGTACATTGTGGTATTTTTTATAGAGGTTTATCCCCTCTTTAAATAACACATACCTACTCAATGTAGGTCATTCCCCTTTATCTGTCCTTAACTGTCTTTATCCATCATTCCTTTATAGCTGATTTAATATTACAAGAATAGAGTTCAGGACAAAAATAATTCCCAAAAGAAACAATTTATATCCACTAGTACTATAAACTGTCGAGGGCAAGGGTGTTTGGCTCATAATACGTGCATTATATCCTGCAATAACTGTCACTGTGTTTATGATTCGGTTGTTCTCGCATATATATATATGATGCCACTTTAAGTTTACAATGCCATAAGAAACATGAAGGAGGAAAACCAGCACCCCTCCAGCAATGTAGCAGTGATTACACATGCAAATTATTTATTCTGTGTAATTGTTGTTTATAGGTTAATGTTTGATTTTATTTTATTCATACCTTGAAATTCTTGTAAGATGCCACAGAATGTACAATTACTCATGCTCCTCCCCAGAAGTGGGAACCATATGGGTGCAGGCCTTGATGCAATGAGCCCTAGGGTGCCTTTAGCCAGTTCACTTGAAATGTAGAGTCTGTCCCATCCTATCACCCAGCAGCGATAGAACATTTGTTCCCTGAAGGCCCGGCATGCTGCCAGCAGCAGGTGTTAGGTTGTCCTCTGGGAAGAAGGCAGCAGGCACAAGCATTGATGTGTGCCTCTGACAAGATGTTGCAAATCTGCTCCAGTAGCGACAATGACAGCATCTGGGAAAGAGCTTTGCAGTTACTTATCTGTAACCATTAAAAAACTGGTTGCCGTCTCCTAAATAAAAAAATTAAAATCACACTCTCAAATTGTGCTTGTTTAAAGTGAGAAGTGTGTGGGAGTGTGTGTCAGAAGGCATGCATGCAATTAAGCACACATACTAATGAAAGAAAACCACTGGATTATAAACTACCAGAAAGACTGTTAGTAGCAACAGTATGGTTGTTGGGAATCTTTATCTAGAGGTTATATAAAAAAGCAGAGGATGAAATAGTTCTTCCATGAAAAAGACTCTCCATAGAAAAGAAGGACAATAAAGGGAATCCAGGCTTTGGTCTCAATTCCAGATGGCCAAAGCACAGATTGGAAGAACTGTTTTTATGAACTGGGAGAGACTGAAAGGTGTTTTTTTCTTCTTCTTCAACCAATGACTTAGGGTGCATCCTTCTGCGTTTTTATCTGGGGCATTTAAATGATGCCTCAGATAAAAACAAATTTCTTCGGGATAAAGCAGAAAAACCCTACTTTGTCCCAAAGTAATTTGACAGCTGGAAACACCCAGGTCTCTCAGAAGACCCGGGTCTTTCCAGTTGCAGGCACTGTGTGGATGGGGCCAGGGGATCATGTTGCGTGACTTTCAGTGGCCATCCACACAGCTCTCTCGTGTTTCTTGGGTTCCTGGAGCCCCCAAAAAACCCCCCAATACAGCCCCCCCTCCCAAACTCCCCTAGAATAGCCTTTAAAAGGAAATAACTTATCCATTTGCTATTCTACCTTCTCTGGAGCTCTCCTGGCACGTAGGGATGATGCACCAGGAGAAGGGGGAGGCAGGAGTAATTTTCCTCGTTTCCCCTTCTCTTGGCACATCATATTTATGTGCCAGGAGAGCTCCAGAGAAAGAGGAATGGCAGCCAGGTAGGTTATTTTCTTTTTAAAGCTTTCCTGGGGAGTTTTGTTTTGTGTCTGGGTGTCCTGCCAGAAGGCCTGGCAAGGCATCTGGGCACCCCCCAGGAAAGTGCAGATGTTGGGGGGAGGTGTGGACTTTAACCTGGGCCCAAACGTGTTTAAGACACCCGATGGTGCTGTGTGTAAACGCCCTTTATGAGTCATTTATAAGAACAAAAGCATCTTGCTCCTTCACTGGTTGATTGGCTTCAATAAAAAACATTTTAAACACCTTTGACTGCATAAGCATATAACTGCTTGAAATCATAGGAGTTAACAATGTTTTGATACATGAACAGTTTTGAATGTAAAATAAATTGTATATGACCAAGAGCCATTCCCTGCAATAGAATTATCCCTTACATGGGAGGCCTTCTCTAATTGCAGCACTACATGCAGCATAGTCCTAAATGCACCTGACTATTACAGATATGTATATGTGTGTAATGTGACTTCAACTTAGAGTAACTTTATGAATTTCATACTTTTTAAAGCAATATTCAGAGGTAGCTATGTCAGTTTTTTGTCTATTTACAGCACCTGGTATTATATAAACACATACACTATTAAATATGGAAATGGCATATTGGAAGAAAACCTTTCAGTATAAACTATGGTAAGCTCTCCAGGGTGCCATGAAAGGAGCTGACATTGTGAGTTCTTTAATATGTTGGGAACTTCTCTATAAGTGCTACAATTAGTAGTTGTAGCAGTCCTTACATTTGTAAACTCTGAAAAGTAACCAGCATGATGTAGTGCTATGAGCATTGGACTGTGACTGTGGAAAATAGAGTTTGAATTGCTCTTCAGCCATGAAAATCCACTGGGTAACAGTAGCCAAGTCAGTTTTAGCCTCAGAAGCCCCTGTGATAGATTCACCTTAGAGTTGGCATAGAGTCAGGAACGATTTGAGGCACACAACAATAATAACGTTTCCAGAGTTAGATGGTTTGAGATCCATGGCTTCAAATGCAAAATCAGATTAAGAAAATAGAAAAGAAACTTGAGTGCATATTTTGGATTCAATTGTGCAAACAAGTCCTTAGTTGATATCTTGCTGATATTTTTGTTGTTTTATGGCCAGCAATGTTTTGAGGTTTGCAGTTTGGTGGGTGCACCTGTTTTTCTTTTAGACATTAGGAAAAGCTGATATTTCAATTAATTTTTGATGAAAATGCAAAGATGCCCTCATATTTGGGTAGAAAAGGGTTTGGTTTTTAAATCATAGAATGGCAGAAAAGCCCAAACCATCAGAATTCCTCTTCTGTCATCATATATGCCCCATAATTACACGGGGAGGGCATGTTTGTGCTTCCCCCAATAAAAGGGAAACTGGATATTGATATCCATCACAGCTTTTTGAGATTACATTGACACAACTGATAGTCTTATATCAGCTCAGCTCAGCCTTGGCCAGCCCAGCCCAGCCTGGTCTTCATTTCTTTCACTTTGGCCTACATATTCTGTTTGTTCCAGAACCAGGCAGGTTTTTTGATTTAGTATATCTGACTGCAGAACCATAGGTGGTCAGAAGTTTTTTGGCCTATCTAGTACTAATGATCTTGGGTACACGGATATTGGCTGGGGCCATGTTCTAAATAATAGCTGGTCATATTTTTGCTGGGAAGTGCAGAAGAGGCATACAAATATTTTGGTGAGTACATAATGTGTTGCACCCCTAAGCTACGTAGGCACCTCAAAACCACACTGGAGCCCCAGAATAAAGCAAACAAGTTGTTTATTGATGATTATATGCAGGCAAAAGCAAAATATAGTTCAGAATCAGTAAATTAGGTTTAAATCCACAAGAGCAAGGTACTTGAAGTTCATGAAGCAAGAGTTTATAAAAACCACTCAAAGAGCATGGTCCAAAACAGGATTAATTCCAAGGAATGAATCAAGAATAACCACAGGAAAACAAGACTAGAGTACAGAATCAATTCCAAGGTAGTCCAATGTATAAAGTCAATGATGAAACACAAGGCAAAGGTCTTGACTGGAATAAAAACCAAACAGCAAAGTCACTGAAATATTCAACTGGATTCCCAGGCAAGACTGAAACTTGAAGCAAGATACAGTGACACAGAGCAAAGATCCTTCTTTCTTGAATAAGCAAACTTGCCATCTCTGGCTGTGGCAGAGAAAACAAGGAATTTTAAGAAAAACCCAACATCTTTATCTCATGAGAAAACTACTCATTAGAGTGCTTCAAAAGCAACCGTTTGCTTCTTCACAAACATTCTTGTTCCCTCCTCCGATGATTTATTGCTGTTCTCCTGTCAAACTCATTATCCTCCTCTAAACTAGAATGTCCATCTGACACCTGGTGATCTGTCCTTGACTGCTGGGAGGAATGTGGTTCACAATGCCTGCTTGCAACCATTCTGCCTCAGGTCCCAGAATCCACTGGGACAGACTCTGGCTGCATCTCAGGCCCAAACCCAGAGTCCTCTGGCAAAGCTGGTGCAGGGACAATCACTGGCTGAATGGGCCCAATCTCAGGCTGGACTACAACATAATGGGCATTTTGGCTTTATTAAAGGGATTTCCTGGACTGGCAACTTATCTTATATGTGACTCAGGTTCTGGTGATCAAACAATTTTTGGGACCAGTTAAGGTCATGTTTTCAAAATGTTTGGGCAGAAATGGATTCAGAAAGGATCATTTGTATATACTCAATTGTCTTTTTAGTTTGAATGAAGGAATGTAGGTTGAGTCCTGCCTCAAATATATTCCTCACTAATTAAAGGCTACACTACAGTTTTGTAATTTGTGAATATTTCTATAACATGTGGCTCTTGCTGATCTGGTCCCAGGGCTTTGAATGCCTAGCTATGCAATCAAAATGGATTCAACTATTTTAGTGCTGAATGACGTTTGCCATCTCTTTTTTGGCAGGTTCCTCGTAGTAAAGATTCCTATGACAGGCAGGTATTACATGGTTTTCTCCATGGTTAGAATAGGCATGCCTATAGAATTTCCTTGATAGAAACAATGGAGAATTTCATTTTATGCAGTATTTGGGGGGGGGGGGGATCAAAAATTTGTAAATCACTTATTCAGTGCAAATGTATTATTTTTTAAAAAAATAAACCAGTGCAGTAGAAAGCAAAAATCTTTACATGCATGATTTCTTAAAAATTGCTTTGAAGACTTCGTGTGATTCAAACATTTGCTTTTAGTATTTTCAGCATCAGTTGGTTGCTTTACTCTAGAAATAAAATTGTCATTGATCTAGGATAGTGGACACACAGATATATGCCTCTCCCCATACAGTTTTGTATTAGGCTCATGCTGCTTGTCCAGAAATCATTTTATGCTTCACATAAAACAGCCTCTTTTAACTTATTTCTCTGTTTTATTCCTGATAATAATTAGGGCCTTTTACCCTAGCACTCAAGACCTGGCTTTTTACTAGAGCTTTTAATCTATGTTAATTTTATCAATATTTGTATGTATGTATTTTATCCTTTACAATTTTATCTTGTAAATCGCGTAGAGCATCTTGGATGGAGGGCGATTAATAAGTAATTAAATGATGAAATGATGATGATAATTTCTGACCACAGGTTTAAGATGGTGTTCAAAAACTTTCCCAT
Source organism: Anolis carolinensis (assembly GCF_035594765.1). Classification (NCBI taxonomy): domain Eukaryota; kingdom Metazoa; phylum Chordata; class Lepidosauria; order Squamata; family Anolidae; genus Anolis; species Anolis carolinensis. The sequence goes on from NC_085844.1 coordinate 171,746,786, forward strand.
ACTGCTACAATGGCAGTTAATCATAGCGATTGCTTTTAAAGTTATATTTCCATTCCACATGGTCCTCCATTCAACTGTGATGTGACACTTGTGTCACTTACATGTGTGAAATTTAAACTGAACTGGAATCACAATTATTGAATGATTGTTTAGACCATTTCCGGTTTTAAATTCTAAATTTTTTATTTTGAAAAAAAGAAAAAAAGATCCAGAGATGATTGATAGACTGAGTAATTTACTGACTACTTTTACAAATCACCAGAGTGTCTGTTTAACGTAGCAGCTATAGAACTACTCTTTCAAAACAATTTCTGCTGTAAATCTTGGGGCTCTGGAATGGGAATCAGAAAATAAATTAAACAAAAATATGATTCAAAACACAAGCAGAGCTTAGTAGGATCTTTGTGAAAACATTTACACTGTACCATGGCATGTTTGGCTGGCATGATCTATTTTAAACAAAATAAATGAAATTTATCACTGCCATTGATACCATTGTTATGTGGGCCCACATGTAGTGTGGCATATAATATATGCTCTATTTGATAACAAGATTACAACTGGGGAGGGAATTAAAAACAAGAAAAGTTATGTGAACATGTCATAGGTTGTGCATTAAATTATTGTACTTAATTTAGTTACAAGGTGTGTCTATACCCTGCTTGATGCTGTACCATCTTTATAACTTGATGGTTTGTAACCTTCATACCTTCTTCAGTTTCAATTAAAATCAGGAGAACATCTCATGAAGTAAATCTTCCCTTGAAGCCTTTTTGAATCTGGAAATGTAGACTGCAAAGGAAACTGCACTAAAGAGACGTGGGGCAAAAAGGTGAGATCCCTCCACCCTATATACTATGTAGTTATGAGACTAGATATTAGACTAGACTATTAGACTAGACTCTTTCAAGAGGAAACAAAGCTTTTGGACAACTGGAGGACAGATTTCAGCACAGTTCCAGTTTTTATCTACCAGTGAAAAACTATCAGCATTAGATAGTGCTATAATATTCAGAGAATGGTAATCTAACTGCAATATTGGGATAAGAGTGACAAACTATACTGAGCATTAAAACACTAATGGTTCAGAGATGGTGAAACTGGTACATCTAGTTGTATCAAGAATAGAGGGAAGGGCGAATCACCAAGAGAAAATACAGATGTGTAGCACAAGTTTGCAAGAACAGTATAAGCAAAGCTAAAGCTCAAAATGAGCGAAGACTGGCTAGGTAATCAAGGAATAACAAAGGTAAGTTTTGCAAATATGGTAGAAGATGGAAATGATGGCTAATATGGTAAAAAAAACACTAGCAGATCACAATGAAAAGCCAGAGCTGCTCAATAGCTTTTTTGTTTGGTTTTCTTCCAAACAGAGGAATGCATGGCTAATATGGTAAAAAAACACTAGCAGATCACAATGAAAAGCCAGAGCTGCTCAATAGCTTTTTTGTTTGGTTTTCTTCCAAACAGAGGATTGCATGCTTCATCAGAGACCTTGATAAACCAAGACTGATAAGGAGTTAGTATGGACTCACCTACTTAACCCTAAATGAGCTCAAATCTGCAAGGCAAACTGAAATGCACCTCAGAGTATTGAGGGAACTGTTTGACATACTTGCAGAACCACTGGTGATAACGTTTTAGAAATCAATGGAGAACAAATGAAAATGCCACTAGTAACCTGCTCCATCACAATTGGGTCTGATGCTGCACTCTAATGTAGGAATATTTGCTTCACAGAAGTAAATTATAATAGCCAAAATCCTCTGTATTGGGAATGACTCTGGTTGGGGGATTCTAGGACTTGTCATCTTAAAACAACTTAAAGTGAATTCTCTGAATTAGAGAAGTCCTTTGAGGTTATCCAAACATCTTTTAGTTCTGTGCCATAGAACATTAGCTGTTAAAGTTAGGTGATAGTAATATTGGTACTGACAGCAATGTTTTTACTTATATGTAGTCAGGTTATATCTTTAGTTAGGGACAACTCAATGGTTTAGATTGGAAAAGTTGCTTTTTTGACAGGTACTTGTGCTCAAAAATGTATTTTTTCCAAGCTATGGTAATAATGTTCATATTTGGAAAAGAAGCCACTATAGCCACGTTGGCCTTCTTTAGTGGCCTATGTTGAAGACCAATGAATAATAGAAACAGGTATGGGAGCTGAACTTTGAGAAGTTGTAAATTCTTTGGAATAGCCAAAGGCAAATAAAAGTGAGTATAAGGCCTGAAGTCATTTTGAAAGGATTGACCAAGAGTGACCCCTGCTGGGTAAAGGAAGCTGTCCTGACTCAAAGCCAAGAGCAACATGGTGTGTTTATTTTGCTGCTGTGTGGAAAATTGCAGAGGTGTGGTTTTTGACATTTAAAATTGGAAGGCAAAATGGGAAAAAAGAAAATAAAATGAAGGAAAAGAGTTGGAAATGTGTAAATAAACAACAGGAACTAGTATTAATTTATTGCCTGTGCTGTAAACTTTAAAAACATTTCCTTTAAAAACCTCTTTAAAGTCCATAAAAAGTTAGTTTTTCAGGAGGCAGCTGTATGGTTGAGAGGCTCACAATGTGTATGGCAGTTTGGCCATGATTTCATTTTAGATGAATTAATTGGGCGGGGGGGGGGGGGTCCATTGTCATATTTTTAAGTAGAAAAATGTTGCTGTTTTCCTTAATTTAACTCATGATATTACAAGAGTAAAACAACAGCAGGGATTTAAAATCAGATGAAATACACAAACAGATGAAGAGTATTTATTTTCATTAGATTACATTTATGCATAATGCAATTTATAAATGGGTTAAATATTTAAAAAGTTTTGTAAACATTTACTGATATTAAATAGCAGTGCTGTGTAGGACTTCAATCTTCTGCATGACTACACAGAAGTCAGTTCCACTGCCTACAAGTAACACATTGCAATAAATAGTGGTTGGCATTCTTTGTTGTGAAGGGAGGAATTCAGTGCTTCCCTCACACAATGGCATTTGACATCTTCAAAATTTACCATGCTCGGGTCTCCTGACATGTCCATTTATTGGCCAGTGGAGAGCTAGGAGTTGAAAGAAACATGTGGCTATGTGCATAGGTTGTTTACTGCCATCAAGTTGACTTTGACTTGTGAATTAGAGACTTCCATATCACCTTGTTGTCAACAGCTCTGCTCAGGTCTTACAGATTCATGGACATGGACTCCTTGATTGAGGCTCTCATTCTGAAATACAGTCTTCTGTGCAAAGCATTCATCAACTTCCAAAAACCATTGAGTATACCCCCCCCTTTTAACTCTGGACCACTGCCCCTCCTCTGATTCAAATGGGAACTCTGCCAGCACTTGACACTACTTGAATGATGTTTGGTGGAGCCCATCCCATGATGCAGTGCATGATATGGCACTGCAATAAGATGGGAAATCTCTTGAATTTTGGTAGAGATTGTTGCCACAGTTGCCCTATATGACAAAATCAGGGCCTCAGAGAAATTTTCCAGATTCAGGGACTTCTCTCAAAATCAAGGATTTATTTACAAAATAGACATTAAATCCTTAATAAAGTATTTTTTAAAATAATAATGGTATGGAATGAAAATGTATTTTTTTTCTTTTTGTAAAAAAAATGGTTCTGGTGGTGTCAGGAAGTTATGGGCCCCTCCAGGTCAACCCTGTGTCATGTAGGCTCTGTATACAACTCATACTGTTCTGGGGTAAATAGTTTGGTTGATCAAACTATCTTTGGTTTGTGCAGCTATTGGGAACAACGCATAGGCTTACCAAGAGACTAGATGTCAGTGGATTTTATATATGGCTGTTTTACATGTAATGGCTGGTTTTGAGTTGTCCTGGCAATAGAGAGGGTTGTTCTGTATTGTGTTTGAATAACCTGACAGCCCTTGGGAGGTTTATCCATTTTTTCTCCACTTGGATCAAAATCCAATCTCAGTGGCCCTCTGTATTGGCTTCTTGTTTATTTAATTATAATCAGCTATTAAAATTCTTTGAAATAATTTCTAAATATATATTGTTCATATGTACTTAAAAAGTCATGAAAGTAGTAGTTTAACAATAAAAGTTGGAACACTGGCTTTATGTACACAGTTCCCTTTAACTTAACTTTTTAACCTTTCCGTGAATGCCAGGATAAGAACTATGTGTTGAAGAAAAGGTTAAAGCTGTTTTTCTCAAGTTGTCTTCTAATGCCTTCTCACATAAGATATAGGCACACTTATTTATCAGAGGAATGTCAAGAAAGGTTGATAGTTTCTCATTCTGAGATGCCACTTGTTCCTTTAACACCTTCAGGGCAGTGATACATATTTGAGAACAGGGGCTCCCAGTTGACTGAACCCAAGCCCTACTTGCTATGGGGAAGGTAGAAGAATATACTATCAGAGTGAGAGTGGTATTGTAAAACAGCAAGTAAGGCTTTCAGATCAACAGTTTGTTAGTTCTTCAACTAAGTAGAATGAAAGGCTACTGCCATACATTGAATTAGACCCTTAGACCGGTTAGCTTTGTATTTAGTTTCATAGCTTATTAGGGTGTCATTCAGCAATCCTTTACAGCTCTGCCTGAAGTGGACCATATAGAACTTTATGTGCTTTATGTCTAAATGATTTAACACATCTAACCACATTACTGCATTTTCAGCTCACTGCTAGAGATTTAATTGAGGCACTACCTGCCCTCAATCTAATCCTTTTGCCTGATTTCTCCACTTGCCCAGTCCCCATAAGGCTTGACCATTAGTTAATGGGCTTAGAAAGGAAATTTATATTATAGCCTGGGCCTCTCGCTCTTGGAGTTTTCTCCTGTCCCGTGGCAAACAGCTTGCTCTTTATTTTGCACAATAGTGATGCATGGTATTTTTCTCTTGACATTGCTTTATGCTACCAAAGAAGGGGACCCCTTAATATCCTGATCCTAACATCCCAAGCTGGTTTCCCCAGCAGGCAGGGTGAGAGAGGCATCAGCGAACAGATGGTCTGGCCGATGTCCAGTTCCATGCCCTTTGCTGTGCCAAATCCTGCAAAGTGTGGCGTTTTCATTTCATTCCTAAATTTCATCCTGTCCCACACCCTTAACTGCTCCCAATTTCTTAAGTCAAAAACTATTAATTGAAGTCATGCAGTGCTTACATGCACACATTTACTTTATTGAAAGATTTCCCTGCTTAATTGTTATTGAATAAAGACACAATTGCACCCATAAATCATTTCTAAAAGGACAAAGCCAAGCCAGAACAAATGGCCCATGCCATCTGCTTGTGATAAAGTACACAAGAATAGATATATCTACTGGAAAGGGTTCACCCTGCATATTGCTGAAGAAATAGAACTTATATCCAACAATTTAGTGGAGATTGGGCTTAAGTCAGCATATTAAAAAAGCATCCTCTGCACTACACCTTATAGATGCAATGTTGTTCTTGTCAAAAAGTTGTTGTTTCTAAAAGAGTTTGCTTAACAATCAACTGGTCACATCACAGACAGTGGACTTTGAAACTATCAGTCTAATATTCTTTGGAATAATATTAAAGAATGATGGAATTTGCTAAAATTTTGATTTTACTAAAGGCTTTTTATAATCAGAGTAGTCTTGAAAATGGTCGTTTCAAATGTATTTCAAAACAAAAACAAACAAACAAACAAATCAATCAACCAGTCAGTCAATCAATCAAAAGCCTAACATGAGTCTCCTCAAATTATTTCTTTCTCCTCATTTGCCTGTTGAATTATTGCCTCAACTGATTTCACACAAACATTTTCAAGTGTCATCAGGCATCTGAATGGAAGTAGAAAAAGAAAACTAAGACACAGTTCTTAGACAGAAAAAAATGGTGAGAACAGCAGCTGAAGATAACATGAGAGGTCTGAAGATATTTCTTTTTGTCAAGAAGAAGGTGAATTTTCTGTTCTTTCCTGTTAAACTTTAAGGTGTTTTTGCCCCAAAGACAATCTAGTTCTCTTTGTGTCATGCTGAATTCTATTGATTTCCAATCATTAAAAGAGCCATCATATCAGTGTATAGAGTTTATTTCTTTCCTGCGTGGAAAGAAATCCACTGAACGTGGATGAAAATTTCAACTCACCAAAATGAGGATTTTGTTGTTTTTTATTTTTAAAACCAGGTTGTTGACTTTAGCCATACATTTGAATATGTTGATAGGGCAATTATTTTGGCAAATATTTTCTCTTTTCTCCCATTTGCACTTTTTATATAACGGTTTACTGTAATTCATTAAGGAAAAATTAAGAAGAAGAGGAAATTACTGATCCCAATTTTGATTATTTAATTTGTAATGTTATCATAGATGACAAATGCTGCAAGTTGTATGATTGAAAAAAGTGTTTTCAACATTGGTGTCTGGTGAAAGATGAGATACAAAATCCTATAATGGTTCTTAATATAAATATCTACCTTTTGCACTATATTTTACCTGGAGGAGTCTAGCTGTGTAGTCTAAATGCCTTTCAGCTGATATTATGATGTAGGTTGTGTCCTACTACTTGGGTTGCATCTGTGCAGCACTGTTACAGCAGTCTGAATTATCATGGTTTCAAAATGGGGAATGCAAAGGTCTGTAGAGTGTTGGTGCCCTTAGCATTCTCTACTGGAGAGCTGAAATAATTGTCTACAAGGAATTTTAAGTTCCTTCTCACCAAACTACAAATGTAGGACTCTCTAGAATGAAGCCTTTGCCATTCCAGTAGGGTATAGTCTAACATTATAGCCCAAACAGTACATTTCTCATAGAAGAAAATCTTCCCATGAAACCTGAATACTTGGGCAGGAATAAGTTCCCAGCACTATGAATCTGAAGCCTGTTGTAACCAGTGCAATTTGTTTAAAAGCAGTTTCATGTGCACTGTGGTCTCCGCATCAATCCAGCTGCAGTCTATTGAACTAGGTTGCTTGTACATAAACTACTCTGGCCAGGTTCTCCCCATCCAGAAAAGACTGTACTTGTCAGCCAGCAAAAGGTGGCTAGCTATAGGTACTCCAAGCCACTTTGGTCTCCAGAATAACTTCCAAGCTATGCACCTGCTCCCACAAGGGGAGCACAGCTCCTTCTAGGGCAGGAATCTTTCCTAAGTTCACAAATCCAGGAACCATCAATGCACAGAATTTTTGATCCTATTGGGATTTATCTTCATCTTCCTTGGCTTTCATTCAGCCCATGAAAGCATATTGCATATATCTTCATAGCATTTTTTAAACTTCAGTAACATTGAGCCTTGCTATTGGTTTTGCTAGTAAAGCTGCTAGTAAAGGTTTTTCATAGCTGGTATACATTTTATCCACTGAATCATCTCATTTAAGCCACATAGTAATTTCCTAATATAAATTAAGCAATTTATTAGTTTCAACAGCTGGCCTTCTCTAAATGCCAAATACAGGATTTTAACAGATTATGCTTCCCCACTCCCACTTTTGCTTTATTTAGAGCAAAGAATGATGAATATTCTGCAGCCTTCAAGCTGTATATGCCTCTAGCATATGGGCAGTTTTGTGCAATAAGTTTGTTCTCTTTCAGATAATATCCGCTTCTGATTTATCGCATGGAGGATGATCTACACAATTATTACAGAGCCACTGTGTTATAGTAGTGATGGAGTATTTGACTCAGGAATGAAATATTCAGATTTAGGTTCTTAGCTATAGAAATCACCAGGCCAATCATTCCTTCAATCTGATTGATTTTTTTTACAAGATCGTTGAAAAATGTGTTGGAAGAAAATGATGTATGCTGCCTTCATCTTATAAATATGGGATATATTAATGAAATAAATTGAATGACAACATGAGAAACTTTTTGTTGAAGGACTTTATTACATAAAGTCACTATCCAATGGGATTCGTGTGATCAGGTTAGTGGAAACTTACTGGGATGGTGATCCTTATTATCACCATGTAACTGCAACACTTCACCAATCAGTAGTCCCATGAACGTACTTTTAGTTAGCAGTGTAACTATGCCCTCTTGGAATTCTGCTTCTCTTTATTTATTTTTTCAAAATACTTTTATAAAAGCAACTTTACAATTCCAGCAATAGCTGGATAAACAAACAATCCAAACCAAACTTGTAAATTGAGATAAGGTGGAGTGTTAAAAAGTGGGAGAGCAGAGCCGGCCCAAGGTAATTTTCAAGTGTAAGCGAAACAGAATTTTGGTGCCCCCCCCCCAAAAAAAACCAATCACCAAGAAATAAAAGGTGGAAGGTAGAGGTGAATAGAATGGATAAAAGAGTTTACCTTACAAACCAGAAGTTTATTACAACATTATGTTCATATAGTAACATTACATAGAATTAACGCCAATTTTGCATTTTAGAATGCAAATATTTTAATAAACTTTGCAACAATTTTAATTTTTTTGTTATTTTTAGTCTACAAGTACTACACTAAGGTTTCCTGGTCATGCTGTCTCAGATTTTTCAGACTTCGGACTTGCTAATAATTAGTTTTGTTTTGGAGAATGCACCCCCAGGAGAATAGACACTTCCTTTTTCAGGAAGCGAACTCTTGTCCTTCAGAAGTGCCACGCCAGCCTGGACCATTGTCATGGGGGTGGCAACCTATCCAGCCTCTGGCCCCTTCACTTGAGTGGATATTTCAACATCCAGTTTTCCTTTATACAAATTAACTTGAACACTTTTAAAAATTAAAAACTGATTTTTCTGGCTTTCAATTTTGAAAACTCCTGTACTAGGGAATCTGTTTCCATTTCATCCAACAAGCTATTTTCAATGGCCAAGGTTGATAGTCCATTCAAGCGCTCTTGACTCACAGTAGATCTTAAGTAATTTTTTATAAGTTTTAATTTTGAAAAACTTCTTTCACCGCTGGCCACGGATATTGGAAGTGTTAAAAGAATTCTCAACGCAATGTAGACATTTGGGAAAGTATCCTCCAAACCACGATTTATGAAAGACAAGGCTTCAGCTGGGAGACTTCTAGGGGGTAGCATATTTGCAAGTATTTGTAGCTCATCATACAGATTATCACCATTCACATCATGGTCTTCTCCCTATGACTTCCTCTCACATTATTATACATGGCCGTCAAGTCTCCCCTCAACCTTCTCATCTACATGCAAAACATGCCCAGATCTTTAAACCGCTCCTCATAGGGATTATTCTCCAAAGCCTTGATCATTTCAGTCACTCTCCTCTAGACAGATTCATGTTATCATTTAGAATTACAGTAGAGTCTCACTTATCCAAGCCTCGCTTATCCAAGCCTCTGGATTATCCAAGCCATTTTTGTAGTCAATGTTTTCAATATATCATGATATTTTGGTGCTAAATTTGTAAGTACAGCAATTACAACATAACATTACTACGTATTGAACTACTTTTTCTGTCAAATTTGTTGTATAACATGATGTTTTGGTGCTTAATTTGTAAAATCATAACCTAATTCAATGTTTAATAGGCTTTTCCTTAATCCCTCCTTATTATCCAAGATATTCGCTTATCCAAGGATTAGCTTGGATAAGTGAGACTCTACTGTACTCATTATTTTTCCTGGAAACTTTCCAAGGCCTGAAGCTAGGAGCTATGGTGGCACAATGGGTTAAACTCTTGTGCCAGCTGAACTGCTGAACTGAAGGTTGGGTTGCTGACCTAAAGGTTGCCAGTTCGAATTTGCAAGACAGGGTGAGCTCCCGTCTGCCAGCTCTAGCTTGTAGGGACATGAGAGAAGTCTCCCAGTAGGATGGTAACACATCTGGGCATCCCCTGGGCAACATCTCTGTAGATGGCCAATTCTCTGACACCAGAAGCAACTTGCAGTATGTTCTCAAGTCGCTTCTGACAAGGAAAAAAAGCTGATGGTTTGTAGATCAGTCATAAAGAAATTACCATAAATAAATGTCTCTTAAATATTTTGCCAATATCTGCTTATTATTCCTTCTATCCAATAGAGAAAAGTTCCATAATAACCTCAGGCCCATCATGAAAGTTGGGCAAGGTTACCTTCCGTACAATTTACAGAATCTTTCACCTAGCATGAACACAGAACTTTTGGTAGGTAAAGGTAAAGGTTTTCGCTTGACGCGACCGACTCTTGGGGTTGGTGCTCATCTCCATTTCTAAGCCGAAGAGCCGGTGTTGTCCATAGACACCTCCAAGGTCATGTGGCCGGCATGACTGCATGGAGCGCCGTTACCTTCCCGCTGGAGCGGTACCTATTGATCTACTCTCACTTGCGTGTTTTCAAACTGCTAGGTTGGCAGAAGCTGGGGCTAACAGTGGGCCGCAAGTTCAGCAGCTCAGCACATTAACACATTGCGCCATCAGGGCCCCCACTTTAGGTAGCTCTACTCAAATGAAATCATCCAAATGAAATCATTACAAAGGAAATCCAGTTAGTTCATCCTTTCATAGACCAAAACAGTTTAATGGAGACACCCAACCCACATAAACTGGATTACTCAGGATGAGGTCAGAAACAACCAGTCAGCTAATCATAGAATCATATGGGACATCCAGTCCAAAACCCTGCCATACAGGAAGAGCACAATAAAAGCACCCCCAAAAGATGGCCTTCCAGCCTCTGTTTAAAAACCTTAAAAGGAGAAGCTTCTACTGAACTATGAGGCAGTGAGTTCCACTGCTGAACAGCTCTTACAGTCAGTAAGTTCCTCCTAATGTTCAGTTGGAATCTCCTTTTCTGTAATTTGAACCCACTGCTCCATTGAGTCCTAGTCTCCAAGGCAGCAGAAAACAAGCCTGCTCCCTCTTCCTTAAGACATCCTTTTAGATATTTAAACATGGTGAGCATGTCTCCTCTCAACCTTCTCTTCTGCAGGCTAAACAGACCCAGCTCTTTAACCTGCTAATCATAGGGAAGGTGGGAGCCCCCAATAGCACAGTGTGCCAGCAGGACAGATGACTTCCCCGTTCGAATCCAACCTGGGGAGAGCACGGATGAGCTCCCTCTATTAGCTCCAGCTCCATGTGGAGCAGTCTGAATCAAGGTAAATCAGGATGGTGGCGATGAGGAGAGCAGCCAGGTAGGGAACATTTAAAAAATGGTAATCAACGATATGGGAAATAAAGAACATGGACAGATTGACTTTCCTGATGAAGAAGCATCATGGAAAACCAATCAAAGAAACAGGAATATATGAGAAAAGGACAGACACAGATTGAAGGAACTCCATAACTGAAATAAGAAATAGCCAACCCAGGCAATATAAAAGGGGGGGCACAATCTGCCCCCTAATAAAATAAAACAACTACTCCTCTACATCCAGCAACTTGCTCCACAAAGAGACTAGACTCATTGAACCGAAGATCCAATGGAATATACCGATCCTCTCCCCCTCACCCAATCCCCCCTCCCTCACCACGAATTCCATGTTTTTTCTTTTATTTTTAATTGTAAATTAAAAAAAATCAATTAAAAATATTCAAAAACAATTTTTTTATCATAACTGTATGCATTGCATTGCTGCTGCTGACTGACCTGAAGGTGGGCACTGACTGGGCAGGCAGGCACAAGTGAGATGGTTTTAACAGCAAGATAGAAGCTGCTCTGCTACGATCAGTCAGCCGCGCCCTAGCACCTCCTGGCTGGCTGCTCCACGTGGTGGGTGGCTCGAGGCTATTCCTGCACAAAAACAGCCAAAATGGCTGATGGGAGTCCTGTACGCATGCGCACAGAAGCCCCATCGGCCACTTTGGGCGATGGCATGCCTGTCCTGTGCATGTGCTGCACTCAGGGCCTGCATTGCCGGCGCCAGGACAAAGAAGGCCCATCGGCCATTTTAGGCGATGGCATGCCAGTCCTGTGCCTTTGTGCGCATGCGCTGCATGCAGGGCCTCCATTGCCGGCGCCAGGACAATTTGGACAAACACCATGACCGGAGCAAAACGGGGGTGCTGCCGAGGCCTCCACACAGCGCCCCCCCCTCGCCTGCGCCCGAAGCCAAGGCATATTCAACATACTACATTGGACCGGGCCTGTGGGAGAGAAGGACAATACCCCCCCCCCCCCCCAAGTGTGCTGGTATAGAAGTGGATAGGGCTCATCAAATGTAATAAGTGATGGAATCACAGCACAATCCAGGCTATTGGTGGGTTTGACACCTGCTGTGTTGCTCTTTGGGTAGCAAGATAATAATTCTATAACATACCTTCCAAACTCATAGAGATATCTAGATGACTTTTACAAATTGTCAATCTTGCCTTCTATAGTTGTAATAGTATATTTATTGTTTTTCCTCATTTTGGTTGTAAACCTATTTGGAATCCATTGGAAAATTCCCTAAACCAATAAATAAAAGTATAATTTGTATCAAGCCAAACATTTCATAGTGCCTCTCCCATTTCTTATGAAGGAAAATATTAAAAACAAAACTTAACCACAATGTAAAGGATCTAGATTTTTGGACAATGGTAAGTGATTTAGTTATTTTGACATAATCTAACTAACCGAGTCACTATTTATGCTTCATTCATGCTTGTTGATTTCTACATAGCTATGCAATATATTATATGGGAATGTCCCATTATCCACCAGTAACTAACTTCTCAATATACATACTACAATAGTGCTGAAAATAGCAGCGCTAGTTCAAGTTCACCAATTATACATTAGTGATCTGCAATATTGTATATCAGTTTTTGTTGCATCTGTCCAAATCTCACCAGTATCCTTTTGTCTCTTTTCTTTGGTTGAGAGACACTGTTTTTGTTTTCCACATAGAAATTCATTAATACACATTGTTTTTAAATGTTGTCCATAATAAACAAACATATATTTTTACCCTGTTTCCTATATGCTTTCTTTTTTATACATTTCTATCATTCATTGGGGTGTGTATATATGTATGGTTTTTCCTACTGCAATTGTAGAATGTATGTGGAATTTTGGACATATTATATTTCTCTGAAATGTACTGCAAGTCTTGGAAATTGTGAATTTCTAAAGCAAGGAATAATTTGTCTCAGAAAATGAACAATTTCAGCAAGGATCTCAAAACTACCGAAATATTTCCACCATTCACCAAGGGTATTTAGTTTACAGCCTATTAGTAGCATCAGGAGTATAGCTGCTTGACTGAAATGGTTCTTTGCATGCATAGAAGCCGTGATACTCATGTGGAATTTCATTGTCAAAAAGAGAGGCTGTGCAGACATGGAGGAATGGAATATGTCTTCTGTTTTTCTACATGTTGAGTTACTTCTCGCCCCACTGAAACAAAAGCTAAATGCTGCTTGTGAAAGAGCTGTATGCATCATATGGCAGTAGAGTTGTGGACTAGAGTCCTGAGAGTACAAGAACTGGAATTATTCCAATCACTTCACTGGATTTGACTGTTCTGTTTTTTCTCATCCACCCACCTTTTCAGCATTCTGAATCCCAGTGTGATTTTAAGCCTAGGCATGAGCTGCATATTACCATGTTCAATTGCATTGCTTTCCAAAAAAGGATCCCAATCACAGTTGGGTTGTCAGGGTTTTCTTTTATTTTAGTTCCCCCCCCTCCCTAAACTGCTACCGCATACAAACACAGACTAATAACAGTCATTGGGATATTGATGGAAAGCAAAATAGGAGGGATGTTTTCCTTATTATGCCTGGTGTCATCCCATTTCCTTTTCTCAGAAAGCATACAGTCCTGATTAATGAAAAATTTTCTGGCTTCCTTTCAGTGTCTGGCTTCAGAACATTTGCTATTTGATATCTGAGATACGTACAGCATGTTCACAGCGAATTCTCCAACTGAAAACAGCAGAGTTCAAACCAAGTCAATTAATTCACGGAGTGAATGGATTCGAGCCCAGAATCTCATGCCTTGTGGAGGCCTCTTTGATGCTCCTGCCAAAAGATATCTGTTTATAAATGCAGCAAATGTAACTATTTGATACTTATAGCTCTTACGGTCTTATGTGATTTCTTACTCCCCTTGTTATGGCTGATCTTTGATAATTGAATTACATTTGCAGACATTTCAAGCATTTTTTTCTCTCCCTCTGTAGTCTGCCCCCCTTCCGTACTATAACCCAGCCAGTGGCTTCAATGGTTTCACATTTCCTCCTTATGCCCCCACCCTTGTTGCCTTGGATATTCTGCTGAAGTCAGGCATAATAAAGCCCTATCCAATATCCACAAATGCAGCTGAGCCTCCTCCTTGAACCTGTGTTGTTGCATTGGAAGCAGCAAGAGCCTTGCTTATCTAAGAAAGCAGAACCATTGGGTGCATGACCTCGATGAAAACTACCACAGCAAATGCTCTGAAGCACTCAGCAACTTTCATGTACATGGTACACATTTATTCAATTTATAGTCTGCAGAGGAGCTGCCAGTGTAATGCAGCCACCTCTTTGGCAAGAAGGATCAGATGTTCCAGAATGGAGATTAATTTTTCAAACCTCACATCAGCAGCTGTTCTAAATCTGGAGCTAGAGGACATGCACTTACTCTGCCTGAAAACACAGTAAGGAAGGTGGTGAGGTGGATTTTGCCAGGACATTACAACTGCTGTGTCCATGGGGGATACGTTTCTGGATTTTGTGTGGATATATGAACAATGGACAGTAATGAACTAAATTGAAATTTGCCCCAAGAAAACCATATAGCTGTGCTTGAGGGCATATTTTGTCATACATGGATACATGAAGCTGTGGATACTAGTACCAAAGATATTGGGGTGAGTGATGGTGGCGATAATCCATTAAGCTCTACAAACTAAGAATTTATTACAACTCATTGCAGAAGGAAAGACTGAGGCCTTTTCTACACTGCCAGTTATTCCAGGTTATCACAACAGAAAAGCCACATGATCTGATTTGAACTGGGTTATCTTAGTTTACACTGCCATATAATCCAGTTCAAAGCAGATAATGTGGATTTTATAAAAATGTGTAACATGGGCCTGAGAGAGCTTGTCTGAAAAACTGAAAGCATATTCTGTCAGATGAAGATTATGATGAAGACAACAATTCTGATGATGACGATATCCTCTGAAATCTTTCTCATCTTGTGCGGATTTTACTGTGGTACTGTCACTAATGGTGTGCATGTCAGCTATGGACAAGCAGATAGGGCACTCATTCACATGCATATTCCTGTTCAATCCATGTGTATCCTTTTTGGGTTACCACCATTCTTAGATCTCCTAATGGAAGCCATGGCTCATAAACAGGATGTAACTGCAACAATGCTACAGATTGTTTCATGGTAGCTGTGGAAGTCCCAGAATCTCAGTTCCAAGTTAAAGGCCTTGCATTGAGGAAATAAAGCTTAATTTCATTATCATAAGGATGATTGTAAGCAGCTTTAAACTGTACTGCTTCCTGTTTATCTTACTCATGGCCTTGATCTAAGCAATATTTACTATTTAGAGATAATTGCTTATTTTTTAATTTTTTTTCCACAGTCAAGTGGAGCATTTTAGCACAGCTGAATTGCTGCGAGCCTTAGTGGAACAAATCTATTAGCAGTATGGCTTGAAACACTACACAAAAGAGCCCTGTGTGTGGTCTGTTCGACATGCTTTTCACTTCCTTATGTTAAACAATAAATCTCTGAGTCAGCTAGAACTTGGGAGCTTAGCATCCAAGGAGAGCTGCATTTTATCTTTTATTCATTGGCAGGAGCATAGCTGTAGGAGGTATTCAAATCACACTTTTATTTAAACAAACACAGCTGGATCACATCCTCTTAATACAGCAATTCTCTAATGAAAAATAACAACATAGCAGTTATCTCTCTTCTTTTGTGCAGCTCTCAATTTGCTAAATTAGGTAGGCTTCAATCCTGTATAAAATTTGGCATGTTTTCATGACCAGAGCTCATAGCAAGTAACTGCAAACTCATAATGGTGATGCAGTTATAGCGAGGCATGCGAATCATGCATCCTTTTGCTGCTGTACAAGGTTATATTTGTATATTGTATTAACAGCCTGCTCTGCAAGACCTTTTTCCTCAGACAGATCATTCCATGTATTTAACACTGAGCTCCCCTGTTATTTTCTATTATGGCTTAGCATAATGTGTACAACCTGATCTAGTGCTACAAATCTGGAGTTCTCTCGGTTGAAACACTCCAATATGTTGTGTTTGCATAGAATTTTTTGTTTTGTTTCCACTGCATTTCTCAAAATCAGAACTCTCGCCCCATCTACATCCTTATAGAAAATTATGCTTATTTTAGTACATGCATTTTTTCATAACACCTCTACACTGGCCAGTTAATCTGTGGCTGTCTGGAGCAGAAAAGCTCCAGATAGGCCCTGGAGGCAGCCACATGTTCCATCCTGAAACTATGGAAGGTTGGAGTTCAGGCAGTTCAGCTGAGCCATCACCTTATCTATTCGTGTTGCCATCACTACTCCTGACCATTGTGGACATCCCATACTAACATCAGCAGAGGATCCCACACGACAAGGAAGAAGGAGGGAGCTGGTCTTACCTCCTTCTTTCTGACCATGTCTTCTTCTTTTTGATCACGCAGATCTCTGAGGCCATCAGGAAATGGTGATGGCAACATGAATAGTAAGACAACTTCCCCCTTTTCCCTGTACGGATGAGCATAGAGGAACGGGGATGGCAGCAGACTGGTCCCAGCTGGACCTGATCTTAATTCCACACAATCCTGAAAATGCAGGGTTGATCTAGAATTTCATTGCCTGACCTTTCTTCATGTGACACATGTGCAGAGAGACAAAAGAGCTTTTATCTACTCCAGCCAAGTTTGATGTAGAAACAGGAAATCTCACAAATATTTTTTCATTCTCCACAGGGCTAAACTGGTTTAGCCTGCAGTATCTACCAAAAGTGCAGGGACATCATAGAGACATTAAGGATAAAATTTACATAGACTATGTGTTATATTGCTCATGTAGATTAGCCCTTAATGTCTTTTCTCATTGATAAAATGTATTTGCATTCATTTTTGAAGTTCATACTTTTATCTCAGGATCAAGATCCTTAGTTTTCAGGGTGAGGGAGAAAAATCTCAGGACATGAGGATAGACTGGAAAAACAGAATTTGAT
Organism: Anolis carolinensis; assembly: GCF_035594765.1. Lineage (NCBI taxonomy): Eukaryota > Metazoa > Chordata > Lepidosauria > Squamata > Anolidae > Anolis > Anolis carolinensis. The sequence continues at coordinate 171,763,789 of NC_085844.1, forward strand.
CTCTCTTTAATTAGGCTTGATGTTTTTCATTTGAAAAGCATATTCTGTGGAACTGGCATTCTCTATGGAACAAAGGCATTGAATATTTGCCTTTGTACTTGGAAACCGCCCTGAGTCCCTTCGGGGAGAGAGGATGGGTTAGAAATGAATTATTATTATTATTATTATTATTATTATTATTATTATTATTATTATTATTATTATTATCTGTGGTTGATGTTTACTGGATCACAATGATCATATTTAAGGGTGCTTTTCTGGGAGAATGGTCAAGTTAAATAATCCATTGAGATTCTTTTTTTATCCCTAGCTTTTGTGTTCCGTTTCTCTAAATGTCAGTTTAGTTCATAGCAATTATTGTTGTTGTTATGCAGGCCCATTTGCCTGAGTAGTGAGAAGTTGCGGGTCAAAGTGTCTGTATTTGAGAGAAAGCAATCACAGGAGACTTAGGATGCTTTTATACTAGAGAATTAATACCGTCTGACAGCAGTTAACTCTCATGGCTCAATGCTAAGGAATCACAGGAGTTGTAGTATTACTAGGTTTTTAGCCTTCTTTGCCAAAAAGTGCTGCTGCCTTATGAAAATAAATAAATAAATAAAGTGGCAGTCCATTACACCATTCTGGGTCTTCAGTTTTAGCCAGCTCTAATGAAAATTCTTACATCTGTTTCAATCCATATTCAAATTAACACCTGTTTCTCCAGCTATATGAATAGTATCATGCTCCAAAAATAACTAGTTACATTTGCATTGATCAAGTATCAGTTTTGTTGCAAAGACAACAAAGAACATGTATTTGGTTTATGCCAAATTCCAGCCCACATCATTAGATTAATTTCATTCTCAGTCAGACCATGATTACCAATCAGTTACTCAGGGAAATGCTCATTTACAATATTCTAGATTAAAATAGATGTGAAATCTAATAAAATGGGGGTTGAAATCACAATGATAAGTATATTAAATGTATTTAGTGTAGCTGCTTTGTAAGTGTAGACTCTGAATAAGAACCTTGTACACAATGAAGCAGTTTTATCCATATTGTTTGATCAGAACCAGTTTGAACAGTTAGGCTAGGATCACAATTTTTGCTATGATGTGCCATACTTACTGCCATGTGGTGGCCACTCTGCCTGCACTGCTTTATAAAGAGACATTGTGACTGAGATTGGTACATGGATAGCCATGGGCAAGACATGGAGAGGAATGTGTCCGTACTGATACAGAGAAGAGTTGAACTTAACAAGCAGGTTAGAAAGGGCTGGTAATCTTAGTGTGTCCAGAGGCAACCTATTAAGGATAGGAATGTAAAGGGTGGCACCATGCACAAGATATTTGGCAAAGAAGACAACTCTTCTAGCAATTGTCCACCCACAACTGATGGCGCAAAAACAAATAAAGTAACCTTGGCATTGACCTTGAGGAATGAAGTCCAGTCAAAACAATTTCCTTAGTATGACAAGTAATATGTCTGGGCAAAGTGACAACTTGTAGATTTTTGTCTATTGATGTGCATCTTCTTTGGAGGCAACACTCATGTCTGCCAGTATAGCCTGTCAAATCTGGGTCTAATATTAACACAATTCCTTCCAGTGGCATAGAAACAAAGGGGAAGTGATTTAACTGTGGATAAGCACCCAACCATCCACATATTAAAACTGTCTCCTAATCATTTGGTTTAATTATTTCATAGTTTATAACTTGAAAACAGATTTTAAATCCCATTTATTTTAACAATAATTTATTGAAGAAATTGTTATTAGTTTTCATGCTGAGAATGATCATTAAAAAACAGAGATATTGACTAGCCAAAACTCACACAAGACCACTGCAGTGCTGTGGCATGAATTAAGGTCTCCCTGACCAAAGTGAAACTTCTTCAAGAGTTTTGATGGACTTATTTTTGATAACAATGTGGTAATGTCATATTTCATGTGCAAAGAGAAGACATTCCATAAATGTATCAGGAATGGCTGGTACTGGAGAACTTTCGAGAAATTAAGAGAAAGGTTGTAGTCTAAAGTAAATGCGTCTTATTTATTGAATAAGTGTACCCTTAATGAAGTAGTGCTTCCTCAAACTATAAATCATTTCTTGTCAAAATAAAGATGTACAATATGAATCTTCATTACAGTGATCAACTTAAACTGCATTATACAAACTGATATTTCATGTTATTATGTGTAGCCGCCCATGAGTCTATAATTCCAAATAGAACCCACTGTAAGGAATCTTACAGGTAGATCACTTAATGTCAAGCTGATATCATGCAGGCTGTAAACAAAGTCAGGCATGAAAATAGGTGGCTTTTGACAAATGAAATTAGGGCTAACATGTAGATTAAGAATAAAACTGCTTAACTTCGATTGGCTTTTATAATGAAATATTTAAGAAACATTCTATTAATACATTTCTTTTTTAAGTTATGATGTGACAGTGAGAATTTCTGCAAGTCGTCCTAAAGTGTGGATGACCATGACAACTCTTGAGAAAATCACCTAAGGTCTTTATTTATATGAAGGAGGCCAAACAGTAGACACACCAGTGGCTTGTTAAACTCACTGGCAGGCTAGTGTTGTCTTGGCTGGCCTGCCTTCCAATGTCAGACAAGAAGGGAAAGCAATTGGCATCGCTTCCATGCAGTAAACACTCGGTGGAGCTTTGCCTGTGGATTTAGGTCACACTTCACCAACTTCAAAACCGCTGGAAGAATTTTTCATCTTGTTTTGCTCTGTGAATTGGAGAAATTGGATGTAGGCAGTAACATTGTTATGTGCTTCCCATCTTGATGTGCACTTGTCTCATTGGTAAAACACAGAAGTACATTCAGTCCTTTGAAATTGTTCATTAACAACAATAGCATTGTTTTTGGATACCACAAGAAAGGACTTCTTTGACTGATATAGACAGAAAAACGAATATTTCCCAAATTATAGCACTCAAATTCCTTAAGATGCCCAGCCTAGGATAAGTGGGACAATGCATCTGAAACTTATAATTTCTCAATTTGTGTTCTAACTGGAGCAAATTACAGGGCGCTTCAACACCACTGTTCAAGGAGCTCCATTGGCTGCCATTTATTTTCTGAGCCCAATTCAAGGTGCAGGTGATCACCTACAAAGCCCTGAACGGTTTGGGACCCATCTACTTTCGTGACCGCATTTCCTCCTATGAACGCTTGTCGGGGGAGGCCCTCCTCTTGATCCCACCACCTTCACAATCGCGGTTGCTGGGGATGAGGGAGGGGGTCTTCTTAATCGTGGCCCCTCGGCTCTGGAACTCTCTCCCCAGGGAGATCAGGCAGGCCCCCACTCTCCTCACCTTTCGGAAGAGCCCGAAAACTTGGCACTTCCAACAGGCCTTTGGTGACTGATCTCCATACCCTGTTTCCCCTAAAATAAGACATCCCCAGAAAATAAGACCTAGTAGAGGTTTTGCTGAATTGCTAAATATAAGGCCTCCCCTGAAAGTAAGACCTAGCAAAGTTTTTGTTTGGAAGCATGCCCGCCGAACAGAACACCAGAGCATGCAGGATCAGTAAATGTACCTACCATAAAGTGTTAAACATGGAAATAATGGTAGTAACAAGAAATTTTTGATAGGATTCACAGTTTGTCTGGTTATGCTGGTTTGTGATGACAACTACTGTACTGTATATAATAAACGTTCTTTTTTTTGTTCAACAATAAATGTGAATACTTTTTCATGGAAAAATAAGACATCCCCTGAAAATAAGACCTAGAGCATCTTTGGGAGCAAAAATTAATATAAGACACTGTCTTATTTTCGGGGAAACACGGTAGTAACGGATTGACCTGTTGCTTATCTCACTTATTATACCCTATTCCTTTAGCAGGCCATAGTGTATGCCTTCGCCAGCACTTTAACGGGACAATAGTTCTGGGATCTACCTCACCTTGATTGAATCTGACACTAATTGCACTTTTTTGGCCCAGTTCTTTTTTAGAGCCGACCCAGGATTTTATCATAGTATATTTACTGTATCTTGACCTATGCTATGACTTGTTTTATTGTTGATTGATTGTTTTATTGTTATATTTTTATATTGTTTGTGACCTGGGCTTGGCCCCTTGTAAGCCACCCCGAGTCCCTTCGGGGAGATGGGGAGGGGTATAAAAATAAAATTATTATTATATTATTATAATATTGTTTAAAATGTGTCCACCTTAATCCTGTTTATACACAGAACTGTTTTCCCTCATGTTTCCTTTTTATTTTTATGCATACATAGCTGCTTGAGATTCTAATATTTTGAGTATTATGTGAATGCATTTTTCCCATAGGATTTTGGCCAGATTTGTACATGCTTCAAACATCCAAGCATTCACAGGAAAGTGAGCATTTGAACAACATAATCAGTAAATTCCATAGACTTCTAGGCATATTTTTCTGTATAAGCCTGGAAATTTTAGTCAAAACATTTACTAAAAAAACCTGGGTTGACTTATGCATGAGTCAGTGTACGTATTGTACCTTAACTCTTATTTTTTTAAAAACCTACATATTAGGATATTTAATATTTGATTTCTGCAAGCTCCAAAGCCATGACGATGTCAACACACAGCATTTCCATCCATAAGTATGTATGAGCAACGAGCATAGCAAGACCATGGTTGTCATTGTCAGCATTATTTATTTTGCCCAAAGCAATAATAATAATACACCAAGGAGCAATTCAAAAACAACCATGATCAAACATAAAATCAGTGATATACCTAATAAAATACCAAACAATGCAACCCCTCCCCCCAAACTAACAAACTAACTAGTCCAGCAACTTCAAGCTAAATGGGAGAAAGAATAAAGCCTAACACAAAAATTAGGATATACTGTCAGTCCCCAAGTTATGAACAAGATAGGTTTTGAAGGTTTGTTCTTAAGTTGAATTTGCATGTAAGTTGGAACAGGTACATTTTAAAGTGTAACTCCACACACACACAAGCTTCAGTGGAGACACTTTTCCCCCTTGATAACTCTTTCGGGAGTGGATTTCCTTTTTTAGTGGTAGATTTCTCTCATTTCCTGTTGTCTCACCCCCCATTCTTAACTATGAGTCAGTTGTTTGCAATTCGGAAACTGTCTGTACTAGATACAAAGGCCAATTGATCACCACTACCATCCGTAATCAATATGTCTTCTTTATAGTATCGTTTCTCCCAACTCTCATGTGGTTCTCCTTTTTCAGTCTCTTTACATTTACATGGGCCGTAGCAGGGGGTGGGGCGGGGCATTAAAAGTTTTAAAAAAAAAACCTGAATTTTTTTATTTATAAATTGGTTAACCAATTACAGGTTTAGTATCCCTTATCTGAAATGCGTAAGACTAGAAATGTTCTGAATTTTGGAGTTTTCATATTTTGGAATATCTGTATTTTCATATCCATCATGAAATATATTGGTTATGGAACTGAAGTTATGGAAATGAAACATGGAGTTCATTTCTGTTTCATTTACACCTTATACACATAGTCTGAATGCAAATTAAAAATATTTTTAATACTGTTGTGTTTGAAACAAAGTCTGATACACTGAACCATCATCCAGCAAAAATGTTATTATCTCAGCCAATGGGGAAAATAGATTTTGGATTTCAAAATTATGAATAAGTGATGCTCAACCAGTACTCAATCTCTAATCCCAGCAGCACCATTCTCTAGGGATCAGCTTGATCAGTTTCCAAGGTGGTTGAGGCCAGAAAAGGAGGGGGCCCTTAATGTAAATCTCTTATGCCTTGCACAATGAGAAAATTACAGAACCGAGAGAGGAATTAATCCAGTGGTTCTCAAGCTATGGGTCCCCTGATGTTTTGGCTTTCAACTCCCAGAAATCCCAACAACTGGTAAACTGGCTGGGATTTCTGGGAGATGTAGGCCAAAAACATCTGGGGCCCCCAGGTTGAGAACCACTGATCTAAAATGATGGGTGATACACTCAATGTGTTTGAACCACAACCTGCTGGTGATTGTTTTTGTTTTTTAAAAGCATTCTTCTTTTTAAATGATGATATCAATGTTTACTCGAATCTCCACATTGGTAGCTTTAAGAAATGTGGTGTCTGTGATACCACTGATTGTCATCTATTTAAAGGCCTTGGCCAGAATCTTGTATCAGTTTATACTGAACTAGGTCCCCTTCTACACTGCCATATAAAATCCAGATTGTCTGCTTTGAACTGGATTATATGGCAGTGTAAAAGGGGCCTAAGCAATGTCTACTGGCCTGATGCAAAAATCTTGTCAGAAAAATCATCCAGCTATGTTCCGATCATTGGCAGAAGGGCCTTCCTCCTGCCAATGCAACTGATGCCTGGCAAAGTAAATTGGAATGGGGGAGTTATTATTGCGGCAATAACATCAAAATTATGATTAAGTCATGATAGAGAATATGAAACATAGTCACACAATCACTACTTGGTCACAATTTTTTACTATGATTTGATTGGAGTATGTAAGGAAGCCCAAAATATCTGAAGCACAAGATTGGGGAATAAATGACAAGAAAATCTGTGTTATATTTATACATTGGTCATGGATAACTTCTTAGGGCTCTTCCACACAGCCCTATATCCCAGAATATCAAGGCAAAAAATCCCACATATCTGCTTTGAACTGGGTTATCTGAGTCCATACTCAGATAATGTGGGATTTTCTGCCTTGATATTCTGGGATATAGGACTGTGTGGAAGGGCCCTTAGCGAAATCTCAAAGCATTACTGAAACCTGAGAGCATTCCTGTATTTGTTACTGTTGGGTGAAACTGATTTCACGATTACCATATATATTTGTGTATAAGTCGTCCTCATGTATAAGTCAAGAGCAGGTTTCAGAGCCAAAATTATGGATTTTGATATAATGTATAGATAAGTTGAAGGTTACTCCATGAAGAGAGGAAAGAGCCTGAACCACCTCAAAGTATTAGCCACGATTTTTAGCCACAACACCATTTTCTTGCCTGAATATTCAAAAAGGCCAGAAACAGTATCATGGCAGGGAGAGTAGCGGTGGTCAGTGCTATCACACTTTTCCACTCCATTCAGAGAAGGGGATGGTTCCTTTTAAAACAGAAAATAAAATATTATCCAGAATCATAATGTACTTGATCCAAAGGTGTTGTTCCAAACGTTTCCGTGGGCTTGTTTCCATGTGTCACTTTGACAAGTACTATTGTTAATCAGAGCCATCCTTAGATAATTTTCTGTAGTAGGCAAAGGTAATTTTGGCCGTGTGGGGGGCGGGGCCAGGTGGCATGGGGGTGTAGGCGGCACAGGGGGTGGGGCTGCACGGCATGGTAGGCGGGTCCAGGCTGCACGGGCCGCAGCCTGGCTGGGCCTTCCTGCCGCACAGCCTGGAGTGTGGCCCCGCCCCTGGGTGTACGCCCCTGCCCCCTGTGCAGCCCCGCCCCCACGGGAAGGCCCAGAAAGGAGGAGAAGGAGGCAGGGGATGGCGCCATCCTCCCGGGGCCTCGACGGGGGCCCCAGGACGATTGTGCCACAGGCAAAAGCCTACCTCGCCTGGAGGTTGGACCACCTCTGTTGTCAATAAAAGAAAACTAACTTTCTGTAAAGTTGTCTGTGTCTTCATCCTGTTCTCAACTACTTTCAAATCATAGAAACTGGCATAACAAAATTTTTGACATTAGTGATATATTAGTGACAGATGAGTGGTATGATTTATATATGAAATCCGGAACAATGTTTAACTGGGGTGGGGTTGTTCTCTCAGCACTTTTTCAGAGCTAAACCTCATTTAGCTAAGGAAACCCATGGTCAAGTTTCACAAGGGGCTAATATCTGATCAGACTAGCAGGTATTGGGGAGAGTTGTTTAACTTCTTTCAAGCTGTTATTGTGTGGATTTAGATCAGTGGAAAAGAGGCAAAATTCTATCTGCCAGCATGGCTATTCCAGTTAAATTCAGAATCCTCTGCACTTATCTAATGTTCTTAAAAAAAACACACCAAGCGATCTAACCTTATACCACGTGGATCATGTGTCATTTGGTTATCAGTCAAACTATTCCCATTCTATTTCAATTAAGCGTTCCCCTTCTGTTTCAGGGCTACTTGTGTTACATTGTTCCGTCATGTTTTTTTAAGGGCTGCCAATCTAATATTTTGTCATAATTGAATAATATTTGCAATTTTGTTAAACACTCTGCTCATTCTGTTTTTGATACGCTTTCAAAATTAATAGCCAATTCAGTTTGGGACATGATAAATGCTCATGTCAAAGACTAATCACATCTAGGTTTTGTTCCAACATAGTCCAGAGATTTTTTTTTTCTCCCTCCTCTCAAGTCTATGCATTTTTACAAACTCAGAATAAAAAGCATTGGCTTTCATCCAACCCCCAGAATGATATTCATTTAATGAATATTTTTACAACTATCAGGGTCATTGATGCTCCTGTTATTCTACAGCTTCTTCAGTTCTTCATGTGAGGACATTTAGTTATATGCCAATAGGACTAATACTTGACTCTTATTGATGCTCGTAGGAGCTATGTATCTTATTTTATCTTTATTGGAATAATCATGCTTTTGAATATTTCCACCCATTTCAGTTTAGCCACAATAACTTTTTATAGATTTATTATCCTTCATTTAAAGCCTTCATAAAACTACAGATGGGTGGCTATCGAGAGCATATATAAATGTACATTTTGCAGACTGCTTTCACTTGATATAACACATTTCTTAATAAGCTCTTTAATTTGTCCTTCAGGATTTTAATGCCTCATGCTAGGAATGATAGCAAGCCTGAATCTTCATGAATTCTGATCTGCAGTTAGGTGATTTATTTCTCTAGGATGTAAACCACATAACATATGAGGAGTGGAACTTAGTTACCTATTAACTTTGGTTATTCCCAAAAAAATTTGATGCTCTTTGCAGGGTTTTTTTTAATTGTGAATTTTGAGTAACAAAATTTCATAAAAAGAATATTTAGAAATGTATTTTGAGAAACTATATGTTTATACATTATATCCATTTCCCAGTGGATGTTAGCATTTTCAGAAATGTATCTTTTGAGCAACTATATGTTTATATATAAATATATAATTATGCTTTTCCCCAGTGGATGTTAGTTTTCCTAAAAAGGGAATGATTGGTATAGAAACAGGATATAAAAGAAAGGAGTGAAAACAAGCAAGATTGACAAGCACTGGAAATAGACCAATTTGTCCATCCCTATCTAATTGTTGCAGCAATGCAGTGTAGGTCTATGGGCCAGTGTCTGTTTTCAACACTCTCCTTGCCAGCTGGCTAGTTGTCTTGCGGATGGATGAACATAAGACAGCATTAGGAGATGGAAACAAGATTCAAGACAGAATGGGGACCTAGCTTGACAGAAATAAATATAAAAGGGATTCTGGGTCTATAGTAAACTCAGACCTTGAAAAAATTACATTTCTAGATCCCTCATTCACAGAATCCCCCAATTCTGGCAGCTGTAGTTCCCAAAAGTTATGTCTTCCAAGTTACTTCCAAGCTAGGTAGGAATCAGGATTAGAAAGCAGTAGCTAAGAAGGCTAACACAATTCTAGACTTTATCAACTGATATACAATGTCCCCAAGTTATGAACAAGATAGCTTTTGTAGGTTTGTTGTTAAGTTGAATTTGTTTGTAAGTCAGAACAGGTACGCTTTTGAAGTATAAATCCAGCCAAATATGTATATATAGATAGTTTTGGATAGCACAGGAAGGGGTTAACAGCATCTCTCAGTATAAACAGCCACTCACTATGTTCATGGAGCTCCCAGATGGCGTAGTGGACTAAGTGACTTGAAGGTTGGGTTGCTGACCTGAAAGCTGCCAGGTTCGAATCCCACCTGGGGAGAGTGTGGATGAGCTCCCTCTATCAGCTCCAGCTCCATGCGGGGACATGAGAGAAGCCTCCCACAAGGATGGTAAAAACATCAAAACATCCGGGCGTCCCCTGGGCAACGTCCTTGCAGACGGCCAATTCTCTCACTCCAGAAGCAACTCCGGTTGCTCCTGACACGAAAAAAACAAAACAAAAACAAACTATGTTCGTCATCAGTCAGTCTGGGATCCAAGCCAAAGTAAATTCAAACAATAAACTATGCAGGGATAATCCAAAAGTTGTATAGAATAGTCCATTCCAAAGGTCCTCAACAAAACATCCAAAACCATATGTAATCCAAAGTCAAGGTCTAACACACAAAGATATCTGACAGAATTCCAAGCATTGCTCCCAACAAAGACCAAATCCAAACTGCCACTCTTTATGTTTTACCTTGTTTTACTCTTTATATTTTAAAATATTTTGTTAATCCTTCATTTACTCTTATTCTTGCTCTTGAATTACTATATAACTCTTTTATTATTTTAATAAATGAAGTATCAAATCTGTAGTTACCCATTGGTTGCAACAGATAATCGTGGTTTAGTGAATCAAAAGCTTTATAAATGTCTAACTTTAATAGTGCAAACTTTCTTTTTTTGTTATGATTAAGAATATTTAATACATTTCTTATAGGGTGCGCAATATTCCTGCCTTTTATAAAACCATATTGATCTTCCTCCCCTTCTTACATAACGAAAGGCTCTGTGGGGTCTTTCAATTTCAGTTTGCAAAATCTCTATGTTTAAACCTTGAAACCATGATATTAATTTCATTTGTAAGTTTTCTGCAGGTATTTGTTCTGGGAAACCTGACAGTCTCAAGTTTTTTCTTCTTTGCCTATCTGATAACTCAGCCACTTTGAGTCTTAAAGCTGCAATATCTTCCTGATTTTGCTGCAATCTTTTCTCAGTCTGTTTGAGTTTTTTAAAATTATTTTATTATCTTGTTGTATTGTCTTCATTTGTTTCAACAGCACGTCCACTTTTGAATTCAAGGACTCTGATAGCTCTGCAATCATTTGTTGGATGTTTTGCAGCTCCCGTTTGGACGCCATTTTCGGCTTTCTTCCCGATTTCGTTCTTGCTTATCTTACTTGATAAAGTCTCTCCCCCCCCCCCCCCCCCAATTTTTCTACTGTAGAAAGAAAGTTTGTGAGTTGTGGGGGCCTCCTACATTGATTTGTCTGTTAATAAACTCCTAAATTGGTACTTATCTCAGGCTCTGGACATTATTTCCATTTGTTTCTCCAGATAGTCAGGAACAGAGCTGTTTCCTCTTATCCAGGCATGCGCAGAACTTGCTTGGGTTCCTTTTCTCTCCCTCTGGCTTCTCCTTCCTCCCTTCCTTAGGCTGTAAATTGTAATTTTGGAGTTTAATGAAAAAACACAAAACAGTGAATCTGCAAAAAGTGAACCGCGAAGTAGTGAGGGAACACTGTATTGGAAGGCTGGAGCAGCCCTCCAATGTAACAGGTCCAAATTTCAAAAAGGGATTTTATTTTTCACTAAGTAAACAAAGAATGTCATTGTGGTATGAACTGGAATTGCCTTAATTAGCAGATTTCAAGCAGAGGCTGAATAGCCCTATAGCAGGAATTCTGTAGCAGGAAATTTACTGCATCAGACTATATGAGCTTTGAGATCCATTTCAACCCTGTAAATATATGAGTAATTACATTCCTTACTCCTTGAGGAAATAGTCCTATAACCTCAACCATGAGAGACGGATGCTTTAAGTGCATTATGGCAATGCTATTTCCATATAACATGTGTATTTTAATGGATGTATATCTGGAGCATTTCAATCCATTAGTGTAATAACTTTTTTAAAAAATATATATTTACTAATTCCTCACAAAAAATTCACTTGCTGTCTTATTACATTTAAAATGTAGAGTTTAAACAATTCCTGATCTCTTGATCCGTATAATAATTGATAATTAGTTGATAATTGAATGTGTCTGTAGTAATATGGTCTCATCTGAAATCAGTTCAATTGGCATCATAGTGATGATTATTTCTGTATCATTTATTTATGTTAAAGCTTGAATCCTTAGAAGTTTGGAATCATAGATTTAGGGCATGGTCATACCCATACAAATGTATTTCTGACTTCTTATGCTTTTCATTTGATTGTAAACTGTTCTAACCCTTTAAACCAGTGGTTCTCAACCTCTGGGTCCCTAGATGTTTTGGCCTTCAGCTCCCAGAAATCCTAACAGCTGGTAAACTGGCTAGGATTTCTGGGAGTTGTAGGCCAAAACACCTGGGGACCCACAAATTGAGAACTACTGCTTTAAACCTTTTCAACATATTAATGTGCTTCATATGTTTTACCCTGTTTACATTATTTTTATTGTTTGATACAATGATAACCTGCTTTATCAATAATACTTGTATGCTGTCCTTAGATCAATGGTATTATATTCTATATCTACTAAAAGAACCATCCCAAATTGCTAAATGTCTTTTTAAAAAGCAGATTAGGTATATGACTGTAAAACTGAAGAGACTGTTTTAAATCCTTTTCAGTACTGATGAAATTAGTATCTTGGATATATAGGACTCAAAGTGTTGAAAATTTTAAACCTTTGAGGAGAAAAATCTTAGTTGAATCATATTCAGAAAAAAGTCACTGGAGGACTGATATTTTGTATTCCATTCCAATTATAGTTGTTGATGTAGAGATCAACAGAATGTCCAAGGATATAGGAAAGGAAGACATATTTCCACCTTGATCCTCTTTATGAAACTTTTAATAGGTGGCATCTATACCAACTTGGTGTATTGCTTGTTCACTTTCCACTTTATCAAATACAGTAGAGTCTCACTTATCCAACACTCACTTATCCAATGTTCTGGATTATCCAATGCAGTTTTGTAGTCAATTTTTTCAATACATCGTGATATTTTGGTGCTAAATTCGTAAATACAGTAATTACTACGTAGCATTACTGCCTATTGAACTACTTTTTCTGTCAAATTTGTTGTATATCATGATGTTTTGGTGCTTAATTTGTAAAATCATAACCCAATTTGATGTTTAATAGGCTTCTCCTTAATCTCTCCTTATTATCCAACATATTCGCTTATCCAACGTTCTGCCGGCCCATTTATGTTGGATAAGTGAGACTCTACTGTACTGATAAACATCTATTTTGTATGACCTAACTATGTGCATAAATAAGATTTTGTTGAAATCTACAGAGGGGTGATTAAGATGGCCAAAGCACTGGAAACCATGTATTTTCTTCCTTTGACTTAGGAAGTTGGCTATGTCAGGAAAAGGAAGGTGACATTCTAGCCACCTTTAAAATTTGAAAGGATACCATGTAGAATATGGAGAAAGCTCTTTTCTTCTTCCCCAGAAACTAGAATACCACCCGATGGATGCAAATTGTATGAAAAGAGATTACAGCTAAGCATTAGAAAGGACTTCTTTACTGTATGAGCTATTGGACAGTAGAATGGAGTACCTCAAAGGATGGTGGACTCTCCTTCTTTGGAGGTCTTTAATCAGAGGATCGATGGGCATCTTTGTGGAATGATGTAGTTGCGTATTTCAGCATAGCAGAGGTTGAAAAAGATGGTCCTTGTTATCCCCTCCAACTCCATGATTCTATGATTCATGAGGTTCAGCACTCAATGACAATTTTTGTCTTATTGTATTGGTTTTATCTTCAGGTAGAAACATAGATTGTATGTACCCTTTTTAGCCTACTAGAGACACCAACGTATTATATTTTCTACAAATTAACTATAGGAAATAATCACATCCCTGCAAAATTACTTTGTCATTGGCACTGTTGAGAAAAACAGTGAGCTGTAACTTTTGAAACACCAACACCAGGTAATAGTACACTGTTTGATTACTCTTCTCTCTCTTTTGGCATTCTAACCCTATACTTTAGTCATTACTGACAGGTAGAGGGCAAATTTGCATAATGTACTGTTTAAATATTCAGTTTTATCAGGCTTCAAGGCACTATTTGTCCTCGGCCTCTTCAATAGTTAGTGACCCTATTGAAATCAACATCATTTGTCAAATCAAATTAGACTTGTTGTTAATTTCAGACAGTGATGTTCATCTTTTTGATGCTCTCAAACAACTCTTTGGTAAATCTCTGCGACATCATCCTACTTAAATATGCTACATGAGTCACTCATTCAATGCTGCAATTGTCAGAAAAATATGAAACTTTGCTCTAAGGTAAATATTGTTGGGTCACTTGAAATATATGCAAATTTGACATTTCTTAACTGATTAGCATATCCACACATCAAAGATTTCTATATATCACATCAGATATTTTTGATTCAGGAGACTTAAGGTCAGTGGCACTTGGCACACTTGGTCTGTTCCATCAGGCTAAATATGAAATGAAAAGGCATTTTAAAGAAATTGTTAGGAAGGGTTTTATTTTGTTTTGGAAGAGGACATGTACTTCCAAGGAGCTATTGCTTATAGCACTTGATATGGGACCCATTGTTGAGCTTTGGATTTTTGAATTGTCCACACAAAGGACCTCATCACATGGATGAGGTCCCGTGGGGTGATTCGCTACCACCCATGGCTAATCAGAGGGCAGCAGGGTAATTCTGGTACCCCACTTCCATCAGCTGACACTTCCCTATCCCACTTGGGAAAACATTACCACAAAGCTTGGCCTTATGGTTTTCTGTGGAACACAGAAGCTGTGTTCCATGGGAAGCCTCCTGTGAGGCAGTCAGGAAGCTTCTTCCATGGGCCCCCAATGCAAATCGCTATTCGCCATGTGAGTGGTGAGGAGGAATTGTTCTGACAGTGTCCTAGGATGCTTAATTTACCTCATGTGATAAGAATTTAAAAGTGTATAAATATTGCTGCACTGGGGGGGGGGGGAGACCACAATTTTCTTGACCATGGAAACCCACTGGGTTACCTTAAGCAAGTTACACACTCAGCTCAAGAAAACCCCATGGGAAATTAGCTTTCGGATTTCCATAAGTTGGAAACAACTTGAAAGCACATAACAAGAATATGTAGGGAAAAAGGTCACTACTAGATTTTAGATTCAACAGCATAAAAGCTACAGGAGAAATAAAAGGATGATAGTCACTTCCATATCATCTCTCTATACTCTGCAATACCACTAATCATGAAGAGCGATGACATTCCAACTCCCACATATGCTGTGGTTCAATCAGTGATGAAGCCAAAAGTCAAATGGAATGTGATGTGGTTCTCAACAAAAGTATAAAATATTAAATAAGTGGAAAACTGACAGTTTTGGAATAGTAATGAAGATGGAGGAGATGAGATGTTACTTTACTACTGACATACTGGCACAGGAGCAGAAGGGATCCATCACAGCAAGACAGATGTTAGGAACCAGTGGTTCCGAACTACACATTTTGAGGTTCCCAGGCTGTGGATAACTAATTTCACACATGGACAGGAGAGACATATCCTAAGAAGAAAGAGATAATATGGGATTTGCACACTTTGATTTTTTTTTTACCTTCTTCCTACTAGTCCTTTATTAGTCTTCGCTTCAGATTCATAGGGATTAACACGTGAATTGTCATGATCTCCATTTGGCTCCACGGGCATACTGTCTCTGGCAATAATTTCTTTTGTAAATCTCAGGCTAACCTATCTTCTAAAATCTGAATTGTAAAGCAGTTTAGATGTTGGAATTATTATAATTGATACGTGCTAATCAAACCTGATTTAGTGCATTCAATGTGGCAGAATGAAATTGATCTCCTCAAAGACTAGACAGGGCACTGGCCTGATTCTATAACATGGTCCCTCAAAACCTGGAAAAAGCTAACAGATGGCCCTTCCACACAGTCATATAACCCATAATATCAAGGTGAATAATCCACAATATTTGCTTTGAACTGGGTTATCTGAATCCACACTGCCATATAATCCATTCCAATGTGGATTTTATACAGCTGTGTGGAAGGGACCAGAATCATCTGGTGCAGCATGCAGTGAGAATCAAATGTTTTCATGTATTAGAAATCATTCCATACTAGATTAGTTCACTCAAATAGCTCAAGAAATGCTTCATTTATATAGACAATGAAAGACTGGACGCAGACACACTGTCCTGTTAATGAAAAAGGACACTGGTTGCAACTATTTTAGATTGTGACTCGGTAGTTTCTCAATCCACCAAGCAACTATTCTAGTGTTTTTGTCCTCATACACTCCTGCCTAAAAGGATATTGCAGTAGAGGAATACACTGTGGTGTATAATATAAAATAGTTTATTTTCTATAGAAGACAGGGGAAAGCAAAACATTATTTTGAAAATTGGTGGTTTCAATCACACTGCATCAAAGTAATGACACAGCAATCACAATGCCTAAAACACTGGACAGAGGGGTGAATCCAATCAAAATTAAAAGTAAATTACATGTTTTAATGAGGGATTAATTTATTAATCAAATAATATAATGGCTGATCTTATTGTTTTAAAATCCTAATTTTATCTTGGTGAAATAAGCCATTTTTGCCTTTAGAAACTTTGAAACTGGGAGTGGGGGAGAGAAGGAACCTCCCTACACTTTCCAAAAGCCAACATTTTTTGTTTAAAAGAAAAACACTTGCACATATTTTGTAAAAATTATTGGAGCAGAAAGAGTGTCAGACACCACTAACATATGCTTATTTTCCTTCCTGTAACTGAAATATAGGGAAACTTTTCTGTATACACTCTGTTCCCTCTCCCTCCCTATCTACATTTTATATAGATGCATTTACTCACACCCTGTGACCTCGTATTGGAAGTTCCAGGACGGATTGAATGGTTGACTTGCTAGACCCCAGAAAATTAAGAACAAGAATGCTGATGGATCTATTTTTACTGCAGGGCAAACAGAACCACTATAATAAATTAGTTGTTGATATTTGACAATAAATCAATAACCACTTTTATCTTCTAAGTAAAAGATATTTTATGTTGTCTCCCCTATTTCTTATCTCATGGTGTTGTGCAAAATAAAGATTCTGAAGGCACATTCTGAAGGCAAGATTTCCAAATGACATCAGCGCAAAATTCACATTTGCAAGCTGCCCATGCTTTTCCCATATTGGCAATGAGTTTGACAAATGAAAAAAGTCACTAATATTTTGACACCTTCGCTGCCCAAGCATGATACCAGCTGGCTGTGAATTCTGGTATTCATTGTTCTGCTCTATTTTAAAGACTGGTCTACAGCCAATGTACTGGACCAGCTCCATTCATTAATTTTCAAGAGTGAGATTTCAGCTAACTGTAATGGCCTTTTAGAAAAAAAAAACAATTTTGGAAACTACTTCAGATTTAACAGCAACATTCAGATTACTGGAAGTCAAGTGTATGTTCCGACTCGAAGCCACTTTTTTAATGGGGAAATATTATCTTTCCACCCAATATATCACTAGCTGAAGGATTTATGAACACAGAGTTATTTGGGTCACTGTTTGAAACATTCTGTTCAATAAACACATGAAATAAATACTAGTTCTTTATGCTGATTAGTTGCCTGTCATGTGAAATCAGTCTGCTGCTTGGTTTTTCTTTTTTCACTTTAAAGACGGTTGAGAAGGGTTATGCAAATAAACTAAACATATATTACACATGTGGCTTCAGGAAAATAATTGTAAGTTTAAATGGGAGAGTCGAATTGCCATCAATCTATATTGCAGTTCAGTTGGAACAAATTCATTTCCAGATCTGTGCTTTTCTACTTACCATGTGTAGAAGAAAAGTGAAAGCTCTCTTCTAAAGGATATTTTTTTTTCTGAATCTTTTACCAAAAATTATAAGAGGATTATGCTTACCTTGCAAAGTCTTCTTTTATTGTGCCTGCAAAGAGTTTTATATAATATTTTCCCAAAGTCAATAACCATATTTAAACCCTCTGGCTTGTAAACTCACTGATTAAAAAACAGATTGCCAGCAGTTATCTGCTATTGTCTGGCTTCTTACATTCTGTTTCTAGTTTAATTTACTTGATTGTCCCATACACTATTCATGAGTTCTATAATATTCCAAACTTTAATTTCAACAGATTAATTCTTGCTAATTATTCAACATATGAACCTGCACACGAGAATTCTACTGTATGTACCATCCTGAGGCATAGGCTGCAATGTCGAATCATTTTCTGATTTCAAGTGGAAAACAAACTAATTATGTGGAAATATGATAATATATTGTGCTGCAGGGACCAGCCCTTTGTCTATTTAGAAATGCTTGCTTATGATCAGCTCCCTGTGTTATTTCTTCCAGGAGGAGATGCCCTTTCTTAATGCATAAACATTATTGACTGGTCCATGATTCTTTACTTCATGTAAAGTTGATTTACATAATTTTATATTACTTCCATCTGATGGAAGCAAACAAGACATCTAAGAAATCTAATAGTTGAGTCAGCCTCAAGCAATGAAGTACAGAGATAAGAATAAGGCCAGTCCTTTACTAAATCTGGCATTTTTTTTCTTCATTCGGTTTCATGGATGTTTCTTCCTTTTATGTCAATTTATTAAATAGCAAATTATGATCCTTTGTCACAAATCTTTGTAAATCACCTATAAAAATGAGTGGAGCCTAACTGGTCATACACTGGCCTAGAGTTGAATTTATAAGGCCAGACTAGCAAACTGATAGTGCCGGAACCTTGTTAGTTGATAACATGTGATATTCTGGTACCAGCATGCATATTTTGGTGTTGTGAATTGGGGTTGTATAATTAACCAATTTTGAAAAGGCACTTGAGTCATAAAATAATTTTATATTAACATATAACAAGGCATAGGAAATATGGGCATCTGATGATGACAGGAGCTGCTGGATTGAAAGATAGTTAATTATAGAGGAAAGCAAGTGGTCAAAACAGAAAGGAAGCATATACCACAATACATGATTTCAGCAGTTTGGTACCTGTGGAAACCTGAAATATAGTTGTCTGGTGAAATATTCTCTGCTGCACTCCCTTGAGTTACAGCATTACTGCTTACTCACAGATATTTTGTCCTTTTTCTTGACTACTTTTGATTACTTGTAAAAAAAATCATACATCCCTATAGGAATGAAAGAACACGTTACTTTATTACATAGTCCACATGAGTGGTTAGAAAAAATATTGCATAAAAGGCATCAACTAGAGATGGTCTTCTTTTCCTTGTGATCTATTCCCTGCTTGGCTATACAGGAACAGATTAGATAATGATTTCATGTTACAGAAAAATAATTTGGCATTGTTTTGCATGCATAAGGAGAACCAATCCTGGCATGAAATATAGGTCAAAAACAAGCATCTAATACTCGGATAAGATGGGATACTAAAATTCAGAACAACACAATAACAGAGTGTAAACATCCCTTCTTTTGTGCAAAAAGGATCGTAAATATGTGAGCTGAAGTCTTGCGCCAGCTAAAAGTTATAACTAAAAGCATGCATTTATTTTTAAACTTAAGATGGGAAGGTATTCAGAAATGTATTGGACAGTCCAAAAGTGGGTTTGGATAATCAAGGAAGCACTTGAATTCTGGTTTGTATTCTCAATGTCCAGATTTTAGAATAGAAACTAGAAAACTGGAAAAGTAATACCAGGTCCAGAAATGTTATTGAATGATGAGATCAAATAAACAAATAAATAAATTTTGTAGAGAGACAGAAGGACGGACTGATGAATAATGTATATGTGTGTTATTATGGGTGGGTTTTAGCGTGCATCTGAAATGCTTATGTCAAAAAGGTTAGTGAACCAGAAGAGATAGACAATACTACACAGGGAAGACTGGTTGAGCAGTAAGCATTAAGCCTAGATGAAGACATTTTTACAACTAAAACTGACTTGATTATTGAATACCCAAAATAAATGGATGTCTAAAGGAAAAAAAATGATATTTGGGATTCTGCAGAACATCCAGTCTCCTTAAAGAATAAAAAAATAATGTTTCAAAAACATGTGTAGTTCTGCTAGAATTATGCTAAAGTTTCAAAATATATGCAATGTGGTGTGTGTGTTTATATTTCTTGTTTTTAATTGTAGCTGTTTAAATGCAAGATTCATACTGTTTTTGTCAGGCTCTTTATAATTATGGTTTAAAGATGACTTGAATTCAGGGATTTTGTTTTTCCTTTACTGGTTTAGAAATGGACTAAAAACCATAGAGCAAAGAAGCCATGTTTGTGGTTCCAGAACACACAACTGATTCTGTTATGGCCTAAAGCCACACCATTTATTGGATGCTGATCTTAATTCATATATTGTTGAGTGAGATCAGACTTGAATAGAAGATGTTTGTGGAAAATGTGGGTGCTACAGGATGTGGGTACCAGAAAATCAACAAAATACTGTCTATTCATGACCACAAATACATAGATAAGTGACCATCTTAAAACATTGACATTCTAATTATTCAGTCCTATAAATTGGAATTACATTTCACCACATTTAATGGGACAGACTCCAGGGGAAGTGTATATAGCACTGTAGTCATGGTTATTTACATTCCAAACGTGGAAAGCTACAGAACATCTGGAGACATTCCCCACTTCATTTCTTTAAAAGAAAATAAGTTGTACATTGTTATAAACTTCCTTTTTCTTTATGAGCTTAGTTGAAATCTGTGAAAGAAATTCTGGAACTTATCTTTGTAACAGCAACAATAATAACAACAAAACATTACATTCAGGTGGCTTTCTCTTTCATGGGAAATTATGATCTATAAGATTTAACAAATTCTGTTCCTGGTAGAAATGGAAACTGGAAGGTTTGCTTTCATGGTTTTGAGATAAAACGTTTTTCCCTGATGGTGTAGGGAACAAAATTGAGAAAATACCAAGCGGATGACTTTCATATCACTGTAGAAAATTGAACATCTCAATATCTTAAAAAATCCCACATTTAAAAGAAATCCTGGTTGTTGTTTTAAAAAAAAACTTTACGGTAGAGTAGCACTGGATGTTGGGTTATATGTTGGTTTTTGTTGCTTATTCGTTCAGTGGCTTTTGACTCTTCATGACCTCATAGATCAGCTCACTCCAGAGCTCTCTGTTGGTTGTGGCCACCCCCAGTTCCTTCAAGGTCAAGCCAGTCATTTCAAGGATACCATTCATCCATCTTGCCCTTGGTCTT
This sequence comes from Anolis carolinensis, assembly GCF_035594765.1. NCBI lineage: Eukaryota > Metazoa > Chordata > Lepidosauria > Squamata > Anolidae > Anolis > Anolis carolinensis. The sequence goes on from NC_085844.1 coordinate 171,784,802, forward strand.
TTTCCTTTCATTTTCCCCATGTTGGTTAGCATGTTTCATATGACAGTTTGTGTTTTTAATATGTTCTTGAATGTTGTTTTTAATATGTTGAGTGCTGTCTTGGAATAAGTAACCCTGAAACTTACACACACACACACACACACACACACACACACACAATAAATAAGTAAATAAACGTGGATGCTAAGAAGTATGTCCTATGAAGTTCAAGGAAGCTTAGAATATGTAAGAATGCAATCTAAGGTTGAACATGTGCATAGATTATGTGGAGAGGGGGAAATGCCAGCGCCGGCATAGGGGGGACAGCTGTCCCTGTCCAGGAATTCAAAAAGGCCTTTCAGAATGCATGAGGAGGCGATGGCTCCTTTTAAAATAAAAGGTAAGGTACAGTACTTACATTGGTCCATGGATAAGTCAACCCAGATTTTTTGGATTGAAATTTTAACAAAAAGGTCTAGACTTATACATGAGTACACCGTACATAACTTTGAAGCGGGTGGTGAAAGCAACAAAATGGCTCAATTATCAATCAAAATAGGTACTATAGTCAAGAAATCAGAAGAAAATTAAGAATTGGAAATGTCATTATGAAGGAACCAGATAGGATGCACAAAGATAAATTCTTGAATACTAAAGTTAGGATCACTCATGCTATAGTGTATGGATGTGAAAGCTAGACAGTGAAGAAAGCTGATGGGGGGGGGGGGACTCCAACTAATTTGGAATGTGATGCTGGAAGGAAGTTTGTGGGATACCATGGCCTTAAAAAAAAAGACAAATAAATATCCGAGAGCAAATCAAGGCTAAATTTGCACCCGAAACCAAATTTACGTTGAGATTGTTATTCTTTGGACATCTCATGAAGCAACCTGACTCATTATAAAAGGCAATAATGATAATTAAATTATAACAAGACACTTGTATCTCAGGTGAATAGATTCTGTTAAGGGAAGCCACAGTCTTGAGTTTGGAAGACCAGAGGAGGACTGTTAATACCATGCTGTCTTGGAGGTCTCTCAATAATTAGTTATCCATAAGTTTATGCCTACTTGGCTGCAAACAACAACACTATCTGATCTACATATTAGAGAGCTGAAGATCATCTCATCTCATAAGAATGTGCAAACATTGGGTTTCTCAATCATCCCTATACAATAGGTGGGAGATGAACCCACCTATAAAAAATTGGGTAATTTACCTTTATAGCAGTGGTTCTGAACCTGTGGGTCACCAGATGTTTTGGCCTTCAACTCCCAAAAATCCTAACAGCTGATAAACTGGCTAGGATTTCTGGGAGCTGTAGGCCAAAACATTTAGGGACCCACAGGTTGAGAACCACTGCTTTATAGAATTGTTGCTGTTTGGAAAACATTTCCATGGCCTAGGGGGCATCTACACTGAAGATTTAATGTAGTTTGACCCCACTTTAATTACCATGGCTCAATGCTATTGAATCTCAAGAGCTGTAGTTTCACAATGTCTTGAGCATTCCCTGCCAAAGAGTGCTAGTGCCTCAAATCCCAGAATTCCATAGCAGTCATGGCAATTAAAATGGGATCCAACTGTACTAAGTCAACAGTAAGTAAGTAAGTAGTAAGTAAAAGTTTATTTGTATACCGCCCTCTCTTCCGAAAGGGACTCAGGGCGGTTTCCAATATAAAATCAGCATAAAACATTGTACAATAAAACACTGAAAACACTATAAAACGCTATAAAAATAAAAAACAACAACATAACAATTGACTAAAACAATCACATAAACAGAAGCAATATAATCACTCAAATAACATATGAATCAGAGAAGAAGAAAGAAAAAAAAAAGACCACTGGGATGGAGGAGAGGATGTCCTGGAGGGGCCACTATAACTAAAGTGCAATGTTATATTCTAAGATGCTTTGAGGCTGAGGAATAAAGTGCAGTGTTTCAAGTCAAAGAGATGGCCTGTGCAACTACTATAGCTATGGGCTCGGTTATCCAAACAGTGCAGATGTACCCCTAGATTCTGAGGAAAAAAACAGTAATAGCTAATGAGGTGGGTATTTATGACTAAGGATGAATTTTTTTTAAAAAATCTCTGAAATATACGATAAACCAGAAGAGTTTTTTCTCTAAAACCTTCAGGTTTTGAATGAAAAACGTTGTCTGTGCCTGCCAAAAAGATGCCAGAATGACTGGACCCAAACTATTTAGATGATTCTCTCTTTTTCCACACTGTGTGAACTAGTAACTATTCATTGTGGATTGTGTCTACGGTCTAGTGACACCTAATGAATCTCCTCACCAGTGGGATTTATAGAAAGCCAGTTATTTGTCCTTTGGACAGACACAATGAAATAAACTCTAGCAATGGGTTCTGGAAAAGAGAAAAACAGAGCACTGATCCATTATCCATGCAGAAGGAATGTAAAATGAAAATACATTAAAAATTGAGTAGGCTGTGAAAAATGCACTTGTTCTTGTGGCTGGGAAAGGTAAGAAAAATACTCTTTTAATTTGCACTTGACAAAAACTGCATAATGCCACATTCATGAACCAAACTCCAGTTTGGTCTTGAAACAATGTCTTAAATCTTAAGTTTTCCTTATCTGAACAAATATTCTGGTTAAAAGTAGGACAGGGAAGCCAAACTAGATATGTCTAGGGTCAGAAGGCATGTGAAATGACCGCATAAAGCTGTTGTTCATGATGTGGGTTTAGATTTGAACCAAAACAAAACAACACAAAAAATGTTAAATAAAAGACCATGAACTTTTGTGGAAAGCACAAAAGTATTTTATTTATCAAGAAGTCTCCTCAAACATCTGGCAGCATTGATAGTTTTATCTCAGTGGCTCTCAAATGTTGCTCTCCAGGTGTTTTGGATTTCAATTCCCAGAAACCCCAGCTTGAGTTTCAGTCAGGAATTATGGGAGCTGAAGTCCAAAACATTCAGAGGGCCAAGGTTGACAATCAGTTGGTTTGATTCATTCCTTATCTTCTCAAGCATTACTGGGAAACTGTAGGAAAGCTGGAAGCTCTAATTTCTAAACACAAAGTCAGGAATACACAGATATATTATAGGGGCTGGCTGTAGGATAAACAAAACACTATCGAACTCATAGTGTTTATTTGTATTGTGTGTACTGCTTGGTAGTATTACCAAAAATAAGGTTCCAATGGCATTCTACTCTAGAATGAATGAATAGTATCAAGCTGAAACTAAAAAATAGATATACTGAAAGGGTTATGGAGAGAAGCTAATTTTTAGGACTTCATCACGCACAATAAAATGAATGTTCTACACACTGAAGAAACAACAACCCATGGTGCCCTTCACATGATGCAAGCTTCAGCTATGTGGGGAGAAGAAGGCTTTAAAAGGCTTTGAATCCAAGATCCAAGATGGCAGCGCCCGCAAGGTCAAACCTCATAGAATCATAGAATCATAGAATAGTAGAGTTGGAAGAGAACTCATGGGCCATCCAGTCCAACCCCCTGCCAAGAAGCAGGAAATTACATTCAAAGCACCCCTGATAGATGGCCATCCAGCCTCTGCTTAAAAGCCTCCACGTATTCCCTTCACGTATTTGTACATGGCTATCATGTCTCCTCTCAGCCTTCTCTTCTGCAGGCTAAACATGCCTAGTTCTTTAAGCCGCTTCTCATAGGGCTTGTTCTCCAGACCCTTGATCATTTTAGCTGCCCTCCTCTGGACGCTTTCCCGCTTTCCTGCTTGTCAACATCTCCCTTCAATTGCAGTGCCCAGAATAGGACACAGTGTGATTCCAGGTGTGGTCTGACCAAGGCAGAATAGAGGGGTAGCATGACTTCCCTGGATCTAGATGCTATACCCCTATTTATGCAGGCCAGAATCCCATTGGCTTTTTTAGCAGCCGCATCACATTGTAGGCTCATGTTTAACTTGTTGTCCACAAGGACTCCAAGATCTTTTTCACACATATTGCTGTTGAGCCAGGAGTCCCCCATTCTGTATCTTTGCATTCCATTTTTTCTGCCGAAGTGAAGTATCTTGCATTTGTCCCTGTTGAACTTCATTTTGTTAGTTTCAATCCATCTCTCTAGTCTGTTAAGATCATTTTGAATCCTGCTCCTGTCTTCTGGAGTGTTAGCTATCCCTCCCAGTTTGGTGTCATCTGCAAACTTGATGATCGTGCCTTCTAACCCTTCGTCTAAGTCGTTAATAAAGATATTGAACAGAACTGGGCCCAGGACGGAACCCTGCGGCACTCCACTTGTGACTTCTTTCCAAGATGAAGACGATGCATTGGTGAGCACCCTTTGGGTTCGTTTGCTTAGCCAATTACAGATCCACCTAACCGTAGTTTTGTCTAGCCCACATTTTACTAGTTTGTTTGCCAGAAGGTCATGGGGAACTTTGTCGAAGGCCTTACTGAAATCCAGGTAGGCTATATCCACAGCATTCCCTGTATCAACCCAACTCGTAACTCTATCGAAAAAAGAGATCAGATTAATCTGGCATGACTTGTTTTTGGTAAATCCGTGTTGGCTATTAGCAATGACTGCATTTGTTTCTAGATGTTCGCAGACAACTTCCTTAATGATCTTTTCCAGGATCTTGCCTGGTATCGACCTGAGGCTGACCGGATGGTAATTGTTTGAGTCGTTCTTTTTTCCCTTCTTGAAGATAGGGACCACATTCGCCCTCCTCCAATCTGCTGGGACTTCTTCTGTTCTCCAAGAACTCTTGAAGATAATTGCCAGTGGTTCTGAAATAACCTCAGCTAGTTCCTTCAATACTCTTGGATGTAGCTGATCTGCCCCTGGGGACTTGAATTCGTTTAGAGAGGCCAAGTGTTCCTGGACAACTTGTTTCCCTATTTGGGGTTGGATTTCCCCTAATCCTTCGTCCATTCTATGTTGCTGAGGTTGAAGATGGCTTTCTTTTTGTGAGAAGACCAAGGCAAAGAAGGCATTAAGTAGTTCTGCCTTTTCCCTGTCCCTTGTCACCATCACCCCATCTTCTCCTCGCAGAGGCCCTATTGCCTCCTTGTTCTTCCTTTTTCTACCAATGTAGGCAAAAAAGCCCTTTTTGTTGTTTTTAATGTCCCTGGCAAGCATGAGCTCATTTTACACTTTAGCCTTGCGAACCTTTTCCCTACAGGTGTTGGCTATACGTTTGAATTCTTCTTTGGTGATTTCTCCCCTTTTCCACTTCTTGTGCATGTCTCTTTTGAGTCTTAGCCCGGTTAGAAGTTCTTTGGACATCCATTCTGGCTTCTTCGCGCTTGTCTTATTTTTTTTCTTTGTTGACACTGTTTGCATTTTCACCTTGAGTATTTCACTTTTAAAAAACTCCCATCCATCCTTAACTCCCTTTTCTTTTAATATTGGCGTCCATGGAATACCACTCAGTATTTCCTTCATTTTTTGGAAGTCAGCTCTCTTAAAGTCTAGAATGCGTGTTTGACTTGTCTTAGTTTCAACCTTCCTTTGTATCGCAAACTGCAGGAGCACATGGTCACTTGCCCCTAAGGATCCCACAACTTCAACTGTATTGATCAGGTTTTCCACATTAGTTAAGATTAGATCAAGAGTGGGCACAGAGCCTTCTGCGGGCTCCATGCGTTTGCTTCTGAATAAGTTTGAAAAAACTTTAACATTGCCGCTCTTTTGCCACTCTACCCTGAGCAGCAGATTGGGACTGGAACCCCAGGGTGGCATAGGCCAACTGGAGGGGAGTTCTTGTGCTGCAAAAGGGGTAAGAGCAAGGAACAAAACGGTAGCCTGGAGTGATAGAGAGGAAGGCTTCACCCGCCATTAAGACCTCCACTGACATTGGCATTTTTACAAAAGATGCCTTACCGCATCTTGCCGTGCCTATCTGGTAACAACTAGCCGCCAATCTGCCTTGGGGGCTATACCATCGTCCCCTTTCTCCCCATACCTTGCAGAGAGAACGTTCCTGGGACCAGTGTATTGCACCATCTGAGGCCTCCACCTGAACCTGGGCAGAGAACCTCACCGGCTGCCGGCTTGTTCCTGACGCAGCTGGGGTGTGGGGCGTGGAGCCGCCGTGTCAGCTGCTGTCTCCCACTGCCGGCCTGCCTCACCTCTTCACCACTGACCTGGACCCGAACTGTGGTTGCTCCATCGCGGGGGGCAGCAGGGGGTACTCATTGCTGCTGCCGACTGCTGCTGCGAAGGAGGGGTTTGTTGGCAGGCTGGCTGTTGGTGATCCCAGTTTGTGGCTTGACTATCTCGCTGGTTTTGTTGCACTGATGACGCTGCGCCTGGGGCCGAGCAGCAGTGTGAGGGACCATCTTCTAGCTACTGTTGTGTTGGTGTGGGCAATTTGCTGCCTTCGGCTGAGGGCTTCCACCTTCCATCGCTCACAAGACTGAAGACACAATTCCATCCCCTGGGGCCCTGCTGCTGCGGTGCGTCAGCCCGCCCATTACCTACACTGACTGGGCCTGAGCAGTGCCTGCTTCACTCAACCTTCTACCGGGTTGCTCTGGTGTCTTGTTCCATCAGACGATGTACAGTAGCCACCTTTGGACCAACTTTTGGTCTAAGCACTTTATCTTACTGCTATAATGTATTGCTTTATGACTTATTGCTTTTAACATCATACTGTTATGAATTGTGTTTAGTCCTGTAATGTGGAGCTGCTAGTTGAGGGTTGGGGAGGGTTGCTTATGGGGCTTAGGGAGGGCGGGCCTTGCTACTGACCCAGTGTATAGCCATAAACTCACCTGAATTTTATGTCGAAGCACTCAAGCACTTTACCATTTAAAAACTGTGTGACGTTGCTATAGCCACTGGCACTTTAATGGTGAACCCTTTATTGCTTCTTAGTCCTCTGTTAGTTCCCTTTCCCCATGAAATTTAGAGTAACCTATGAACTTGATCCCTCCCCGCCCTTAGCACTGTACACTTTGGAAACAAATTAAGGAGGGAGGGAGTTACAAAGCTTTTAGTGCACCTAATTTTAGTAACTCCTAAAGAGGGAGAGGGGGAGATAGGAGTGCGCTCAAAAGGAGGGTGAAGTGGGACATAGTTAAAACAGGGTTCTTGTTCTTGTTTACATCCACAGCCAGTGCTAGCTAGATGTTAGAGGAAAGGGAGAGGGGCCATGTAGAGGGAGGGGGGTTGTCCGCTAGCTGAGAGACCCCCAAGTAATTCAGGAGAGGGGGAGATAGGGGAAAGGGAGGCCTAAATTAATTTGGCCTCGGGAGAAGAGATTTCTTGTAGATTTAAAACAGCCTCCTGGCATGGTAAACTTGGATATCCAGGCTGGCGGTTCCTCTGGACTAAAGGTGGTGCTGTTGAATGCCATGTCTGCAAATGGAAAAACTACAATCATCCAAGACCTCATCTTGGACGAACGAGCAGACCTGGCATGCATAACGGAGACCTGGTTGGATGAGGCAGGTGGGATCAATCTCACCCAACTCTGTCCTCCCGGGTACTCCGTGCAGCACCAACCAAGATCCAGAGGATGGGGAGGCGGTGTCGCAGTGGTCTATCAGGAGTCTATCCCCCTGACCAGGTGCCCCATCCCGCAGTCAACCTTGTTTGAATGTGTCCATCTGAGGGTGGGTGGCCAGGACAGATTAGGGATTCTGTTAGTGTACCGACCACCCCGCTGCACTATAGTCTCCCTACCTGAGCTAGCAGGGGTGGTATTGAGCCTGGCATTGGAGTCTCAGTGGCTTTTGGTGCTGGGGGACTTCAGTGTCCATGCTGAGACCATCCTGACTGGCACAGCTCAGGACTTCATGGCCACCATGGCAACCGTGAGGCTGTCCCAATTGGTATCTGGTCCCACCCTCAGAGCGGGGCACACACTTGACTTGGTTTTCTGCCAGGGGTGGGAGGAAGGTGGCAGTGTGGAGAAGCTTACCATCACTCCTTTGCCATCACCTGATCAGGTTTAGGATGACTGCGCCGCCTAACCTTCGCAGGGGTGGAGGACCAATTAAAATGGTCCTCCCCAGGAGGCTTATGGATCCAGACACCCCTGGGGAGTTTCCCACCACCTCGGTTGGTGATCCTGTCGATGCTCTGGTCTCTCTCTGGAATAGGGAGGTGGCCAGGGGAATAGACACGATCGCTTCGGAATGTCCCCTCTTGAGTACCCGAGCTAAACCATCTCCTTGGTTCACCAAGGAGTTGGCAGTGATGAAGCGAAAGAAGAGGGAACTAGAGTGCACGTGGCATTTGAAGCAGAACGAATCAGACCGAACACAGCTGTGTTCCTATCTAAGGACATATGCCGTGGCAATAGACACCGCAAAAATGTCTTCTTTGCAGCTAATATTACGTCCACAAAGAACCGTCTGGCGGAGCTGTTTTGAGTTGTCAGAGGTTTGTTAAATCCCCCCCCCCCCAAGATGGGATCCCTGACAACTCGGCAGCCCGCTGTGAAGCATTTGCTCGGTTCTTTGCAGACGAAGTCTGATCCACTCTGGCGTTGACACCATATTAACGGCAGTCTCCGAGGATGTAACACAAGCACCTGCTTGTCCCATTTTGATGGATTCTTTTCAATTGGTTGAGCTCGAGGATGTGGACAAGGTGCTTGGAGAGGCGAGGGCTACCACCTGCATCCAAACCCCTGCCCATCCTGGCTGGTGAGAGAAGCCAGAGGGGGATTGGCCGAGTGGCTGAAGGTGGTGGTGAATGCCTCCCTTCAGGAAGGCATTGTTCCAGCGAGCCTTAAATTGGCTGTGATCAAACCGCTGTTGAAGAAGCCATCACTGGACCCCACTCAATTGGACAGCTATAAGCGTATTTCCAATCTCCCTTTTTTGGGCAAGGTCATGGCACGTGTGGTGGCCGTGCAACTCCAGGCATTCTTGGTTGACACTGATTTTCTAGATCCGGCACAGTCTGGCTTCAGGCTGGTGCATGGTACCAAGACAGCTTTGGTCGCCTTGGTAGATGATCTATGCTGGGAACTGGACAGAGGGAGTGTGTCCCTGTTGGTTCTGCTGGACCTCTCAGCAGCCTTCAATACCATTGATCACGGTATCCTTCTGGGATGCCTTGCCAGGATGGGTCTCGGAGGCACTGTTTTGCAGTGGCTTCGGTCCTTCTTGGAGGGTTCCCAGATGGTGTCACTGGGGGATGCCTGATCGGCCCCACAACCATTGTCTTGTGGGGTCCCGCAGGGTTCAATACTGTCCCCCATGCTATTTAACATCTACGTGAAGCCACTGGGAGAGATCATCCAGAGTTTCAGGGTGTGGTGTCATCTGTACACAGATGATGTCCAGTTCTGTCACTCCTTCACACCTGTCACTAAGGAGGCTGCTCAGGTCCTGAACCGGTGTCTGGCCGCTGTGTCAGACTGGATGAGGGCCAACAAATTGAAATTGAATCCAGACAAGATGGAGGTCCTCCTGGTCAGTCGTAAGGCTGAACAGGGCATAGGGTTACAGCCTGTGTTGAATGGGGTCACACTCCCCCTGAAGACACAGGTTCGCAGTCTGGGTGTTCTCCTGGACTCATCGCTGAGCCTGGAACCCCAGGTTTCAGCGGTGGCCAGGGGAGCATTTGCACAACTAAGACTTGTGCGCCAGCTGTGCCTGTACCTTGGGGAGTCTGACTTGGCCACGGTGGTCCATGCTCTGGTTACATCCTGCCTGGATTACTGCAATGTACTCTACGTGGGGCTGCCTTTGAAGACAGCCCGGAAGCTCCAATTAGTACAACAGGTGGCAGCCAGATTAATAACTGGGGCGGCATACAGGGAGCATACTACTCCCTTGTTAAGCCAGCTCCACTGGCTGCCAATATGCTACCAAGCCCAATTCAAAGTGCTGGTTTTGGCCTACAAAGCCCTAAACGGTTCTGGTCCAACTTACCTGTCCGAACATATCTCCCCTTACGAGCCTACGAGAACTTTAAGAACATCTGGCGAGGCCCTGTTCTCGATCCCACCCATTTCACAAGTGCGGCTGGTGGGGACGAGAGACAGGGCCTTCTCAGTTGTGGCTCCTCAGCTGTGGAACTCCCTCCCCAGTGACATCTGGCAGGCTCCATCCCTTCTGGGGTTCAGAAAGAAACTGAAGACCTGGCTATGCGTTCAAGCGTTTAAAGACTAAGTTTTTACTGGCTTTGACTTGGTCTGGAATAAGGCTTTTGTACAAGGTCTGGTGGACGAATGGCATAAGCACTTTGTACTGTTTTAAACTTTATATAGTGTATATTATAACTGTTTTAACTGTTTTAATGTTTTATTTTATTGTAATATGGTGTATCGGCATTAATTGCCAGTTTGTAAGCCACCCTGAGTCCCCTCGGGTGAGAAGGGTGGGGTAGAAATGATGGAAATAAATAAATAAATGTAGTTTGCCGTTTCTAAATCTTTAGCTTTACCAATTATTCCTAAGATGGTTGTCAATCAACTTATTTTTAAATTTCTCGCATAGAGATGGGCAGAATGGCCAATTTCCCAGTGTAATGTTAATCCCTGTTGCCTGCTTTTGTTGCCCACTTGTAAATAAAAGGGTGATGCTGTGTATGGGAGGAGCCAAATGCCCTTTTCTTTATATCACTAATGCAGACACTTGGGGGAAAGGGTTCATTTAAAGCCACTTCTTACAATCACCAATGCAAAGGCTCTGGAAAAGTTCAGGGTTAACTTAAAACCACTTCCTAGGATCCGGGGTGATTTTTTTTTAAAAAAAGATAAATAAAATCCTGGAGGGACAATAGAAGGAAATCTCAATGCAAATGACGCCAGGGAAAGTGCTACCTTAAGAAAGGTTCTTTGGTTGCAGTGGAAGGGACTTATGTGCAAATGACACCAGGAAAAGTGCCACCTTAAGAAAAGTACTTCTGTTTCCGTGGAAGGATCTTGAAGGCAGTGCTACTGTAAAGGATGCCTGTTTTAAAAAGTATGCTGGTATCCTTGAAATGGGAGGAGTTATTGCCTGCCCATGTGATAGGAATTAAGCAGATGGTTGAATTAGAAGATGGAGAAAGTGAGAGCAGTGGCAATAGGGGCTATCACAAAGGATATTCTGACTCCCCAATTGCATTTTCGCAGCTAGATGGATCAGTCGCTGCTGGGGAAGTATCTACAAAGGAAATACGGGGGGTCCCATGTAAAATAGGCAAATGGGAAGGAAGAATATCCTTTGTGATAGCCCCTATTGCCACATACCACGTAATATTAGGGATACCATGGCTCGAACAGGCAAATCCTGAAGTAGATTGGAGAGGAAAGAGCCTAGCATTTAAAGAACAGCAGACGCAATGGGAGATAAGCAAAATTGCAGAAGAGGAGGACGAGGGAGATGAAGCAGATGAGATAGACCCACAGCTATTGCCACCTGAATACAGAGACTTTGTGGATGTTTTCAATCAGAAAGAGGCCAGTAAATTACCTCCCAAAAGGAATATAGAAGTAGAAATTGAAATAACCCCAGGAGCAAACTTACCAAAACCAAAAGTGTATCCCATGTCTGTGCAGGAGAAGGAGGAATTGAGGAAATATATTGATAAAAACCTGGCGCGAGGCTTCATTAAGCCATCCAATTCTCCTCTCGGGGCCCCAGTGTTATTTAGGAGAAAGAAAGACAACTCCCTAAGATTGTGCATTGATTATCGAAATTTAAATGCAATTACTAAGGACAATAAATACCCTATGCCCTTAGTAAAGGATTTAATTACCGTATTGAAGAAAGGGAGCATATTTACCAAACTGGATTTAATTGAAGCATATCATAAATTAAGAATTAAACCGGAGGATACTTGGAAAACTGCATTTTCCTGCGCATTCGGCCATTTTGAATATAAAATTTTACCTTTCGGATTAAAAAATGGAGGCGGTTGCTTTATGCAGCTTATAAATGAAATACTACACCCATTGTTGTACAGAGGGGTATTCATATTTCTTGATGATATCTTGATTGTGAGCGAAGATAAGGAAAAGCACGTAAAATTGGTCCGGGAAGTTTTGCAGAGACTAAGAGAAGCAAAGCTGTACGCAAAACTGTCCAAATGTGAATTCAATAAAACTCAAATTGACTTTCTGGGGTATCGGATATCTCCAGAAGGGTTAGCTATGGATCCAGCTAAAGTATCAGATGTGAAAGAATGGGGAGTGCCTCAAACAAGGAGGCAATTGCAATCATTTCTGGGGTTTGCAAATTTTTATAGATCCTTCATAAAAGGCTTCGCGCAAATAACCGCACCCCTTACTGAACTTTTAAAAACAAAAGGGAAAGGGGAGACAGCAAAAGTAAAAGCTCCTGGCGCCAAACTGGGTTGGACGCCAGAATGCCAAAAGGCATTTGAAACCCTAAAAGAATGCTTCACAGAAGGACCCATCCTAAAACACCCCGATATCAGGAGCCCTTTCATAATCCATTGCGATGCCTCAGACTGTGCGTACGGGGCAGTACTATTGCAAAAAGATCAAAATGGGAACTTAAAACCCTGCGGATATTTGTCCCGGAAGTTCAGCGAAACTGAAAAATGTTGGCCAATATGGGAAAAAGAGGCATTAGCCATATTAAAAGCCTTAGAATGCTGGCGACACTTCCTCGAAGGAAGCGGAATCCCATTTGAAATTTGGTCTGACCATAAGAACCTCCAGTATTTAAAGTCTCCTCGAAAATTGTCCCCCAAACAAATTAGATGGGCGCAATACTTCAGCAGGTTCGATTTCCAATTAAAGTTTTTTCAAGGGAAGCAGAATGTCTTGGCAGATGCTCTTTCACGCATGCCTCAACACGGAGGCATAACCACAGCAAAAGAGGGAACAATATTCTCTGATAAACAATGGGGCTTAGCTGTCAGGACAAGAGCGCAAACCCAAAAGGAGAACACTGCTATTGTTGAACTCGACGGGGAAGATAATTGGGGAAACGAACTGAAACAGTCTTATGATGGAGATCAGTGGATCGCATCCAATGCAGAAAAGGGGGAGCAGAAGGGGGGATTTTGGTTTGTGAACAAGAAACTGTATATCCCAGCAACATTAAGGATTAAGATTTTGCATCGTTTTCACAATAACCAGAGCGCTGGTCATACAGGAATTACAAAAACAACAAAGGCAATAGCAAAACATTGCTGGTGGCCAGGGATGAGGAAGGACATAAAGAATCATGTTGTTCAATGTGATGATTGTGCCAGAAATAAATCGAGAGGAGGGAAGCCAATGGGATTATTACAAACAGTAGCAGAACCTACCAGACCTTGGGAATGTGTAGCTATGGACTTTGTGGGGGAACTACCGGTTAGCAAAGGACATCGTTATATTTGGACAGTATTAGACCTGTTTTCTAAACAGGCCCACTTTATAGCACTGACGAAACTACCATCAGCCGAGAAACTAGCTGAATTGTACATAAACCACATTTACAAACTGCATGGATGTCCCAGTAGAGTGGTCAGTGACAGAGGAGTACAATTCACAGCAAAATTTTGGGAAAAATTCTTGGAAATGCTAGGAGCAGAAAGGAGTCTAAGTTCTGCTTTTCACCCCATGACAAACGGGGCGGTAGAACGTACTCAGCAGACACTTGGGCAGTTCCTTCGAATGTACTCTAACATGAGACAAAATGACTGGTCAAGGTGGTTGGCTTTTGCAGAACTAGCTTTTAATTCGACTATACATTCAGCAACAAATAAAACCCCCTTTGAAGTGGTTTACGGGTATGAAATACAGCCTTTGCCCCAGTTGCCAAGATGGACAGAGAATGAGGAAACAGAGGCAGGGAAATGGAAAACGCAAATGCTAGAATGCTGGAGTCAAGTGACTGCATCCTTAAAGGAAGCACACAAAAAGTATAAAGCGTTCGCAGACAGAAAGAGGGTGGAAGGCGATAAACTGGATAAAGGAGATCTAGTGTGGTTAAGTACCCAAAACATCAAATTGGGGCTACCTTCGAGAAAATTGGGCCCCAAATATATTGGACCATTCAGAATACAGGGTGTTATCAATGAAGTAACTTTCCAGTTGGCATTGCCAAAAAGTTTAGAGAAAATACACCCAGTATTCCATCGCAGCTTGCTGAAAAAATACATGGGGACTTTGGACAAAATGGACACATAGAGTTATTGTTTGATTTGTTTCAGGATTATGATGAAAGAAGAACCGAAGAGGAGGACGAAGAAAACGAGGGCGCCATGTCATGGAGCCAAATCCCAGGGCTGAATTTCCAAGCCCTGAATCTGGCTTCATAACATAACATAAATAACCCTGCAAGCACCTGGCGGGAGAAGATAAAATGAGCCTGGGAACTCAGGGTTGAAAGTATAAACAATTATAATTGATATAGTGTGGGAACGGTAGTAATGTGATCCAGAGGGTGGGATTTGATGATGATATTTGCGTGTGGTATTACGTTGCATCAGAAGTGATAAAATTGAATGTATGTAAACATTAGGTCATTCTCGACTTTTCCAAAGTCATGTATTCTTCAATAAAGATTGGATTTGAGAGCAGCTATCTTTGATCTGCGTTCAGACTGGTCCTTTGAAGTGAGCCTGACAGAGTTTAGTGTGATGGGAATGGGTACATTCTTCATCTTCTTTAAAGACACAACCCCATGAAATTCCACCCTTTCCCCCGCTTTCCCTCGTTTTCTTCAATTCAATATGATGAAGTCTTTAGTGTTAGCTGCTTTGAGTCTCATTTGATAGAAAAAAGGTGGGGAATAAATATCTTATCAACAATATAAAATAATAATAATTTTTATTCAGCACATGCACATTCTATAAACCTTGGGGAGAGGTTAAAAACACTTACTGCTCCCAGATAGCAAGATCAGTTGGGAGTGGGAACAGTGTGTATTTATTATCTCTTTTTAATGAAGCTCATTGCAGACAAATCAACAATACATACATTCAATAAACTCAAAGTCATATGTTGTTCAACATAGTGCCCCTTAAGGCCAGCTTTGGCTAGTAGAGTACCAGAAAACATGTTATAAATCTGTTTCTTTTGAGCACTGATGGTGCATTTCAGCTTGTAGATGTTCCTGTATTGTATTGCTTTGCTTTACATATCCCAAGGCTCATACTCAGAGTAATCCCTATAGATATTTACAGACCTCTCATCATCATAGTATTTTAACTCTTTATACAAGTGAGAACGAGTTCATCCAGCTGGCATTCTTAATATGGCTTTCTCTTTTAGCACCTGTTATGCAATCAATGGATTTATAATTGTAACTGATAATGTTGCAAGTTCCTAGAAATATGAAATACAGAATCAATTCTGGGATATAAAGTTATCTCTTGCATGTAAAACAAATATACTAATTGTATTTACCTAGTGGAAGGTAAGTGAGGTAGGGAGTCCCATCAAAGAGATCTATTTCCATTGGGTTTGCGCACCTGTTCTCAAGGCAATAACAAATGCTTACCACAGTGGAAGCTGCATCACACAGTACATATGCTGCTTCTGACATATATAACACCTCTTTAAGGAAACACATGGCCCCATATGTCCTGGGAACTTGTTTGCATTCTGCAATCCGGGAAGGGGAAATATGTTTTGTGATAAATGTTTTCCTACTTTTTGTGTGAGGGGAAATGAGACTGTTCGTCTTTACTGTCAATATTTCAATTTAGGATGATTCATATTCGCCATCTATAAGTAGGTTTGGAATGGGGAGGTGTGGAAGAGAGAAAAAACATCAGGAGGGCGGAAGAGTGTGTTAAATGAGAACAAAAATCGTAGATCAAAGTGTCACAAAAACATTTAGATTTCACTGTGATATATAGGCATATCTTTAAGACTTCCTGTCCTTGAAAGGCAGCAATGTGTGCCTCAGACATAGTTGGAATAAATTATATCCAAATCTTGACTTTGAAGATAGGCTTTCCAGAGCTCAGCTACATGAGTATGCATAACCCTGGTTGAACTCACATAAAATAACTATGTTATAATTCACAAGCACAGTGGTTTTGTGGGTGCAGCATGAACATGGTGATTGGTGAATAGAGTTCCTTCGATTTCAGCATTAGCAATGGATGCCTCTGGTGGCCTAGGGGATAAAAGCCTTGTGACTTGAAGGTTGGGTTGCTGACCTGAAGGCTGCCAGGTTCGAATCCCATCCGGGGAGAGCGCGGATGAGTTCCCTCTATCAGCTCCAGCTCCATACGGGGACATGAGAGATGCCTCCCACAAGGATGGTAAAACATCAAAACATCAGGGCGTCCCCTGGGCAATATCCTTGCAGACGGCCAATTCTCTCACTCCAGAAGCAACTCCGGTTGCTCCTGACATGAAAAAAAAAAGCATTAGCAATAGGTTTGTTTGGCTCTAAAACAACTTCTTTCATAAGAAAAATATTAAGAGTGTGCCTATTTTGGGGGGTCATTCTTTTTTTGTTCATTGTTATTCTTGTTGTTGTTGGGCAATATTCTTAAGATGTTTGTGCATACATTAACATTTTCTTCTGTGACACTGTATGAGTTTCTGATTTGTTGGAATTACTTGTGTAATTACTCTACAAAAACTAAAGAAAAAGATGGAATGGGGCAGCAAATATTTAGGCTAAAGCTGAATCCACTAGCACTGTCACAAGGAAAGAAAACAAATGATGTGAAATAGATTTAGAAAATATAAATGAGCAGGGCTTAAGTACCTGTTAAATCATGGAAACCCATTTGGGTCACTTTTAGAAAATCATATTGTTTTAGCTTTTGAAGAGAGCAATCTCCAATGGAGCCAGCACAACACGGGAAGCCTCCTGTGTTTTGAGGAAAGCCTTTAACTACGCTTTCACCTTGGTTAGGGGTGGGGCCTCCAGCAGAAGTCATACAATGTTGTGTTGGCCGGCGTGGAGCTGTGTCCAGAAGACAAGGTGAAAGTGACTAAGAATGCTTTTTTAGATGAGTGTGATGAGGTTGTAAGTAAGAAACTACTTGAAAGCACCCAACACCTTCTCCCTACAAAATACCAAACATTCACCAAAAACCCCTGCCTTGTTTAACCTTTCAGTTTCTATCTGGAAATCTATTTTACAGAGCAAAGCATTTCTCTGTAAAGAAAGAACTTTTAAATATTTTGTCGATTTTTTTTGTGCTGGGCAAAAATGTGAAGAAGTGGAAATGGTGTCAGTGATTACCCTTTACCAAAATTCCCAGGAACCGTTTTATTACTGATATAGATTTCTTGCTTTTAAAATGGGTGAGATCCTGTTGCAGCACTTCACTAACCCAAGAATCTCTTACACTAGTGTTTTCAATTTTTCTGCCATTTTTAAAGGCAGAAGGAGGCCACCTGTTTTTCTAAGGGTGCATCAGTGCTGTGAGACACTCCAACTTTAACGGCTATGGCTGGATGCTATGAAATCATAGAAGTTGCAGTTTTATAAGATCTTCAGAATTCTCTGCCAAAGAGAAGATTCCAGGATTTCATAGAATTCTCAATGGCAGTTAAAGTAGAGTTAAATTTCATTCATTTTACAGTGTAGATGCACTAAAATAAAGTTTCTATGCATCCAGGCTTCATAGATCCACCTGGAAGCCTGGCATTCAAGAAACAGGTACCAACATGGCAGCATCTTTCTTCTTACAGGT
The DNA here is from genome assembly GCF_035594765.1 of Anolis carolinensis. Classification (NCBI taxonomy): domain Eukaryota; kingdom Metazoa; phylum Chordata; class Lepidosauria; order Squamata; family Anolidae; genus Anolis; species Anolis carolinensis. The sequence continues at coordinate 171,802,317 of NC_085844.1, forward strand.
CAAAGACAATCAATTATGATGATGATGATGATGATGATGATGATGATGATAACTAATACCCTGTTTTTCTCCCAGAACTGAGATCCAAAGAAAAGCTCTCATCTTTAAACATATCCAAAAATTTGGGAGTTTTCTGAACTGTTTTTTACCATCTTGGAGTTATCCCACTTTATCACTGAATAGCAGCTTCTCATGTTACATACAACATTTATTTTTGTTACACTATGAAATTGGTTCCACCCCACTCCCAGTGAGGGAGGAATAAAAATCAGAAAATGAAATATAAATATATTTTATACTTTCATGTCCTGATATAGGCTCTCTTTATCCTTATCCTCCCCAATAATACATAAGCTTGTACTGAAAAGAACTAGCCCAAGGGTACATTTTTTTAAGTATGAGAAAAGCAGAGTTCTCACATCTCATTTGGTGTTGTGATTCATGAGCAGACATCTTTTAGTTTAACCACACACTTGACATGATTGTATTATTCATTAAGGGTCCATGAATCGAGTCCATTATGTCTTATTTTATTGTCAATGGGACAAATATTTTATTACATAATAGAGTAGTGTGTCTTGGTTGCTATTTGATTTCCTTTGAAAACTGAGTGAAGTTCTTAGTGCCTACAACTACAAAAGGAAAACAATGTCTCTCTGTGTGAGAGAAAGGTAGAGGGAAAAAATCATCCTCCAGATGCCCTTTAAAATAGTATTTATTGTCAGTCTATAAAATGTGCTACTGAAAGGTATTCGCGTATTAATTTTCTCTATGAACTGTATAAACAGAGCTAATGGTAATTTATTTAACTGCCACTCTGAACAGAAAGGTTTATTATGAATGGGAGAATAACATCATTAGATCACAACAACCAAAATTTGCCTCCAGAAGGATCCCATCTTTGCCAAAACAGCATTCATTGTTTCAACAGTCTGAAGCCAGCTTTGTTTGACTGATGCTTTTTTAAAATGTGAAAAAAAAATTCAGATACAATATGGAAAATGCTTATAAAGACCTAGCAACAGATGTAGATAATTGTTTGTACAGCAACAACTGATTGGGTTGTGTAATGTGAACAAACATTATATATATATATATATATATATATATATATATATATATATATATATATAGAATGAAAAAACCTGTTTTGTTATCAGATGCTTCCAAGTGCTTTCCAAGAACGAAATGTTTCATTGTTGCCTCAAACTTGTCATGAGCAAAGCTGAGTGAGATTTCTGAAGATGGTTTTTGTAATGGTTACTTAGTGAGATCATTTTATTCCTCTGTTTTGGTCTGATGAAATACAGGTGCAAAGACTAAACACAGTAGGTCCCAGTGGTACTATTTTCCAGCGATTTCCTCTCACAGTGGACTCAGCAGCAAAAGCAAACCCTAGCGAGCCAACTCTTGGAGGGGAAAAGGGGAGGGTAGAAGGGAACCCTCTGCAAAAAATCCTTGTCCCATATAATTTGCAAAACAAAGCAAAATGAAAACTGGCCTTGCTTAATTTTGAGAGCCCAGTTTCTGCCACTATGCAGGCATCATCTGGGTCTTGAGCGAGGCAGCAGACTCGTGGAACGATTGTCAGCGTATTTGCCAGTGTCAGTTCACAGACCAGATGGTAAAAGTGCCTGCTTTTAATAGGGCTCAGAGAAGGGTTTCTCTTGTGCTCAAAAGAAAGGAGTTAGCACCCTCTAGCACTGAGACTTTGCTACCACTCTGGTGACAGCAACTGTCAAGCGCAAGCCGTAAAATCCCCTTCCTAAGGATTTGTCTCCCCTTCTTCTTTAGACCTCCCTTTTCCCAGGGCTGAAAAGGAACCTTTCCCAGTTCTTAATTCAATCACACATCCAACTGGCAATCTTACATATCAAAGTAGGAATCCAGGGAAGCTGCTCAAGTATGCAGATCAACAGAAGCTAATTAGCATTTAGTCACAGCCACCCTTAACTGATTGGCAGAACAGCTGTGGGGACCAAACAAAACACGCTGAGTTGCATATTTGTAAGGCCACCTGCCACTTGGCAGAAGCCAAAATAGGGTAAACTACCATTTCATCATAACTCAGCACCGACCTTCGTTTCGAAGCAATTCTGAACAGACGTATTTGGCTAAGTGTATAATTAGTACTTGTTTCACCTGACATGCAGTTCAGCAATAGACCGTAGTGCCTGCCGTACCTGTTAGCTTGACATGCTGATGTCTTAATTGAGATTGACAACTTGCTAAAGTGGCACTTTATCAGAATCAACTCCTTTGGAAACAATGTGCTTGCCTGCTAGTGGACACACACATGCAGGCACATATACATCGTGCAGCCATTCAGGACGAAGCAACTATAAGTTAATGGGTGCCTTCTGAAGCAGAGGGAGGAAAAAAATGTCTCCTCTGAAAATACTTTGCAGCGCCATGCATAATTGGTTAGCAATCCAAAAAATTAAAAAATGTCAAGAGCCAGAATTTGGAATAAATAATGGGCATATAGGAAGAAATATTGAGAATAGTAGATAGAAAGATTATTATCATTTTGGCACCAATGACTTATTGAAATTTAATAGAGACAATAATAATGATATATAAAACACTTTTCAGATGAGAGTAGTACAGTTTAAGACAGATAAGATATGTCGATACTCTAAATCTCCAATTCAGAGACGTGATTCACCCATGTGTATAAAAAATATAACTTTGTAAGAACTAAGATAAAGAGAGGAAGCACATTCATAGAGAATGTAAAATGTGATGACACTCTGGTACTGTTTTCTAAAAGTGACAAAACTCCAACGAATCCCATTGAAGCTGTGCAGTATCTACTTACAGCAAATGTAGTAAGTTCAATTCAAAATTAATTTTCATTAATTAAAAATATGAAAGGAATACGTCATTTCTAACAATAATTGTGGGTTGTAGAATCTGTATTTTAAAATATTTATTGAATGAATGAATGAATGAATGAATGAATGAATATTTTGACTTTTTTCTGATATTGGATTCAATTATAGTAGTCTAGCTTCAGTAAATTCCAACAACCTCCATTTTGGATGTTTAAAATGAGACAGAAAAATGGGCTCAAGGACTACCCTGTTTCCCCGAAAATAAGACAGGGTCTTATATTAATTTTTGCTCCCAAAGATGCACTAGGTCTTATTTTCAGGGGATGTCTTATTTTTCCATGAAGAAGAGCTCACATTTATTGTTGAACAACAAAATGAACATTTATTATATACTGTAAAGTAGTTGTCATCACAAACCAGCATAACCAGACAAACTATGAATCCTATCAAGAATTTCTTGTTACTACCATTATTTACATGTACAACAATCTATGGTACTTCTTGCAATTTAGGTTTCACAAGGTTTCCACGCTGATTTCTCTCTATTCTAGTTTCAATGTAGTCATGAATGATGAATAATATAATATACTATAATAATAATATGATAATATAATAATATAATGATATACAATATATTAATGAGATAATATAATATAGGATATAATAATAACAGAATATGATAATAATATGGTATTAATAGGATAATATAATAATGGGATATAATAACAGAATAGCATAATAATATAATAATAATAGGATAATAGAATAGAATAATAGAATGGGATAGAATGATATAAAATATATTAATAGGATAATATAAAATGGAATATAATAATAATAACAGAATATGCTAATAATAATAAAATAATAATATGATAATATAATAGAATAATATAGAATATAATGATATAAAATATATTAATAGAGTAATATAAAATGGAATTTAATAATAACAGAATAATAATATAATAATATGAAAATATAATAGAATAATAATAGAATAATAATAGAATGATATAATAATAATAATAGAAAAATATATTATAATGATTTAAAATATATTAATAGGATAATATAATAATGGGATATAATAATAGTAACAGAATATGATGATAATAATATGGCAATAGAATAATAGTATAAATTAATCAGTTTCATGGCATAGGATAGGAAGATGAGAGGAGAATCCCAATGCGTCCTGTACCTTTAAGGAACAAAAGCAGCAGGACGAAAGCCCTCTTCCTTCCCTCCCTCCCACCCTCCCTTGCCCTGGCTCCAGGAGCCGAAACGGCAGTGCAGCAGCAGCCACGGAAGGTTCTTCAAGCCTCGGCTGGGGGACAGGCAAGGCAAGGCAGGCAGGCAGGGAGGGAGGCACAGAAAGCAAGCACTTTTCCTCCCTCCCTCCTGTGTATGAATGAGTGCTGCTTCTGCCCTGCAGCCATGCTTCCCAATGGAACTCTGCTGCAGCCTTAGTTGCTAGGTCTTACTTTCAGGGGAGGCCTTATATTTGGCAATCCCCCCAAACCCCTGCTAGGTCTTATTCTTTGGGGAGGTCTTATTTTCGGGGAAACACGGTATGCATTTGCATCAATCCTGTGATTGCAAGGAATTAATTTAAAAAAAAAAACTATAAATACGAACAAGAAGTACAGATAACTGCAAACCACAAGCAAAATAAACAGATACTACATCACAGCAACAGGATATGATCTGAATTAGCCATTTATTCTGTTCAAATGCATCATTCCAAATATTCCCCCGAGTTTTGAGTGGCTGTGTCTGTTAGAAGTGCAGCAATAATTAGCCTTGAAGAATCAAGAATGCTTCAGAGCATGCAATAGTAGTAGGTTAGATAGGATGAGTGACCCAAGTATTCTCCCTTCTGGTATACCTTTCCTGTCCCCTCTGTGATGTAAACTGATACTCTTGGAAAAGTTTTTCAACCTCTTCACTTTCCACTTAGACGTCCCTTAACTCTCCCAGAATGAAGCTAAATTAGATTAACACCCTCCATAATTTTCCTATCTCAGAATGGAGTTTCCATAAAAAAATGTGTTTGTTTATGCAAGCCACTGGAGTCTTTACTTCTTAATCAGGATAGTTAACCACTGCAAGACACTCTATTAGGTCAATGGAGTTGAGGCTTTTGTTTTTAAGAGATATGTGAAGAAAGCAATAATCCAATTGAGAGCAATCCATAAAACACAGTTCAGAGTATTCATAGATAAAAGTACAGAGACTCAAGAATAGCAAGGCAATTCCAAAGAAACCAGAAAAACATAAGCTTCAAAAGTATAATCCAAACATGAGACGAGGCATGAACCAAAACTAAGCAAGAGTTGAATCTTCAACAGCAATGTTGCTTTGACTGAAATATTTCCAAATTACATCTCCTTTAAAACCTCCTTGCAAGCTAGAAACACATTCCTCTGAACTCTAGCCCCCCCCCCCCCCACACACACACACACTTGCCTCTAATTCTCACAGAGTGTCTGAGGCACGATCTCAATTTCAACCTGGAATCCCCATCTAAAACAAATTCATCCCTCTCATTCCCACCTGGGCTTTGTTGACATTGACAATTCTCAGACTCCCGTGAAAGGTCATCCTTATCACAAACTTCCACAGCATCTCTGCTAAACTCAGAGCTTTCAACATTCCCCTGTTTTGTCTATCTTTCTAAGCCATCAACACTTTCTGAATCCACCTGCATTTCAGAAACGTCAACATTCCCAGCGCTGGCAGCGAGAGGCCTCACAGCGAGTGGAGGATGCAGCGAACACAGCAGAGCCCTCTCACTGTAAGCCCCTTCTGCCTTCTTGCCTTCGCATGCAGTGAGGGGGTTCAGCTGCGTCCGCTGCATCCTCTGCCCACTGTCAGCACAGGCCTTTTGCTGCGACCTGAGACCCTGTGCTCACTACGAGGGGCCTCTGGTCGCAGCGAGGAGCCTCCGGACACAGCAAGAAACCTGCGCTGGTAAGGAGAGGCCTCAGAGCGAGCAGAGGATGCAGCAAACACAACAGAGCCCTCTCGTTGCCAGCGAAGGCAAGAAGGCAGAAGGTAAGGCAGAAGGAGTTGGACTCGATGGCCAAGGGGTCTCTTACAACACTAATATTATTAACAGTAATATTATTCATATTAATATTATTAAGACTGCATGGCTATCTATTGGGTGTGCTTTGATTATTCTATTGCTGTTTGAAGGCAGAAGGGGGTTGGACTAGACGGCTCAAGATGTTTCTTCTAACCATCATATTATTATCATTATCATTATCATTATCATTATCATTATCATTATCATTAACAGTAATATTATGTTGGGGGTGCTTTGACTGTGCTTTTGTTTCATGAAAACAGAAGGGGGTTGGACTAGATGGCCCAAGGGGTCTCTTCCAACTCTATTATTATTCTTAATAGTAATATTATTCATGCTCATATTATTAAGACTGCATGGCCATCTGTTAGGGGTGCTTTGATTGTGCTTTTGCTTCATGAAAACAGAATGGGGCTGGACTAGATGGCTCAAGGGGTCTCTTCCAACTCTATTATTATTCTTAATAATATTCATATTATTAAGACTGCATGGCTATCTGTTAGGGGTGATTTGATTGTGCTTTGGCTTAACGAAGGCAGAAGGGGGTTGGACTAGATCGCCCAAGGGGTCTCTTTGAAACTTATTATTATTATTATTATTATTATTATTATTATTATTATTATTATTATTATTATTAACAGTAACATTATTAAAGCTGGATGGCCATTTGTTGGGGGTGCTCTGATTGTGCTTTTGCTTAATTAAAGCAGAATGGGGTTGGACTAGATGGCCCAAGGGGTCTCTTCCAATTCTTTTATTATTAATAATATTAATATTATTAAGGCTGAATAGCCATCTGTTGAGGGTGCTTTGATTGTGCTTTCCCTGCATGAAGGCAGAATGAAGGGGGTTGGACTAGATGGCATTTAGAGGTCCCTTCCAACTCTTGGATTCTGTGAAAGGAGTCTTAGTCGACCATAAGCCGAGCATGAGCCAACAGTGTGATGCTGCAGGTGAAAAAGCCAATGTCATTCTAGGCCACAGCATCACACTGAAAGGCCAATGCCATTCTCAATAGGAGAACCGTGAGAGAAGGCAAAAGGGAACTGATATGACACTTTACCTCAGCTAGTTTTTTAATTGCTTTTTAATTTAATGCAACTGTTTATTTTAACTTATTGTACAATATTTAGTATTGTTGTTTGTTTAAAAATTGTATGGTTTTTGTTTATATAGGCATTGAATGTTTGCCTGTTACTATGTTTGAAGCCACCTTAATTCCCCATGAGGAGATAGGGTGGAGTACAAATAAATTACTATTATTATAAATTTATTGGTGATACTATATTGTTTCTGTTGACCCTCCCTTTCCACTTACAAAGCTAGTTTACTGTTTTTCTTTGAAATATGGTAAATATTCAAAAACATTTGGTACTGATGCCTCAATTAATAGAATTTTATTGGTATCTATTTTTATTTTTGAAATTTATCAGTAGCTGCTGCATTTCCCACCCTTGGCTTGTACTTGAGTCAATAAGTTTTCCCAGTTTTTTTGTGGTAAAATTAGGTGCCTCGGCTTATATTAGGATCGGCTTATACTCGAGTATATACAGTAATTTGAAGTCCTCATCTGAGAGTTTTCCCGGTGTATCTCCAATCTTCAACCTCTAGAGCAGATTTGAGGAGGTGCTGATGGTGTCAGAAGGGAGGGCAAATCTGTTCTACCAGCAGCTTCTTTTCTCCTGAACCATTTCTAGCATTAACCACCCATTATGAAATACTCCAGATTCAAAGATTATTTTTTATATAAAAAACAACAACCATAGTTGTGTATGGACCAAAATGTTCACATAGATTAGTGGATATTCTGTTACTAGCATTTTTTTATATGTTCTACTAATTGTATTTATAGTTTAGAAATCAATCTTCCTATATGTATCTTCATTCAATATGGTATTTTGTGATATTTTGAACTGACAAAAATGGTTCAGGTGGATAGGAACGTATTGAGGCAATCTACAGAAATGAGACCATCGTATTGAATTTTATTTAACTCCTTAGAGAGCATTGGCTTTATTTTTCTAGTATGCAGAATGAAAAGACCAATCTCTGAAATGCTCTTAATGAATGTAAGTCCTGTTATTAGCAACAGTAAACAAGAATCCATTTACTCATAACTTGTCGTATCAGTACAATAAATTAGCCAGGAACACATTACTGTTTGACAGTTTAAACAATACAGAAGAACAGAAAAAAGCAAATTGCTCAGGGACCATGTGAAGCCTGTTGGCAGTTTAACAGGCATGTGGAGATGGAAAGACATAGATCATAGCTCTCTCTGAATACAGTCTTGGTAACTCTTTTTCTAGCCTGCCGCCAAAAGATTCCTTGCCCAAAGACTAATGCAATCCAGATTTGTTTATTTTTGGTGGCTCAGGCAGATTCACAAGCCCCCCATCACACTTGTAGAGGTCATGAGATATCATTGTACAAGCAGAGACAAGGGTTTATCTCTTGACTGAACATATGAGGGTTTTAAATGAAGTCTCTGGAGGCCTGCAACCAATGTTTTTGTCAATCATTCCCAATGTACTCAATCTTTCTTATGCTTCCTGTGTTCCCTATGCAGATACTCACAACCTTCCTCTTTCAATGGTATTTCTCTTGTATGCACCTTCTCTATCCTATTCTTATCTCCATCACCCCCCAACCTAATGGCTAATGAGGCCACACAAAAAGCAGTGGCCAAAGCCAATTGCGTAGCTGTACTTGTGGATCTAGTCCCAACTTTAGTGTTCAAGTCTCTCCTAGCTTCTCATCTTCCCCAGCAGCTATATTCTGAAACTAAGAACATTCCCCATCTTGAGCAGGAGGATTACCCAAATGAACAGCAGTTGAGAAAATATATAAACAGCAATGAATTGATAACTTTGGAATGCCATGGTTCTGTAGCAATTTATTAAGCACAGCAAGCCAGACATCTTAATCATTGTATTTAAAAAGTGTTCTAGCACCAGGGTTTGCATTTATTAACTATAAATAGGTCATTCAAATTTGGATGAAGGTCTAATCAAATACAGTGACACATTTGTCCAGTCACTGTGTGTGTGACTTATGCATGCTGAATAATTTATATATTCAATATTTCAATAGTTGAAGAGTTTCTCTATATAACATTTTACTCAGGCTGTACCACAAAATTAACTACAATACTATAAAACTGTAACTTTATTTGTTTATTTATTTGTTTCTTTCTTTATCCATTTTTCGATTTTATGATATTGCTATATACAGTGGAACCTTTACTTAAGAGCATCCCAACTTAAGAGCATTTTCAGTTAAGAGCTGTCGCCCAGCTTGGGTTTCACTTTGACATAGGAGCACTAATTTGAGTTAAGAGCTAGTACCATAGGGAGCAGTAGTGCTAGAGAGAGCACTAGTGTGAGAGTAGAGGGCTTTACGGCTTCAAAGGAGCAGCCTCTGTGCCTCACGCATCCCTACCTCATGCTCTTGTCTGCTTTGGGAAATTGCTTTCTGCTTTGCTCTTGTCTGCTTTGAGGAATTTTAGGTAAATTGATTTTGTCAATTTTATTTATTTTATTGTTTTACCCCACTCCCATCCTCCACCTGCCCCCTTGGACATAAAGTTTGTACAATAAACAACATTTTCTAAGTAAATTTTAACTGGATCCCACATACTCTTAATTATTATGACATTTTAACTATATTGTTCAATTTACAATTTTTTTATTTCCACTTTTAACATACTAACTATATAAATATACCAATTTGTCAGAGTCCACTTTGTTGATTTTGTGTGTTTTTTATTCCTGGAATGTTTGGTTTCATGAAGAGAGAGAGGAAGAGAGAGGAAGAGAGAGCAAGAGAGGGAGGGAGGCTGGAATGAATACAGTATGAAGAAAATGATGCTTCGACCTCTTCACTTTGTGCTTCCTTGCCACAACTTTGTGCTTCTACTATCTTAAAGTTGATCTTTTTTAATTGTTCCATGTGAATGTGCAGGTTTTACTTTGCTGTTACACTGGCAAAATCCAGCATACGTTTTGTTGCCTCAAATGTGCTTCCTTGTCAGAACTTTGTGCTTTTACCATTTTAAAGTTGAACTTTCTTTTTTATTGTTCCATGTGAATGTGTATTTATACATTATTTGGTATTTAAAAAGTATATTTTCCTATTTAAGAATACGTAACAAAAATGGGGAGGAGGGTTCATGGGCCCAGAACAGATTAATAGCATTTCAATGGTAAAAGTTGCCTTGAAATAAGAGAAATTTGAGTTAAGAGCATGGTCACTGAACAAATTGTACTCTTAAGTCAAGGTATGACTGTACATGCTTCCTTTTTTTCCATAGGAAAAAAGGAAGGATAGATATTTTATACATATTTTGGTTTACAAGGTACCAAGTGCTTTTGTATGGAGGTACTATGGATACATTGTGGAAACAATGGAGTTTGACACCACTTTAACTGTCATGGCTCAATGCTTTGGAATATGGGGAGTTGTAATTTTATAAAGTATTGAGCCTTCTCTGCTGTGGTGCCTCGTCAAACTACAACTCCCAGGATACTGTAGCATTGAACCATGGCACTGTAAGTGATGTCAAACAGTATTAGTCCTACAGTGTAGATCAGGCACAGGTAAACTTCAGCTACCCAGGTGTTTGGCACTTTAACACCCAGAAATCCCAGCCAGTTTACCGGTTCTTAGCAATTGTTGGGGTTGAAGTCCAAAACATCAGGAGTCCAGTTTTTAGAAATGGTCTTATTTAATTATTTCACATATAGGCTGGATCTACATTATCATATAACCCAGTATCTGATCCCAAAATACCTGCTTTGAACTGGATTTTATAAGTCTACATTGTCATATAATCCAGTTCAAAGCAGATAATCTGGGATCAGAAACTGAAATATATGGTAGTGTAAATGGGGCCATCGATGGAGTAATACTATAATTCACAACATCTAAGCCAAATTCCTTGTGATGGAGGCACGAGCAATGAAAATAGACAGAGTGACTAAACCTGCATTTTGGAATCTGTGAAGAAGGGAGATAAAAGGATCCTGTGAAGGTTGTGCACAATGCCCTCTCCTACTTGGCTACATAGCATTATCATGTTCCCACATTCCTCATATTAAATGGAGTTTTTCAGAGTGTTGGCATAACTCCCAGTCCCAGGCAACCCACCCATCTCACCTCTCCTTTTAGAAATTAATCACTGCCCTCAAGCTTTGAAAAAATCAAGTATTTTTTTATTTTAAAAATGGCTAAGAGTAATTTCAAAATGACAGCTTTTTTTTTTCAAAATCCCCATTGAATCATTTTAAATGAACATGACCAAGGAAACACAATGGAGGACCTCTTCACTTCCATCATACTATAGATGAAAAGTACTTAATTAAGGTTGATGCTATAATGCTATGCATGCTTACCTGGGATATGCTTTGGTGAATATAAAATGGCTTATAGTTCATCTACATGCAAAATTATAACAGTTTGACATCACTTTAGCTGCCATGACTCCATCCTATGGTGTCACACTGTTATAATTCTACGGACATCTAAGTTAGGCTGCAGAAACCCCATTCCAAACTAGCATCATTTGAAGTCTCCATTTGACTCTGATTTCTGAACAATATACGGGTACAAACAGATCCAGGTTCTGTTGCTCATATTGACCTTTGAGAGTCTTGGGCCCTTCTACACATGGCTGAAACTCAAAAGTAACTGGAATAAAGGGGTGGGGTAGGGTGGCTACATGACATCTCAACAAAGTGTGGGTGGAATAGGGTTAACAGATGAAAATAACATGTTAAAAAGGTACGCTTAAAACCTGATTCTGCATTAAAATGTGCACCTTCGTATGATTGCATATCCCTACAGTTGTGTTTTCCTTTTCTTCTCCCTGTGTGGACAGCTTCAGCTCATGTGCATGCTTTAAAAGCCTAAAATAGCCGATCAGCTGATCGGACTGTCAAAAAATGGAGTGATGAACACACAGGTGGCTAAAGGAAAGCAGAATGGGAATGGGAAATTAGAACTCTCTGCAGGCAGTCCTTTGTTTTGATCTTTATCATATTAAACAGAGCTTGAAATAACAATTTGGTGAAGAGAGAGATAAGAAATCTGCTTGTGTGTACATTGTATGTGCGCATATGAGGTCCAGTGCATTATGGAAATTAATTTTTTAAAAAAAATTCAGTTGGATGTCTTCCATCTACCCTCAGTCTTGATTCGCTTTCTAAGGAAGATGTAAGGACGGCAGGGGAGCATTTCCCGGGACTGACAGGTCTGTGTCAGGTCCTAGGATTGTCTGCTTCAGTTTTAAGACATGCATTTTGGTGCTGTCTGAATGTGCCCTAAGATGTGACTTAAAATGTGCAGATGTGTGTGAGAGAGATATGACTCCTTTCCTCAGTTCCTTGTTTTAAAATGCATTGCACTTTCTTTCTTGAGATGAAAATTCACCATATCCATTGCTACTGTCCCAAAGTTATTCTAACTTGCTATCTCTCAGGCTTTTAATTGCCTTTCCTTGACATTGATTGCTCTTTTTCTTCCAATATCATACCAGTCTGAATTAATTGCTCTTTTCCCATCTCCCAATTACTATCTGAGAGATCTTAAATGTTTCTTGTTCTCAATTGTTAAAATAATATTAATTATTCTATTCCTCTCTCTGTCTGACTTTTCCATTCCCCTCCTCTTTCTCATGCTGTGCCTACCCATGTGCAATCAATCTTTGAATCTTTTTCAACCACTTAAGGTTGTATAATTTTTCTCTAACTGAATATTGTAGCAGCTTAGGACAAGGTAAAACAGTCAGCAGTCCAGATAATTCTCATCTGAGAAGGTTCTGGGATGGAGATTCTCCCAGTTTTCCATAGTTACCTCTAAACATTATTGCAGCTACCATGGATGTTTATTGATTGATTGACCATATGATTCCTGGAATGCTGCCTGAGCTCCATTAATATGCTGATTTAAGCTAAAACATTAAAATAGGCTTTTGGGGATTATAATTCCTTGAATTCTGCAGACAACATGGTCATTGGCTATGCTGCCTTGGCAATTCTGATGAATTTAGTCCAAAAAAGTCTTTCCTTAAAACATGACATCACATTTTTAAAAGATTTTGATTGATATTCAAATAAGCTGTAATTAGACAAAACACAAGGCTAAACCAACATAAAAAATGAAACTAAAACAAACATACCTATAACATATCTCACAAAAGGAAAAGGTAAAAATACACATGACTTCCACCTTCCTAGGTTATAGGTAAAGGTAAAGGTTAAGTCCAGTTGTGACCGACTCTGGGGGTTAGTGCTCATCTCCATTTCTAAGCCGAAGAGCCAGCGTTGTCCGTAGACACCTCCACGGTCATGTGGCCGGCATGACTGCATGGAGTGCCATTACATGTGTTAGGATATTTTACTAACTCCAAACAATGATAAATTCAGTACTTTCAGAATGCTCATAAAATTATTTTACAATCTCATCACATTGAGAGATGAAAGCATGGGTGATGGTCCTTTTAGTGTAGATAATCACCCCTCTTATATTGTCAACAGTCCTGTTTTGAGTTCTGCCTCCCCATCACACTCACATGTGGAAACTTGAGAGCTGGCAATACATTCATCTTACATTCAGCACAAGGTCAACATTACTTTTTTTGTTTTTAATCAGGAGAAACAATAATATCTGAAAACCTGCCCCAAACCCCTTACATTTAAGGAGATTGGCCATTTTAAAACCTCATTTTCCCATGGGAAAAATTGTTCTGCCTCAAACCCCAGAGGATACAAAAGACAGTGATCCAGGTTTAAAGCATTGCTTTCCTATTGATCTGCACTGAACCCCAGAGGATGCAAGAGACAGTGATCCAGGTCAAAACCATTGTTTTCCATGGGATCCTATTGTTCTGCATCAAACCTCATACGATACAAGAGACTGCTGAGAGCTGGGCAAAGGAACAGAATGGGAAGCTTTGATGGTTTCCATCACACCTGTTTTTCAGTTGTAAAGATATGAGTAAAATGTGATAGGAGGTAAGAAGTTCTGAACACGATTTCTGGCCCATGTTCAGAGTTCTTTCCTTTCAGGACATTTCAGCCTCTTTTCAACCCTGGAACATGTGATGAGTTCTGTTCCGCTCCATGCTAAAAAGAAGGCTGAAGTGTCCTATGAGGGGGAAATTTCTCAATGTGATGAGGTTTATTGCCAGAGTTCTCTCCTTACAGGACACTTCTGCCTCTTTTTAACCATGGAGGACTATGCATGACTGCCATAAGTAGTTTGATGAGCTCAGTGCCTTTCCATGTTTGAATAGAGGCTGAAGTGTCCTACAACTGGGAAATTTCTCAATGTGATAAGGTGGTTAGGGTATTAATTATTTATTATAATCGATCTGGCTTTTTGCCTTCCCCAGTTATTAAACCTATTAATTAATAAAGCTTTAATTGAGAGATTTCATTAACTATCAGTTATGTTGTCTTCTCTTAGTTTGCACAATTTTATTCATCAGATTTTATAACAAAAATTATAATACAAAATTGAATAATCTTACTTATTGATTTAAAGTTTCCAGAAATCCAACCATCTTACATATCATAATTACTTATATCTTATATAAGCCCCCCCCCCTTTATTTTAAAATCAGATAGTTGGTCTGTTCCCATTGTTACGTGATTCATTTTTCCATAGCCTCTATAAAAATAGACTATTGTCCTTGCATTGCAGTGGCTTCCCAGCTTGTTGTTTCTTCTCTTTGGTCACACTGCAGGAGACTGTTTTGTTCACCTCCCTTCTCTTCCTTCTTCCATTTAAGATCTTTAGTTTCCATCGCAATCCATTCTAACAGGATCTTCTCAAAAAACCGTTTCGTGTTCTTTCCAACTTTAGCATTTCTTTACATTTTTCCCAGTGGATCTTTCCTTTCATCAGCCACTCCCAACTCATTAACAGGCATTTCCAACTCATCAATCACACCACAAATGAAAACTTCATATCACATTTTGCATATTTTATTTACATCTTTACATTAATTTTGCCCACCCATCAATGAAATAGTGAGACCAGATAACTGTATTGGGATAAATATGGGCAACTTTTATTAAATTGTTACCTATTTAACTTACTTCATGAACTGCAATCAACTAAAAGTGAGAGTTTGAACTTATTATTGTGTAAGCCGAGGTAGTGGCCATCCCCGACCCACTCCTCAGCTGATGGGCGAGACACTTGAGTTCCCCGCATAACTCACCCTGAGTCGTAACAGGGAAGCTGCATAAAGTATTCAAACCCCAAATTGAGAGACTGCGGGGATTAGAATTCCCCCGCAGCTCCAAGGCCATTTCTCTTTTCCCCCACCTCAATTGAGCAAACTCGCTGGTGGGGATTCCTGTTCCTGGCCTTCATCAAAATGGGTGTCTTAGGTGCACACCAAAATGTAAATTGTATCCCTGTATTCTGCCACAGATTAGGGACAAGTGCTCACTTTGTCCCTGTCCCTCACCAAGCCTGCTAAAACAGCTCTAATACCTTCTTGCCTGAAAGAGCTGCTGGGGCCAACTGGTTGCCACTGCTGTGCAACGCTGACTGGCTGGCTGCCCGCATGCCTGGAAGCCATCGGGTCCAGCAACGTGCCTCCTGATTGCAGGAGGGGAGCGCCTGTGAATGCGAAGCACCGCATCTCCCTTTGCCAGGAGAGGGATGCCATAAGTGAAAAGTAGGACCACAAGCAACAATTGGCCCAACTGACCTGACACACACAAGGCACTCCTCACTGCAGCTGTCTCCTCCTGCACAACAAACCCTATGCTTTACAGTTCTGTAATGGTGAGTGCAAGGGAGACAAGGACAGCTCGTTGGTGGGCTAGCGACCTCGACAACATTTATTGCTGCAGTGCTGGAGCTTAGATGGTCGATGCCTTAAATGTTGCTCTCCACCCACATAACTTGGTCTCCATTAATTGGGGTGGGCAAATAGCCCTCTCCATCCAGGCACAGCCAGAAGGGGAAACCCAATTATCTGTGTTTGTTTTCATTGCAGACACCTGTATGAGAGTAAAATAGGCCACAACTTTATTAGTGTCAACCTTAACAAATTTAGCTATTGTTGCTATTACTATTATTTGTACTATTTTTTCATTCATATAACTTTTTTCTCTATATTCCATCTCACAAAATGAAAGCAACCACTGAAAAAGCTCTGTATCAAGTCGTCACTGGACAAGCCTGTGCTTTTTTTCATGTCAGGAGTGACTTGAGAAACTGCAAGTTGCTTCTGGTGTGAGAAATTGGCCATCTGCAAGGACAATGCCCAGGGGACACCTAGATGTTTTGATGTTTTACCATACTTGTGGGAGGCTTCTCTCATGTCCCCACATGGGGAGCTGGAGCTGACAGAGGGAGCCCATCTGCGCTCTCCCCAGATTTGAAACTGGCAACTTTTAGGTAAGCAACCCAACCTTCAGGTCAACAGAAGAGTTTAATCCATTGTGCCATCGGGGCTCTGGTGGCAGGTCGCAGGACTAGGAGAGAAAGCTTGCCCTTGCTGCTTGAAAGTGTAGAGGGGAAACCCCAAAACACTGGTCTGCTTCAGCTTCCATCACAAATCCTTGTGTTGTGCTGGATCATCCTGCACCCAGGCTTGGACCTAATTCCACCTGATTGTGGGACTGTGGAAGGGGGCAACGCTGGGGGTCCCATTTGTTATTTGTCCACATTTGGGAAGTAGCCCATCTGCAACTACTTGTTCACCCCTCATTCCTTACCTTAATACTCAACAGTTGTGATCAAAAAGCAGCAACTCTAAAAATGTTTATTATCAGTAAAAGTTTTGCAGACAATTCATTGATAGTTACCAGGGAAGGTTAAAGAAAGCAGACAACAATAGCCTTGCTAGCTCCATAAGGTGACGAGCATATTTCTTTATGGTTGTGGAACATGGGTGGGCAATTGGTGTCATGGCTGAACCACATATCATAGGTTTACCAGAACTATTGTGAGAACAGAGTCTCTATACAAGAACTCACAATTTCACAAGATCTCACCAATCTTGTGATAATTGCATATCCATCATTATAGGTCTTGAAACAACAGGTTCTTCTCAGCTAGAAGTACTTGGGAGGGATATTTTTGTAAACTGGTTTGAGTTTCAGTTTTGGGGGTGAGGTGAGGTGGGTTAACATAAATGAATTACTACTACTTACCCTACTTTTCTAAGCTCTGATTTAAGAATGTTTTCATGTATTTATTCTTTAGTAAACACTGGACTTCATTTTTTTCTACATTTGCAAGCTGTGACAAAAAAAAGGAGCCAATTTACCCCAACCATGAGATTAGCTAAAAGATTACCACCTTCTCTTACCACCTCAGGTCTGCTCAAAAATGTTTTACAAAACAATCCGAAGGATTTATGCTTTCAAAAACATTTTAATTTTGGCTATACCTTTTGCATATTCTTGGTCTTCAGCACTTTCACACACACTAGTCAAGCACTTCCTGTTAGTGTGAAACACACTGGTAAGAGAGGGGGTTGTATTGTTTTAAAACAACTTGGGTTACTACTTTTAATTTTTTTAAGTCATTCCTGAAAATTGATTTTTTTAAAAAAGCTTTCATGAATTCTTTGCAGTTTAATGTCTCTTCTATATAGCATTGACTTAATGGAGACTGATGATTTATATTCAGCAGTGCCCCAGTTCTACTGCTGTGTTCCTCAGCCTCCTTATTGCTTTAACAAAGCCTCCTTTATAAAAGTTAATCACTTTCTCTTTGAACAGTTCCACACTAGTTTGTATTCTGTTGTTAATGGGGAGTGATGTTCTGAAAGTAGGTATCCATTGCAACAGCAGGTGTTAAGACAGAAGAGCCAGAAACAAAAGCATTTACTGCATGAAAAAGCCTAATAATAGACAATTTATTCACCTGGCTCAGGCTGCATTTGCATTTTAGATGAGTTCATTGTTATTTGGCAATCAGCTTATTGTACATCCCAGAGGAAATATATGAAAAATCCAGGTTGTGGCAGTGAGGTTTTGCTGATATTAGAGTTACATTATATGAGTTAAAGGCTCCATTTGATATTAGCAACTTGCTTCTCTGAAAAAAAATTACATTGACTATGAAAGAGGCTTTCAGATCCATCCATAGGCTTTTAAAAAGCTAGTGATGAATAATCAGTGAACACAGAACAAAAGCAGTGCTATCATATCATGCAAAATGTGCACAAAATAATCTGAGATCTCATTGAATTGTTTGGAAAACTCTCCAGTGTAGTTTTGCATGAATCAGCAAAGTATGAGCTAGTTAAGTATGTGATGATTAGACTAGCAAACTCTCAATAACAAGCAAAAGAAATCAATGGTTTCTAAACGGTCATTAATCATAGTGGTTCACATGGGTAGTTCACCTGTAAACATAGGGACTACAGCAGAACTGCCATTACCACATTTTGTTTAACTCTGTTTAGTTAATATGTGTATTTCTTTCCAGATGAAAATTCAAGCTTTCTAATAAGATCTATAAAACCAGCATAACACAACTTCAGTTGCGAATGAGATCTATAAAACTAGGATAACACAACCTCAATTCAGATAAGAACCAATAACATTAAAGATGGGGTTGCTTTTCATGACTGCGAAACCACTGTTACCAGAGCATATGGGAAATAGACTCTTCAGTGAGACTGTGCATTATAATCAAACAATAGAAGTGCTACTCCCATTTCATTGGCTCTTGATCTGTTTTCAAATTGCACTGTAGTGCAATGTTATCACATTGTTGTTGTATGTCTTTGTTGTGTGATTTGCAAGAGGTGCAAGAACCATGGGTTCGGTGTCCTGGTGTGCCTAAGGTCAAATGAGACACAAGCAGATTGAATAATAATAATAATAATAATAATAATAATAATAATAATAATAATAATAATTTTATTTTTATATCCCGCCCCATCTCCCCGAGGGGACTCGGGGCGGCTTACATGGGACCAAGCCCAGGCAACAAGCAATATAAAACTGAGCAATAAAAACAAATCATAAACAAATAAAATCACATATACCAATAAACAATAAGCACACTTTGATAAAAACCTGGGTTGGCTCCTAAAAAGGGTAGTGGGCCAGAAAAGTGCAAATAGTTTTGTACAGTACAGATTAGGAAAGAGGTAGGCAAGAATCAGAAGCTTTATTTACTTGGTCAAAATAGGTGTCTGGAAAATCAATGCTCGCAAATCAGGCCTAAAAGCAATGAATACATGCACAGACATTTATAGAGGTTTGACAGCTAGTCAAACAATGGGAGTGCTGTTTGGTACAAGTTGGTGCAGGATAGGATCTGCATGCTGATTGGTTGAGGTGTGCTGTCTGCCAACTGTTTTCTGGATCTGCCTTCAGTGGCTGCATGGGGAAAGGTATGTGGGTAGGGTTTGGTTGATGGGTCCTAAGGTCATTTTGAAGAATGATACAATGATGCCCTAGATTAAACAGCTTCATCCTGGCACTGCTTAATTATGGACTGATTCATTATGAAATTATTTTCATTCTTAAAAGTAATGTTTCAGGCTCAGCTATTAAAAGTCTCTGGCAAGAAGAATTTAGAATTTGGAATCATAATTTCCAAATCAGGTAGTTGACATTTACAAACTAGGTGATTTTTAGCCTTCCCTTCATAACTTAATGTTGTATGCTTTCCAGTCATTTCTAACTTATGGTGACCCTAATGTGAACTTATAAGATAATTTTCCAGGAATTTTTTTATTCAAAGAGGATTTGCAATTCTTTTCCTCTGAGACTGAGAGAGGAGGATTTGTCCAGGGTTTCCATGTAAGTGGGTTTTCCTGGCTGAACATATATTCATATTCTGGTCTTCAGAGTTAAAATCCAACCACTATTCAACACTCATTCCCTCCCTTCATACCTAGGTTCACATAATGTATTATAGCTTTTAAATGGCTATTTATAATGGAGGATGCCCGACTACCTATATACGTTCTTTGTTTTTGACAGCAAGGTCATGCGTAATCATTATCAAAAATGTATTTTCCTTCCATTTCAAAATATTTTTGAAATGGAAAGAAGCTGCTGCTTTGTACTCCCAGGATTATTTTGTAGAAAGAGTTCTGCAAAAGTAATTTCTGCCATGTTAAAGCTTTGAAATTCA
Organism: Anolis carolinensis; assembly: GCF_035594765.1. Taxonomy (NCBI): domain Eukaryota; kingdom Metazoa; phylum Chordata; class Lepidosauria; order Squamata; family Anolidae; genus Anolis; species Anolis carolinensis. Next base: position 171,822,375 of record NC_085844.1, read on the forward strand.
TGAAGGATCAGCCTCTAAACAATACATTCTCAGCCCTGTGGGTTCTTACCTTTGAAACCTGATATTGGAATTCTCACAATCCCTAAGTTTGTAGCCTTTCTCTCATCATGTACAGAAATGCATTCTCATTAATCAAAAGAAAAGCTGAGTAAAGTAGTGCAAGCGGTAGTTTTATTTGAGCAAATTAAAAGGCAGAATCCTTATTAAATGGCAGTTCTACTAAACATTTTCTGATGGAAGAAGTAATTGGACGCACTACACAGAGCTGGGTGACTTTGCCAAAAATGTGACACCAAGAGACACAATAAATGGATGCATAAATAGTTATTGTTCAGAAGGAGTAGTCATAAATCACCAAGCCAGTAACAGGATTGTTTTCCTCTCTCTCTATGGTCAGGCTTGAATGTGATAAACCTTCAGCAATAATATTAGTAAGAGAAACCCAACCTGCCCTCTTTTGGTTGCATTAAAAAAGAAGATGCTAAAATAGCGAGAGTGCCTCCCACCCACACCACGTATAATAATAGGCAGGTCTTATACAAAGTCAAATAGTGATATAAATTGTGCACTTTGTCATCGCTACAGAGAAGGTTTGTAATTATATTTTCATAACATTTTTTGATTTTTTTTAAAGTCAAGGATATACATAAGGGTGGAAGTGTCCTTTTCCAAATGTGGCTTCCTGCTTACATCACAACATAAAACCAGTAATTAAAGATTTTTAAAACTTTTTTTAAAAAAATCACATAGGATTCTCTCTTACTTTTGATGCTAGACTTTGCTTTCTGTAGGATTTAAAAATCTTATTTCTAAAAATGAAAATGCACCTCCTTTTCCTCCATAAACAGGAAAAAGGAGAAGTTACCAAATATAGAGGCATCAAAGGTTGTTCCCAACATTTGTTTTATTTTGCAATACATAGGATGCTGGAAGAAGGAAAATCTATGTCTGAATTGTGTAACTCAGTCACTTTCTTTCAATCTAATTACCTCCCAGACTTGGGGAGTTTACACCAATGTGCCATAGCTCCATCCTGTTGGGATTTAGAGTTCAGAAAGGTACTTAGAATTCTTTATCCCCCCCCCCCCCCTCAGAACAGTAGCAATAGTCTTCTTTAAAAAACTACACAAAACTTTAAATCCCAGAATTGCACAATATATAATTATGGGAGTAAATAAAAGAGTTATGAAGTGATATAATTATCTAGTGTGGATACATGTCTGTTCAAAGAATGAAATAGGAAAAACCTGCATATGTTTCCTTCAGCTTTTTAGAACAATGGTATGATAACTTTAATTGAAATATTGTAGCTAGAACATCCAAAGAGGTATGTGAATATCACTCAAATAATTACAGATATTTGTATCTTTTTGCCAGATGAGAAACACTTGATTTGCAGTGCTATAGTATTCAGCATATATGATAAAGACTGTGTGTTGTCCAGCTTGGCTTGCCTCAGTCTGACTTCTGAATTGTTGTTAATTAATAGGATTCACACCAATTATTTTGGCAGCTGTTACTTAGTCCAAAACCAGACTCCAGTTTTTTGTAGTGCTTTCAGAGATGGCCTGTTTTTAATCCTTCTGACATGGATTCACTCCACTGAATCAACAGATGAAATAGCGATTCCACTTTCACATGGAAATTGTTGCCTTGGAGTTCAAGGAATCAAAGGTGACTGCCTTTCTTAGAGGGCAAGGACAGGAAACCACCTGAAAAAATAAGGATACTCTGCTCTTTGTTCAAGAGACGCTTTAAGGAAATGTCATTTTCCTCTGAATTGCATTGTCATTTCTTTTTAATGGCATACTTTGTCTCTGAATATACAACCTAATTATGTTTTAAGTTGGGGGGAAGTGTACAGATTATGTGCTTGATCCAGACAATGTTAACAGGTGTTTGTCCCACTCTTTTCAGTGGAGAGGTTAAGCATATGCTAAACTGTGGCTCAGAATAATTTCACTTGGACTCTGATGTGGTCTGCACTTTTTGCAAATTTTGATGTCTAAATACTTTGCTGAACATTAGGTATGAAAGTGATGTGAAACATAATGTTTTATTGCTGGTTGCTGAAGGCTTTATTTCTAAGTTTGCTTTTTTGTATCTGTCGGTCCATCTATATATGCCACAAACAGTAATGGTGATCAGTGCTGCTCACACTGTTGGCACCAAGCTGGGCAGAATCCAAATCACCCAATGGCACCAAACCTGGAACAGCATATTAATACTATGTAGAAATGAACCTGGTAGAGATAATATTAGGTATAAAACCTTTCCAGATTATTTCTTTTCTCCCTTATTATTTATCTGCTTTCAGTAACATTAAGAAAAAAAAATCAAGGATTTCAAATATCCAAATAAGCAGGGAAAATAAATCTAGCTTACTTTGTTGATGAATTAAAATTATATGGAAAATCACAATTAGAAACTGAATTATTATAGACTACTGTAATAATATTTAGAAAACCATCTTAATGGAATTCAGAATTGATGAATATGCAACACTATCAATAAATAGAAAAAACTGCTGAAGAGATAAAGCTCCATGTTTGAAATGTGATTAAAAACTCCAACCATAATGGAAACTACAAGTATTAGAGAATATTATAAGTGGTTTTGTTGTTTATTCATTCAATCCTTTCCTACTCTTTGTGACCTCATGGATCAGCCCATGCCAGAGCTCCCTGTCGGCCGTTATCACCCCCATTTCTTTCAAGGTCAAGCCAGTCACTTCAAGGAGACCATCCATCCATCTTGCCCTTGGTTGGACCCTCTTCCTTTTTCCTTCCATTTTCCCCAGCATCATTGTCTTCTCCAAGCTGTCCTGTCTTCTCATTATGTGGCCAAAGTATTTCATCTTTGCCTTTAATATCCTTCCCTGACAGTTTTACGAGTCCTGATCGTAGTCCCTGATCAGGTCTGCCCAGCCCTAATTTATTCATTAGGTTTTCTCAGCACTTTACCCCCAGCCCCGGTTCTATAGTCTGTTTTGCACAAGTCCTTGCCCTGCCCTCTCGAATCTGATCATGCCCACCATGTCCTGGTTTACTGGTTGATGATGTGGGTTGATATATTTTATAATGTTTTTACTTTGCTGTTTTTAATTATTTTAATTTGACTGTTTATGTTTTTAATTATGTTTTAGCTTGTAAACTTTGTTTATGCTGGGTTTGGTCCCCATGTAAGTTGTCCTGAGTCACTTTGGGGAGATGGTGGCAGGATATTATTATTATTATTATTATTATTATTATTATTATTATTATTATTATTCCCACCAGTGAGCAGTTGGGCTTTATTTCTTGTAGTATGGACTGGTTTGATTTTCTTGCGATCCAAGGCACTCTCAGAATTTTCCTCCAACACCATAGTACAAAAGCATATATCTTCCTTCGCTCAGTCTTCCTTATTGTCCAGCTCTTGTATCCATAGATTACTGTGGGAAATACCATTGCTTTAACTATGAGGACCTTTGTTGCCAGTGTGATGTCTCTACTCTTCACTATTTTATTGAGATTGGTCATTGCTCTCCTCCCAAGAGGTGAATGTCTTCTGATTAACAGGCTGCAGTCTGCGTCTGCAGTAATCTTCGCACCTAGAAATAGAAAGTCTGTCACTGCTTCCATGTTTCCTCTCTCTATTTGCCAGTTATCAAACAGTCTGGTTGCCATTATTCTGTTTTTGTTTTGTTTTTATGTTTAACTGCAACCCAGCCTTTGCACTTTCTTCTTTCACCTTGGTTATAAGGCTCCTCAGCTGCTACTTGTTGTCAGCCATCAAAGTGGTATCATCTTCATATTTAAAGTTGCTAATGTTTCTTTCAGCAATTTTAACTCCAGCCTTGGATTCATCAAGCCCTGTACATCACATGATGTATTTTGCATACAAGTTGAATAGGTAGGGTGAGAGTATACAGCCCTGCCATACTCCTTTCCCAATCTTGAACCAGCCTGTGGGTCCATGGTCTGTTCTTACTGTTGCCACTTGGTCGTTATACAGATTCCTCAGGAGACAGACAAGGTGGCTTGGTATAAGTGGAGGATATCTAAAATTAAAAAAGAAAGAAAAATAATCACTTATAGTAAGTACATAATAAAAGTATGCAAAGTCTTCAAAATGAACAGTAAGTCATAGTTTTGGCCATAAACTCCAGGGCATACCAGTTATTTGATACAGTGTTGGAACTGTTGATTGTTCTCAGATAGAATTAGATGCACTAGACAGAAAATGATGACAGCATACCATGCTTAACATCTTCAAACCCTTAATTAATTATATCCACCACATAATACGGGTTTCTAGGTTTTACTACAAATGAAGTAAACTGCTGAAAAAAAATCCTCAAGTTAAAATATCAAATAAAGCAAAGGAAAGGGGTTAATATACAGAGAAAATATACTGAATGTTGAAAAAATGAAAGATATGTATAGATATAAGCCCAATAAAACCAGTGTATGGCCAGTACATTAAAATCATAGCAGGAAAAGCCAAGAAGAGGAACATTTGGAAATTATTGCAGAAAAAAACAGCAAAGAGAAGAAAAAGATCATGAAATATTGAAACCTACAAATTGAAATTCAGAGTCTTTGGGAAAAGAAAATAACTGTGGTTTTAATAGTGATAGGTATTCTGGGAACAATTTAAAATGGACTGGCAAAGTAAAACAGCTACAGAGTATGTTAGAAAGAAATCAGAAAAGATAACACTACTTTTATACGGTTTTTGAGTGAAATCTTGGTGGGCATGCCCATGTAATTTGCATGATTTTGCTGGCCCCTGTTATGACATAATAGATTAACACTGCTATATCTTGGAAAACTAATATTTGATTATTTGCAGTATTCCCTTTCTTTTTGCAGTGGATATGAAGCATGGTAGAAAAACGCAGGTTAACATAAAAAAGAAGAAACTCAAGTTTTCATAGCAGATTAATTTATGTCACCTCTCTGTTTAATCTACTTTTATATGCAAATGCTTCTGACATTGTTGTTTTGAGTTATCATAATAAAGAATACCCATATTCCCTCCATGTTTTCTTCATGATCAGCTGTAAAACCCACCTTTGTGGAACGCACCTCTAAGCGTTTCAGGAAATGGGATGGGAGTGGGGTGTAGAAAGTGAGAGGAAATAGAATATGTTCCAAAGAAGCATAGTAGCCTTGCTAGAAATTTGTAGAGAACTATTTTACTGCAGGTCTTACAAGTGTAGCTATGTCTGTAGGATAGTCACACATGTTGCCAGCAGAGTGAAAAAATCCATGAATGTTGTCAGGCTGTGAGCAGACTTTGAAAAATCCTTCAGATTGAGCCAAAAATAAACAAAAATGGGAAGTTCTTATACCATTCTCTTTTTGGAGATGAGAAACAGACAAAATGTTTTCATGATTTTACACTATGTTATAACTTTGGGGTTGTTTTTTTTTTAAAAAAATATTAAATCAATCTTTATGAAATGTTCAAAACTTTCTAACACATTTTACTCACATTCTGCTACAAAAACCAGAATTTCTGTGTGGATCATATTTACTCAGAAGTAACTCCAACTGAGTTTCATGGTGCTTCTTCCCCAGTAAACATACTGTGGATTTCAGGTTTAACCTTTTGCATCCTTTGCACCGGAGATCAGTTCTTGTTTGTCACTCTTGCTTAATGACCATGGAACCTCTATAATCCAGGCCACAAATTCCTCACTGCCCATTCTTTGGCTATCTTTTTTTTTTTTTGAAACTTCAGAATGCGTATCTAATAGCAACCAATGACTTTTCCTATTTTCTCACTTGGAATCCGTTTTGGAGCTTTGGAATTGCTATCTCACTTGAATCAGTAACATCTGTGAGAACAGAGCCAGCTTGAGTTAGACAGATTTCCTGCATTTGAAGCTCGTTTTTCCCTCTCTGAAGAGATTGCTCTGGGACAATTACATTTAATGCCTCCTATTTCTTTTTGCTTTTTTTTTAGCAGCTTGACTTGAAGGATTTTTAAAGTGACTTTACCACCATTTTGAAAAAGTCCACTTTCAAAGCACATGAAAAGAAAAGTTTGAGGGGATTCCTAAAGCTGTATTGCAGCTTGCAGGTATGGCTTTGATTTTCCTTTCTTGGCAGGCTTGCTAGTTTCCATTCCATTTTTTAAAAAAAAGACTACCGGGTGCCTAAAAAAACAGTGCTTTAAAAAAACTTTTACACTGGACAAGAAAAGCGAGCAGTTATGTTTTAAATTCACACACAGACTAAATTGGCATGTTTAATTAAATACCCATTAGAAGATATTCCTTCAGCATGAATAACGTAACTTTATTTTGATAGCATAATAGCATAACTGCATTTAAAAGTATATAATGAATGGAGGATTTACAAAATGTAGATGAAAGACAAAATTATTATTTAATAATTTTTAAAATGCCCTAAGCAATCTTGTCTCTAGGCTGGAGGATTATCTCACACTACAAGGAGCCATGGCTTTTAAAAATGAGATAATTGTGTCCGGGTTGATTAATGAAGAACATATTTGTGCTGTCAAAACGGCTGCTTTTATAGTTTGAAAACTTCTTTTGTCCTGGCAAGTGGTCTTGTTGCTGCTTCAGCAAACAACAAAAGTGTCACTGTTGGATGTTGATAAATTATTCATGCCACTAACTAGGAATCTGGATTTTCATGTGAATTGCAGTGGTGTTGTATCATTGTTGTTGTTTTTAAGACTCCCACTATCGAAATACATGTTTCTTACACACCTGCATGCTTCGGGCTATCAGGTGTTCAAAATCACAGATGGGCTGTTTGCTAAAGCTCATCCCCCTCTCAGCTTGAGTGAGTCACATATCAAAGGCGTCCCATGAACACTTTGTCTATTTATTCATACTTGCCTGTGAATTCTCCCCTCCTTTCAACTAATTAGTAGGAGGGAAAGGGGGAATCTAATGGGATTCTTCTAATTAGCATTGGGAAATCCAATAACTTGGCTTATTAATTTTAAACCTAAAAGATGCAGGTGTTCTTTCATCCTGGCTTTACAGACTGAGAGCAAACCTTGAGAATATTTCCTGTCTTGCTTCCCTGCCTCATGCTGTAGTAACAGTATTTTTTCTATGAAAGTCTGTCAGCAAATTGTTTCGTAAAAGAAGGCTTTGAGAACTACACAATGAAAGCATTGATTATGTTCATCCTGCCATTATGTTTTCATGTGGAAGTGGGGGGGGGGGGTAAGGCCTGTAACTAGTAACCAAAGAAGGGTTACCAGAAACCTTGATTACTTAAGAGTTCTGAAGGAAATAGAAATTTTGGATAAGACAATGATTTTGTGATCCCCATTTGTGAAAATAGCTGTGTGCAGAAGGAAAAATAGTATTGGTGGGTACAAAATGTTATTATTTCTCTCACTGAAGCAAAGTCACCTTAAAGAGTGGAGAATATGCTATGATATCCTGTAACAGCAAGAATGTACACCAATTTGATATATAAATATCAACTGGGAGCTTCAGTGCATGGAATAAATGAATTAGGATTATCTGATCAAGTTTGTGCTCACATCGGAAGTGCAAGAGAGGTGAACTTCCTGTTTTTGTGCTCTACATTTTCATATTGCATTAGGAAGAAGCATATTCTGCTTCCTTATGGAAGGAGTGATTCCCAAAAGCTAGTCCTCCAAGTATTTGGGGTTTCACCTTGCAGAAGCCTCAGTTCCCTTGGCAAATGATCTGGGATTTTGGGAGCTGAAGCCCAAAACGCCTGGTAGACACTGGGAGTTTGGGAGACATTGTATTAAAAATCAATTTTGAGCATTATAGGAGTAGCAAATCTGTATCTATTGATATCTATTAGGACTGTGCAAAAATCGTTTCTGCATCATGCTAATGTCTGTATTGGGGGCCTGTAGTTTGCCAAAACCATTCTCTGTGTTTGGGAAACCAAGTTGACTCTTACTACATCAATTTAAAGTAAAGAAATATTGGTTCATAGTTATTGCATCTGCTACTATCTGTGCTAGGCTGATTGGGACCAGACTCTCAAAGCTGTAGTTTGCCAAACCATTCTGTGTTTGGGAAACCTAGTAGTTCAGTACACCATTTTAAAGAAAAGTAATATCTTCTTTCTATTATTGAATCTGCAGGGTGTGAAATTGAAGTAGTACCAAAACTAAACTATAGTGAATTCTAGTACAGTAGAGTCTCACTTATTCAACATAAATGGGCTGGCAGAGCATTGGATAAGCGAAAATGTTAGATAATAAGAAGGAATTCAGGAAAAGCCTGTTAAACATCAAATTACATTATGATTTTTACAAATTAAGCACCAAAACATCATGTTTTACAACAAATCAACAGAAAAAGCAGTTCAATACACGGTAACGTTATGTAGTAATTATTGTATTTATGAATTTAGCACAAAAACATTGCAAAGCATTTTATTTATTTATTTATTTATTTATTTATTTATTTATTTTATATACCACTCTTCTTCCCCAGGGGAACATTGAAAACATTGACTACAAAAACATTGACTACAAATAAAGATAGCATTGCATAAAATGAGCTTACAGTAACATATTGTCAGAAGTTAAATCCATAAAAAATTCAGTCCTTACTGCCTAGAGAAACAGCTGTGGATCTGGGTGGGAGGCAGACTGCATTGGATAATCCAGAACATTGGATAAGTGAAGGTTAGATAAGCAAGACTCTATTGTACTATAAATCATTCAACTTGAAGCATCCTATGACAGTGGGCCGGGTTGTGCATTCTCTGGGTCTGCCCATGGTTTCAGAGGGGGAACAAAAGAGAGGGGAGTTTCTTCTACCACAGCCCACACACTTTAACTTACATTTTGAATGGTGGTGATGCTAGTACCAGTACTGCTGTGATGGAACCGTCTCAGTCCCAGCTGCTGCTTCCCGTTACTTTGGAGGAGGCAGGGCTGAATTTGCCTCGTGAGAAATAGAGGAGATTGGGAAAGAAGTGCTTCTGGAGTCTCAGGGGGTATTAGAAATAGAAATTGTCTCACCCCCCCCCCCAAATCTCCCTCTGTGTTCCCAGTTGACACTCCCCCACCTCACCCCACAGTTGTGATGGGAAGGCCAAGGTCTAACATATGGGAACATTTCCAGATGCATCCTAAGTTAACTACGCAAGTAGTGCAATGGCAAAATCAGCAGGAAAAAAGACTTGAGGCTACCATTGGGTTGACTCAATGCTGAGTCAGGAGGCTGGGACTGGTGGCAGGAGCAGCAGCCAGAGTACTCCCACTTCCCCTGCTGTCATGGGGGGAAAGACGCAGGCCATCTTGGATCTTTGGAGCATATCCACCAGGGGCAAGGTCACATTAAGGGAAAAATTGCCCACTACCAAGCAGATCATCCAGCATGTGGGAGAGATATTGGCTCCTGACCACCAACCCTTTTGGATTGTAAAGCAGGGTTTTATCGCTTGTTGGCACTGTTGGCTCCCTGATACAGATCCCCTCGTGCATCACCTTCTCCCAAACAGTGATACCAGCCCTTGTATGTGGGCTAAATTGGCTTGTTTTTAAAGCAGCATCGTAGTCTTTTCCACAATGTCTATTGAAGCAGATTACACATGACTGGTGACTTTTCTCCTCCTTTCTTGAGAGTAAGTCCTACCGGGCATTGCTAGATTTACTTCAGAGTAATACAATGGATGTAAATCCAATGCCTTGGGCTTCCCTTTAGGCCATAAAGACAGCACTTCAAAAAACCTGTGAATTGTAGTTCACCTGTATCCAGAGAGCACTGAACCCAGCCAATGGCAGATCTGGACCAAATTTGGCACACAGACCCAACATGACCGATTTTTCATTCAGGCAGAGATGGGGGAGAATTGACTTTCTAATCCAGGAGTTGACGTTCACCTTCATCAAGAGAGCACTGTGAATCCAAATGATGATGGATCTGGACTACACTTGGCACACAAAGCTAACATGGTCAACTCTGAATACAGGCGGGGTTCGGGGGTGACTGACCCATGATTTTGGGGATTATAGTTCACCAGCACCCTTATGACTAACCTGGGCATCACCAGATACCTAAGCTAGTATGTATATGTATATTTCGTAATTTATAGAAAATGTGGACTCACCCATCTCAATCCAGCCCAGTTTTATTCTGTACATTCTGAAGTACTCAAAATAAATGGGCATAGCTGCCAAACAAAGCCATCCTTATGTATTTAGAAGTAAGCCCCATCGGATTTAAACAGACTCCCCCTAGGTAAATGGCATTGTCACATTGGTTTCAAAACCAGACTAATACTCATGCTTTGGAGGATAGCCTGACTTTAAGAAAATCAAATATTTTGATAACCGTGTGAGAGTTATGTGAAAATAGAATTTTATTCATTTAGCTTCTGTTACCAATACAAAGTTGAATGCTAAGCATTTTCCATTTTGGCACTTTTGTCTTTGCAGTTGTACTTTTAGATTCCCAGTACTTTGTTCTATGTCTCTGAAATATTCACAGAAAAACCCAAGATAGCATCTCCAGTTCAGATCCCAGTGTATACATCACTGTCTTTGATTCCAAATGTCTCAGCAGGATTCTGTCTGCAACATCCTTTTGAACCCCATTTAATTCTAAAAATAGCATTAGCCATTCTGTTTCCCAGACAAGTGTCATTAACATCAATAAACATTATGAAAATCTGATGTTTAATTCTGTTCCAAACTATGGTTCATGCCATAGTTTTCTTTCTCCATAAAGTTCACTCTTCCTCCCTTCTTCCTTAAAGTATTTTGCTCTCTTTAATAGGATTTCTAGAATGGGGGCTGTTATACAAACTTGAAAGTTATGTGTTTGTTTATTTAAGGCATTTGTTTCCTGTGTGTTTGTTTATTATTTAAGACATTCATTTACTGGACTAGCAAGGTACCACCCATCAGGGTACCCACAATGATATTAAAATGAATGAAAAGATTAAAAACATTTTTTTTAAAAAAACAACAACCCTAAACCTCTTCTTTTAAAAGTAGATGTAAAACTAAAATTTTAAAAGCAATTAACATAGCTAAAACAACCAGAATAGCAAATCTCTACATAGAACATCTTGAAAAACAAGCCCTGGAAACAACAAAAAAGTTCACTAGATGGTTCAGATATGTGGGTGACCTTCACCATTGGGAGCCATGGAGAACTAATCAAGTTCCTGGACCACTTCAACAGCATCCACCCAAACATCCAATTCACCATGGAAAAAGAAAATGAAGGAAAACTGCCATTTCTAGATGTCCTAGTCATCTGCAAACCCAATCAACAACTGAGCCACACAGTTTACATTAAACCTACAGACACAGATAGATACCTACATAAAAACTCCAACCACCGCCCATGTCAAAAAAGAAGCACAATTAAAGCCCTGGCAGATTGTGCAAAAAGAATCTGCAAACCCCACCTCTTCCAAGGTGAACTGAACCACCTAAACTGGGCTCTACAGGCCAATGGATACTCCACCACAGACATCAGAAGACCTGCAAGAGCAAGAACCAGCCATGAGAGTAAAGATAAAGATCCACCCAGAGGAAAAGTGTTCTTACATACATCAAGGGAACCACTTACCACATAGGGAAGCTGATGAAGAAACACTACCTACAAACTATCTACAGACCCACTAAGAAAATCCAACAAATGCTACGTTCAGGAAAGGACAAGAGGGATCCTCTCTCCTCTGCAGGAGTCTACCGTATAGTATACCGTGTAGCTGTGGACAAGTCTACATAAGGACAACCAAACACAGCTCCAAAACACAAATCAGTTAACATGAAAGGCACTGCAAACAAACTCAACTAAAGAAGTCAGCTATAGCAGAGCCCTTGATGTACCAACCTGGACACAGCACATTATTTGTGAACACAGAAATGCTGGACCACTCTCACAACTACCATGTCAGACTACACAGAGAAGCCATTGAAATCCACAAACATGTGGACAATTTCAACAGAAAGGAAGAAAGCATGAAAATGAATAAAATTTGGCTACCAGTATTAAAAAGGAGCCCCAGTGGCGAAGTGCATTAAAGCGCTGTGCATCTGAACTTGCAGACCGAAAGGTCCCAGCTTCAAATCTCAGGAGTGGCTTGAGCGCCTGCTGCTAGCTCCAGCTCCTGCCAACCTAGCAGTTCGAAAACATGCAAAATGTGAGTAGATCAATAGGTACCGCTTTGGCGGGAAGGTAACGACGCTCCATGCAGTCATGCCGGACACATGACCTTGGGGGTGTCTACGGACAACGCCGTCTCTTTGGCTTAGAAATGGAGATGAGCACCAACCCCCAGAGTCAGACATGACTGGGCTTAACGTCAGGGGAAACCTTTACCTTTACCTTTTTACCATTATTAAAAACTCTAAAATCAGGACAGTAAATAAAGAACAACACTCTGAAAACAGAGGAATTCCAGACAAGAAATAATCAGGGCCAGCTAACACCTCCCAAGAAAGGATTCCCCCAGGAAAGAAGCAGCCAAGCTTTGAAGTTGCAAAGCTAGTCAATGCTAATCAAGATCGTCAGTTACAATATTCACACTTGCCTCAAACAGACAAGAGTTCTTTCTCCCACCCTGGACCTTCCACAGATATATAAAGCCCACATGCCTAGTTTTCAACAAACCCCACAACCTCTGGGAATGCCTGCCATAGAAGTGGGTGAAATATCAGGAGATAATGCATCTGGAACATGGCCATACAGCCTGGAAAACCCATAGCACCCGGAAATACATTATGTCAGAACATGTATATCTCAAGGGGCCAGTAAGCCTTCAGGCACATCAAATTTGTCCACTTCAGTATACTGTACTTGCATATACTATACTAGCGGTGGGAAACGTTTAGCCCTGCTGATGTTTGGAGCACAGCTCAACAATTCTTTACCATTGCCAATGCTGATGGTCAAAAGATATCACACCTCTATCTGTACCATAGCATTTAGTACTACAGCAAAAAGCTTTCAATGTGAGAGATAACTAGTTATAACATGTATGTGTCTTTAGTTGTTGTTTTTTTTTACAAGATACTCTGAGTTAGGACCTCTTCTCATGTGCCACTGGAATCACCAAGGATTGTGGTGATTCTGGTGGTGCACATTCAGAGGTGTGGAAACCCATCTCCCCATGCCCCACACTGTCCTGGCTTCCCCCCACCATATCACATAGGGGGACACGTTTGCCTGTCAGCTAGCCCCGTTGAGAGCAATGCAAATACCGGAGGCCTCCTGTGTTGCCACCGACAGCTTTTTCAGCAGCAACTCCGGTTCTGCAGCAGTTTTGCCATGAAACAATCCCAGTAGTACTTCTCCAGTGTGTGATGGGAGCTGGTGGGCTCTGTGGCAAAGCTGCAAAACCAGAGTTGCCGCCGAAATGTGCCCCGTGTGAAGAAGTCGTTAATGTGTTTCTATTGAACTATTGCTTTAGTTTGCTGTGCATTTGAAATCAATTACTTAATAAAATACAATATATTTTCTACATTTGCAGTTCATACATAAAAGAAAGTTAATTCATAAATTTGAAAAGGATTTTCTTGACTATGTGTATATTAGGTCTCAAGATAAAAGGGAAAGAGATGGTTTTGCAAACTATTTAAACTATAAAGTAGTTGAAATTTAAATGTATTTTTCTATTAAAATTTACCAAATATAACAACCTTTCTGCATGTTATTTATTGTGAGAATAAAATAAATGTCAGAGAAAATAACCTCTTAAACTGTCATATAAATGGTGAAAATAGATACTATTTCAAGTATTACATCAGCATGTCTTGTATTTTATTCATGACAGTTATGAAAGATTTAGGGAATACATCTAAAGCCACCTAAGATGTTTTGAAGAGCTCTGTTGTGTCAGCTTCATTCTTGCCTTGTTAACAGATTACATGATAATGATTTTTTTTAAAGCTGTTTCCTATACAGCAGCAGACTTGGCTTCATGGACAATTTTAGCTACATGAGTTTGACCAACAGGCCGATGAGCATCTAGGTTTTTGCTTGCATATTCTAATGCATAATTTTTCAACCTGATAATTTCAAGTCATAGAATTATAGAATGTCAGAGATGAAACAGACAGCAGCGGTCATCTAGCCTACTACATGCATGAACACACACACACACACACAACCATTCTTGAGACATAACCATCCAATTTTGTTTAAAACTTTCTATATAAGAAAAGTCCATTTTGTTGTTGAATTTCTTAAAGTTAGGAAGTTATTTCAAATATTTAGATGGAATCTCTTATATTTTACATCTGCCTTAAATTTCCTATGTTTCCAGCTAGTATTGCCAATATGGAAGGCTTTCTGTTTCTACTTCAATGAATTTCTCCAAATCCTGTCCACATTTTCTTCCCCTCAATGTTAAATTGCAATACTTTGTATTTTCATCCCACCCTGAACTTTGCACTCTTTAGACAATTTTCCAAGATTAACTTGTGCATTTATTTCACTGAAGCATGTTTCTGTGTGATTTTCAATTATGGACATTTTATCCTATTATGTATTAAAATATGCATTGTTTTCTGCACGCTTTATTTCTCAGAAACACCCTGTAAGCCTGCAAATTCACAAGGCAATTTGTGACAAATCTCAGGAGGTGTGAACATGCTACTTTCATCGAGACTGTCAGTTTCAGTAAAACTTCTGTCCACCCCTAGTTCCAACTCTTATTTTCTAGTCCAGTTCCAATCCTGTTATTAATAAAGACCAATTAGAATATTTGGCTCAGATCCCTTTCAGTGTTTGTATTGATGGTGAACTGTTTTGGCCAGGAGTATTAATAGAAATCTCAGAATGGCATATAATGTGGAGGCCGAGTGTTTCTTACCTGGAATTCTAAAATTTGAAATGCTCCAAAATCCAAAACTCTAGAGCCATAAGAAGTATGGACCTGTGCTATTTTTGTGGGCTGCACAGAGACATGGCTAGAGACAGGAAGATATTTGAAATGGTGGGAATTCTTGAATTCTGCAGTCTCATGTTTGCCACTACTGAACTTGGCTGTGATTACTGGGTTCCCATCCACAGAAGACCTGTGACATCATCAGATGGGCTGATTCCCCCATCCTATGCCCCTTCTTCCCTTTCACCATGAAGTCCTTCCCATGACAAACACCAACTTCCAGCTAGGCTCCATGGTGAAAGAGGAGAGGAAGTGGCGTACGCTTCCAACACTGCAACACAGAACCTTCCTGTGTTGCCTTAGGAACAGTGGGGGAAGTTGGACAGTGATGCTTCTCCCCCATTGGATAGCAGTTGGAGTAAGTTGCGTAATGTGGGGTGTGGAGCAACGGGTTCTTCTCACCCCCTGCTGGGACCCTCATGGATTCACCACAATGCATAGTGAATCCTCAACCTAATGTGATAAAGTCATTCAATAGGAAAGGCACTGACTGAGATCTGGAACCGGTGGTGGGTGCAGGAGGAAAAGGGAAGGGTGCTAAAGATTATGGCCAAAGCTGCTGCTGTATCCCACTTCAGGGCCCCATCTACATTACCATATAATACAGTTTCAAACTGCATTACATGGTCAGTGTAGACTCATATAATGCAGTTCAATGTTGAGATGATGGATCCAAAGAATGCTGGGACCTATCACCATTTCTACTGCTGCTCTGTGCTATTTTATATACAGATATTCATACTGTTTTCCATTTCTTTTTTTCTTTTCTTTTTTAAATACCAACTACAGAATATCTTTGGTTCCTCGAATTTTGGATAAGAAGCTCAATTCCTAGTGGGACATTATTGTTGCTGCATTTTCAGATAGCTTTGCCCTTGCATGAGAGAGAAAGAACACATTTCTTAATAGAGTAACACAGACTGTAAATCTATGACATTTTGTACATTCATTGTAAACCCTTTCATCACCATTCACAAACATCAGGGGTTTCAACTAGCCCCTCTTGAAAGCTCTAAATAGACAAAATGTCCTATAAAAGTGTATAGGCTCATGTGGAAGTATAATCTTTTGGCCCACATTTTAGTGAAGCACAAAGTGTGCCCTAGAGAGAAGATAGTGAGAAACAGTTTGAGAGGCAGGTTGCACCAGTCATAATTCAGCTGTATTTGAACTCAAGCTCAAAGCAATGGCTGACAGCTTGTTTATTTCAGTTTGTTGCCAACGTTATTACTGAAATTATATTCAGCATAGTTCACCAATTGCTAAATATGGAAAGGCATTTATGGAGCATTTTACTCTAGTTGTTTGTTTAAAAACTGATTTGCAAATATTTGATTTATTATGGCTAGTATGGGGCATATACTGTCCAATATAATCTAGAAATGCACTATTTGAGTTCTCTTATCTAGCTGCTGTCTAATAAATTATTTTCTATTACAGTACTGGAACACTACCTGTTTTTACCTGTCCCACTGAAGATAGCATTATTGGCACACTATTTGGAAACTTTAGGAAAAACACCTCACTGTTATATTTCATTATATAGAAACTCCTATATTCACAGATTTGATATTCATAGTTTCATCTGTCAGCACTTCAAAATATATTACCCCAGAAATGTTTATTGACTTCTGTAGGTCTTCTAATATGATTATATGGTATTCTTTCAACCCAAGCTTAGTCACAGTGTAAGACTCACCATTATAAACAATTGTAGGTATCCACACCAGAATACAGGATTCATACTGTATTCTCTGACTTTTTCCCTCCAGCATGCTGTTGACTATTCAGGATTTGCTTTTTGATGTTGGTTTGCTGATAGATCCCCCAAAAAACCTTCATTATCTGCAGTCAACAAGAAACAGAGTGGGTAAAGGACCTTTTGGAGAAGGAACTACAAAGTGAAAGAAAGGGAAGTAGTGAGAGAGGTAACGTATGAATCACACCAAAAAGTACACTGTGTAGCCAAAATATCCCAAAACCACTTATTGGTATTATGATTTATTCTTTTTCATTTGTATCTTTCCCCTTCTCTATACAGTGTATTTCTGAATGCTTTCAAGGATATCAGAACACTTGCTATCTGTTGAATATTGATGGGAAAACAAGGAGCCTGACCCATTCATTATACTCCGCTTCAAGTGTAAATTACTCAGTTGTAACGTGTATGGGCTGAACTGTTTTAGGGGAAAACGCATTACAATTAAGCAACTGTGTTTCAAGTGAGAAGATTAAATGCATCAAAACATATTTAAATCACAGTGAAACAAAGTTCCATATTTTAGTGTTTGTTTTATTAGCTGAAAGAAAATAGAATAAGAAGATGGAAGCTGTGAATGTGTTTTTGGCTTGGAGTGTTCTTATTCTCCTGGGGAACCTTGAACCTCTAATAGTAGCCAAGCTTGTCTTGGTGAATAAAGGGATTAACACTGAAAGAGGACAAATCACATATGTAACTGAAAATGAGCTGCAGTTCAACACTTCTAAAGAGAGAAATTCTTGCAAAGTAGAGGTGGTGATAAATGAGCCAGCGACACAAAGAGTTGGGAAACTGACACCTCAGGTAAGTACCATTATTCTAGCTTCTCCTTTTAAAACATCTGATTAGAGATGAAATGCAAATTGTTGAATGAAACAGCTGTGTGAGATTACTCATGTTTTTGACACTGAAAGTTTACTCTGTCACATTCTGAGATCCTTCTAGCCATCTATGTTTATTGCATTGACACACCATAAAACTGGCTTGACAGAGGTGTTCTTATGAGCAAGTTTGACAGGTAAAGTATGAGCATTAGAAATTAGCTTAAAAGCCACAGATAGATGGGCCCATTGATTGATTAAAAATGAACCAAATTGTTTCAGAGAAGGAAATAATTCAGCTCATTTTCCAAACTAGTTCATCATCTGTAGATCATTTGAAGATTTTCCCCAACTTCTCCTTCAGCACAGCTTATCCAGATCAGGAAGTAGACAATGCTCCAGATATAGTATTATTACTGCTACTGCTACTATTGCTACTATTGCTACTATTCTTATTATTTATACCCTGCTTTATCTCCCCAAAGGGGACTCACAGTGACTGTTAAAGAGTACTTTGCCTGCTTTGCCCTCTGGCATGCTCAGTTGTGAGCTCAAGGAATAAAATTGGCAGTTGTTCTTGAGAGTACACTCACATGGCCTTAACATGAGATAACATAGAACACTGAGCTCCATTAATAGAATGCATATTCCTTGATGCTCCAAATTTCTCCACCCACTTGCTGGCCACTACCATTAGTTATGCCAACCATTGACTTCTGCCATCTCACCATACAGCTCTTCAATATCTATAGGGTCCAAATTATTCCAGTTATCTAAAGACCATACTGAATATTTAATTAAATAAGCCAATTTTGTCCATGGTTTATTTCTATTTTTCTTATCAGGTATTTGATTGCCACTTTCTACCCAATGAAGTGAGGTACATTCATAATGGATGTCCCCTCCTTAAAGAAGATACGGTGATACTGAGAGTATACAGGTATATCCACAGCATTTGCTGCTTTCTATGTTTTAACAAAAATACACATTTATAATGATACATACATGTGTTGATGGTTTGTTATTCTGATACAAGGAAGTGCTAATTGTTGAATCTCTTAATTCTAAATGTATTTGAGCCCAGTTAGCATTTTCTCAAGAAACTGTTCTTCCTTTTCTTTGTCCCCTACTGTTTTCTTTTTGAAAGTTCAACATAGAAATATATTTTTATTGTAAATGGATGAAGAAATATAACTGATTGTTGATTTTTTTTCACCCCAAGAAAAGGAGGGACATTTTTGTTTGATTTCTCTTTGCTATGTGCCAGTTGTTCTTTTAATGAGATGAAAACTAGAACTATTTTTTTTTTCTCACCAAGGCATGATAAGATGTTTGTCAGAACATTCACCTGCTGGATATGGCTGGCAAAAATGGCTGGCAAAAACGAGAATGTGCTGCCTAAATTCCAAAATTTCTATCCCAACCACCACCCAAACTTCTGTCACCCAGGATCTGTTGATGACTTCCTGGTGATTTATACAAGGTTTTGTTTTATGGGAAACTGAATCATTTTACTAATTGTCCCACAGGAATTGACTCCGAAGCCTGAATAACATTGATTACTCTTCAGATCATTTAAACTTTCACCTTTTGATGAACATTACTGGAATTATATTCAAATATAGTTTACCAATGATTTTCTCCCTGAATAATATAAAATCAGATTTTAAAAGTCTTTCATTTTTCAGGTTTACATCACTGGAGACTATAGTAGAAACATTTGTCATTTATGTAAAGATCAGAAACTCATCATCAAGCCTTGTTGAGTTTGGACACATCCCTCTAGAAGTTCCACATTTCTTTGGGCTTTCTCAACCCATTGACAGAAGTATTTTGAGTTTTAGATACAATGGATTTGCTAAAATCTGCACAGTAAGGATTGTGTCATCTGAATCACAATTTCCTGCTGTTGGCCAACTAATTGCCGAAGACCCAAAAACACAGCAAAGTGAAGATGAACAAGTGCCCATCAAATTAAATAAAGGTTATTTTCTTTCTTTCTTTTTCACTTTTAAACTTATCATTTTGAAAGTTCATTTTCTTTTTTAAAATGTGAATTTAAACATCTGTCTAAGTTCTAGTCATTTACTGTATATTTGCCCTGCTAAGGGAGAAAAGAAAGATCTTATGATGAAGGAGAATAGATTATCTGTAGACAACATTCTAGAAAATAAGGGGGTGGTCTTTTAAAAGGAAAGAGAAAATACTTACATCAAAGGAATGGGGAAAGTGTGCCATATGTTGGCAGACTCTGGGTGATCTCTGATGTTTCCAACAATTCTCCCAATCTTCTTGTTTTTTTTCTTTTAATCTTTTGCACTGGTTTTTGAGCCTCTCCCCTGCTCCAAGCACCACGCATTGGACTCAAATGCAACATTTAGATCCCTTAAAAAGGTCACATCATAGCTAAACGTGAGAGCTCTTCCAGAACATCATGTGAGAGGATATGTTGGTCAAAATAAAATTTTATGTGGTATAGAGATAGAAATGAAGGTGATTTTCATCCTCAGTCTAGACACTAACTTGTTCTTTTAAATAATGATACTGTGATCTCATAATTTTCTTCTTAAAATAGTATATTATTGTAGATATTCCAATTACAATGAAACCACTTGATTATCCAAGTACACTTTATGCTCCGTCTAGTTGATTCAGCAACTGTGTTTGGACAATCACTTCTGGCTTATTAAGTCTGAGATATGAACCTGTGTTTCTCACATGCATGCAACTCCTCACTACTTTCTTCATATTTAAAGGCAAAACAAATGCTGTACTGCCATTTCATTTGAACTGGGAAACTATGCAGTTTAAGTAAAAGCTTTGATATTTATTTATTTACAACATTTCTACCCCACCTTTCTCATCTGAGGGGATTCAAGTCAAAATGGTAAAGGCTTTTTTAAAGGCATTGCGTAGTTTGGAACAAAAGAGGAGCCAAGGGATGCATACACATGCAGATGGTTCCTTTATTTGTCACCTTATTAAATTACACCATGTCTACTAGTTTACAACAATGTTTACAAATTCTGAGACTTCTCTGGTTAACATTTAGAGAGGTCTTCTGTAAAATGTCTCTTGATATGGGAAATTTCTCTGAATTATGGATTATATATCACAATATTTGGGAACACAGTACAGCTCTTTGATAGATTGCACAAGGCCCTATTTGTACATTGATTTTCAATTAAAAGAGAAAGAAATACTTAGTCATAGTTTATAACCAAAGTATGAGCTGGCTCTGACATATAACCGTTTAGATTCAATGAAAAGCCTTCTAGTGTTTTATTTATCGTATCAGAAGTGAAACCAATGGTACAGTTGTAATGTATTTAGAAACACAATCAAAGTTAAAAACTTGGCATTATACTAAATGTTCTTTGACCTGAATCTGGCCACTTGGAGTGCCTCTGGTGTCACTGTGAGAGGGTCCTCCATTGTGCATGTGGTAGTGTTCAGACCACATTGTAGTAAGTGGTCTGTTGTTTGCTCTTCTCCACACTCTCATGTCATGGACTCCACTTTGTAGTCTCATTTCTGAAGATTGGCTCTGCATCTCGTGGTGCCAGAGCACAGTCTGTTCAGTGCCTTCCAAGTTGCCCAGTCTTCTGTGTGCTCAGGAGGGAGTCTTTCATCCTGTCTCACCCATGGATTGAGGTTCCATATGACTAGTAATTCAGTAATAATTTCTTTATGGTGTATGATTCCATTTTAATGTTTACAAATTCTCAAAACCCTTCACAGCGAGACAATAAGGATGTGATAAACTGTGATTTCAATTCATCAGGTTGCTGATAAACCATTTAATACCTTCATGTGTATACATCCATCCAAATAAATTGACCTTAATATGGTGGTATGATGAATGAAGACTGCATTGTGTGTGTGTGTGTGTGTGTATAGCAAGACTGCACAAACAGAAATTACTAGGTCAAATATGTAAATTCTTGTAAAATTAATTTCAGTATAAAAACAGATTTAAAAAAGAGAGATAACTACGATATTTGCATTGTAAAAGTGGGTTTTCCTCCCTGTTTTGGATCAGCTGGACATTCCAAATTACTTAGTTTAAGTAATCTTGCCTGTCATTTAGGGTCCAAAGAAATACATGATTTAAAGATCAGTTGTGAAGAATTTCTGGAAATGGGTCTTAGGTATCAACACATCAGCCCTCCATCACCTGATAAGGATTATATCTCAATTCAAGTGGAAATCATAGACAAAAAGAGCAGATTTCAGCAGCAGGTGAGAAAATCCATCTTGGAATTATAATTAATTGTATTTCTATATGACATCTACCCCCCCCCCACCCTTTTCATACACCTGAGGATCAAGATCACTATATATGGCAAATGACTACTTTGTTGAACAAATGCACTACAGTGCTGGATTATTTCATACGTGAATTCCAGCACTGACAGAAGGTGGAGTGCTTGAAGTACCTTTAAATTCCATTGTTTTATTATTTCAACAGTTTTCTTTTTGCAACTCAGAGAGAGATGGAGAGAGAGGACATTTTAGCTGATATTGAGAAATAATGTGTATTAGTTCTTTCTGTAGTGACATGAAGAGAAATTTATTTTCCTTTATTTTCCTTTGTAGGCAGAAAATGTGTGGATTCCTGTAAAAATAAAAGGTGCCATTCCAAATGTAAAACCGCAAGCTGCATTCATGGCCATGTTCATCTTGGAAATAGATGAATTTATTCTTACTCCTCTTACGACTGTGATTTTGGATGCTATCGATGAAGAGACTCAAAAGCAAAGACTGGTATTCAATATTACTAAGCCTCCTCCTCTAGGATACATTACCCATCTGGAAGATCAATCAAAAGCTATTAGATCCTTCACTTGGCAAGATTTGTATGACACAAAAGTTGCTTTCCAACCATCCAATATTTCTCATTCTGAAAGACAGAACTATGAGGTGAGTGATGATACTTGAGTGTTTTTCCCACTTCTTCCCTTTGTATGCTTTCAAGAAACTGTATGCCTGCAAGACAAGGGTCACAAATTTGTTGCATCCATCTTGTTCTCCTAGGTTGAGTTTCAAGCAATTGATAGCTTCTTCATGAACAGCTTGCCTATCAGTGTCCATTTTTCAGTACGAAATGCTGTAATGGATGCTCCTAGAGTTGCATGGAACATGGGTAAGGAGAATTTCATTTATGAAGTCCTTGTCTGCATTGTGTTTACATATGCAAGTTCTTAATATATTCAGTATGAAGGGTCTGTGAACAGGTAAACATAATTAGGATGCTATGGATAGTTCTTTTATTTCTTGGAGAAAAGCATGTTGGGCCATTTATTCATAAAATATATGATTTTGATTTCTATTAAACAATCACAGTAATAACTTCATCCAAATATAAGGAATTCATCATGCTATTAAATCAGAATTCTGTTTCTATATTTAGAAACATCATGTTGTTTCAGTTGGATTATTAAGCACTAAACTAATGTACACTTGTGAATGGTTTTAATAAGGTATCTTGTGGTGGATTTCTCTCTTACACTCCATTTTATGAAGCCCCCCTCCCCCCAATTATCCTTCTGTTGTTTAAAGTGGTTTAAAAACTGTTTGGGTCCCATTGAAATAAGTGTTTTAAAAATATGCTCAACTCCTCTAGAGTGTTAAAAGTGGAGTTAAAATTCTGCTGGTCTACTCAAAGGGAGAAATTCAAAGAGAAGAGGGGAATGTCCCATTGAAGATGGGAAGACCTCCTCTGGTGTGTGGGGTTTGGGGAGGGCAAGGGATCCCATGGAAAGTAGAATGTTAAAAAATGGTGTCATGCCTCCTTTAATGGAAGGGACCTTGGGGAGAGCAAGCAAACTCTTGGCTTTCTGATATTGAAGTTTTTCCTGATTAAAAATAAGTAATATGGAGAGGTTGGAGAAAAGGATTCCCCATGTGATGGCTCTGAACATGGGCAACAATGGGTGAAAACCTGAAGAGAGAAACATGTGATGGGAAGACAGAACTTGAACCGGAATGACTGGGGATCTAACGATACAATTCCCTTTGCTAAACAGACCATCTTTCACACTTCTCAAAGTGAATATGATAAGGTCCTTTGACTCTTGGAAGTTCCATTCATTGGAGATCTCCAAGAGTTCTGGCTATCAACAGCCTTGCCCAAACTCAAGGGATTTCCTTTATTGAGTAAATTCAACTGTAATGTGTTGTCGAAGGCTTTCATGGCCGGGATCACAGGGTTGTTGTATGTCTTTCGGGCTGTGTGGCCATGTTCCAGAAGTATTCTCTCCTGACGTTTCGCCCACATCTATGGCAGGCATCCTCAGAGGTTGTGAGGTATGGACTGTAATGTGTTTCTCTCTCTCTCTTTTTTTTGACTGATGCCTGATTCAGTGAAACCTTTCTAGTTGCGACTAATGTTCAGACTTAAGCATAAGTCCAACAGATCTTGAATACTGATTTGTTCTATAATTTTCCTATGAGCCATGTAAACCCCTTGTACTTAAAATTCTTACTTATAGGGCTTGACTTGTTAGAAGGGCAGTCTCGTCCCATTACCTGGCAATCCCTTCAGATTGTAGATAATGACAACCTTCATAGTGTTCAACTGCTTGTGGTGGAAGGCTTAAATCATGGTTGGCTCACAGTTCAAGGTATGGCAGCTCCTACAGTTTAAATAATTATGCAAATTTTTGGGAAATTAAACATTAAACATTACCATTCATTTTTTCTCTTATTAAAAGGGGTACAAAATAGATAATTTATATAAGGGCACAACAGGCCTTTTACTAGATGTGGAAGAAAATAAAAATATGAAATGTAGTGATCCTGCTGTTTGCCTTGTACTTAAGTTTATATACCATAATTTAACTTCACTGAAGTTATAGTAAAATATTGTGGAAAGGCAAAGAAATTAGCTATTTCAATTTATGACAGTGCCTAGTTTATCTGTCAAACAAGACATTGGGTTGGCATGGAAAAAAGGAGAAGGGGAAACAAACCAGATGTGCTTTGAATTATTTTGTAAACTTCTATATTTGGCAGATTTTATTATAAAACAATGTATATCTTTCAACACAAGAATTTGACCACAAACAATCTATATGCAGGAAACAAGCATAATACTGAACAATCTATAATTATTGTAAAGGCTTTCATGACCAGAATCATTGTAGTGTTGTGTGGTTTCTGTGTGACTGTGTTCTAGCAGCATTTTCTCCTGGCATTTATCCTGCATCTGTGGCTGGCATCTTCAGAGGATGAAGGTGAAACATAAGGAAAAATGCTGTTAGAACACAGCCATACAGCTGGGAAACCACACAACACTCCAATCTATAATTACATTTCTAAGGATAATGTATTAACTTTTGTGTGTTAGTCAGCAATTCTATATCAAATCACCTGGGGGAAAACTTTATGAAAGTTAGTGGGACTTTTGAGTACACATTTATAGGATACAATGCCAATGACTGAGTAAAAAAATGCAAATGTGTTGTTGCTTCTGTATTCTGAGAGATTTTTAGTACAGTTTTCTGTGGTAAATTGGCAGTTAAATCATATTCTAATATTAGCACAAAAACAGAGCTTGTGAACTTGGCAAATCCTTTCAATGCTTGTCATATAAAATGAATAATATGCTTGTAAAAATAAATGTGGTCTTGATTCAGCAGGTTGTAAAATCTAATTTTCAGAGTAGTTTTTCAATACTGCTGTTAATATATTGTTTCAAATAATGCATCAGTTCATACTATACCATCTGAGTCTATTGATCTGTTACACAAAATTGAAATGATACTGCCTTTGCTTGGTCAACTGTAGCTAGTTAAAAGAGCCACCCTTAGGGAAATAATAAGAAGAGACAAATCAGATCTAGGAGTGGATGGGTGTAATAATCTTGTTGATGTACACATCCCACTAAATGATTAATAGTAAATATTAATTCAGTAATATGTTAACAGAACTGTTGTCTTTTTTTATTTGATTTTGTCTAGGGAAAAAAGGTTTCAAGTTTGGAGTTAAAGAACTCAGAAATGGAGTTGTCCGGTATCATCATGATGACAGCGACACAACCAAGGATGACATAGTCTTCAGAATCTATGATGGAAAGCACAGTGTTAGACACAAATTTCCTATTAATATTCTTCCAAAAGATGACAGTCCACCATTCTTGGTGAACAATCTTGTTCTTGAGCTGGAAGAAGGGGACTGTGCTCTTATTGAAAATCATATACTTATGGCAGCTGATTTTGACTCAAATGATGATTATATCCTCTATAAAATATCCAAGCCACCCAGTGCTGGAGAACTTATTAAGCAACAATTACCAGATGGATCAGGTAGCGCAATTAATCATGTTTATTGAAAGGAAGTTAGAGACAAAATGTTCATTCAATACTTCAAACAGCATCTTAGGCCAGATATCTACTGTTTATGAAAGGCCAGGTAAAAGTGAAATTGATTTATTGTGCAGTATTTCGAAAGTGGTAGATTAGCTCTAGCTTCGTGATAAACTATATGTTTGGTATGGGTTAGCTATAATAATAAAATAAAAAGGATCTCTGACAAAAGAACATGGGGAGAGCTCCTACCTGTCATATTTGGCTATATGGATCATGATCTGATTCCATTATGGGACATCTTATATGTAGAAGTAAAATTAAATGCTCTGTTTCCTGCAAAAACTTTTTGTACTTTGTTGAAATCCCAAGGTACTTCTGTGTCCAGCTTTTTCCAAAGAGATCTCTTTCGTGGTCTTATTTACTATCATCATTTTGGAGATGAAGTTTTCCAAGACTCATTTGAATTTATCTTAGCTGACAGCCAGGAGCCACCGAACCTATCAGATCCTCAGGTAAATATTTATGGTTTCTTTGAAATATAAAATGAAAGAAGAGCAGCCTCCCAAAAGCAACTTTGCTGGGATTCCTCTCACTGTTGAAAACAATATTCAAAGAATATTTGAAAAATGGTCAAAAGTTTTATTTCTCAAGTGTCATGAAGTTTTGACAAGGGGGATCCTAGAACATCAAGAATTGGCATAGTTCAAGATGTATCCTGTGTGAAACTGCATACCCTCCAACATTTTACAGATGAAAATTGAGACACATGTAGCCAATTAACATCACAGTGTGATTAAGATGGAAAAACACAAAAGCTCGAAAAGGTTGCCATACTTTACTTTTGTCCAAGACTACTGGGAAGGATAAAGTTCTGATCTCGCCTCTACTGTCTTCCTTACTTGAATATACTGAATGCAAAGTTTTATATGCTTATTTGTTTTATTCAATTTGTGTTTTTATTTTAGATGTATTTCTTTTATGTTTTAGGCACTTTGTGCCAGGTGTAAGCCGCCCCAAGTCCCTTCAGGGAGATAGTGACGGAATAAAGAATAAAATTATTATTATTATTATTATTATTTCCTGTCCTGTGAACTCAGCTTGCAGCAACTGACATAAACTGATGATAACTGGAGAAAGAGAGAGAGAGGAAAACAGGCACATTTTAAAAGAAATAGTGGGGTGAGAAAAGATTATGGCCCAGTTCCAGGCTATTTGGAAGATTTTATTTTTCTGTTTGAACCTGACTGGGCCCTGAGATTTTCAGGATGACCCTTCTTTCAATCCTATGACCATTGCAGGCGCAGTTGGTGAAGACTTCTTGGTGGCTGCCAAAATAACCCCTACCTTGTTGGCCTTCCGATGGCCGGTTAAACCTTTTTATTCATGCAGACTTTTAAAGAGGAAAGATTTTAGGAATGAGCCATGTGGTGTTGGCTAAGTAGTGTTTTAATTGTATTGTTTTTAACAGTTTGCAATGGTTTTATGTGATTTTAACTATTTATTTTAAACAATTCTATATTTAAATCTAATTTACTATGTATATCTTGTATTGTTTTAATATTGTGAGCTGCTCTGAGTCTCATTTAAGAGAAGAAAATGGAGTATAGACATAACAATAACTCTTTCGAGAAGAAGTATATCCAGTCACTATAAAAAAAGGTATTCTGCAAATACGCATAAGATAGATAGATAGATAAGAATAACAAGTGCCTTCCTTTTTGACATGTGGCATTTCTTCAATCCAGCCATATCCCTGAAGGGAAAGCAGCAGAAATGGTCTGTTTCCCTCCCCACCCCTTTCAAAAGTTACAAAGCTGCAGGCAACGTGGTTGATGCCAGCTGCAAGGACTCTGATCTTGCTTCTTGTCCCTCCTGTTTAATCCATATACCATCTGTGTGGTCCAGCAGTCTGTCTGGTATTCCACAACTTTCTTAGTAGCAGGTTTAAACAAAGGTGTAGTCTATCCTTGACAGGGTCACATGTGTGTACTTTGGATATCTGCAAAATCAGACTTGCAAATGAAACATGCAGAGAAGCAAATTTCTATTAGAAATATTTCAATTCAAAATAATGCTATGATTCATACTCCTTCTTTTTATATTGTTTTCTGAATTATTAAAACAATTCAGCAGAGCAAACAAAGACTGATTATTCAGTAGATCTTGATGTTGAAATAAATGCAGATAACATTAACATTATTTTTCTTATATCTGATGCTTCAGACCACACATTACTTTTAAATGGAAACGGATTCATCAGTTGTAGATGATGTAATATTTTGGTGTGTATATATACAGTCGACCTTCTGTACCCACAGATTCTGCATTCATAGATTCTACCACGCATGACTTCAAACTGTTCTTTAAAATAATCCCCAAAGCAAGCTTTGATTTTGCCATTTTATGTTACCATTTTACTGGCCCAATTAATTTAATGAGACATGTAGATCAATGGATTTTGGTGTCCACAGAGTCCCGGAAGCAAACACCAGTGGACACCAAAAGCCTACTGTATACGTGTGCATGCATATGTGAGAGTAATATAGACGTCATTTGTCTTACAGAATGTGATGATCCACATTATGCCAGTGAAAGACCATTTGCCAGAAGCAGTTCCTGGGACAATAAGGCATCTTGTTGTCAAAGAAACAGAGATTGCTCTCATCACAAAGAACCACCTCCATTTTACAGATGCTGAATCACCAGACAACCAAATTTTATACACAGTTACAAAAGCCTGTTTCTCTCCCACTTCTCCTGGGTATGTGGTTCTTTTACACGCCTAAGTAAAGGAAATCTCTTTAAAAGTATATATTGGTAAAGTGTGGCACTGGGGCTACATGTAGACTCTATTCTGCTAATACTTGCTGTTTAAGTTGCATACCATGTTGGAGATAGCACTTAAGATTCTGAAGGTTAACAAGATCCACAGCAGACTTAGATCTTCTTGAACCAATACAAAACTGCCAGCTTCTTGTTCTCTTGGAGAAATCAATATAACACCTGCTACTAGTAAAAGGAAAACTGGTTCTTCCTTGTAGAGTTCTTGGCAGACTTTACTGCTTGGGGAATGTCAAGTGCTCATCCTTTCTTAATAGCTTCAGTGACATTACCGTTTCTCTGTAATGGAGAATTCTGGAAAAAAAAGTCAATTCACCTCCTTTTTGCGTTACAATGATTGTGAGACTTGCTGCAGAAATGAATGAAGGAAAAGGAATTTCAACATGACTTTTACATGTTGTGCATACCACATACCTTTTCTTATTAAAAGAAACAGGTACTCCCATCATTGTTTTTTTTTTTAAAACTGTAGCCTAGCTAATGAAAGAAAACTGGCGAAACCCATCTTTGTTTCATTTTTGGCTGTACACAAATGAATTTATGGACATAGCACTGTATTTCCTCAAATCATACTTCATAATTAGGTAAAATGGAATATAGCCCACAAAATCTCATTTGTAATGAATATATTAGTCCTAAAATCTCATAAGACTTCTCAAGTTATTTTGAAAGCATTTTGTCTTATTTTTCTGCAGCATACTGTTTCAAACCATTTCTCCACTTCCTTTGTTAGGCTTTATGATGCAGGAAGACTAATCTTCACAGATAATGTGAAAAAGTACATGAAAAATTCTCCTCCCCATGTTTTGTCATCTTTCACACAGGTAAGTGAACACATAACAGTAACTGTTGCACTCTTTCCTTGTGAGAAGGTCCAAATTTTTCTCAAGGAAATAGATCAGAAAACTGTTTTTTTTGTTTTTTTGCAGCAAAGCTTTGTGTTAATTGGTTTTTTGTTTTACTAATTACCTGTGTGGAACAATTTTATCGACGTGTATACTTTGCTTGACCTGACTCCTTGACTTCTTCACACGTGGGATTTCTTTTAAGAAAAATGCATTGAATTTGTCATTGGGTATTTCCTGAAACCATGAAATTCCAGTACATTATGGGATATGACCTAATACATACTAGGGTGAAACAATATGAGAGCTGTTAAAGTTAAACAAGATGGGATTTTCTCCAATATTTCATAGTAAAAGAGCAATTCATGATTGATGGGACAAATGAATTGGATGGTTGCAGTAGCTCTTTCTTTTGCAATATCCTTTTAGTTTGCAAAGTAGATAACTAAATTTATGGGACTTATGCAATGCGATCATTTTCATTTCCTTCTACCAGCATGCTATAAGCCATCTGAAAGTGGCATACATGCCCCCATTTGTGGAAATGGGCCCTGACCTGCTGTTTGTACAGTTTGAATTCTCTGTCAGTGACCAGCAGGGAGGAATGAGGACTGGCCTCATCTTTAATATCACAGTGATGCCTGTGGATGATGAAGCACCTGAGGTATTTATTCAGAAATTCACAATTTTATGGTGTAGAGAATTTGAAATAGGAAATGTGTTGGTTTTGCTGAATATTAGAATAAGAGAAATTCAAATACATTTGGGCATGTGTTGTAAAGCAGTGGCATGTGTGCATTACAAAAAGAATTGCAATGCTTATACATTTCCCTTGTCTTTGTTTACTCTGCAAAGTGCTTAGTGAGGGATAAAGGTGAATTGTGGAAATGATGAGGAACAGAGATTTCTTGGGTATTACAAGCTAAGCAACCCTTCCCCCCTTAAATTTCATTTTCCATATTCTCAGAATAATCTATTTGTGTAGGAGGAGGAAGAGGGAAAACAGTGCTTGAACCAAGATCAAGAGGTTCATGTAAGCTGTTTTTATGCTGGCGATGTGAAGTTTAATTTTTTTTTTGAAACACTTCCTGACCCTTTGATAAGAAGTAGTAAAATTATGCCATCAATGGAGCTAAGATGATTATTCCAAGTTGTTCTTTTATCTTCTACATATGTATATATTTCTGATTGTGTTCAGTGTCTGTTTTGTAATACCTAATAAATACTGGCTTTTAATTCTTCCTGTTATGGGATGAACTTGCGGACCAAAAGGTCCCAGGTTCAAATCCAGGGAGCGGAATAAGCGCCAGCTATTAGCCCCAGCTCCTGCTAACCTAGCAGTTTGAAAACATGCAAATGTGAATAGATCAATAGGTACCGCTCCGGCGGGAAGGTAACGGCGCTCCATGCAGTCATGCCGGCCACATGACCTTGGATGAGTCTATGGACAACGCCGGCTCATCGGCTTAGAAATGGAGATGAGCACCAACCCCCAGAGTCGGTCACAACTGGACTTAACGTCAGGGGAAACCTATGGGATGATAGTTTTTTTAGATGGTTCCCGTATACAGTAAATACAAATGAATACAAGAAATGTAGAAGAAATTATTGGTGAGCACATAATAGACATTTTGATCAAAATGGTGTTCACTGATTGGTGAGGAACCAGTGGGAGCAACCTGGGCCAGGCTCCTCTTCAAATCCTGATGATGCAGAGAAGGAATTAGATTCAGGACAGTTTTCCTAGTATGGCGTCAGCTGTTGGCAGGTTTATACAATGGCATCAGGCTGAGGTGGCATTCATTTTAGATTTGGAGGAAGAGGAATAAGTTCATGATGGCCTCAAACAAATTTCAGTTTGCAGATTGAGAGTCTATTAAATAAAGTGCAGCCCAGTTAACTCCACCACAACCTGCACAAACCACCTCATCACACTGGGGTTTTTGGGGTCCTTGCTGCTCTTTGGGGACGGGGCCTGCCAAGCACCATCATATGTCACTGGCCGTGTCCCCACCCCATAGATCATCAAATAGGAGGTAAGACGCCTTTGAATCCTATTAAATAAAGTGCAGCTCAGTTACCTTCACCACATTTATGGCCCTTTTCCCCTGTCTGATGGGGCTAGGACAGGGTGCCAACATGCCTCTTTCGGATGTCCCCATGTGATGGGGGAAGGAGGGGGAGTGCATGGGTCTCTGTGAGGCAATTGCCAGAGAAATGGAACTAAATAGAGAGGAGGGAGGGGATCTGTCTGATGAGGTCCCTAATCTCTACATTTCTTGGTTGCAATCAGTATTTCTTGTTTTCATTATGGTAGATTGGCTACAAGCATACAGTTGTACTACTGTTTAGAACATGCATTTAATCCTGTGATAATGCTGAAAAAAAGCAAAGGCAACGTTACATCAGGGTTACAATAAATGCTAACGTTCACATTGCTTTTTTTTTAAAGCCAGGTAACAGATTGTATAGTATGCCTGTCCCATTTTCACATCTTAGCAAATCTACTTTCCTATCAAACACAACCCTGTCCCTTCTCCTAATCTTCTAGGCATCCTGCGTGGTGTTTTCACCTATTTAGTCCTATTTAGTCTTCCTACCCAAAGATATTTCATTTGAAAAATAGAAACCGAGAGAGAGCCAAAGTTCATTGGGTTACATGTGGTAATTTCTTAATGCAGCCATAGCAAGTGGAAAGATTTATTTTGTTAAATTATTGATGCTATTCCCCAAATAATAGTTAAGAGTTTCTTCAAATGGAAAAATGACTTTAAAAAAAACAACAAAAACCATCCTTATGCAATGCTCAAGTACTTCTGAAGCTACTGTATGAGTTGATCCCCTCAAAGTCATACTTCTATCTGCACTCTTCTAGATTTCAGTTACAAAAACTGTTCCTTATATAGGTAAGCATATTTCCACAAATCCATAAGCTTTAACATCAAAACCTACCACATGGGAAGAGTGTGTTTCACATGAATTAGAAAAGCTTCTTTCTTGGAATATAAGGACATAACTTTAAGCAGCTTAAATTCAGAATGTCTGGACCAAATAGTTTGCTTATTTTCTTTTTCTGAAGTTCTTGTAAAGTAGTTATCGCTCTTTATTTTTTTAAGATTAAGGAACTTTAGTATATAATCTTCCTTGTACCCCAGTGGGTAGCTTATGGTGTATCTTTCACCTTTTCGCTGCCATTGTAGTTGTTAAGAATTGGAAAAAAGATAGGATGATTCCAAATGGTGTGGGACAAATACAAACCAATTAGGAAGCAGTTCTTTCTTTTTGAATAGGAGGCTGGGAGAAAGGCAACCAGCTCTGTATTTTACATTATCAGGATAAGAGGTTGGGCTTTGAAAATGGTATTTCATGAATGACATGATGAAAACAAGAGCATCATGATATTTTCCTACCCGCTGTTTGATTAATGACTCAAGGTCAGGCATAATATGGCTCAGCTTCTAGTCCTAAATGCCTTTCCTAAAACGATTAAACTGAGTGCAACACCATCTTTGTAGTGCACCCTTTCCAACTATTAGCTAGAGGTAATGGTTAGGCATGCCAGTTGATTTTTTGGAAAAGCACTTTAGAAATCCAGAATATGACTTCTTTATTCTATTATATCACAATACAAACTATAAATCTAAAAACCTTCTTGAGTAATGCTGACTATTAAGTTCCTCGGGCTTTTTGGATTATTGTGAGTTTAAGAGATCTGTTTGTGGTAAAAACTGATTTAATTATTAAAAATCATCCTGAATCAAGCACTATGAATTCATATAGCAGCTAAGGAATTAATATACATTGGTTTTTCAAAACCCTAATTTACTCCCCCCCCCTCAAACCCCCCCCCCCCCCCACTTTAGGTTATGTATGTGAAAAGCAGTAGCAGAGAATGAGCATATTTCAGTAGAAGATATTCTTCAATAAGTAAGTTCAGCTGTCAGCCATTCCTAGTAAAATGATTTATAGTAGAATGGCTACTAAAGGTCTAAGACAGTGGTTCTCAACCTGGGGTCCCCAGATGTTTTTGGCCTACAACTCCCAGAAATTCCAGTCAGTTTACCAGCTGTTAGGATTTCTGGGAGTTGAAGGCAAAAAACATCTGGGGCCCTTGGTTGAGAACCACTGGTCTAGGAGCTCTTGAAAGCCTAAATCCCTGAACATCCACTTTAATTCAGAAAACATTGGACAAACAGTCTGGCTTAGTATAAGCAGCTCCATGTGCTTATCGCTGTAGAAATATGTTGTTAAAATGTTGTATTCCATGTATATTTTCATGCTGTTTCTGATTGATTGTTTTGAGTTTATGACTATTTTAGATTTTCACCAATCAGCTAAAAACAGCGGAAGGTGGCCATTCATTCATCACTGCAGAACATCTAATGGTTACAGACTTGGACACTAAAACCAGTGATATAAAAATTGAACTAAAGAAATCACCTTTGCATGGACACATTAAGCTACATGGAGACATAATGCTGGAGGGGGAGAAATTTACCCTTTGGGATTTGCACTCTTCCAATGTTTGGTAATTTTTAGTACCTAGCAAAAATGACTTAAATAGTAAGATGATTCATTTAAAACAAGAAATTACATTATTTTGTTGTTTCAGTATAAGTGATGAATTTAGGGAGCCCTTTAATATTTGTCTGAAATGTGTCTAGTGACAAGATACAGAGTGTAGGATTTTGGCATTGGGAATCCTAGTTAAAATCTTCCTTTTGCTATATATTTCATAGGTATGTTTTGAGTATATCATTAAAAAGCTGATTTAAATGGGTACACATAAATATCACCTGTGAATACAATTAGCAGAAGGGCATACTTAAAGATACACTCACTTTTGCAGGGAGCTTATTCGTTACTGAATAACTTCTGATTAAGAAACACCAATAATCTTCAAAGTTACCCAAATTCTATTCACAAAACAGTTAATGTCATTTATTTAATAGAGAGTTGTCAATCCCGTCCTGTTTTCTGAATTTGCTGTATGGCTTTCATGTACAGTAGAGTCTCACTTATCGAACATAAATGGGCCGGCAGAACATTGGATATGCAAATATGTTGGATAATAAGGAGGGATTAAGGAAAAGCCTATTAAACATCAAATTAGATTATGATTTTACAAATTAAGCATCAAAACATGTTATACAACAAATTTGACAGAAAAAGTAGTTCAATACTCAGTAATGCTATGTAGTAATTAGTAATTACTGTAGTTACGAATTTAGCACCAAAATATCACAATGTATTGAAAACATTGACTACAAAAATGCGTTGGATAATCCAGAACGTTGGATAAGCGAGTGTTGGATAAGTCAGACTCTACTGTAAATACATGTGTCAGTAAGGTAACAGCTGTTACTTATTTCTGTCTGACTCCTATCCAAGAACAAAAATTCATTGTGGTTACAGCTGTATCAGTGGTTGATGTAACTCATTTAATGCCAGTGAATCCCACTAGAACCAGGCAGATTCTCTCAACTGGAGATGTGGCCACAATTCAACAATATTAATGTTATGAGCTTGTGGCAGTTCATAGGCAGTTCTTGCCTGGATTGATAGTTTGAAACTACAATTAATGACTGCCCAACTTTTCTATAATATTGTTTTAAAGGTATCAGCATGACAGCACAGAAACCCTTGAAGACAGAGTCATGTTTTTAGCAACAGATGGATTTAACACTGCAGATGGAATGTTAATAATACAGGTAATAACAACTTAGAAATAATCTGTGTATGTGTGTACGTGCCTTCAAGTCTACTACTAAGTAACTTTTTAATTGCCATCCATCATCCACTTAGATTCTCACAAAGATCTCTGTTTAAATCAGATTGAAATAATCTGGTTGCAATATTTTGATGACAAATCCACGCTAACTATAAGGGCATAGCTAATCATGATGGTAATAATGTTGTATATTACAATCATCTTTACTGACCAAAATATAAAGTTACAAATTGGAAGTGGGACATTTTCCTAATCTGTGGTCTTTTGTCTTGGAACTATTGAGTTCCACATTGTTTTACTGTTAAGACTTAACATTATACTTGCAGAGTCTCAGTGCCTTCCAGTAGCTTACACCTGCTCAGTACTTTCAGTCTTCCAGTCTGCTTCCATAGTAGACACTTGAGCACATGCCCGGCCATTGTCAGTTTTTACTACTGTCTTTCCCCTAGTCTAGATGATATTACAGACTCACCACAGTTCGTAGTATCTTGTCCTAGTAGACAGGTTTAATTGCATATAGACTTCATAACATCAAAAGGAAAGGGAGAGGGAAAATACACTGAACATGGTTCCTTATATACAATACATTTACACATAGTAATCCTTGATTGGTTACCTAATTGACCCAACCCAAACTCAGGATTGCATCATTGACAATCACCTGGAGTAGGCCCAAACACATTCCCCAAATGATTCCCAATAGAAGCCCATTAGCAGTGCATGACTCAATACATTGTAAAACCTAACATTTACTTATCGTGTTTCCCCGAAAATAAGACAGTGTCTTATATTAATTTTTGCTCCCAAAGATGCTCTAGGTCTTATTTTCAGGGGATGTCTTATTTTTCCATGAAGAAGAATTCACATTTATTGTTGAACAAAAAAAATGAACATTTATTATATACTGTACAGTAGTTGTCATCATAAACCATCATGACCAGACAAACTGAATCCTATCAAGAATTTGTTATTACTATCAATATTTCCATGTTCAACACTTTATGATACGTACATTTACCGATCCTGCATGCTCTGGTGTTCTGTTCATTGGGCATGCTTCCAAACAAAAACTTTGCTAGGTCTTACTTTCGGGGAGGCCTTATATTTAGCAATTCAGCAAAACCTCTACTAGGTCTTATTTTCTGGGGATGTCTTATTTTAGGGGAAACAGGGTAGTTTGGCTCCACATTTTTCACACTGCACTGTTATGACTGAAATGAAAGCACATGCTTGCAGAGATTTTAGTATGGTTGAATGTATGCCTGAAGACATTGTGTCACTAGAATTTTGTCCAGTCTTTTCAGGGCTTGGATATACTTGAGGAAGGCCTGGTTTCTGCAAAATTCATATGTATTGACAAAATAGTGAAGAGCAGAGACAC
Organism: Anolis carolinensis; assembly: GCF_035594765.1. Classification (NCBI taxonomy): domain Eukaryota; kingdom Metazoa; phylum Chordata; class Lepidosauria; order Squamata; family Anolidae; genus Anolis; species Anolis carolinensis. The sequence goes on from NC_085844.1 coordinate 171,858,944, forward strand.
CACACTGGCAACGAAGGTCCGCATAGTCAAAGCAATGGTGTTCCCCATAGTAACCTATGGATGCGAGAGCTGGACCATAAGGAAGGCTGAGCGAAGGAAGATAGACGCTTTTGAACTCTGGTGCTGGAGGAAAATCCTGAGAGTGCCTTGGACTGCAAGAAGATCCAACCAGTCCATCCTCCAGGAAATAATGCCCGGCTGCTCACTGGAGGGAAGGATATTAGAGGCAAAGCTGAAGTATTTTGGCCACATCATGAGGAGACAGGAAAGCTTGGAAAAGATCACGATGCTGGGGAAAATGGAAGGAAAAAGGAAGAGAGGCCGACCAAGGGCAAGATGGATGGATGGTATCCTTGAAGTGACTGGCTTGACCTTGAAGGAACTGGGGGCAGTGACGGCCGGCAGGAAGCTCTGGCATGGACTGGTCCATGAGGTCACGAAGAGTCGGAGATGACTAAACGACTGAGCAGCAGCAGCAGTACAGATAGGGGCATGAGTGGCGCTTCTATCAACATACAAGAAGCAGAGGATAAAAGGGGAACTGGAAGTAAACCTCTCAAATCACAGAAGCATAGTTTGATGGACCCATTCAGCTATTACTTCTTTATACTAAGGGATTACTTCAGAAGTTGGCACTATAGATGTGAAATTGCAACCAGCCTGAAGTCACCAGACTCCACCTGATCTTGGAAGTTAAGCAGCCATAGTGCTGATTAGTACTTGGATAGGGACTGTATCCAAACATGGTGAAATGTCTTGACTTCCTCTAACCAATTCTTTCTGTGAACAAAAGCAGAATCAAATCAGCAAAAATGCTTGGATAGTTTCCATAGAATGCACTACTTTGTCATAACAAAATACTTCTAGTAATCCAAGAATGATCCAAAAGCCACTCGGCTGACTTTCAGATTTTCTTTATCCGGTAAAAACACACATTTTTGACCCATTGTAGTTTTTCAGGCTACAAATATTATATATAGTCAGCTTTCCAAATTTCTTGGTGTTAGTGGCACAGGACCCCTGTGAAAGTGAAAAAGTGCAAATAAAGGAATTACAAATATTTTAGCTGAAAGAAAATCTCTCTAGGAATTTCTAAGTCTCCAACATGCCTATGGTCAGGATCAATAGGAGCTTGATCATGGAGTCATACAGAAGATTAAGACAGAACATGTCAATCAAAGATGAATAATCAAATTTGCAAAAGTCAAGCCTGCAAATGTGGAGGGCCACCTGTGTGCTATATTAACTGAGGTTCGAAACATAAGGGTTCATCTTTTGGCCTTCCTTTTAGTTATGATGTTTTCTCTTGTTCCTTAATTCAAGATCACTCCAGTTAATGATGAGCCACCAGAACTACAACCTGGATTAAAGTCAAGCCTGGAGTGCCCAGAAGGAGAGCAAATTCTCATTACTGCTGAATATCTCTATGCAACAGATGTTGACAATGATGATGTCAGACTTACTTATATGATTGTGAAAACGCCAAAGCATGGTGTGATTCAAAAGGATAACTTTGTGGTGAATAGGTTCTCTCAACATGATGTTACTCAAGGTGCAATCTCCTATGTTCACACTGGTAAATGACAACTTTTTCCAGTTTCCTAGCATTGTTCTAATTATCTCTCACTATATTTCTCAGAAAGTATTTTTGTTACTTGTAAAACACAAATATTTTATATTGTGTGCCAGATCGGTGTCTTAAGAACTGTAAATGCTATCTTAAAAACATTCAAACCATTTGAAAATTTAAAACTAACATAGTTTCCCCTCACATTAGCAGAAGTATTATTTCATCCATAATTTTTTCACAGCATCAGTGACTGGTGCTGCAAGTGAAAGAAATTTAGTTACTTCTCAGTTGTCATCAATTCTTCTGGGTTATTTTAAATTCATTTGAACATTCTTCCAAGTGACTGCATAGCAGTAAGGACATTTATTTTATAATATAATAAATAGCATATTAGTTATAAAAGAACTTGCCTGTGAAAGTGCTTAGTTTCTTGAAAGTTTTGAAAATCAGCTGGTCAGCATCTTTAGGTACTGATGAACCTTTCATTAAAATATTATGTGCACACAATTGCCAGAGTTAAGCATTTTAAATCTCATTAATTTTAGTTTCAAAAATTAAGTATATCCTTAAATCTTTCCCAGAAAAATCCGTGGGGCTTAAAGCTTAAAGCAGTCATTACAGTTTCTGTGTTCCTTCTTATACCTAACAGCAAGGTAAGATGTATTGTGGCCAGAGAGATAGGCTGTATTTCAACAAGCAAGTACCAGCCCTACCTCCCTCTCAACATACTTTCCTTGCTGCCTCACTTCTTTCCTCTGTATTATTATTTTCATAACCTGCCCTGTATCTGAGTATCTCAGGGCAATTTACAATACTATCATTTTATATAATATATAATGTATTTAAAAGACTAAAAATATACTAAATCATTTATTAATTAAAACCCGATAACTTACCAGTTTAAGCTAGTTTGAATAATACCAACCAGAGAACATGTGCAAATCAGGAAAAAATAAGTTAGGTCCAATGGGTTTAATCAAAAGCAAAAAAGTCCTTCTCTGATGTCCTCCCACAATGTATGGCAGTCACCAATGGGACACAGAGAAGGACTCCAACAGATTCCAGTTCTTTGGTGGCATATATAACAAGAGGCATTCCCTCAAGCACTGAATCCACAAAGTCATTTTTCATAATCTCTCTTAGTAACAGCTTGTTCTCAGTTTCTAGAACCGTCAGATTATCTCCTTATTATTTCCCCTTTAACCCAAATTAATTGTTCCTTATTACTGTGGCGATGATAGTGCAATATCCACCAAATGAGATGCAGATGTGTTTTCATTCATTCATACCCTGTCTCAATCTGATTTATAAATAAAAATAGATTAAATACTATAGTAAAACCATAAATAAATATATAACTATAAATGCCATTTAAAACATTTAAACAATTTTAAAATTTAAAATGTAAAACCATTACATTTCAAACCATATACAAATTAACAAATTTTATATGGGTTCTCACCTTCCTAAGGAGGGAATCCCAAAGACTGGGAGCAGCCACTGGGAAGGCCTTCTCCCTTGTTCACAGCAAACAAGCCTGAAAAGGTGGTGAGACAGAGAGAAAGGATTTGAGTTTCTGTCAATCTTCCTTTCCAATTCAACTCTACCTAGGTTTGTTACCAGCCTCTCCATCACACTCCTCTCAAGGCAACAAGTAAAGGAGAACTTCTGATCTATTTCTCCCCTTCATTTTGCTAAAAATTATCTTAGGAATTTAAGTACTGTCAATTTTATACAGATATCAGCCAAGTGAAAATGTTATTTTTTCCTTGCAAGCTATTCTTAAATCATGCATATTTATTTTGAAAGCCACCATTTTGAGTTTCCTTGATGTGTTTTTACATTTTCTGAGACTGTGAGAAGTTGAGTGATACTTTCATTTCCTAGAGTTGTTATTTGCATTTTAATAAACAAAAGTGTCTTGCAGACCACTAGCTGACTTTAGAAGTAGGTGAATGGAAGATTTACTCTTTATCTGAAATCCAATTTTACTATCAGCACTTTGCCATAAAAGATGATCACTAATTTTGTTTTTTACAATCACTTGGTGGGACTGCTTGAGAAAATGTTTCTAATTTGCATGTACTAATATTTTCCACCATGCCTTCTCCTCTTATGGATAGGACAATCTCTCTTATTTTGAAGCCTGTTAGGATCTTAATAGCTCATGTATGTTTGTGTGCACTGGTTCTTTAGGTGGAGAAATAGGTCATGAATATATTGTGGACAGCATAACTTTTGTTATCTCAGATGGAGAAACTGGAATAGGAGATGGCTGTTGTATTGATAAAAAATTCCCACTGCCTATACCACTTCATCCCAGTTTACCAGTGCATGATCTGAATGTCACAATTCTGCCCATTAACAATCAGGAGCCATCCATTCAAACTGGTATGTAGTTGTTGCTAATGTTCTATGTCTTAAGGATGAAACCAGAATTGTATCATTTGATTAAAAAAAATGAACATTCCTCACAGGGTATGGCAGAGTTGTTAAAATCTGTCTCAAAGAGGTGTCTATACAGCTTGAAGTGATACAAAAGGCATTCAGAGAATTTTGTATGCAGTTGTGGAAGTGGACAAAAATGGTAGCCATTTACCATAGGAGACTTGGGGTCAGAATAATATTCTAACAACTGCCCTCCCAAACCTGTGACAGACTTTAGAAAACAAAATAAAACAATAATGGGTACAAACATCACTGATGGAAAGAATATTCCCATGTTTTCTTCTCCATGATGACAATGTGTTACTGCCTGACAAAATGGGTTTTCCATGTTTCTACATTTAATACATTTAATATGCATTTTAAAAACAAAAAATGCATGAACACATTTTAATTTTGAACTTCTCCTTCAAAATATGCTTCAAATGTTTTCCCCTATTTTTGACACAAAATTCTGTTAAAATCTTCAGAGAAGTGCAAAATCTGATAGTGATATATTCATTTATACCTTTGTATGATACAGATCAGCTCACTTTGTATCGGAAATCTCAAAGATCTAATTCCTCACATATCACAATGTAGAAACCTCAGTGTTACCATATCTGTTCAAGACCTAAATTTTTGCTTGTTTCCCAACAAATTGAAGCGAATTGTGGGGGGTGGGAGTTGTTAGACATGCAGCTTTTGAAAGGAAAAAGCAATTTCTACCGTGGTAAGTCCAAATCTGGCTGTACCATTTGAAAGAATGAGGTGTTTCCTTCACATGGCAGAGCCTAGAGGGCAAATAAATACTACCTTATATCCAACTATTTAGCCATCTGTCATCAGGTGTAACAAAGGCAATCATCATTGAAATAAAAATTAAATGCTATAGTGGAATAAGAGGGGGAACTCTATCACATTATTTGTTTCAGTTAGAAAAATGGCTTGGGATATCTATTTCTCCAGTGATACTGATTTCACCAAATGATAATATAATAACCTTATTTTTGTATCCCGCCTCCATCTCCCCAAAGTGACTCAGGGTGGCTTATATGGGAACAAGCCCGATCAACATAGTTTAAAATAGCACAATAAAGTTCGTAAACCAACATAATAAAACTATCTAAAACAAACAGCATAATAACACAATATAAAACAACTATCGAGCAAACAGCCAGTAGCCTGATATAGTAAACATTTACTGGGCTTGGGTGGGCAGAGTGGTACAACCGGTTGTAAGGACAGGGCTGATGGATAAAGTGCAAACGTCAGATGACAGAATTAGGAGTACAAGGGCACTATGCAGTAGAATATTCTATCTATGGGCAGGAGACAATAGTAAAGTGCAGGGAATAGATCTTGGGTCAAAGCTGGGGCCAAGATTATCTGGGGAACTGACTAATCAAAAGCACAGTAGAACAACCACATTTTTAGATCTTTACAAAAAGTGGCCCCAGAGGAAGATGTCTGTGACTTGTATTCTGAATGCAAATACTTATCCATGCTTTTCAGCTGTTTTTCCACAGATATAACATTATACATTTAGCAAAATCAATACTATCTCTAATAATCCAGTATTCAAGAGTCTGAGGCAATGGGTTTTCTCCATTGTATCTCATGTTGTCCTTTTGCTAGATCCCAAATCCAGGCTTCATTACACACTCATGTCCATACACATGCTTGCCTATCTAGGTTAAAATGTAGCAAAGCCTCTGTATTTTCTTTCTACATTCCACATAGACAAGGGGCAATACAACTGGGAGTGGGAGGTCCATAGCTCCAATAGAAGAAGAGAACTTGGAAAAATGCAACTGGTGCGGAAGAATAAGCAAGGTCACTGGTGACACAGCTCCGTTCCATCTGTGCAGGCACTCTCTTAACAGAAAAAAAAAATCAGCATCAAGGTTTTCTGTAGCTTTTCTTTCACTGCCTTGTTGTTTTTCATTCTTTTTTTTTAAGGTTATTTGCTTGCTCTTAGTAATGAAACAAAGATGCTCTTTCTTTTCTAATTAAATGCAACTCACTCATTTTATAGTGAAATTAAACACAATCCTCCCTGTTCAACATAGGAACCTTGCTCTCTTGCTTGTCTCCAGAGAGAAGGGAGTATTGTTTCACTGCCTAGAGCAGGACGATTTACTGGTACTCAGCATGTCTCAAAATGTCCACTACCACCACAGTGGTTACATAACCTCATACAAAATTTTGAAATGTAAAGTTGCTTTGAATCAGCAACCCAATTTAAGGTGAGTGCATTGATGTGGTTAAGAAAGGCTAGAAATGGAAAGGTGCCTTAAGCAAGTTTTAAGATATATACCAGAAATGCAAATGTTCACATACTTTGTCTTCACATGGAATAATTAATAGTCTCTGTAGTTTTTTCCCCATTGTGGCAGAAACAAAATGTAGACTTCTGCACCATTCTCAACAGGTATTCACACTTTTTGAAGTCTCTAAGGGAATTATGCTGTACAGAAATACATATGCTTTTAACTCCACACACACGCCAACTCTCACACCCTATCCCAGGGGTCCTCAAACTTTTTAAGCTGAGAGCCGGTCCACAGTCCCTCAGACAGTTGGAGACTGGAATATTGTTTGAAAAAAATTACAAATTCCTATGCACTTTACGTCTTATTTGTAGTGCAAAAAACAACAACAATGAAAGAACAATACAATATTTAAAAATAAAAACAATTTTAACCAACATAAACCTATCAGGATTTCAATGGGAAGTGTGGGCCTGCTTCTGGCCAATGAGGTAGTCAAGTAAATTAGGATTGTTGTTGTTGTGTGCCTTCAAGTCATTTCAGACTTTGGGTGAGCCTAAGTCTAAAACTGAGGGTGGGGGCCAGGTAAATGACCTTGGAGGGCCGCATCCGGCAGACGGGCCTTAGTTTGGGGACCCCTGCCCTATCCTTTTGCCCACTCTCCCCCGATTCCTGCACAAAATATTATGTTTTTTTGTCCAGGATGCACATTTCCTATGGTAAAAAGTATTGTGAAGATTTATAATGCACAAAAATTCCCTAAGTAGCTTCACAAAAGGCAAAAAACAAACAAAAATATTATCCACTGCAGCATTATTCTCACCAGGCATTCCCACTTGGCAGGAAATAGATTATTTTGCTGCTAATAAATGAGATCTCCTCCCATTTCTAATACATACCATGGTGGCTTGGTTTTTCCATATCTGGACTGATTTGCTCTGGATTTTTGCGATAACCTTAAAAACTATCCAAGGTGCTGAATGTATTTCAAGAGTATTAGGTACTTTATACAGGTTTTATGAGTCTGGACCAAAATCACTACTTCACCGATATGGAAGTCACGATAGTTCATAGGCCCTTTCTCACTACATCATTATAGTGTGATCATACATTTTAATTGTTGTGGTTCCATCTGTGAGATTAGCATTTAAGGGAGGGGAACTTAGGATTTACAGCCAGAGAACTCAAATGCATTGTCAGACTACAAACAACAAGATATGATAGGCTGAAGCGATGACAGTTAAAATGGAATCATACTGTTATAACTATTTTCTTAACTGGAAATACTTTTCTTAGCAAGCCTTGATTGTGACCTTTTGCAGCAAGACCACTCATGTCTTTCAAGCTCATATTTTCTGTGGCTAATGTATGTTGTGTGTGTGTTTGTGTGTCAGAGCGAGACATTGGTCCACAGCTTTTTTATGCCTATTTTACTACAATGCACACTGGTGCATTCCCTATGGAAAGAAGACATTGTGAGCTCTTTGTGTGGAAAATTGGGATGGAATGCTGCCAGGTTCTGTTATGCCTGTTTAGGTTTCTGTGGTCACTTCAGGAAAAACAGAAACATCATCCCATCCCTGCAGCCTTGTGGTGCAACAACATTTTGCAGAGAGAGATTTCTAAGCAGTTTAGTTCGCTCAGTGATTGCATGCATTTTGAATCCATAGATATGAGCATCATACAAACACTGGGAATGGTAGGCAAGATTAGGGAAAAGTGAATTGAATTCTGCAGTTATTGGCTCTAAACTGAACTGATATGTTACAGTTTTACAAACCCTTCAGGCACTTTAAGAAAGACTACTTCATTTATGCTAGTACAGTAGAGTCTTACTGATCCAACATAAATGGGCCAGCAGAACATTGGATAAGCGAAAATGTTGGATAATAAGGAGGAATTAAGGAAAAGCCTATTAAACATCAAATTATGTTATGATTTTACAAATTAAGCACCAAAACATCATGCTTTACAACAAATCGATAGCAAAAGCAGTTCAGTACATGATAACGTTATGTAACAATTACCGTATTTATGAATTTAGCAGCAAAATTTCACAATTTATTGAAAAATTAACTACAAAAACATTGACTACTAAAAGGCAAACTGCGTTGGATAATACAGAACCTTGGATAAGCGGAGCTTCGATAAGTGAGACTCTACTGTAACTGTAAACAGAGATATGCACCATCCCAATAGTGCTGACTAAGATATCCTGAGTTGAAACAAAATTTCACTAGTGCTTTTCTCAGCAGCTACTGCTCAAATCAATAGCTGATTAGGTTGAGATGCTAGGCAGACAGGCAGGTTGTGAAGGTTTAGTGTCTTCTTAGTTGCAAAATAATCAAAGTACAGCCTTCAATCTGTAATAGTGAAAATAATATTCTTCTGCTTTACCTCAAGGAGAGATACTTATAGTGGAAGAAGGCGCTTCGACACCTATCAGTTTAAAATATCTGGATGTGAAAGATGAAGATTCAAAACCTGAGGAGTTAACTTTCTTCTTAGAGACAAATCCAGTGCACGGTTACCTGGAGAATATTCTTCCTACTCCTGGATATGAGAAGACCAATGTGGGCTTGAATATAAGTGAGTTGCAACACTGTTGCTCTACAAGCAAGCTTTAAACTACACACACAAATGCAAGGCAGTGAAGTATGTCTTCTACCTTTTTGAAGGATGGGACATAGGAGCAGATGTTATTTGAGACTTTTACCATCTCTATAGATATCTTCCAAGATAAGTAGAGTGTCTGGAAATATTTTTTCCACTCTGCTCTCTCCATTGAAAAATTAATAACAGATACAACTTCATTACTTCTCTGTCATGAAAACAATCCTTTAGCAGGAAGCAACAATGAATTCTCATGGCTCTAGTATATAAAAAGGGGGCTTGCAGTTTTTAGTCTTTTCCAAATACTGAACATAATCTACCTATCTATAGTACAAAAAGTCTGTTTCATCTTTTAAATGAAACAGATACAAGTGATTTTAAAAGAGCTGTCTGGTATTAAAAACTACCATCAATGCTTTGAACAGAATCTTAAATATTGAAGCAATGAGTTAGAGTCCTGGGGGGAAGCAGAAATGGAACTGGAAAGAGAATTACGTTAAGACACTTAGCATGATATTTTTAGATGTGTATATAAAGGAGACAAGTACAAGTATAATACCATTGAAAAATATAAATTATGAGTCTCCCACATGTATATATTTATGGCCAGGCATACTTTGGAAGGAATCAGTTAAGAAATTAGTCATCACATCTATTAAACATGCCCTCAGAATTAAGTGTACAAAAAGCGTGGAAAAAATTCATTGTGTGTTTTTAACACTTTCTCCAAAAGGTGTCTTCACATTTCAGAACTTACAGGATGGTTATATCAACTATGTTCAGTCTAAGCATGAGAATTTGGAACCCATCTCTGATGGTTTCATGGTATCAGTAAGCGATGGCCTTCATAAATCCATAGCAATGCCTTTCTACATTGTCATCGTTCCAGTTAATGATGAAACCCCACAGCTGAAACTCAGAAACATAACAGTGAGTCAGATATGTTCTTCTTTGGTTTCTGTAAAGAATTTCCATAAAATGTGGACAAAGTATTAAAACAGCAATTCAGTGGGCTAGTATATAATCATGGTACTGTACAGAGCAGTGGTTCTCAACCTGGCATCCCCAGATGTTTTTGGCTTACAACTCCCTGAAATCCCAGCCAGTTTACTAGCTATTAGGATTTCTGGGAGTTGAAGGCCAAAACATGTGGGGACCCCAGGTTGAGAACCACTGGTATAGAGGTATGTTGCTATTAGTGATTAATATATTTTCTCTAATCTGCAGGAAATACTGTAGTTGGAGACATGTTTTTCCAATGAAAGATTCCATAGAAAGTAGCAAAAGATTCCCAATAAGTTTACTTTTATTCTGTTAATCACAGCTTCATGTGTTGTGCTAAGGACTTTCACAAAAGCTCCAAAATGCTGAGAAATTGCAGGAAATATGAATCACATAATATGAGATCCTATGCTAAAGTTAGTTCTATACCCTTAAAATATTCTAATTTGGCAGAGATAGTCTCAATTAATCTTCTGTCTGCTCAAAATGAAAACAGAATGAAGAGAGCATCGCACAAGTGTTTCAAAGGAACTGAATCTTCCGAGGGAGAAATATCTGGAAATGAAAGAAAATTATTAAACATTTTAAGCACACATTTTCAAAGCAGAACATCTACATATACACAAATAAATTTCAATCAATGCCAGACAATCAAAATAGTACATTAACTCCCTACATAGCTATCTTAGTTTGGGTCAATAGGCAGAGCTTGGTGGCATAAGCTTTTGTAGACTTAAGTGTACTTTGTCAGATAACAAGACTATAGTCTACAAAAATTGTATGCTATCAACTTCTTTTTCAACTAATCTCAAAATTTCTTCAAGATCCCTTTGTGTTACCTATTTCTAATGTTTTAAACCACAGGGTACTGCAATTTCAACACATTAAATGTTTAGTATTCTTTTTTAAATTAATGGGGCAAAACTGGTTGAGAAACAGAACTTTCTTACATTTAAAAACAGATGTGAAAGTTGGAACTGGGCTCTGAAAAAGGGAACATTTACCTTTGAGCAGAACATTTTTCTGATCTAAATCATTTCTCCGTCTTGCTGAACAACCTCAAGGGATATCATACTAGTTTAAGGCCAAATATTTACGGTAAAATATGTGAAAGTATGGCTGTCTCCCTTGCAGACATCACTGATGAAAGATCATGGCATAAGTGAATAATGTCTTCTTACACAATTTCCCCAATGAATATATCCTTCTTGGCTGGTAAAGCATACAGGCATATTAGCCAAAACAAAAATAGTGCTAAAATTAGGCAAATAGTATAGAAAAGGAGTTCAACTACATCAGATCTAAATATAGCTCTGTAATACATCTTACTTAGGACTTTATTAAAGACATATAAAACAGCACTGCAAGTTTTAAGAACAATATTTAGTACCACTCTATGGAAAAGATGGAGATGATGGGAAGGTGGAAGAAATTGAAGAATTGGAACCTCCTTCCCCAATTGAGTGATTTTGTGGTGCCTTTATCTCTAGGACCTAGTGTATATCTTACGCTATATACTGTACTCAAGAAATCTTAGCTTTAAAAAACTGACCCTCCAAACCTGAGTTGATTTATCCATAGGTCAATGAAAGTAGTGTACTTTAACTCTTATCAAAATTTCCTTCTCTGACTAGAGTGGTGAAAGGCAAAAGTTTAATCTGTCCTGGGAGAAAGTGCATGAAAAGAGAGCACTGGCCACTTCTGGCCTTTCTGGATGCTTAGACATGCAATTCTGTCAGTTAATAATTACTCTAGACTTATCCACAGGTCACATCAAAATCAATAATTTTACAGACACACCCCAAATCTGCCTTTGAGGTCGACATATGCATGAGAATATACAGTATACATAAAATTGAAAAATTCATTTTCTTCAATTATAAAACAAGTAAAACAAGAGGGGAATGGGGACAAATTCATTGAAACCAAGTAGATTTCTTTTAACATAACTGTAGATGTGAGAACAGAATGCCTCGAGTAAGCAAAAGAGAACACTACAAACATACCACATTCAAGCATATGGAAAGGTATTTCTTCTCAGCTCCTATGGCACGAAATGAAAGCTTTGTAAATCTAAGCCTCCATATGTGGTTCTCAGCTGGTGTAAGTCCCTGAATGAGAAACATGTGAAGAGCTAAATGAATGCTGCACACGTGGTGGCTCAACTTGAAAGCAACACAAATTGCACCTGAGAATATCCTAATACTTAATCCTAATGTTTGAAGATGAATGAAAGCTGAAACCCTTCTTAATGCATTTCTTCATTTAAGGTTCAAGGGGTATGTGTGAGAAATTGAATATATGTGTGCTTGAGGTGAGAAAGAGAGAGTGGTTGCATCAGTTTTGTTGCAAAAAATAACATACCCTGCTTTGAAGGAAACCTATTGTGTTCTTATTAGAAATTTGAAATGAAAGTAGTTTGGTAGCTACTTCTGCATTAAACAGTCTGCACTTGGAAGTAATTAGTTATAAGTGATATCATTACATGTAAATAGGTAATTTGTGGGCTAAGAAGGGTGCAATCCCAAGAGACAAATTGTTCCTGTTTGATGTTGTTGAGCACACTATCAAGCAATGTAAAGAGTTATTCTTCTATTGCAACAAGTAACAGGAATAGAGTACTTTTTAAACACTGTTATGAGTAATGGAACAAATTATTTTAAAAAGTAACTTTGCAAGTTCTAGATATGAAACTTGCTGAACTTTGATTTCATTTTAAGAAAGTGTTTGTAATAAACTAGAAGGAGGCATCTTTTCATCTTGCAGCTATTATAAAATTATAACAACAACAACAACAACAGACCATGTTCACAAATTGTTGTACAGTTGAATGTGAACAGGGCTAAAAATTGTTTTAATAGATAGCATTAAAATTCTAATCTAAAATAGCAAAATAGTGAAGTGTTCATTAAATTTTATTTTTTCACCAACAATGGGAATTTAAGTGTCATTAAAAGTTTGTGAAACAAATCTGCAGTCTTCAATTGACTTTATAAAATATGGTTGGCTTGAAATACTGGTTTTAAGCAGCCAAGTTCCAGTTTCCCCAGTTTCATGTACCTCTACTTTTGGAAAGCTATTCAAATAGTAGCTGAAAAATGAAGCCTCTTATACTGTTGGCCCAAGGCTAACTTTCTTCAGTTTGCACAGAAAGTGGTCAGTGTTCAGACCACTGCTAGACTCCTGGGATATGACAGTAATACATATTTATTGCAACGTGTCAGAAAAATATGCAAAGCAACCCTAAATAAAAATGCAGTTTGAATAAGTATATGTGCACATTTTCCTGTGAACAAAGGATGCATTTTTTCTGTTTTGCTGTTATTGCAAACAAAATTCCTTTTTTCTCTCCTATTCAGTATTGGGTTGCAAGATTTTGCTTTGTTCTTTCTTTTCTCTTTGATATCTGTGCAGTTGTTTAGCCTAATGTACATGTTCATTTGTGAAATGTATCTAATTTATGATTCCTTTCTCCACTGACATTGGTCTCTGCATGTTTCTCCTGCACCCCCATGTTATTAGTTCACATTTTAAAAAATATATGCAATGGTTTTGCATACATTTTATTTATAGGAAAAACATGAAATATTTGTAAATACACAAACATTTGAGGTGAGGTGCATATTTTATTTCAACAAGACTTTCGAAGTGCACAAATGCTGTTTTCCATGAGGTTATTGCATTTCATGAAATTTCTTTTCCTCCCTTCCCCCTTGCATAATGGAATGGTGCGTAGAATTGCAATGGCAAATCCAGATATACCCATGAACACAAGAAAACTGCACTTCTAATACATTATGGCATATATATATATATATATATATATATATATATATATATATATATAGAGAATGTGAATCAAATAAAACTGGATTTGATCCTCAGTTTGAAATCCTTTCCCCAATTTGCGTTGTTACAAGATGGAGAAAAAACCCTTACTTTCTAATGGAATTGGACCAACATACCAGATGAGCCATGTAACTAGGTATCTGAATTGTTTAGACACATTGGTTTGCTTCTTCATGACATGAAAGTAAACAATCTACAAATAGAGAAAAGAGACAGCCCCACACTCTGTATTATATGTTAGCTGAAGTGCAAAAAAACGTGGTGGGACATATGCAGTATGGCTTCTTTTTAAATAAATATGTGTGCATATGTTGGGGAGCAGGCAAGGTAATGCTTTGCCAGGAGTTTTCTTATTTATCATACAAGTCTCTTGATGAAAGCTGAACTAGTATAAACTAATTGGGGTGTTACTGTAAAGCTGTCCAATTGCAGTGTGTGAAAAAATGGAGCTGAAATGCATTTGAGGTGGCAACAAAGAAATTTTTGTAAAAAGAATTTATTTGAAAATTATATTTCCAACTCTGTATATTTTGTAGGATTTTTGGGGAAAATAGTATGTTATGGGTTGGCTGGCCAATTCTTAAAACTTGATTAGGAAAACTAAATATATACAACTTCAAGATGTAGAAATACAAAGCAAAAATTTAATGTATATTACATGGAATCCAAATATCCATATGCTCCAAAACTGGAATGGCATTTTAATTTTACCTTTAACATAAATTTGAAATTGTACATTTATTTCTCATTACGTCTTGAATTACAGTGAAGTTGTAGTTTGCCAGATAACAAGTTTGAATGCATGGGTTTCTTCATTTGCCTTCTTTCCATCTTCTCCTTGTATGGAAGTAGCCATTAATGAGCCTTGAAAATGTTTCTAAAATATAGGGATGCACTGAACACAATCTCTGCTGATGCCGCAGCAAGGAAAATATTAAGATTATTGTGATAGAGGGGATTTTAATAAATTGGAGCAGCAAGGCATTGTCAAGAGTTTAGAAGGGAAAGAAAGCTAATGTAGTCTAAAGGTTGGTTGGGAAAGTAAGGAGATACTCCACAGCTTTGTCAACGTCTGGAACATGTAAAGAGGCTTCTAAGATAACCATGTGGAAATCAAAAAGCCTCTGTCACCAAAGTTTTTAATCCTGAACTTTTTTACTTGTATCGTTTTTCAAATACATTTTCTCAGCCTTGAGAACTCAACATAAAGATTTACAAGAATCTTTGAAAGAAAATGTACACTACTCTTTCTTCATAATTTTGAAATTTAATTGAAATTCATCTTTTCCTTTAGGTAATGGAAGGAAACATTGTAGCAATGGGCCCTGACACCATTAATGTTGAAGATTTTGACATCCCACAAGATCCGTTAAGATTTTATATTGTTACCCCACCCTGGCATGGGTTGATACTAAATGGAACTTATGGCAGAGAGATTGAGCATTACAGAAAATTAAGCCCAGTAATTCTTCATCAAGATTTAGAGATTCACAGCTTTACTTTGGAGGAACTTAAAAAAGGTTTGGAAATAATTTTATTTTCTTTCTTTGGGATAATATGATCTACAATTTCACAGCATAAAATATCTTGCAAGACAGAAAAAGAGATTGGAGAAAGATTTATTACATTACTGTGACTTTTTCATTGAGATATAACTAAACAGATTGACATTTGAGAATGGACAAGATTTCAGGGTTAAAGCAAGCAAAATAGCATTTATGAACATTGCCCAATTTTCCCTCGTAACAGCAAATTTTGGGAATGTTATTATTAAATTTATACCCAACCTTTCTCTTGGGGTGGGATCCAAAGTGGCTTACAGTAATTTTAAGTAAGATTTAATTAAAATATTTTTTGCAGAAGTAAAAAAATAGAATTAAAAATTACCAAAACAATTAAAATTTATTTAAAACATAATTACTAATAAAAGATAAGAAATGTATCTTAGCACGCCAGTTCTCACACACTACTGTTACATAATTGAATGTTTAAAAAGTCATAGAAACATATAGTTAGAAGATGCCTCATAGCCCATCTAGTACTCTAGTCCATCTAGCTCAATCCAGAATTTTCAGATAAAGCATCTTCAGCAGGTAGCTGTGCAGCCACTCTTTGCAGAGAAGGACCCCACCGCCTCCCTAGGCAAGCCGCTCTTATTCTCTGGAAGTTCTTTTTAGTGTTTACTCAAAATCTATTCTCCTGTAACATCAAATTACTAAATGTGGTCCTAACCTCTTGGTTAGCAGAAAACAAATTTACCCCCTTCTTTCTTGGCAGCCCTTGAAGTATTTAGAGTGCAATCATGTCACCCTGGAGTTTTCTCTTTACCGGGCTGAACACGCTTAGCTCCTTCAACTTTCTTTACATGTTTAGTTTGCCATACCACATTTCATCCTCAATGCCCTTCTTTGAATCTGTGGCAACTTGTTTTCCAAACTTTATGTATTCTCAGACATTCTTAACTTTGGGATACACGTGAGACAATCAGTATGCCCAATTTCTAATTCATTGTAGCCCTGAACACAGGAAGCTTAATGAGTCCCCATTAAATTTCAGTATTGAATAAGTCAATAATAATCACATCTCTATGATCTCATTTTTACATTCCACACCAGAGTGAGGAAGGAGTAAATTGCTGTTCAACATTTTCGGTTTAGTAAGTTTTAAGTTTAAATACTGTTAGAAAACCTTGAAGAACAATGGACTGCAACTTTTCAAGGCCAAAAAAGATTACTGATGTTTTGAGTGATATCCTTGATTTTTACAGTGGTAGATAGAGATTTGAGTATAGTAATACTCTCGCTCCTATCCTTTCTAGATTAAAAAAACCTGACCACAGTGGGGATATCCTTCAAAAAAGATTTGAGAGCATCCTATGGAATCCTGAGATTTGTAATTTGTTGTGTCACCAGAGCTCTCTAAGGGCAATTCCACACAGCCATATAACTCAGAAAATCAAGGCAGATAATCTACAATATCTGCTTTGAACTGGGTTATCTGAGTCTACACTGCCATATAATCCAGTTCAATGTGGATTTTATACAGCTGTGTGGAAGGGGCCTTACAGAGAAAGCTAAATATATGACTAAACTTCAAATCTCAGAATTCTATAGCACTGCTCCATGGCAGTTAAAGCCATGTCAAACTGCTATAATTTTGCAGTATGGATTCAATCTGAGAGGTCAAGTCTACATTTGGGAGCCCAGGTCTGCTGTGATGGAAGAAATAATATTGGGTATGTATGCACAGCCAAAATGTCCCTCTGATTTACCCCATGTGAGCCATGTATCTTTTGGCTGTTGCTGGGTTGATCAATATGTATACCAAGATGTTTGTTTATAAGACCATGGCTCTTCCAACTCTGTTGTGTGCCTGTAAAACATGGGCCATCTAAAAACATCACTCTTGACTTCTGGAAAGATTCCACCAGCATTGTCTTTGAAAAATCCTGCAAATTTCTTGAAAATAGAGGTGGACAAATGTCAATGTTCTGGAAGAAACAAAGACCACCAGCACTAAAGTAATAATCATCTGCCATTAGCTTTGCTGGACTGGCTATGTTGTCTGATCACCATCTCCCAAAGCAGTTACTTTATTCTCAGCTCAAGAATGGAAAACGAAATGTTGGTGGACAGTAAAAGAGATTTAAAGATGGGCTTAAAACTAACCTAAACATTGAAAACTAGGAAGCCCTGACCCTTAAGCATTGTAAATAAAGATCAGTTGTTACCAATGGTATTTGAAGATGTACAAATAGAGGATGAAAGGGGAAAGCATGCCAAGAGGAAGGTGTGTCAGGCAAATCCTTGTCATTACCACCTTCTGTCTGGAAATTTATGTCCTCACTGTAAAAGACCATGTTGATCCAGAAAAGGTCTCCACAGTTACTTACGAACCCACCACCAAGATTCTACCCTTAGTAAGACAATCATACTCAGTCAAGAGGGATTGTCTATAGTAGTATAGCTAGGACACCATATCCATTTTAATAACTGCTGCTATAGAATGGGAGACCAAACAATAGGCAATAGCCATTATCTCTATGCCTAGGTCTAGGATTTTCTTTTAAGTTTAAGGTTGATCATGGTTTAATGGAGGATTGGATAGGCCTAGATATCACAATGTTTGCCTTACATTTGTGTTATGTGTGCATGTTCTTGTTTGCATTAAATCTGGTGGAATATAACATTCCGAATTTTGAACATTTTTTTAAAATTTAAGAACTTCATACTAAAGATCACTATATTTGGGTCTAATAGGATTCAGAAAATGCTCACTCAAACAGTGACAGCTGGAAGCAATGAGGCTTTAAAATGCAGCATCTTCATTTTCTTACTGACTGTAGCTCCTGACTTTATCATTTATTTATTGTTGCAGGGATAGCCTCAACTTTCTCAGATACAGTTGGAGTGACTGTATCTGCTCATGCTGGCATAGTAAAAATAAAGTTAAAATAATGAATTCATCAGTCTGAAATAGAAGGAATAGCCTTTGCTTAGAGTAAGTTAAGAGAAAATCTTTAAATGTTGTATGGAAGCAAAAGGAATAGAATAGTGGACACTAATGGGATTTGTAAAGTTTTGAGGGGCAAGTAAATAAAATTATTGGTTTGGAATGTGTTACAATTTCCAGTTATCACCTTCTTAGCTTCCTTCTGTAACAAACTAGATTCATGTTGTGTGAGCTGCGGATGTCCTCTACTGGAAACCACAGTTCATTGCAGCAAAGTGCTCTTAAGAAAGCAGATACATTTTTGTCCCATCTGTACCTCTGCTAAAACAAAAATTTAAAGAGCCCTAGAAGATTTTTTTTTAAAAGCAAAAATGGCATTAACTCTTACCTTGGCAAGGATTGTCACAAGATGTGAGTTGTGATATTTCCTCGTCATTCTTTATTTCTTTTCCTTGGTTATTTTAATTCTGCTCAAGTTTCTGTATAGATTGTGTATGGTCAATTCCCAACATAGCTTTTTCCCTTTGTGATTTAATATATAGTTCATTCCCAGATTTAAAAACCAGGTGTAAAAAGCCAGAGCAATAATGGAGATCCTATGGGGTAACCAATGGTGTAGCCAGAGGCACCTCTGTTGCTAACCCAACTGGTCACAGAATCTGCTTAGGAACCAGAAATAGCAGATCACATATCTTTTCTAGCTTGGCATCTGTGCCTTGAGCTTGCCAAGTAGGGCAAAGGAGCAGCATGCAGCGGATGAGCAAAATAGACCTAGAGGCAATCTGGCACTCCAGCAAACCCCAAAATGATTTTGGTGTTATATTGAGCTGTTCTCTGTGTAAAGTTTGGGGGTGGAGAGAAGATTTGATGAATCTATGTTACACAGTAAAACTATGTTCATTTTTTTGAAAAGGGCTGACCCAAGACATTTATTTGCCTGAGGCAGAACAATACATTCCACTCTCCTCTAAACTCAAGCACACTTCCAAGGCTCGTCAAATTATTTTGGAACCCAAGGCGCAAAATCTCATACACACCTCCCTCCCTAGCAATAAAAACCAAACAAAAACAAATATCTACCAAGCTGCTACTTTTTCATGACACCCAAAATATGCTGCCTGAGGCAGTTGTGCCTTATGATGGGGTCACAACCTTATGTGAAGTATTTGTCTTAAATGTTAGCTTATTATTTGTATACATCATCCTATGCCATATAGATTGCACAAACAGAGGTGAACAGCATAGCAAAAAGGATATAAAACCATTATTATTTTATCTGTAATTATAAAATAGAAATGCAGTGGTTCCTTTGTTTCTACTGAGGTTTGGTTCCAGGATCCCCCCCCCCCCCCCCCCGCTCAACCCTGGATACTAAAATCCATGGATGCTTATGTCCTATTATATATAATGAAATATTAAAATTGTGTTCCGTTTTCAATATTTTCAATCTGTGAATAGTGGAATCTCTTGCTGCAAAATCCATGGAAACAGTGGGCCAACTGTAAAATCCTTAGAAAATCAATAGGATACCAATTGTAGTTGTTGTGTTAAAGTTGTTTTCCTGATGAGATTTATTTGAGGAGGGGTTGTCTTTGTCTTTTTCTGAGGCTGAGAGATTATGAAATTGACCAGAAGTTGACCATAGAACCAAGCTGGAGGACCTACAAAGGCCTAGAGAGAACTTTTTTTGTGTAGGGCAACAGTGGAGAGACAGTTCTCAAGTAATTAAATCCATGAATGCTTAACCCACAAAAGTGCATGGATGACTGTATTTCTCACCTCTACTTATAAAAGCATAAGACAGGACTGGAGAATATGTTGCCTTTGTAATGTTGTAATGTACTATCAGTCCCCACCAGTAGGCAAGCTATCATGGGAAGACCCATTGCTAACCTCCAGATGAGAATGACTGGGTGATGCCATCATGCTGAGACTGGAAATTCTGAGTGAGACAAACATGGCAATTTCAACCCCAAGATCTCATGCCAAAACATTCTGATTCAGCACTTTTAATGCAGTCCTGAAGCACACAGCAGTCAGTTCAACTGGGACAAATTGGGATAATATGTCCCAGATGATAAGAGATGTACTCTTATTCAGCATCGTTTTAAATCAGTAAGACAATCCTTTAACTACATTTGGCAGTAAGCATTTTTCTTCTCAGTGCAACAGTATTATAACAAATGCGGGGAAATGTGGAATTAGGAGACACCAATGCTGACTGTAACAGAGGTGTAAATCAAATAGCCCAGTTTCTGAAATGCAGGCTCCAATAAATGGAACTTGATTTTTTCTTTGAAATAGGCAATAGATCTCTTGACCTATGTTCGATGACCTGCTCATAAAAATTGGGCTTTACAGCTAAGTGGACATTATGAAGACGTGACACCTCAATTCCTGGAGGATTTACATTATAACTTTCAGTTCCCATTCAGCAGTCAATTGTCATTTGAAAATCACAGTCTAGAATGATACAGTATAAAACCATAACCTGTACCTTCCCATATGATAACTTGGCTTCTTTCTGAGGAGGATTACTAAGCTGAATTGTTACTTTTATGAATATGGTTCCCCCATAAAACTGCTCTTTCCACACTGAAATCTCAAATCTGAAATGTTGCTAGGATACTGCAATGATAGCAGGAATAAGACCGAGTTTCTCTAGTCTGGTAATCCATGATGATGATTCCAGCTGGGAATGTCCAGACACAGAGTCTGTTAAGATACTTAGAGGTCTAAGGATATATCTAAAATTCATTTTCTGTCATACACATCAAAGGTTTGAGCCTTAATAGATTTCAGTAATAGGTGCATGTGTGCCCACTCTACCACCATATATTTCATAGACACATTATTCTAAACTCCTCTACTTTTCATGTTCAGCACATGTGAGTTCTATATTATTGGTAGGAATCCACCACAGTGTATACTGTAAATGTGAATTAATCCCTTTTATCATACAATCATGGTGTGCCGTCGCGCCTGGGGCTGTAAACTCTTAGTGAAAGAGGCATGGACGTGACATCTTTCCCCAGGGGATTGCTTCTTGCCCTCCTTTAGGGAAACTGGAACTCCCAAGGACCAAAACACTGTAGTTAACTCAAAAACTGGGTTTATTGTTCACAAAGGGGGTAAAAGAAAACATACATTACAGTCTTTGGTTGTTTAAGTCCATGAAGCTTGTCCAGATCCCTCTTTCTCTGGCTGTGAATGCCAGAGCAAACTCAGCCTCAGTCCAATGACCTATATCTGAAGACAAGAGTCTTCCTCTGTTGCCAAAGGACTGATGTGAAGGCGCTTGAGACTCCTCAACGTTGTTCAGGTTGGCCCTGAACATGAAGTGTGAGTCCCAAGGGTAAGAACCTCAGAATTGGTGATGAGAGGTAACTTTTGAAGGGCTTTCAGAGCCAAGCCTCTCTTTCACGTCCATCCGATAGAGTGGAATGAAAAGGAGGAAACACAGTCCTACTCCAGGAAGAGGTGGAGCCAAACAGTTTTGCTGAGTGAGCAATGTAACAGGTACAAACAACATTGATTGACAGATATAAATAACCAATCCAACTACATTTACAGGGTAAGGGCAAAATCAGGCATGATACAGCAATTCAAATCTTGAAACTTATAGTTTGACATATAGATGGCGCCACTCGCGCCGTCACACATGGAATCCTAGAGTTGGAAGAGACCACAAGGGCCATCCAGCCCAACTACATTCTGCCCTGTAGGGAAACACTATCAAAGCACTCAGACACTTATGATTAACTCGGGAAGGCCTTCTCTCTATCCCACCATTCTCTCAAGTGTGTTTGGCAGGAACAGTGGGTTGAGAAAGAATAAGGGGCACAGTGCTGGGGAGGTTGTGGGTGGGATTTGGGGGGGATTATGTTTTAGAATCCATTTTAATTGTATTTATTATATTTTAATTGTATTCCAACCTAACACACACACACACACACACACACACACACGCACACAGTATTATTTGTTTTTCTGGTTGAGTATTCACTTTGCTTTAAATTGATCAAAGTATGTGGGTGTTAGCTGCCTTGAGTCCCCTCAGGGAGAAAAGAGGGCATAAATAAAGTATATAAAATAAAAATAATAAATAAGTATTTGTGAAAGATGGCCATTCATCCTCTGTTTAAAAACCTCAAGAGAAAGTGTCTCCACCACAGTCCATGGCGACATATTCCACGTCTTTTTAATGTTTAGGTGGCATCTCTTGTCCTGTGATTTGAAGCAAACAAACTCACCCCCTTTTCAATTGAACATCCTTTCAAATATTTAAACATGGTTATCATGTCCCCTCTCATCTTTCTCTTCTCCAAGAAAAATATACCCAGCTCCCTTAAGCACTTTTCATAGGGCTTGGTGTTCACTTCAGAGTTCAAATTCCCATATGCAATAATGGGAGAATTCATGGTCTGGAATATAATTCTCATAATTCCAGGGATATAGTGCCATGGGGTGGAATGAGAGCATTGCCCTCCCCCCAATAAAATACTGCCCCATTAAAATTTTATTTCAGTTCTCATTTTTTTTAGCATTTCAGTAAATTAAAATGCCCATTGAGCATTTATAAATACAATTCAGGCATCCAAAGAAAAGGAACAGGCACCATTGCCAAGGAAATATGAATATAGCAAATTGAAGGATTCTGGAGATGGATAGTTTTCAGTGTCTTTGCAATGCTAGAAATTTGGGTAATGAAGGAGAATAAGAAAGGAGCAGATGTCTTATTTAAGGACAATACCCTCATTCCTTTTTCTCTACTATTGTTTTTTTATGGCATAACCCCAATACTCATTCTGGGTTCCAGTGTCAATTACAGTAAAATGGGCAGATACATGGTAGCACACAGAAATCTAACTTCATCTCTCTATGGTAATCAGGCAGATCTTTTTAGACTTCATAATCTAAGCATATAAAAAAATCACTGTCGTGATCATGTGAATCAGCTACATCAATCTGGCTCCTTTCCACCATTCAGGAATTTTAATTCAGCCTGGAACATGGTCCAAAAATAGTTCATTTAGGAAATGTTTATTGTGCTTATTGAGGAAGTGCAGCTCTAAATATCTTTAAGGCACCTGATCCTCTCTGATGTTGGAAGCTGAGCAGGGTCAGCCCTGGTTACTACATCGATGGGAGACAGCCAAGAAATATCAGGCTATATTTCAGAAGAAGGAACTGGTAAAACCATCTCTGTGTATTCCTTGTCTAAGAAAATCCTATGAAATTATTGGGGTCGCCATAACTTGACAAGCAACTTGAAGGCAGATACACATACACACTGCTTTGTCAGCTGGTTTGTAATCCAAGGCTCCAAATGTAGGAAAGTCTCATTCAAGGACTGTAGATAAATTACCCCTATTGTAGTTGTATATCCACCCTATTTATACTTTAAATAAAACAAACACATAAAGCACTCTAATCAGTGGAATAAGAGGCTTAAAACTTTCAGGTGTATCTTCCTGCATTACTTTCCTGGTTGTGTGCCAGCAAGCTATCCATGTTTAATTTGTTTAAATGACAAGAACAATTGGAGCCTATAGTGATGGTCCTCTATTTCATGAAAGATTTCAAGAGGGTCAGAATGAAATGTGAACCATTAGTCTCTCAAGCATAACATCTTCTTTGCAGACATTAATAAGAGATTAATTCCTCCTTGCATTCCCTGTTCTTTTATCTCCTTGAGCAACTATGTTCACAGAAGGAATTATCTATGGAGGCAAGGGTTTAACAATGCTGAGAAAACAATTACATAATAATGCTTTGGTCTAATAAGCACCAGAAAGCTACAGAGATATGGGTATATAGTAGGATCGTATAATGAACATTTGTTGAAGCACAAACAGATCTTTTTCATGATTCCTATTGCAGCTATACAAATGAGGTTAAAAAACCAGGGCGAAGAGAGCTTAACAATAATACTTGGATATCTAGTAGAAAAATTAATGAGAAAGGAAAGGATATACCTAATAAGAATTTATAACACTGACCGTGACTATCAATCTGTGAAATATTTATTTCATTCACTGTTTTCCATTCTGCAGAAAACAAAAAGAGAACAAATTGAGCCAATTCTGACTTTGTACTTTATATGCATTTAGCTCTCTAACCCATACTACACTAGATCTCATCTTGAGTCTTGGGAGCAACAATAGATGTGAATTCTTCCAGAAACTGGTAGGATGACTTCATGGCATCAGCATTTCAAACACCTCTTCACAATTAAATGGCCTCTTTCCCCCATGTTCTTGATACTGCTTTGACGGTTTTCTTGAATGGAAGGAGTGAAAAATATATATATTTTTAGTTCTGCATAACAAGTATTATTCAGAGGACCTCATTGCTTCTAAGAATATCTATATTTCAATATTCTTCCTTGAAATTCTGCTTTATTTGTGAATACTGAACATCTGTTCATACATTGAAGTTACTTTGAAGTCACCCACAGGCCTATTCAATTCTATAGTTTAATGTAAATGCTGTTCTTTCTCATAAAATATTGGGTTTGCTCTCTATATATGCACAATCTCACTTCACTGGCAAGAAGGAGTTGAGCAATTAGTATAAACTTCAAAGAAACAAATATACTCCAGAATCTTGTTTTCCTTCCAATTTTTTGAGGACATTGATCAATGCCAAATGAGTCATAGCTTTATCATTCATAGATCATCCATTCATGACTTGGTAATTCATTATAGTAATGTTTATGTAATAAATGAATAATATTTCCACAGTGCATATATTTACAGAAATTTAAATACAGGTCGAATATCCCTTATCTAGGGCCACCGGTGGCGCAGCGGGTTAAACTACTGAGCTGCTGAACTTGCTGACTGAAAGGTTGCCGGTTCGAATCTGGGGAGCGGGGTGAGCTGCCAACCTAGCAGTTCGAAAACATGAAAATGTGACTAGATCAATAGGCTTAGACGAGTAGTAGCATCCAGCTGGTGTTTCCAGTTGAAGTTACATGGATTCTTCTTTATGGACTTTTTGATACCACATAAAAATATTTTAATCCACCTATTCTATAATTGGACCTGCTGATTGACTTTTTAAAATCCTCCACTATGAGCAGTCCAAAACAAATCTACAAAGTAAATAAATAATTTGAAGTGTACTTTCAACTTTAATAGTATTTTTTCAAAACCTAAATAGAAAGATAAGTTCCTTTTTTGTTCATTAGAAAATATCCCAAATTTTTTGGTAAAGCTACAGTGATATGGTTCTTGGTTTTTTCAAAAATTCTTCCTTTAATTGGCTGTTTATTTAGAGAAAGGAAGGAGGGGAACATACCATCAGTGGACATTTTATAAATCCCATCTGCACATTAGAAGCTCTTGTCAAACACCTTAAGATCGGAACTCAGGATCACTTTAGACTAATTTTATACTGAAATGGGTGGATAAGCACTCCAATTATTTCTGGCTTCTCTCCTCTTTAGACCTTATATTGCCCCTGCTGACTCATACCAAAAGGATTAATGGGAAATATATTGGCTTGGTACCCCAGAAATACTCTTTAGAATTGAGAATCAACAATTGGAAGCTTCTTAACCAGTTCTTGGATTTGATGTGGCTTTGATAGACTAAATTTCTTCAACATTGCTTGTCTTTAGAATTTGGTTTTGCTGTTGAATTCAGAGTACTCACTTGTCTGTGGCTTTTTTACCAATAGGACTGATGCTTATGTACATGCATGATGACACAGAAAGCCTAGAGGATAGCTTCACCGTTCAGCTGACAGATGGCAAGCACACAGTCCAAGGGACACTTTACATCTACATCATGCCAGTCAACGATGAAATCCCTCATCTTTCCAGGTTAGCTGTTGAAGTGACATTCTATGCAAAGTGACTTTAGAAAAGATGGGGAGGGGAAGCATTTTATCCTTCTTTAATTGTTAACTTGTTTGCTGAATTGTTTATTGGCAAGAACATGGGTGCATTACCTTATCCCTCTTTGTCTTAATGCTCATTTCTTACAAAAAATTTGGCCTATTACAATTATTATGAAGAAATGGAAATTAATTAACTTTCATGAAGGAGTTCAAATAGAAAACATGAAATTTTGTAGTAAGCTGTACATCATGAAGAATAAAGAGAAAGGCAATTGTCAAGAGATATGGCTATGCACAGATGAAGTGGTTGAGCAATCTGAGTTTTTGTAGTATTGTGTGAATGGGTGGTGTCAATGCAAAAGGCATACAAAGTACCCCTCTCACATAATAAAACAATATGATTCCACTTTAACTGCCTCAGGAACACCTTAGGGAATGTACCCCTGAGGAGAAGTATTTAGAATTTTCACCGAAGAGTCTCAGTGCTTCACAAAACAATAAATCCCAGGTTTCTAAAGGCATACTGACTATAGTCATGATTTGATCCATACAACAGACTTGTGTGGCTCTTCTCCAACTCTGTCCCCATGCAAGATATGGGGAATGGAATGGGTTGAAATGTTGAAGCATGTATTAAATTTTTTATCTCTGTATGCTTGAAAACAGGGGTTATTTATAGAGAAACACTTTCAAAACTGGATTTTTAAATGCATTTAGTTATCTAGGGTATATCCACCTATGGATTCGTTCTAGGAATCCCAGAATTTGTACTGTAGTAAGGTACTTAGAATTCTGTGTAGATAGGCACAGTGGAGAATTCTAAGTCCTTCAACAAGCTATAACTCTCAGGATTCCATGAATTTATTTATTTATTTACACCATTTTTATCCCGCCCTTCTCACCCGAGGGGACTCAGGGCGGCTTACACCCATGGCAACAATATGACACACAGCTGCAATCATGCATACTCCTCAAGTGTCCTGATTTGCCCAAAACAGTCTGAATGCATCCTGATTCATCCCACTTTTATGTCTTACATGTTCATCTCCTCTTCATACATTCTCCCTTTGTCCTCTGTTTACTGCTAAAGCTTGTCCTAGCTCATAAATAAACTGTTGCCATTTTAACCATTCTCTGATGTTGCTTGGACACACGAGTCCTGGTTTTCATCTGTGAAATGTTGGAGAGTGTGATGATCATGCAATGGGATCAAGATGCACAGAACACCAAACCTAGGAAAAGACGGAAAATGCCAAACACATTTCTCTTTATCAGTGGTTCTCAACCTGTGGGTCCCCAGGTGTTTTGGCCTACAACTCCCATAAATCCCAGCCAGTTTACCAGCTGTTAGGATTTCAGGGAGTTGATGGCCAAAACATCTGGGGGCCCACAGGTTGAGACCCACGGCTCTATATTCCTGACGCAAAGTTGATTCCCCCCCCCCTTGCTGCCCTTTCATATCACCCAAAGTTTTATACGTCATTTTCTCTGACCCTTCTTTCAACTACAACACAGTGCAGAACATGCTGGTTTATAGACAATCATCTATTCATATTTCCCAAACATCTATTTCTCAAGCATCTATTCATATTCATCACATAGTGCAGCACCTGTAAAGTGTAACCTCAAATGATAGGCCCAGCCTGCTCTAACCTCATAGCATATAATATTACAACTTCTTCTGTAACACAGCCCAACAAAAAATCATGGTGTCTTTGTTTTCAGGCCTGGTCCTGGGTTTTGTGTGTGTGTGTGTGCTGATTCAGAAAATTGCATTGGATGGACTGCACCAGCTCTAGTTTCTTGGATATGATTGTCACAATTTTCTATGGGAAAGCAGATAAAGACTGGTATATGGCATATGTTCTGTATCTCAAAAACTAGAGTTGATAGGGGGAAACTAGTGCTATTTTTGGAATCAGCAGGACAAATATACTTAGAAACAGGTCTGAGGCACCAACATTTGTGTTTAATCATACAATTTCTGGGACTGAGAGTTTGTGATTCAACCAAGGTTACCCAGTAGATTTGCATAGCCAAGCAGGGAAGTGAACACTGGTCTGCCAAAATATAGTCCAATACTCACACCACTATACCACACTAACAAAGCAGAATGGCAAACAATGAAGTCAGGACTGTTTTCCAGTTTATTTGAATGCAGATAATTGCTATAAATATGTGCTATATTTGTTCTTAAAATCCATCAATATATAAATGGGTGCTTTCCTTACAAACAGCCTTAATCTATGACAAATCCTTAATGATGAATTTGAACCCAATGAATAACGATGCCCAAACAGGGATGTATATGTTTGTGCATCCTTTCTCTCCATTCTTTATACCCATATTCTCTTACTGAAATCTGCACTGGATTTATCCGGAATTCTTCTGATGTAGAATTCAGTTCCTGTTTGAAATAGAGGGACATTTTTACATTTTGTACATGTAAGCTACCACAACTAAGTTAAGATTTCATTCCTGACCCTAAAAGAAGCATTCTGTGCTTCAGATAATAATGGAGATCTGAGGCCCCAGCTACACTGCCATATAATCCAGTTTCTGATCCCAGATTATCTGCTTTTAGTTATATGACAGTGTAAACTCATATAATCCAGTTCAAAGCAGATAATCTAGGATTATATAGCAGCGTAGATCCAGCCTGACATTAGGAGACCAGCTCAAATTATATACCTTACCTTCTTCACTTAAGAAAAAACAAACAAAAAAACAGAAGAGACAAATAGCAAGGGAGAGTTTTTGTATATCCAGAGTGTGAGGAGTACTGTATGTAAAATAAAAAAGAAGCTTATACTGTTCTTCAAAGTTAAGAATGAATTCTGCTGTGCTTCTCCTTTCTGCCTCTTCTGTGGCCATATCCATTTCTGACATGCCAGGAACACAGGCTTGGAAGTTGAAGTCGGGGGCAGTAAAGTTATTTCCAGTGTGTCATTAGAAGTGGAAGACAAAGATTCTCCAAGAAATCAACTTCAGTATGTCATCAACAACAAGCCAAAGTGGGGACACCTAAAATTAAAGGTAGCACTGATTTGCAGTATTCCACCTTCTCTTTCTCCCCTGTCATCATGTGGTATTCTTTGTCTGCTATTAAAAAGGTGGACATATTTGAATTATTTCCAGTTCCTGTGGCGTGACCTAGTCATTAACACATAGTCCTGAAATACTTACTTATACTGACCTGTATTCCTGGGAAATATGGTGCTGTGAGGTGAGGAAATGAGGGAATGCAAGTGCTATTTTAGAGGAAGAAACTGGCAAAACCAATTGTGAATATTCCTTGCCTAAGTAAACCATATGAAATGTATGGGGTTACTATAAACTGAAGGTAGGACACACACAGTTAGACATGTCCCCTATTGGTTCAAGCATACACCACAAAATGGTTCAAAATTGTTCTGTCATATACACTTTGCCCCCGATCATTATCTCTCATAAGCATAAGTTGCTGGAAGCCTTTTGTAATTTTTTTTACAGTAGTCATGGTGACCACTGAACACCTTCCAGTTTTTCACAGATGAAAACCAGGATATATATAGCTAGGTAACATCAGTAAGTGGTCAAGATGACAAAAGGTTATAAATGAGGAATAACACATAAACCAGGAGCCCTTCCATGCAGCTATATAATACTATGGGAGACTAGCTACACAGTCCAGCCATATTAAAGCTGGTTCGGCAGGTCTGGACATGGGCAGTGCCTTCCTACCCTCCCTGCATGCCAATTCTACCTTTCCCTCCCAAAATGATGGAAAATTTTCCTTACTGTCACTTCCGGGTCTGCACTTCCTAAATCTGTGTCACTCAGAAGGTGAAACCGCTACATGAAACCACTGGGCGAGGTCATCTGGAGTTTTGTAGTTTGGTGCCATCTCTATGCAGATGACACTCAATTCTACTACTCCTTTCCACCGAATGCCAAGGAAGCCCCTTGGATCCTGGACCAGTGTTTGGCCGCTGTGATGGATTGGATGAGGACTAACAAGCTCTCATCCAATCCAGCTTAATCCTGACAAGACAGAGGTCCACCAGATCAGTTGTAAGGCCGATCGGGGCATAGGGTGGCAACCTGTGCTTGACGGGGTTGCACTCCCCCTGAGGGCGCAGGTCCGCAGTCTGGGGGTCCTCCTGGACTCAGCGCTGACACTTGATGCCCAGGTGTCGGCGGTGGCCGGGAGGGCTTTTGCACAGTTAAAGCTTGTGCGCCAGCTGCGACCGTACCTTGTGAAGTCTGACTTGACCATGGTGGTCCATGCCTTAGTTACCTCCAGACTGGATTACTGCAATGCACTCTACATGGGGATGCCTTTGAAGACGGTTCGGAAACTACAGTTGGTACAAAGATTTGCAGCCAGGGTGATAATGAGAGCAGGCTATAAGGAGCGGTCAACTCTCCCCTTTAAGCAGCTACACTGGCTTCCAATAAGTTTCTGGGCCCAATTCAAGGTGCAGGTTATTACCTATAAAGCCCTAAACAGTTCGACCTGCTTATCTCCGTGACCGCCTCCTCCCCTATGAACCCACACGGGCATTGAGATTTTCTGGGGAGGCCCTTCTTTCGCTCCTACCCCCATCCCAGGCAGGGTTGGTGGGGCCGAGGGAGAGGGCTTTCTCAGTGGTGGCCCCTCAGCTCTGGAATTCCCTCCCTAGGGAGATCAGGCTAGCACCCTCCCTGTCCATCTTTTGTAAGGACCTTAAAACATGGTTATTTCAATGCACTTTTGAATAACTAGTTCCAGTTAGATATTTAGTTGCCACAACTACTGCACTTTATCAATGATTCCTCCCTCGCTGATTTTAACTTTTAAATGAGATCCAATTGTCTTCCTTGATTCCCTCTTGTAGAGTCTGCATAATTTTTATCCTTACAGATTGTACACTATGCTGAGACTCTAATGTTTTAATGTTTTATGCTGGCTTATACTGTTTATACTGTTTTTTACTGTTTTATATTGGCTTAATTATGTTGTATTTTAATGTATGTTGATGCTGGGCTTGTCCCCATGTGAGCCACCCCGAGTCCCCTTTGGGGAGATGGGAGTGGGATATAAAAATAAAATTATTATTATTATTATTATTATTATTATTATTATTATTATTATTATTATTATTATTATGGAGCTTTGGGGCAATAAGCACTCTCCTCTCCTTCAAAGCTCCACCACAACCTGACCTATGCATATCCAGTATGTACAGACCCAGCAGTGACAGTAAGAACAATTCTCTGTCATTTTGGGGAGAGGATCAGGGTGCAGAGAGGGTAGAAAGGCACTGTCATCCTACCTCGCTGGGCTGCTTTGGGAACAGGATTGCACTGGAGATGCAATATGGGATTGCACATGGCAATCGTTTTGGCAGTCCCCACTGTCAGAACACTGGCAAATATCCAGATTTTCCTGGAAGATTTTAATATTTGCCAGTATGTTTTAAACCTGGGGTCAAACAAGATTAAACGTCTTAACCTGGATGTGTGTGTATTAGTTCAGATCTTCCTGAAAGATTTCAATCTTTGCAGGTGTTTTTGGGGTGAAACTGTATGAAATGGTTTAACCCAGGTTAAAGTGCATTAGCCTGTGTGTGCCATTTGGATGCACCAGGCTAATGTGTTTCCTGTACTGGATTTTATGGCAGTGTAAGTGCAGCCCACAAGAGGCTGCAGCAATTTAGCCTAAGCCTACAAAGACAACCTCTCCTTTCTTCTTTTCTTCTCTCTGCTGAACTGAGTGCAAGCTACTTTTGCAATTTTGACTCACTTTTGCAGCTGTTGAAGTAAGCGGAGGACAAATGGGAAAGGTGTGTGAGAGAAAAACTGGAACATTTTAAAAACCACTGAATAAATGACACAGCAAGATTATCAGGATCCTCTCTTGCTAAATCAGGATAGCTGGAGGGTCAGATGCTGGAAGTTTTCAGTTCAAATGTGATACTGAAATTTATTTTTGAGATCAATTGTGTACAAAATATTTTAAGTAAATCTATGAGTCATGGTTGGGAAAGAGGCACTTTATAGAATGTTTCACCATCTACATTATGTTCCTTTCCTTTCTCAGCCACCAACCTGTGCAGCAGTTGGGTTTTTCAAAGGGCCTATATTGTTAGCAACAAAAGCTTTTTTAAAAGTGTAGTTGATATCATGGGGACCTTTTTTTCAGGAATTGCTAGGGATAGAAGAAGTAACTCTGTAGTCACACGTATTGTGAAATGGGAGTTCTTCGCCCTCAAGTATTATTGCTATGAGAGCTTGACCAAGGAGGAAAGGCAAGGAGGAAGTGTCAGGTGAGAGGAGGAAGAGAAAGGGAGAAAGAAGTGGAAGGCTAAGGGGGAACCAAAATGATGAGAGGAAAGGGAAATGGGAGAAGGTGGATATATTTATGGGTGAATGAATGTGTGAGTGGATGTCTGAAAAATGAATGGATAGTCTATCTCCCTCCCACACCAATTCATCCCCATTTAACACTCTCCGCAAAAGTCCTTATACTTTGATGTCTAATTCTGTGGCTCTTTGAGTCTGCACTCTTTGCAGCTATACTAAAACATCTTAGCTGGCTTTTATATTGGTTAGCTAAAACACTAGACTATAATCTTTCTTTTATAATTAAGTAACCTGAGAAATCTGTTGGGAATCATAAATTTTGAGAACTCTTACATAAAACAGAGTATAAAGTGGATAGTCTTGCCATCAGAAGCCCATAAAAGTCAATGGCTTTATATGACACCTCTACAAATGGCATTATGTCATTGCATAATATTAGTAGGAAACCAAGATTTTTGTGCAAAACCATAAAATGTAATGAGTTTCACATAATCTACTCATATAAATGGAGAGCAAGGGAGACTTTTTAAAGTGGACTTCCAGCTTTTTGGCATCCTTAGAACATAATGAAATTTGGAAACTAGCTCAAAAATAATGAAACATTTCAGTGGCTACACCATGTGGTTGTTTCCTTTTAGTTGGTGGGAACATACATCTCAACTTTTTTAAACTGTTCAACTGGTGGTCTTAAGAGGGGAGGGAATAGCCAACGATCTGAAAATGGAAAATTCTAAGGGAGCCAAAATATTTTTTATTTTAGCTGAGCTAAGTAAGACACTATATGTTACTTGTTATATTTGCTGTAGTACCCAATAAATGAAGGTAGAATATCCTCATAGATTCTGTGGCAATTATTTTCAGTTCTTCTTATTTTCCTTCTTTTAAATGTGTAAACGTATAAACGGCCAGTCGGAAGAAACCCTGTCAAGTTGAGTGCTGAAATTTCATTAATTTAGTAAGAGGAAGGAAATTATCAGTGCAGTGAGGTGTGTTTATAGTTCTAAATACTTTAGTTTTCCATCAATTTGTATACATAAACAAATATGGCCATGATCCAATGAAGGAAGAAGGTGACAATGAATGGAATTTAGTTAGCTTTGAAAAGTGTTCCCATACACATTTAAGAAAATGGTTTTTTGTCCTGTAGTCATAAGGGTGTCAAAGCACATTTTTAAAAAAAATGAATATAAATTCCCAAGAGTATCTAACATCTCTTTGAGACTACAGCAAAAGCTTGAATTATTTAGAGATGTTTATATTAAGATTGAACCCAAACATAAGCTTGCATTGGACTATTGGTATTGTTATGAAGTGTATATTATGTGTTTGTGTCTTCAAAACTGTATCTGCAAAATCCATAATGACTAGCATGCCAGAAATGCTTGAAGCAAAGGTTTATGAAGGAATCAAAGCTGCCCAGACACTGATATCAATGATCACTAAAACAGTCCCAGACATTTACTCTGAAAGCTTGGCCTTGACTGGCAAGAAAAGTTAGCATGACAGCTCAAACTAAAGACCTCAAAGCATTTGATCTGCTCATATAATGCATGAGTGGGGAAAGCAGGGTGCACAAGGAGGGAAAGAGAGAGAGATCTAAGAGAGCAAGAAATGGAGAGTGAAAATCTTTTACTTAATTCTGCAAGTACTTAGCACTATGTAGTAATTAATGTACAAAAACAGTTCAAAGGGGTTCATTGCTGTTCATCATACATAGATATATTGTTCTTATACAGCCCTAAGTTGTGCCTAATATGGGGCAAGATGATTCATAAGGGGTTTACATTTATCTTCCTCTGTGTCTGAGAAAGTGCAACTTGCCCAAGGTTCAAATGTTATGCAGAACAGTTAACATAGTAGGCCATTTGGAAAAAAAATAGGAGATTATATAAATATCCCTGAAGAACAAAGATTTTGCGAGGAGCAAATGTGTTTTGAAAATGCTGCCACACTGAAGAATATCAGGTTTTTTAAAAAAGTTTTCAACTGCTCACATTGTCTATTTTGAGAATTTTATATTTACATAGGGAGCTGCTGCTGCTCAATTGCATAGTCGTTTCCGACTCTTCGGCTCCCTGTCGGCCGTCGCCGCCCCCAGTTCCTTCAAGGTCAAGCCAGTCACGTCAAGGATACCATCCATCCATCTCGCCCTTGGTCGTCCTCGCTTCCTTTTTCCTTCCATTTTCCCCAGCATCGTGATCTTTTCCAAACTTTCCTGTCTTCTCATGATGTAGCCAAAATACTTCAACTTTGCCTCGAATATCCTTCCCTCCAGTGAGCAGCTGGGCATTATTTCCAGGATGATGGACTGGTTGGATCTTCTTGCAGTCTCAGGATTTTCCTCCAGCACCAAAGTTCAAAAGTGTCTATCTTCCTTCGTTCAGCCTTCCTTATGGTCCAGCTCTCGCAACCATAAGTTACTATGGGAAATACCATTGCTTTCACTATGCGGACCTTCGTTGCCAGTGTGATGTCTCTGCTCTTCACTATTTTATCAAGATTGGCCATTGCTGTCCTCCCAAGAAGTAAACATCTTCTGATTTCCTGACTAAAGTCTGCATCTGCAGCTGCAAGGAGAGGCAGATGATGCATATAAAATGTTGTTGTTGTTGTTGGAACCATACTGAGGCAATATTGTCATGTTCCACTAAAAGAAAGCCTACACCGATGAAGAAGAGGGAGATGAGAACCTGAATAATGCAGAAGCACTTCACCCTCTTGAGAGTGACATAAATTAAAATGCAGATAGCAAGAGGTCAGGAAACCCCCGATGCGACATATGGAGCCAGGCTACTTAACTGCTGGCTATATATTAGATCAGCACAGACTGCTGCAGAACAATAGTGACCAATCATCTGTGATATCTATAGCTTCCTGGGTCTCTAACCTTTGGTGTCTACTTCTGGAGTAATCTTCCTGGCATTTTCGATCTTGACTTTGAACTCTACTGAAGACTGCTTTTCCCTCACTTAACCCTGGTATTGCCATACAATGTTTTGTCAGTCTGTGTACGCCTTGGGACTCATTTATTTTATTTTGAGGCAATTACATTACTTATTCTGCATGTAAAATGAGGGTTCTTTTTGAATTTGTAAATAGGCAGCAATCTAGGTAGCAATCTAGGTGTCTTTGATTAAAATGAAAGGGGGTTGCTTTCGCTTTTTATATCACATTCATATTGCTCAGGAAAGTTTGGCTTTGTGGTATTTGTCTGATGGGTGGTTGACAATGATGTCAAACAAGATCAATTTCTGGATGATGGTGAGAGAACATAGTATTTCGGACAGAGAGGCTGGTTGCGTGTAGAGGCCCTGTATCAATGCCAACTGTTTAAGACTTCTAATGGTTAGTGTTAAGACACCCTCTAGCTCCTATTATGATGGCATATAATTATCTTGAATCATGTCTTGGAATAAAACCAGATTCTAGCAAGCTAGCAAATGCACATTGAAACACCTGGGTATTGGCTATGAACATCAGGGTGTGCTACAATGGATCCATCTGCATCTCTTGGCATGTACCAGAGCTTTTTCTGTATCACTGGTTGGGAAGCAAGATCCAAAAAGAGACAAATTGCTGATGCTTGTATAAAAGGCATAAAGGGAAAGAAACTGTTTAGGAAGGCATGCCAGTATGTTAGGTAAACCTGTCTGTGTTTTCCCAACTGGTAATGGTTGGTAAATAAGTAATGGATAATTATCAGGTTAGTAAATATTTTCAGCAGAAGAACAATATTTGTAACCATTATTCAGTATGTTGTTTTTTTTTTCCAGAGAACTCAGTGAGCCAGTATAATGTCAGACTTCAGCAGAGTGAACCAGGGTCAAGTCTCCATTTAGAAAGGAGAATCTTCTTGGACTAAACAGTTGTTTTTTGAATGGTTTCTACAGGAGGATTAAAATGTGAATGACCATGTAGAAACCACATAGAAGAAAGTGTGTGACACAGCTATGATCAAATTTAAATAAGTCTTTTAAAGTCAATATAAAATAATGTCTTACATGTGTAATACTTTTGTAGTTGAAATTACAACTAGTACAGCGATCGGCAGCCAGGCTTCTAACTGGAGCGAATTACAGGGCACGTTCAACGCCTCTGTTTAAGGAGCTCCACTGGCTGCCGTTTACTTTCCGGGCCCAATTCAAGGTGCAGGTTATCACCTACAAAGCCCTAAACGGTTTGGGACCCACCTACCTTAGAGACCGCATCTCCCCCTACGAACCCGCACGTTCTCTTCGCTCATTGGGGGAGGCCCTCCTCTCGCTCCCACCACCCTCGCAGTCGCGGTTGGTGGGGACGAGAGAGAGGGCCTTCTCCGTCATGGCCCCCCGGCTTTGGAACTCGCTTCCTAGAGAGATCAGGCAGGCCCCCACCCTCCTCTCCTTCCGTAGGAGCTTAAAAACCTGGCTCTTTCAAAAGGCCTTTGATACTTAATCTGGTGTTGGACTGATCGATCTGCCCATTTTATAATAGCCCCATTCTTGAGGTGTTGCCAATGCTATATTGCACTTTGTCCATTTTAACTGTGAAATTACCTTCCCCATTTCGCCCCATTTCGGCACATGTTGCACGTTGCCTGGGTTCTATGAATTAGTCTCCAGTGTTAATATTGTATGTTTTATGTTGATTTTAACGATTGTTTTTACTGTAATTGATGTTTTTATTGGATAACTGTTTTATTGCTGTGTTTTGATATTTGATTGTTTTATCGGGCAAGGCCCCATGTAAGCCGCCCCGAGTCCCTTCGGGGAGATGGGGCGGGGTATAAAAATAAAGTTATTATTATTATTATTATTATTATTATTATTATTATTATTATTATTATTAGTATCTTAAGGAATGCCAGGTAACTTATGCATGCTAACACTGACTTTCTACAATAGAAATTGGCTTCCCTCAGATATCTAGTCATGAATGGAATATCAAATAGATGGGGAAAAACTCATTCCTGTTCTATTGTGTTTCTGTCACATCCATGAAGCCCCTGATAATGTAGCCAATGGCTGATTTGCAATATTTTGCTCCTAGAGATGGAATGGCAAATATGCCTCCTAAGTAAACCTAAAGTAGAGGAGGTTTTTTTTTGGGGGGGGGGGGGTATCAGACAGAAAATCCCACAAATGATTTTTCTGCTCCCATGATGTATAATATCAACAAAGCAAATAAGAAAAAGTCTGAGGGCACTTCCATGACATCTAAAATCTCTTGTTGGAGGAGGCTGCCAGAGTAGACTGTTGATAGGACAGGATCACATGGATTTCTACTTGCTACTTCTTCCTTAGGCTTTATTGCCCCAGTTAGCAGGTATGGAGGGAGGTGGTGACATAAGTCATTTACCATCCCTGGAACCTTGGTCATTTGTTTAAAGAGTGGAATGCTGAACATATGCAATGATGAACATCAATTTTGTGTATGTGAATGCACATGCATACACATTTTTGTTTCTAGCTACTTACTCCACAATGCTCCCCCCCCCCCCCAGACTGCATCAGCTTGGAGCACTCTGCATCCTGGAATGAATTTCACTCAAGATGATGTGGACATGAACCGCCTCTGGTATTTCCATACTAACATCCTGACTCCAGAAAGTCATGACAGCTTCCGATTTTATGTGACAGATGGGCAGAACAGCTCTCCACCAGGAAGTTTCTATATGTTCATTAAAAGTATGGAGAAAGGTAAGAAATGAGAATAGTTATGTGGGTTATTCGGTTGGGAAGCCAAACTGTTGTAGGGGGAATGCAGAGGAGGAAACTACCCACCTATATCTTTATGTGGCACTGATGTAGTTTTAAATGCATGGGTGGAGTATGTACTTCAGCAATCTCTAAAGGATGCAATCTCTTTCCAGTATTGTGATGAACATGCTAATTAGAATCCAATCCATTATGCGCATAACTAATTGCATAAGTTTACAAATCTGTTGACTATTATGACTTCAGTCCCCGGTGTGTGTTCGTGACTACTGACCAAAAGGAAGAGTTCAATTCCAAAACCGCCTTCCGTGAAAAGATCTAGGGTTATATCCCTATTGAGTTTCTCAAAGCTGTCAGGAATCTCACTAGTTCAAGGCTTAAAGACAAGTTATGAGATGTCCTTAGAAGATTTTACGGACCTTTTGCAGATGGGAGGAAGAGGGTGTTATGAACAAAATTGACTGCCTCATTTTTCTAAGCTGAAGTGGCAGGAGAGAAGATAAAAACTGACAAAATCAGAGGAGAGTAACTGTGTGAGGCCTGCTCCAAGTATTGTTGTTAAGTCCATTTGGAGATGAATAGAAATCACAGTGAGACACACGGGTGTCCCTGGAGTGTGAACTATTTCTAAATTTGTGCCAGGTGGCTGTAGTTTATTGAACATAGGTTTTTGTGAAATGGTGCTCCTGTCACAAAAAAGATTGGCATAAAAGAAGTGGAAGCGCCTAAATCTCTGGGGGTCTTCTTTGGCGAAAACCCTCTATTGAGTCCTCCTGTGACTTGTGCTCATAACTGCTGAGGAAAACAGGGATGCCATCTGTAAACTGTGATTCATAAACACACTGTCAATCTGCCACGTTACCCTGACATCATAAAATAACAAGAAGCAGTATTGTAATAAAGAGGGGAGGCTTGCAATCAACCAATTAAATGCATCTAATTTATTTTCTGTTGCAGCTGAGGCTTTATTTATTAGTAAACAGCTGCATTTATTACAGGGATTTAAAAATGAATCCAGGAGACTGCCAACTGGCACTTTTTGATAATCTATTAATCCTGAACAATCATCTGGATAGTCCATGTATTTTAGGAAAGGAAAAAAAACCATCCACATACACTATTTTATGTGCAAGTAAGTGTGTATGTGTTACAATGGTGTAGGTTGACTTGACCGCTAAAGATCTTGCACTCCTAGGAGGGCTCCTATGTGTTTTAAATACAGCTCACATTTGCACCATGAGAGTCTTTTGTAAAAATCCTTAGAAACATCATCTTTCAGGAGATATTCCCCCCCCCCCCCCGATGTAGAGCTATCGCTTTGGTTAGTTTGTGTAAAAGGTGTAATATGCACTACTCCAGGTCCAAATATTTTGGACCTGGAGTAGTGCATGTTACACCTTTGTACAGAGATGAAACATTGGAGTAGACATGATGCTTGGGTAGGGAGGGACTATCCTTCAGTCATATGTGAATTAGGGTGTACAAGGAAAATTATATATTCAAATATTTTTCTCATTGTTGTATAACAAGCCAAAAGCAGATATCATCTTTACATTCTTGTTTTCTTTGTTCTCATTTTTATTTGCAACCCCCTCCCCTCCCAAAAAAAACAGGAAAGCTTAAATTTTCTAACAAATGATCATACTAATTTGTATGAGTGTGTATTTACAAAAATTATAAATGAGCATTTACAATATGTGTGTATAATTGCATGACAAAATGACAGTCCCTTGTTCCAATTGATTCCCAACCAACAAAACTCCAGAAGGGTTTTTTTTTGGAGGGGGGGGGGGGGGTTGAATCTGATTAATTACATTTTTCTCCTTTTTACTTTCTGTATTTGAGAAGTAAGGAAATCTGTGAAAAAAAGGGGGGAGGGGGAAAGAGCAGGTTCATTATCCTTTACAGCTGGGATTACAAAGCTAATGCTAGGTCAAGAGCCTGGCTTGTTAAGCATTCCTTTTAGAGACTGGCAAGGATTCTTCAAGATAGGTGTGTCTGTGAATATCAGACAAATAATTTACAGATGTGCTTCAGACATTTTCATTTTAGCATTCAAAACATCTATTCATTTATCTATCATATTTATTCCATCTGATTGGATAATGTGCCACACAACCTAAAACATAGGAACACACACTTTTTTATCATGTCAGATGCAAACATGCTGCAAGTTGCTTCTGGTGTAAGAGAATCGGCCATCTACAGAGACGTTGTAAAGGGGATGGCCAGATGTGTTACCATCCTGCTTGGAGGCTTCTCTCATGTCCCCGCATGGGAAGCTAGAGCTGACAGACGGGAGCTCACTCCACCTCATGGATTCGAACCTCTAACCTTTAAGTCAGCAGTTCAGACGGCATACAGGTTTAACCCATTGAGCCACCGCGGCTCCTGGAAGACACACTAACACCCAGTCTTGCAATTCTACATCACTTGCGAATCTCAGATCTGGGTGATGCTGAGATTTGTTTACCTTCAGCTCTGTTGAGTCAGGAGAGCTGGTCATTCGAACTGAGTGTTCTTTCTAGAAGGGAAAGGTTAATAAAACCTTTGAACTTTTTCCTTTTGGTTAATGGGTGAACCAGGATGGCATGCTCTGGCTATTGCAGTCTTCCTAAGAGGCAAGCAGTGTAACTGTGTAACTGTCTGTCTCTCTATCTCTGATATAGATTTTCCCCATGACTAGGGGTCAAAGCAGTTCACAGTAGAAGTACATTCCTTATTAGCCAAGGTGGGCTAAGGTCATGTAAGCAAATCCTGGACCAGCTGAAACTCTGTTAAATATAGCACAGGGAGAGAGTTAGTAATTATTTTGTACTACACTTGCACTGGCCTAACTTGTGCCAAATTTGTGAGTATATCCCTGGTATGGAGGAAGTTCTTTCCCAGGTCAAGCTTTATTGCACTGTTTACTGTAGACACCCTGGTGCAACCCAGTAGAATGAAATAAACAAATAAAAGACTGGATGAAATAAGCATAAACTATTAACCCAATATTATGTGTCTTCTCTGGATACAAAGGAAATACCTATTCACCACCAGGCATTCCAGAACCCTTTAGATATCTATCTTTTAAGAATCCTAACTTAAGGTCTAAACTAGCCAGGAGCCTCAGTCACATATCCCTTTGTTTAATCTACAAAGAGGACGATGGGAAGGATCTTACTTGAACAAGAACTGTCAAATTTCAGTGGTGAACAACAATGTATCAGGCCATTGCCCCAAGCACTTTTCTCTCTACCTGTCTCAGACATTAGAAATGAGCCAGGAATTGAGAGAATTGCCTTGGGGAAAGAGAAAGAAATGGGGTAAGGCATGAGAGGTGGAGTTTCAGAACCACTCTCCACCTGCTCCTTCTCTTGTTAAACTACTTTATTTCACTATCTGCATTTTACAGGCATACATTACATGGGGAAAAATGAAACAAACTGATGTCCACCACTGTCTTATTTAATTTGGTCTTATTTTAGCCTATGAAGTCCAACCCCCTTTCTTATTTAAATTTGGCAACATGAGGTAAGTTTTTTGATGAGTTGGGTGCACACACTCCAACATTTCAGAGATGAAAGCCAGGGGACATGTGAGTAAGCAACATCAGAATGTGGTTAAGATGGTAAAAGTGACTAATGAGGAAGAAAGGTGGTAGAGGTTTGTTTTGCTTGAATCTCTAAGAAAGGTTGGGATTCCTTCTATCTCTCAGCTGAGTTAATTGAGTATAAACTACTTTTGCACTTGGACCTCTATTTGCAAAAATTGAAATCAACTGACAACAAAGGGAGGAATGGGGGTGGGGGAAGAGAGAATGGGACATGCCAACCTCTTCTGAAAAAGTAAGATGACTGAGGGTTAATTGTGATGCTCCCTACCTGGGACCCTTTAATGCCAAAACATCACACTCCAGGATTGCTTTCCCACTAGAGGCCTAAATGGCACTAACATTGTTGTTGTTCCAGCACCAAATGAATAATAGCAGTATTGATTCATCTGGGCCTCCAGGGATGAAATATTCTATAACTGGGCTGACACAGCAGAGAATGCCCTTCCTGCATACTTTCAGAGCACGTTGCCCTGACAGATGAGAAACAAAGGGGAGGAGTTCTCCAGCAGATTAGTTCTTGGACAGATATACATAGACAGACAGACAGACAGACAGACAGACATACAGAGAAGTGAGAGCCAGTGCAGTGGTTTAGGCCAGAGTTGGAGAATGTCTGGCCTGAGGGCCATATAAGGCCTCCAAAATCATTTGGTCTGCTGCTTGGTGTCCCACCCAAATGCTAACCAAGTACTGACTTGGGTCTGGTGACTTTCACAAGCTTAGCAAAAACTAAATCTTAAATGAAGATTAAGTAAATTGCAGTACACAGAAAAGATCTCAAGAGTTGACGATACAAACTTTGGATATGTTCCAAATCCAAAGTGCAGGATTTAAGCGGGTCTGTGACCATAATAAAGAAAGATTTGAGATTTGAAGGTGAAAGATTAGAAGAGTGATCAAAGCAAAATAATCAACACCCTTGACCACACAGCTATGGCTGCTGTGGGCAAGGGAGCACCTTCCTGGAAAAAGACTAGAGTTAAATTGTGTGAATACCGAGGCAGGTATCATGGGGAGGTTGGGGACAGATATTTTATAAGCCCTATCTTTCCTCCTCTAGCCTTCTTTCTGCTTTTTCAAGGTTGGATTGGCAGGAGTACTGCATCACTCCATTGGATCCTTGGCCATGATTTGCTTGGATCCTTTTTGCCTGTTTTGTTGTGGTTGCAGAGCTGGCATGGGGATAAAAATATATTATTGAATTGGCAGCTTTGCTGGAGATGGGAGGCAGGTTATTTTTGAACTAGACTTTTTCCTTCTTGCTCTCTCTCATTACAGTGGATAATAGGCCTTTGTCGCTCAGGCATTTACCCTACAATTTGGGCTGCTTCTGCCTGTGACAATTTTGGCATGCATTTCCCAAAAGGGCATAATGCAGGGGTGGGAACATCCAGCCCATAGGCCATATAGGGTCCACAAAATAATTCAGTCCAGCCCGGCATGGGAAAAGATGCCTGCCCCAGTCCACTCACTTGACCTAGCATTGCTTCTTTGAGCCACCATACTGACTCTCCTGAGGGCTGGTTGCCACTTACCATTCAGACCTCAGCCACTTCTAAGTTCCTCTCCATGCACAGATGTATTCTGCTTCTTCTGCTCTTGCTTTTGCTAGCTGAGCCAAGGCCACTAAGCATGTGCAGGCAGCGTCCTGTGTCACGTGGTCTTTGAAGTTTTCATTTGATTTTTAATATACAATTTTATAATTTATTATAGTAATATAATAATAACAATTTTATAATTATTTATTTGTAATAAAAGTTATTTTTAAATAAAATAAAAT
Source organism: Anolis carolinensis (assembly GCF_035594765.1). Lineage (NCBI taxonomy): Eukaryota > Metazoa > Chordata > Lepidosauria > Squamata > Anolidae > Anolis > Anolis carolinensis. The sequence goes on from NC_085844.1 coordinate 171,902,376, forward strand.
AAAATAAAGGTATGGCCTGCAAATGCCATACCCAAGTGGCCCTTAGCAGAAAAAACCATTCCACCATTCCTGGTTTAGGCATTGGATTACAACTCTGAAGACCAGAGTTCAAATCCTTGCTTGGCCAATAGTAATCCTTTGGATGACCTTGGGAAAGTCACAATGTCTCAGCCTCAGAGGAAAACAAAGACAAATGTTGCCAAGAATACTTCTTTGCCTTATGGTTGCCATAAGTCAGAAATGACTCAAAGGCACACAGCAACAGGTGTGATAAGACTGCAAGACAACTTTTGTTACAAGGATCCATCATCCTTTATTAGTGCATAATATAATGTTAAAGCATATTTAGGCCAAATGAAGGGTCACTGATCCTAGAGAAAGGAGGAGAGGAATAACTTGACACTATGACCCATTCTGGAACTCTCCACTATCATTATGTCTGCCAATTTCTGATGTACTTTGTTTGAGATGTTAAAAAGGGTCAGGGGACTGAGACAAATCCAGTTGCAGAAGAATCACCCTTGGCAAGGTTACAGCTTCAGATAACACCATCAGCTTAAAGTGTCATGCCATGCTTAGTGCATTTTGTCTGTCATTCCACATGGGACTATTAACATAATTGTTCTGTGTATACAAGTGGGTCACTTTCAGACAAAAACCATTTTAAAATAATTCATTATAAGAGTGAGAGTGTATGGTCATAATATGCCTATACCTATATATTGTGAGATAAATGGTCAGACACGTCTTTCTCCATGTGGAGGTGTATAGATACAGCCAGGCATGCCCACATGTGTAAATAATACACATATTGATTCAACGAAGAGTCTCCATTGAGAAATATCATTTACAAAGATATGGAAAAATGCAAAATGCTTGTGTATGGAGGAGGAAAGGGATCAGTTCAAAACACACTTCAATGCATCAGTAATTTTTAGTGGACACAGAAAGATTTTAAAAGCTGGCAGATACCAAAGGAATCCCCCTCCAGGCTGCTTTGACAAAAGTCTCTTTTGTTAATCCTTATGATATGCTTCACCACTGCATCTCTCAACCGTGGCTTTTCCCTCCCGTCTCCCCAGTGTCTAATGCTTTTCCACACATGGAGCTGCTTTTTGTTCATTTCCCCACCCCAGCCTGGTTTCCTCTATGGAACATTAAAGACATGGGTTCATACACTCACACACACTGACACCCTTTGATTTTCTACTCCCTGTGTGTGTTTTTATTTCTCTCTCTCTTTTGCTTCCTTTTTATTTTAGGTGACATTGTTCTATTCACCAAACCTGTAACTTTAACAGAGGGTGACAGGGTGACCTTGACGACAGATGTTCTTATGGCAACAGATGGCACTGGTAAACCAGAGAAGCTGCTGTATGCCATTTCTGTGCCACCTGTGCATGGTCAGATTGAGTACATCAATTATCCCGGCGTGCCCATTCCCCACTACAGCCAGTTGGATGTTGTGGCCCAGAAGGTCTGCTACATTCATGACAATAGCCACGAGGCTAGTAAGGATTCATTCAGGTGAGAAGGCCTACCCTTTTATATATATATTTCTCTTCCCCACCCCATACTTTAAATATGAAAAAAAATGTTCAGAAAACTAAGTGTTAATACAGCTTCGGTATAGCATTCAGTGAACAGTGATTGCAATGTTGAGATGGCTGGCATGAAAATGCAAAAGAAATAAAATATCCCATCATCAAGTCCAGTCATTGGTTGACAGTAATTTTTCAGGCTTTTCAGCCAGAAACTGTGAGAGAGGAGCATATTTCGTATGGCAATATATTTTAATGATTTTCTAATTAATTAGTATATCAAGGGAGAGCTATTTATACATTGCCGTATAAGCCTGCCTTCTCCCCCTTTCTCAGGCACACTTTCAACTTATTTGGTGGCAGAGGAGGTACATTGCTAATTCAGTTACTGTTATTCTCCATCTGAAACTGTAGTTGCTCTCTGGGGTAGTTTTTTCCAGTCAGCAGGAGAGAAAAAAATCCACAATATTGTCTGAAATCATTGGTAGAAGTTAATCCAGATGGTGGTGTCATTTCTAAAGAAAAGCATATGTTGGTTATTATGGTACTTAAATGTAATGGTTTTATATACCTCAAGTGAGCAGAAAGGGAGGGGGGGAATATAGAAGAATTTTCTCTTGCTCTCTCTCTATGTCTCTCCCAAGTACAACAGAAAATAGATTTCATCTCTTTTGACTGAATTTCCGACCAGATGTGGCAATTGTAATGGATTAAAAACCTATTAATGCCAACTTCCCTGTAAGAAAGAAGGGCCCATATTGCTTAAATTAGTAAGAGGATATGGACTTAATTTATTACTCACTTGAATATTATTGCATTCTAGGTATTTTGCACATACACAGGAGCTATGTATATCCTGTTTGTAACTATCAATATCAAGACCCTGGCACTAAATTTTGATTGCTTAGGAGGAGCATGATGAAGGGCAAAGATGCAGGGAGATGGCTAGGGTGTACAACTCTTTCATTGCTTTGCTAAGAACAGCACTGAAGCCCTGTAGGTGGGAAAGTTTTTTTTAGGGTGGTTCAGGAAATGACAGACAGAAAATAGCCCCCCCCCCCCATTATTTTGCCCTTTCAATCATCACCTTCTGAAACTTTCCTAAAAATAAAAAAATGATGCTGTACCCTTCGTTTTTTCCTTCCATTTTCAAACTCAGTTATTTATACTTCCTTTGCCACCAAATAGACACTCAAGCTAATTTTATTCTTGCAATGATTAAGTGTGTATACTTTCCTAAGAAATGGGTTAAATTAACAAGACGAAGAAGGAATCAGTAAATCATGCAAAAACTGCCTCTTTCTAAGTGAGGTTAAGACCATAGTTAAATAAATCACAGACCTTAAATCTTTATCTATTTTTGTTTGGCATGCGGAAAATATTTTCTTCATTCAAGAGGATGCTATCTAGTCTTGACTAATTAGGGGTAGAAAAGAATTTGGTTGGATCTGTGTTTCTTTTCAGTTATCCTCTTCACATCTCTTGAGACTAATTTCTTTGGAAATATGCATATTTGTGAATTTTTCAATGTATTTTGGAGAAATTAAATACTTACAAGTATATTATCTTTGGTGAGAAACTGTGATGAAAAATGTGTGGTTCAGAAAGATGTGTGGTCCTGACTTGTATGATAAGTTATTCCATTCCATTCTCTAACCCTCTCTCCTCTCCTCTCGTTTCATGTCTATATTTCACTTCCTTTCTTGCTGATCAATCTATTACTTTCTCTTCCTTAAGACTTCAATTTTTCTCTTTGCACAATAGGAGCAGCAAAAAAACAAACAAACAAAAAAAAGCAAAATGCAGCCATTGATAGTTCTTCCATCAGTGAGAGAAAATTAACAGGATCCTGATTGCTGCTCCTTCCGTTATTCAACTCGAATTCTTTGCCCACTTGCTTAAAATTACAAAATCATAAAATTGGAAGGCACCATACCAGGGGCATCCAGTCCAACTCCCCACCATGCATGAATTCGAAGTCAAAGCTATCCAACCTCTATCTAAAAACCTCCATAGGAGACTCCAGCCCCATCTACACTGCCATATAATCCAGTTTAAAAATCCAGATTATCTGCTTTGAACTGGATTATATAGCAGTGTAAACTCATAAAATCCAGTTCAAATCAGATAATCTGGATTCAGAAACTGGATTAGGTGGCAGTATGGATTCATCCTCCATCACACTCTGAAGCACTATATTCGACCGTTAAATAGATCATACCATTAAGAAGTTTTTCCTAATGTTTTGGTGGAATATCTTTTCATGTACTTTGAATTCATTGCTGTGTCTTAGAACCTCATCACATGGATGTTTTCCCCGTTTTTTGTTCCATTTTTGCACACTGGCAAAACAGTCCCATGGAGGCCATCCCGTGATGCATGGCTGCCATTGAGAATATGGCTTTCCAGTGTGCTACAAGGGAGAGAAGACTAAGGTCTCAGGAGTTGGGTGTTACCTGATTCCAGAAAGTAGGGAGAAGTGAGTCAAGGTGGGGAAAAGATCAGAAAAGTTTGTGGTATGGCTGGCCACCCCCGAGGATGGATCTGGCCAAAAGAGAATTGGGTAAGACTATTTCCCCACTTTCCCAATGCTTTCTCTCATTTCCCTCATGCCCGTCTGATGAAATCCTTAGTATCTGAAACATCAGAAAATATATTTGCTGCCTCTTCAATATGACATCCTTTCAGATATTTAAACATGGTTATAATATTACCTGTTAACCCTCTCTTATCCAGGCTAAACATTCCTAGCTCCCTTTGCTGCTTCTCATAGGACATTGTTTCTATATCTTTCATTATTTTGGTCGTCCTTCTCTGGACATATTTCACCTAGTCAATATCCTTGAATTCTGCTGCCCAGAACTGTCCAGCAATATTCCAGAGGAGTTCTAGTTAAAGAGGAATATCCCTCGATGGAAACCACACTCCTATTAAGGCTGCCAAGAACCACGTTGGCTTTTTTAGCTGCTGTGCCAGACACGAGGTAGTTAGTGAAAGCTGAGACAGGATCAAAGGAGATAAGCTGACTCAGTGCCAACAGTAACATCTTTCTCCCGTTCTCTAGGTTGCTGAAGTTCATTTTGGATAACTGGATACAAGTCATTTATTTCTTTAGTAGAGAACATGTCCCTATGTAATCATAGACCTAAGACTCATGCGAAAAGGGAAGTTTACAAATGTGAAATGCCAAACTTGTATCTAATGAACAATGGCTTCAAACTACAGGAAAGGAGATTCCACCTGAACATCAGGAAGAACTTCCTCACTGTGAAAGCTGTTTGGCAGTGGAACTCTCTCCCCCGGACTGTGGTGGAGGCTCCTTCTTTGGAGGCTTTTAAACAGAGGCTGGATGGCCATCTGTCAGGGGTGCTTTGAATGCGATTTCCTGCTTCTTGGCAGGGGGTTGGACTGGATGGCCCATGAGGTCTCTTCCAACTCTACTATTCTATGATTCTAATAAAATTACTGAGTAAAAAGCAAAGACCAATGGTACACACATGAATGTAAAAGGGTACATTTAATTTATGGGATCCCATGGTATATTTCTGGTTTGCCCACCATGCTGCATGTTTTAGTTGTATTCCACTTGGTTTACTGTAATGATCTGTATGTGAGGTTGCCTTTGAAATTTTTTCAAAAGCTTCAGTTAATCAAAGCGCTGCAGCCATTTTGTTCACTGGGGCTGGTTACATAGAGTTCCAAAATTCTCGTGTTGCAATATCAGAAATAGTTCAATTTCCAAGAGCAGGAAATGAGCTATAAAACCTGATATGACTTGTTTTAGTTTATCTGAAGAACTGATTCTCCTGCATGGATCTGCAAAGCTTTTATATCTTTGAGAGAACACTTCCTTTTGGGACCATATCACAAAGACCAGATGAAGCATCCCACTTCACCAAAAAAAAGGAGGGGCAGCAGAGCAAATCCATCACCTCATGCATAGCTCCCTCTGGGTGACACTTCCCCCATTACACATGGTGAGTATCACCCAAGGGCTGAGTATTCATGCTGGCTCCATCGGAGCCAGCATGAATACCTTGGTAGGGCCTTGGCAGGTCCTTGGTCAGACCACACCTGGAATACTGTGACCATTTAGGGCACCACAATTTAAGAGATATGTTGACAAGCTGGGATGTGTCCAGAGGAGGGCAACTGAAATGATCAAGGGTCTGGAGAATGGAGCATGTATAGTCTTCAGAAGAGAAGGCTGAGAGGAGACATGATAGCCATGTATAAATATGTGAGAGGAAGTCATAGGGAGGAGGGAGTAAGTTTGTTTTCTGATGCCCTGGAGACTAAGACACGGAACAATGGCTTCAAACCACAAGAAAGGAGATTCCACCTGTACATCAGGAAAAACTTCCTAACTGTGAGAGCTGTTCAGCAGTGGAGCTCTCTGCACCAGAGTGTGGTGGAGGCTCCTTCTTTGGAGGCTTTTGAACAGAGGCTGGGTGGCCATCTGTTGGGGGTGCTTTGAATACGATTTTCCTGCTTCTTAGCAGGGGATTGGACTGGATGGGCCACAATGTCTCTTCCAATTCTATGATTCTATGACATCATGGGATTTGAAGCCTGGCCATCCATTGCTAGACTGCTAGGAAAGCATCCTATGGATCCTTAAAAAACTCCGTCTGTTGAGGTTGCATGTCCCATCTATCCTCAAACTCATCTAATTAGCATATAAAAGTATGGTTGACTATTCCCTAAGCTCTGGAACTCCCTGTGTAGTTAAGGTAACTTGTTTTCCTCCTTGAAGTCTTTTTTGTAAAACTTTTTATTCAGGGATGTCTTTGGCAGTTGGCCATGTTTGTTGTGGAAGATGTTTTCAAATGAAGACATGCTTTATTTTGCTTTTACTGATGTATTTTAAAATTGTTCATAAATTATTCATTTTGTATATTCGTACTATTTTACTGAGGTCCATTTATGAAAGAAAAGTGACATATACATCACCAAGTAAATAATTAAAATTTAGCTCTTTCTGTGGCAAAGGAACCATTCTAGAATTGACAAGATACCATGGAAACCATTTTGTTTTAGAATTCAGATCTCTTTCTCTCTCAATCTCTCTCTTGTTCTCTCTCCTTCTCAACTCAAATTTCATTTTCCTAACAGAGTTGGGTAATCCTGCATATATCTTAATCTTAATGAGACATGCATTATTTCTAGGCCTGTGGTTCTCAACCTATGGGTCCCCAGGTGTTTTGGCTTACAACTCCAATAAATCCCAGCCAGTTTACCAGCTGTTAGGATTTCTGGGAGTTGAAGGCCAAAACATCTGGGAACCCACAGGTTGAGAACTACTGATCTAGAAGATAAAAAGGGAAAGAATAATGGTGTTATATTTTAAATATATTTGAATAATACTTTTATATTTTTATATTTTTTCAAAAATCAGCACTTAAACTGAAACCATTTTGGTACATTTAGATTTACCTCCTCTAGAAAGTGACTTTTCAAAAGTTAGGGTTTTTCTGACATTGGATTACATGGAGGACACCCATGGAATTCAGACAATCATGAGATCTGGATAATTGCAGTTCAGTTAATTGGAGGTTTTGTGTGTGTTGGCACATCTGTTTAGTATAAAACTTACATTCTCTCTCATTTTAAGATTAAAAATTCCTAACTGAGCTTTGTTGGTAGCTTGGAAGCATCTGCTGGCATATAGTTGACACCTATCAAAAGCATAACTGGAGTCAATGTCCTTTCCTGAAATGAAGGTTGAGCACATAAAAAAGATTGCATGGTAGGAGAAGACACAATTTAAATGGTCTTTTCATTTGATCATTTAAATCAGGGTAAGAGGAGGCTGAAAAAATATGTTTCCAGTTTTAAAAGGGTTAAAAGGAAGAAGATTAAAATATCTTCTTTTCTCTCTCTCTCTCTCTAAATGTGCACTCTAAATTAATTTCCACTGGTAATCCAGATCGGGTTAAATAACTCCTCATTATTCTGCTACACAGCTGAGGCTTCTCAAAATGTTTATCTTGTTTTGTAACTGGTACCTTCTGGCATATTCCAGTGCCAACTCTTGTAGCTCCTGCTATATTTCATTCTCACTATTTTTGGAATGGAGCTGCTGGTTCCAGGTGATTTAATAAATCGCTTTTTTCCTTTCCTTTTTTTCTTTTTTTGGTGTGTTCCTTTTAACTTACCCATCTGCGCAACACATGCGTAACTTGCAATCTGTTGGCAGTTTGCAGAAAGACAAACTGTCAGAGCTGCGTGCATTTGACAACTTTGTTCCCAATTAGATTAGTGGTAATTTTAACAGATTTCAGGCCAGTCGGGAGAGGAGGAGGAAAAAAAAGGAATGACATGTTATTAAAGCATCAATTTTGACAGACCTTGAGCACATTGAGCATCAGTGTAAATTATATTAAATGCTTTAATTAAAGCTATGAAAGATTTACCCTTTAAGCAGTAAGTGATTGCGCTGCAAATATAAAGGGAAAGTGGATAACAGTTTCCTAAATGGCTTCTGCAGTTTGAGACGGTGCACCAGTCACTTCCTCCACCATAATCTATGAGTGTAATGTTGGAAGCATCGTTAATTATTCAGAGCCACGTCTATGGTAGCAGATGTGATTAAAAACATGAATAGTACAAGTCAGCAATGAAGCACTGCCTATTTTTTTAAAGGAAAAGAAATCATGGCTAAAGTTCCTTTTCAGCACAATGCTGCCTGAAAGCTGCCAAGAAAAAAATTAGTAGTCTGGTTAGATATTCCTGGTTTAGTGTGTACATGCATGATGTGGATGGAAGTATATTTTTCTAATTTTCTAATTTTAGAAAAAATCTTGAAAATGTTTTTATTTAGCATTGAAGACCACTGTCAAGACGAAACTTGGACTCAGATCAATCTTTACTCTTCAGGATTTATTCCATGCAAAATTTGCACGTGGCCCTTTTTTGGCATGGAAAAATAGCATATTTGATGCAGAAAATAATGTTATTATAATATTTCTGTGGATAAACCAATATTTTTTATGAAGAAAGTGTTTTTTTCCTGAGCAGAAAAGCTATTTTCTGTACCAAAATGCTGTGCAAATATAATGCAAAATAAATCCTGAACTGTGAATATTTTCTGAAAATGGCACAGTTATCAATAATTTTCTTGTCATATGAAGAAAATTTCCCAAAATTCCTAATTGTTTTTTTTTTGAAGATGCAATTAATGAAGAATGACACCCCGGAATACATGCATATTACACACTTGCTTGTGACAACACACAAATACAGTACAGCCATAGTAAATTTAATTATTTTTCTTACAGGGCTTGAGTTTTAATACAGAGTTTTGCAGCTTGCCAGGAACGATTTATTCATTTCAAACCAGATCTTATCTATGTGAACAACCATGGCCTTTTAACTTATAGAAATGTCTTTTTTTTAATAAAAAAAGAACAAGGTCCTGTTGTTCACTGGAGTGAACCAGACTCCAAGGAACTCTGGCTTAAGGCACACACATTTGAAAAAAATCTGAACCTTGCCCTTCTCCACATTCACATGCACAAATGTAGAGTATAGAAATGAAAAGGAATAAAAGACTACTTTCAATGTTTATATAATGGCCTTGGGTATTTTAACATGATGTATATTTAGAATACATCCCAAATTACATATAGTATTTTCTAATATATTTGAGGACATTGGGATTCATGGCATAAAACATAAATGCAGTGCAAATATGTGTTTTAGAAAAGAAGCATTGCTAATTAACTTGAAAAATAAAACAAATTCCTTAGGTTTATGCCAAAATTTGAAGTATTTTTGGCCCTAAGATTGGGGCTAAGAGATACTTATTTTTGAAGTATCTCTTAGCCCCAATCTTTGTCCCCACCCAGTTCCTGATCTGTCGAACTATTTTTACTTATACTACTCCCCAAAGAGAGAGCGGAGAAGCTGGAGCCACAAAATTAAGGATCTAAACCTGCAGAAATGGAAGTGGCTCTGTTGGCTGAGAATTACTTGGCAGATTTTGGATAACTGAAATATGAAACACTAAATCATACAACTTAAATGTTCAGGCATGAGCTAAATGTTCAGGGTGCTAAGTGGTGCATGGGTAACCAGGGGCCCTATACAGTTATAGCAGTATGATTATACAGTAGAGTCTCACTTATCCAAGCCTCACTTATCCAAGCCTCTGGATAATCCAAGCCATTTTTATCGTCAATGTTTTCAATATATCATGATATTTTGGTGCTAAATTCGTAAATACAGTAATTAGAACATAATATTACTGCATATTGAACTACTTTTCTGTCAAATTTGTTGTATAACATGATGTTTTGGTGCTTAATTTGTAAAATCATAACCTAATTTGATGTTTAATAGGCTTTTCCTTCATCCCTCCTTATTATCCAAGTTATTCGCTTATCCAAGCTTCTGCCGGCCCGTTTAGCTTGGATAAGTGAGACTCTACTGTACTACTTTAACTGCCATGGTTACAGCCTATGGACTCTCCCTGGGCTTCTATTCAGTGAGGCATTAGTGCTCTCTTTGTACTATAAACCCCAAGATTTCATAGGATGGAACCATGACATGAAATTGCAGAGTTATATGTGTGAAGAATCAAACAGGCCCAGGTCTCCAAATAGGCTGGACAATGAGAATCCTTGGCCTTCAATCACTGCTTATTTTTCATGCATGTAATTAATAAAGTCATGGTCAGATTTTAGCCCAACAAGAACAGTGTGACCTTTGTCTCTTCGTAAAGATTTTCCTGCTCATGTAACTTTAATTTTTATTTTCAGTGAATGGCAGCTGGCAGTTGTAAGTGAGTACCCAATCAGCTGTCTTCATTTCTTTACTGCAGCTTCTGGAAGTGATGAGTGTGTGTGTGTGTGTGTGGTAATTTAGCACTGGTAGGACACAGCATTTGTCTTAATTAGTGCTAATGTATGAGAAATACCTAGGGAAGCTGTAGAGCTTGACATACAGAAAGGCCTGGAAGCCGTTACAAAGAAATTAACCATGTGCCTAAAGATAGGAAGTCTCCCAAGCTTTGTGTGTAGATAAATTCTTGGGTATTTCCTGAAACCCCAGTGAGAAATATTAAAGAATTATTATGGGTGGAAGGAAAAGATAACTTGGATGCATAGTGACATGATGAATCTGAATGGGAATATCAGTGGACAAAATGATGTCTTAGGGGGATATTTCTGATCTTGATATATTAAATATAAATAAGGGGTAACATCTAGCATTTAGTAGTTGTCAGTGCAATGGCTAGGTATATCTTCTTAGAAGAAAGTCCCACTGAGCTCAGTGTAGATGGATGTTCAATCAAATAAATGTGTGTACAATTGCAGCCTTGGATGCTACTGTCAAAATGCCATGTCTGTTAACAAAATAATCACCAAGACTCTGTAAAGTACATCAGTATTATACCCAATATTCCAGATGGTAAGCTGAGATAAAACAATTGTAATAACTAGCTATGGCCGCCTAACAAATTCATGGCAGAAGTCAGATTTAAGCTGGGAAGTTCAGAACTTAATTTTAGTATCCACATAATTTACACTGTGGCTTAGGGTTCTAGACCTAGGACCTCATCACATGAGACTTGGGTTCGATCCTAGGATGCTTCTAGGGCGAAGCCCACAGGAGCCCATCACATGACACAGGGCTACTTCTGGCAGGGCTCCATTCTGGAAGCATCCTAGGATGAAGCCCTGACAACATGGGTGGCTACCCATATTCTCAATAATTAAGCTGGGGACAGTGCAGAGGAACGCTGAGTGGTGACTCTTTCCCCCATATAATGGGGAAGGCGGTGATGCAGGCAATGTAGAGTGTGGGACAATGGTTCACCTGCTTCCCACCGGATTTGCCCTGCTGCCCCATGGATGCCCCCCTGGCTTGAGGACCTCAATGTGATGAGGTCCTTAGTCAATACTCTCCAGCTCTCAGAGTAAGTAGAAGGAATCTTGAAGGATGTGAAAGCAAGTTTTTCCATTTATTACATTTGTCGTTGTTCTATTTGAATGGCATATTTTAACATATCATCTGCATGATATCACCAGAGCCTGCTCCTTGTAACATCACCAGGGGATGTTTTCTATGGTATCACAAGGAGTCAATCCTTGACCTGATCTTTTGGCATTGAAATCTTGGGGCCTGGAATAGTCCCAACTAGACAAGCCTAAGTGTGGCTAATTTAATTTGAAGCAAATTCAGTGTTACAGATCACCTTTAGAGCCCTATTTAGCTCAGCTCCAAACATGAGTTTAGACAAGTTTTTGAAATCTTCTGGAAATGCCCTTTTCTGTGTTTTGCCACCCTTGCAAGTACACATTGGACCTCATCAGATGGGCAAAATTGCCCATCCTACACTGCTTTCACCCCTCTTCAGGCATGGAGCCCACCAGCTCCCATCCCACGAGCAGGGCTCTGTGCATGAAGAGGGGTGAAATTGGTGTTGGTCGCAGAGGCAGCAACATGGGAGGTTTCCCGTGATGCGTAAGAAACAACTGGGGGAAGCTGGGTGGCAGCAAATGGCAAGGCAGGTGGAATAAATGACAAGGCAGGTGATGCAGGCCATTGGCTGCCGGATTCCCCCTGCCCCCTGTTGGGCCCTGCTGGATTTGCCATGATCCATGGTGAATCCAGTAGTTAATGTGATGAGGTCCATATTGGAACAAAGAAGAGAGCTCTCAGACTCTAAGAGAGGTTACATGACTGCCACCCTTTTTACCCTCTTTCTACAGACAGGTTCAGACCTTTTTTCTAGCAGGCCTTTGAGAATTCATTTTTAAAGGGGAGAACAAGTCTGCATAACCTGCAAATTTTCTTTTGAAAAACTTTTAATAGTTTACATTTTAACTGGTTTTATTTTTTTCATAATTCAATTATTTTTAAAACTCTCATGCTGTGAAATTTGTCTAAGTTTGTTTTAACTGCTGTAAGCCATGTTGCACCAAATTACAAAAAGGGAATAACAACAACAACAACAACAACAACAACATCCACTGCCTCACCCCCAAACGTAGCTTGTTCATGTGAAATTATTTGCCTCTACTGATATTTTTGGCTTTGTTTCCTTTGCAGACTTCAGTGCTTACTGTGCAAGCAGTCATTCCTGCTATTTTTTTGTTGCTGGTGCTCCCTTATACCCTGATCCTTGCTTTTCTCAAAAGATCACATGAGAAGATTCTGGACTCTTTAATGCTGAATGTTTCTCCTGTCACTGCTTCTGCTTTTTCTCATTGGCTCCTACATCTGTAAACACTGTCTTTATGCTCTAGCGGCTATTCCTGTGCAGTCCTCAACAGAATGGCAAATAGTAAAGGGGTGAGATCATAGCTGAATGCAGAGGTTGTTTTGCAACCTGCTGAAAGCATCAACAGAAAGAACAAAATGTAGTTTGAAAAATGTTTTATGGTCTCAGTATGAAAGGAAAGTGAAAAGGAACAAGATTGACACAGATTAATAATATTATGTGTGTACACACACTAGAACTCCCCAAAATACAGCAGGGCATTTTATTTCCTGGGGGTGGGGGTGGGGAAATAAACCCTAAAATAATCAAAGTGGTGAGGGTGGGTCCAGCAATGTGGTAAATTGACTATTACCGCCTGCCCGAAAGACTGGATGAGGCTTGTTGGTCATTTGTGGGCCACTCCTCTTTTTTCAGCCTTTTAATCAGAGATTGACATTATTGGGCCAATGTTTGATCTTTAAAAGCCTCTGATACTGGTGCTGATACCTTTCCCTATCTCCCTTTCTCATTATGCAATCATGTTAAGACTTCAATTTAACTATCATGGCTGCATTTTATGGGTTCCTGGGATTTGTAATTTGGAGAGACAGTAGAGCTCTGTAGATGAGAATACACAATGTCCCTCCCTGAACTGCCAATCTCAAGTTTCCACAGGATGTTGCCGTGGCAGTTAAAATGCGATCCTAGTGTTATAGAACAATTTAGAGCAGCATTGGACAGTGAGATCCAAGCTGTGGGTTAGGCCTGGTGAGAATAGAAGCCAATAATTTTCAGAATGTAACTCACCAGGTTGAAGCAGAAGCCACCGAAGAATTTTATTTAATTTCAGCTGAAAGTGATGCCAGCCTGCGATAGTTCGCCAAAAATAGACTGAGATCCATAACATAGCAAAGCATGCACTTTTATACAGTTCTAGTTTTGAATTTCCTGCCTCCCGCCCTCCGGCCAGCTCTGTGTTGATTGGCTCTGATGTTAGAGTAGAGGGGGAGCCAATAGGAGCCTCCTCCAATGAGGGCATGAGCCCCATCTGTGACCTCACTCCCTCGCTGGCCAATGGGGGGGGGGGTAGAGGTTAGACAGGATAGACAAACAGTACACAAGATTATAGGTGACTCAACGATGCCTGTGGATCCATTGATTGATTTGGCCAGTTCCATGAATGGGAGTCTGACCCCTGCTGGCTTGTATCTCTTGTGGAAACAGGATCCGTGATGGGATTATATCTGTTAGTCTTTTTAAGATGAATAGTTTTCAAAATGTCCAAAGAGTTTTCTCCCAGGTGGCCTGACATTAATGTCCTCCGAGGTCTGGGGAAATCCATTGTGCACTGTAGATAGTGATATTCAGAATCCAAGGAGAGGAAGATGGCATTGTTTTGAGACAGTTCCATTAGCATGAGCCTGGGGCAAGCCAAACATGCCAGGTCGAGGCATGTTTGGCCAGAGTTCACAGCAAGGTCACTTTGCTTCAATTTGATATATACATACATGGAGGGAAAGACATTGCACAAGGAAATAATATTGGCAATAAGAAACAATAGTCATATAATATTATGATAGCGACACGCGAGGGAGCCCCAGATCTGGGGAGAATTTCCAGATAAATCCAACATCCCATGGGGCTGGGGAGACAAATACATAGTTTTCATGGCCGTTTGTCCAGGCTTCCACTCCTGGACGCGTTTCCATGGTGGGAACTTTTTTAGAAGGGGATCCCAGGATTTCCCTTCCAGCCCAGGCAGGCAAAGGGGCCAGGTTGGGGTACCCTGAAACTTTGAACGACGCAAGGAGAGGGGGTTACAGGCATGGAAGAAGGGGGAAGGAAGGTCCCTGATATTTCATAAAAGTTTATAAAAAGTTCATAAAAGTTTATAAAAAGCCAAAAAAATTGATTTGGAGCCCATGGAGCTGGTTAAAAGAAAAAGCAGGGTGGAGGGTAAGTTATAGTTTTCCAAGAGTTAGTGCAGCCCGGAATGGGTGCGGGAGAGAGAGAGAGAGAGAGAGAGAGAGAGAGAGAGAGAGAGAGAGAGAGCCTTTTGGGGCTCAAAGGGGGAGGGAAGAGGGAATCCCAAACCCCAGAATCAGAAAGGAGAGATACATAGTAATGCATGCAACAGTGAAAGAGGTCAAATACATTTTGTGATATGGTTTCCAGTAATACATTTTGTACCTTCTGCTATAAATATATGAAATGTAGGACATAAGCCTTGATTAAAATGTACACACTATATATCATGGGAAGGGTCCTTGTTATTGTTATTGTGGTCTTTGCAAATTGACCAAGACATCCAGCCTGATGTCCTTGTCAAAACTATGAATTCCTTAAATCATCGGTCACCTTCGATCACACTAGCACTCCAATTATGTAGTGTCAGATTTTATTGCCAGTGGTTGAACTGACCTTTCCAAGTGAGCTTACTGCGAAAAATGCAGTAGTGTTAATTTTAGACTCATAGCCCATAATCCTGTTGGTGTGCAAGCAATTGCACATTTTCTAGGGTCACACAAAGGTATTTGTATATCATGAGAGCTCTATTCTTGTTGTGTCTGTTCAAGTCATTTCTGGCTTATGGCTACCCTCAAGCAAATGTATCACATGGTTTTGTGGGCCTGAGACTGTGGAAATCGAACCTCGGTCTCCAGAGTCATAATTCAACTGTTAAAGCACTACACCAAAATGTTTTTCTTTTTTCTGCCACCACCAACCAGATTCCAGACAATGTGTAATACAGTCAGTGTGTAATGCAGAAGCAAAATGACAATATCGACCAGATGCATTCTGATAGGGAGTCTGTTGTATTAATTGCTGTATACTGATATATATATAACCATGATATTTTTAAATTCACAATAGTTTATTATCTCCCTGTTCTTTCTTTTTTTCTGAAATAGTTTTACCATCAGTAATGGTCATATGGAGAAGAAAGGCCAGCTAGAATTAAACATTAAACACACTGACCGGATTCCACCTACTTTACTTTATAACAAAGGTCTTCATATTATGGAGGGTAGCAAAGGAGTCTTAACTTCAGATGTTCTTCAACTTATAGACATAGACAGCCCAGCAAAAAATCTCACCTATATTATTACCCAGTACCCACAATATGGACATTTATACATGAAAGAGATGGTCTTACACTGGGGCCAATTTACACAATTGGATGTGGATAACAGAAGAGTGTACTACAAACATAATGGACGAACTGGGCAAATTGATATGTTCTCCTTTGTAGCTACAGACAAAGTCAATCGTGGAGTTTTGGTCAATGGGCAACTGAGAGATGACCCCATTGAATTTATGATACAGGTATGTATGGATATGAAATATATTCCCTTTTTTGTACATGGTCGGTATTTATTAGAAGTGGAAATATACTAGCCAGCATTTTCCAATTATGCTTCCTTAGCAGCACATATTTAAGATGTAATATTGCAATGAATTTACAATATTAAATGCTGGGAATTGGCCAGAGATACTGTATTCTCTGAGGCTGTAGAAAGAAGACAGATTTTAGTGGAAATCATATATTTATGGCTTATCAGGGCAATTGAACCTGGTGTTTCTCAGCCTTAGACTACCTCTGGTAAAATATGAGTGATTATCTCCCTGCATGACCCTGTGAGTTTTTTTTTTTTTGCATAAATACTACCTTGCCTACTCTTTTGTGTACATGTCTTTGTACATGTATGAATATCCACTTTGTCTTGGGTTCCTCCTGTAGCTCTCTCTGTAATTGGCTTCTTGCTTTTCTTTCACAAGGACCCTAGCCATGATGGATGGAGGTGGTCATCTAAGCTCTGTGGTTGGGTCTCTGAGCAGGCATAAAGATTGTGCAGAACTGAGAATAGATTGTGCAGAACTGAGAATTTTGGCTGAATTCCCCCCCCCCCATGCAACTCTCTTGTTTCAAAGATGTTTTTGTCCAAATCTCCTCTTCTCTGTAACTGGATCATGTCCTCCTGTATAATCCATACCATACACTCAGGTCCTCTGTGTGACATTTACTTCAAAAAGCCAGGACAAGAATGGCAAATGTCACTCAAAGCACTTTTTCCTCTAGCCGCCCCTAGACAGGGGAACAACCTGTTGGAAAAGACTCAACAACTGAATTTAAAGCAGGCTGCCCTACCTAAATGATTTTTAAATTATGAATCTGAATATGCATTGAACGTATAGGTAAAGGTTAAGGTTTTCCCCTGACATTAAGTCCAGTCGTGTCCGACTCTGGGGGTTGGTGCTCGAGATGGAGATCATTTCTAAGTCGAAGAGCCAGCGTTGTCCGTAGACACCTCCAAGGTCATGTGGCCAGCAAGACTGCATGGAGCGCTGTTATCTTCCCTCTGGAGCGGTACCTATTGATCTACTCACATTTGCATGTTTTTGAACTGCTAGGTTGGAAGAAGTTGGGGCTAACAGCGGGTGCTCACTCCGCTCCCCAGATTCAAACCTGTGACCTTTTGGGCCACAAGTTCAGCAACTCAGCGCTTTAACACGCTGTGCCACCGCCCCCCCCCCATTGAACATATATGTTCTTTTAAACTGATGGTATGTTTATGTGTTTTTAACTGATATGTGTTGCTTTTTAATCTGTTGATGATCCCCATTTTGATCCACTGGGAAAGGTGTTTAAGAAATTTGTTTTTGTGGATCTATTTACCCAAAATTTTGTGAATCTATTTACTCAAAATTAGGCAACATTTTTGATCTAACCAGGATTCAGACCCAAGAATGCATTGGCAAAATCAGTGATATATTCAAATTAACACAGAGAAAGGGGAAGTACATAAAACTCAAAAGTGGATTAGAACGTCAAAAAAAAGCCTCTCATTCAAATTCCACAATTTGGTTCTCGAGCCCACAGATTTCCAGGAAACAAACATCTTCGCTCTATTTAGAAGTCTTGTTATTCACCTGTGAAATGTAGCTCTGTGCCTTTAAACACATTGTTCAATGTTAGGAATACATTTAACTGCTTATTCAGGACTGAGAGGCTTACATGTCTGGTAAATCAACCTCAGTGGCCACTAGAGAGAGGCACTTCTGGCAAAAGTTCAGAAATCAGTGTTTTGGAAAGATTGGTTTGACCAGCTCTCATGTGAGCGCATGTTCCTGACCAAATGCAGTCAAATTCTAAATGACATTTAACTGCTCCCTTGCTACTCCTAACCATGGCCAAAGCCCTCCTAAACCTCACAGGATGCTCAGGAGGAGCTTATTTTGAACTTCCCTTATTTTAACTTCGTGTTCCTATTTAATATGTTGAGGTTGTGTTTTGAATAACCTGTTTTGTCGTAATTTATTGAGGAGTCTTGGGAGAAGCATGCATTATAAAATATGCTTCTACTTGTTAAATTGTTTAAATGGGGATTTCTGTTTATTGTCAACAGCTTTGACACATACAGACAAATCCAATGCGTTTTTTCTCATACGTAAGTCCACTGAGATCAGTGGAATTTACTGCCAAGTAAACATACACTTTCTAAGTTACAGATGGTCACTGTGCAAATGGTCATTTTCAAGTTTGCCTCTATCCCTTTTTATTAAATTTGGCAGTGGTGTATTTGAAGGGTGATAGATTTTGGAACCAAAAGAGTTAATGGGCAGTAGCCCCTAAATTGCATGTTTCTTAAAACTCATGGCCTAGTTTACTAATCAGTTGTCATAAGATGTCAGATAGGGAACCATCACTTAAGGATTGCAGAATGCAGTCAGTCAAGCAGCTAATTGGTTGGACAGTGGCATGAAGGTGTATATCCCAAAGGAGGGTGAATTATCAGAACAGGTGAAGAAAGTTTGGATAGATGAGCATCTCAGTGGTATAAAATTCAACACTTGGCTGGATTACATTGATGTCGACCAGGAAGGCAGCTTTGTTCCTTCTTTGGGGAATGCATATCAGCATAGTGGGCTGAAAGACCATTATTCCCCTTCTCTAGTTTAATTGAAGAATGAAACTGCTAGTCAGCTGAATGAAGAGCAATACCCAAGGAATACCTTGACAGTTTCTTTTTGTCTTAAATACTGAAAAGTATGTGCTTTCTACTGTGTTGTTATTTGCAACTTATCTCTCTTTTTAAATCACCAGCAAAAAGAGCTGGCAACAATTCATTATACAACTTGTGGCTTTTTCTCTTTTTATCCTAAAATATCATCCTTCAAAAATCTGACAAAGATCCCAGTCAAAAACCTCTGGTGTTCTCATCTTGTTATTTTTAACAAAATTTGAAATGTTCCTTGTTTGGAAGTATTATTCCTATTTAATAGTGTGGTGCTTAATGGAAATAACTGCACCCAGTCTCTGGGCACATATCCCTTTGGAAATAAATGTCAATCACAACCTTATTGAAAAGGAAAAATGATGTCATATCTGCTTGGCATGAATCTCTATGAACATGTGGAGACCACCTTTTGAAAACCACGAGTCAAGAAAAGCATAACCTTGTCAAAAGTCAACCCTTTGAACAAGTGATATTCATAAGCATTCATGTAATGGCACACAAGTAACTCAACTGTTAAACTGAAGAACCATGTCTTTGAACTGCTGACGATAAAGGCATGCCACTACAAAATATATTCATTTGGTAGAAGATGGTTATTTTGAAGTTGAAGTTGCAGTTGCCCAAAAGATATACACTCCCTTGAAACTTCTTAGTTTAAAATATGCAGTCAGAGATTAAAAAACAAAGTCTTCTTTGGAAAATAACATATCTTGTTTACTCACAAACATCTTGTATTAATTCACCATACAGGCACATTTCTTAAGTTCAGTTATAGATAGGATGCAGTACTCTGTGTGTTGAGTACACAAGGTATCATTCTTAATCAATAGGTCATAGTCAGATATGAAGGAAATTGGCTAAAGACAATTTCTAGATGGTACCTAACCCCTAAAAAAAACTCGGGTTAATGTACAGGAACAGAGATAATAAATGTTGGAGGTGCAAAGATCAGGTAGGTTTGTATTTCCACATGTGGTGGAACTGCAAAGAAATTAAAAACTATTGGAAAATAATTCATACCGAAAGTAAAATAAAAATATCTTAAAATAGATTTTGATTGTAAACCATAATATTACCTATTAGGGCTACTTGATATGCAAAATAATGATGAATTAAATACCTCAAAAGATAAAAATATCAAAGAAAAAATCTTTACATACATAATAATGGCAGCAAGAATAGTGGTAGCCAGAAATTGGAAAGGAACTACCAGTCCCACTAAATCAATGTGGCTGGAAAAAATGTTAGATATTAAAAATATAGATAAATTTACTTATTTGATTTTAAAAAAATACCAGTAGGCCCACAAAAGAAATGGATTGGTCAAACTTTGAAGAATATCTACAAGAAGAACTGAAATGAAGATTGGATATGAGATGTAAATGGAAGATAGAAGAATGGAAGTCTAACCCCCCCCTCTTGTTAGGTCATCTTACCTAGGAGTCTGACAACAGACTCCTTTCCATTTCCTACTACCCTACCCCAAACCTTCCTCCCCACATTTCCCTTCCCCCCACCCTTAGTCTAGCCCTTATCACTACCGTTACATGTACCCATACCCTAGGGTTTTACCCCCTTCCCCTCTATTTCTCCTTACCGCTCTCTCCACTACTCTCCTCCCCTCTACCCCTTAGTTATCAATCTTGTAATACTGAAAATTTTCAATAAATATCAGGCATAGTTGTACTCACTGAAGTCCATAAGTCATACTTCTCTACTGAAGTTCAAACAGCAACATGCATCCACCTCCATTGAGGTGTAAAGCAGACTGAATACAAAACGGAGTCCTGAGTCTGAACATGCTCAGTACAATCACATGTCTATAACCCCTCCCACACCAAAGAGGTCAGTCAAACTGGTAAATCAACATGCACATAAAATACAGGTTAGCAAATATATACATTAACAAACAAACAGTGAAAGGTTTGGGAGGTTGCTATTTCCAACAGTGCTAACTTTGAAAGTGGTTGTTACACTCCAGAAATTTCATTTTTGTGGCTGCCACAAACTATGTTAAATTGATTGAGACTCTATAAGATATTCATTGAAAAACTATAGCAAAATGTGCTGCAGGATGTCCTGCAAAAACAAATGTTTTGCAATTTAATAAACCTTTTCTATGTTTTTATGATAGAACCAATATAACTCAGGCCTATGTGATCAATGAAAAAAATGTTTCAATACTCATCGCGAAATTCGGGGCTGGGGGAAAATAGTTTCTACAGTGTTTCCAAAATGGGGTTTTGTATCATAACTATAACAAGTTATCTACTTTTTGTTATTTTCCATTAAGTAATTAATTGTGTCAATGGGGAAAATCCAGGGGCTACTTTCTCCTTCATTTTTACAGATATTGGAGCAAAACTTGCTACAAAGGTAGAACATATTTACCACTGTTAGCCCATCAAGTTTCATAATGTTTTGATCATCCACAGATTTTTGAGAAATTTTCAAAAGTTTTTACAAAAAACATTAAAAAAAACTACAAGAGCAATCTCCTTGAATTTTCTATACAGTGAAACAAATAATAGATCATTCTCCCCAAGTTTCAAAAATATTAATACATATACTAATTTTGGAATTTGTTAAAGTTTAGATAAAAAAAACTTTTTTAAAGTCACAACAGCTATCTCATTGAATGTCTTTCATATTAAACAATAGAACTTCAATTTAGGGATTTCTTTCTAAGCACTGACTGACTTACTTGTATTGTGGTATCAGTCAGTCCTCCTCTTTGCAGTTCAACGATTTATTGGATCCCTGGCTGCTGCTTGGAGGAAAAAATCTCTCCCTATTCTAATTGGAGCTTTCTGAAGCTGAGTAGAATTCTGGGAAATGTAGTTTAGAACAGGGCCTTTTGAATTCTCTGCCATAGGTCCGTTGTCTTCCCAAACTATGTTTCCCAGAATTCTATGCTCTCTCAACCTCTTTCCCAGCTCATGCAGCCCCCCCCCCCCCCACACACACACAGACTTTCCTCTCCTCATGGTGAGAGGCCATTAATTTAAAGAGGAATGGCAGCTTTTTTGGCTTCATCTTACTTGTGCTGAAAATGAAACTGACTTTGATAGCTCTCCCCCATGTTTCCTAATATCTGTTCATATAAACAAAATTTACGAATTAGATACGACTTACTAATTAAAAATGAAGTTTTGTGCACCCTTACTAGATAGATACAAATTATACTCATCATTTAAAGTGGGGACATATCTTCATTTCAGAATGAGACAAATTATTACATAGACAGATATATAGTTTTTATTTTACAGAAATACACAGTGAGATAATCCTTGAAACTACTTTTCTGGCTAGATAGGTAGGAAATTGTGCAAAATCCCAGATTTAGCACATTTACTAACATTGTAAGATTTCTATATTTATATTTAAATACACAACTGTATAGAACTGGCACGGGTCATTTAAAATTACCTCCAAAAGGTAGGTAGGTGCCATGGTGTTACTATTTTAAAAATTCTTTACTTTCTAGATTCTCAAGGGTAATTAAATGAGTTTCATTAGTTATTTGGGGGAAAGGGGCAAATACAATGTTACAAGCTATTGGCCACCATCCATCTACCTTATTGTTTCAGTTCCCACAAGAGAATGCATCGATTAGTTGGCATCTAAACTGTATAATATTCTCTTTTTTTTACTATCACAACTATCAAAATAACTTTTAAAATCACAGTTACACCACAAAAGATGTAACACTCCTGTTTGCTGAGTTGCAGTTTTCTATCTCTTTTACTAGAGAGAGAAAAAATGAATTAAAGGCAACAGGTTATTTGTAAACTGGGACTTTTAAACTCTGGTTTCCAAGTTGTGGTTTAGCAGAGCCAAGAGCAAAAAGCAGTATGTGGTAAGTAAGGGTATCTGCATTTCCAGGCAGTTGAATCAATTATTTAGAAAAGAAAAATGCAAATGTATGTCTTATATTTGATATTCAAGCTGAATAATACATTGTATGGGAGAACACCGTAGAATTCTTCCCCCTCATTTTGCCAACAGGTAGAATGTCAAGATAAAATGGTTCCAAAACTCGTAGTAAAAGCAAGCCCAAGCACCATACAAAACCTGAAAGATGGGAGATTAGCTGTCCCAATCACAGTTCACAACCTGAAAGTTACAGACGATGATAGCAGAGATGAAGATCTCATCTTCACAGTTCGTCGGCAACCTTACTTTGGATATCTTGAACACTCAAGAGCAGGTATTTCCACCCTTTCAGTCTTGAAATGCAAGGTCCTGAAATGCTACCAAATATGTTTGATTGCTTGAAATATCTTGCAACAGTGCAGTCCTATAGAAATCTATTCAGATGTCCCATTGAATTGGGTGTATTTCAGGATAAATGTCTGTGATATCTTTATTTGTAATCCAGGCATGCTTATCCCAAATTGCTTTGTGAAAGGGGGAGGACAGATTTTCCATTTTCTTCTCCCTTCTTTACATTTCTGAATCCCCTCTCCATTTGTTCTTTTGAGTTGGGTAACCCTATTTGAACTGTAGGATGGTTTCTCTGCTGTTGGTGGGTGGGGGGAGTCAAGAGAAATATATGGAAATTCAATGGCTTCCTCCCTGACTGCCAATCCTGTCTGTGTTTCTGTTTAGGAAGTTGAATCTAGTTAAATTGTATATTTCTATAATAATAATAATAATAATAATAATAATAATAATAATAATAATAATAATAGGTTTTTTAATGGAACAGTGCAAGTTAAGCACCCCTTCTAAATCACCTAAAACAAGTAGGTTTCATGTCTAGGGTCATATGGAGCAAATGAGATAATTCCACTCTGGATGCTTTTCTTTAAATTTGGGGAAATATTAATAAATTAATTTTAAAAAACCAAAATATATTCTTCTATTCCAAAACTCAGAATAATGTATATTTCTCACATAAATCTGAATATACTCTTATTGTATAAAACTATAACTCATGTGAGCTTGTGGCATGCACATTTAAGATAAATGGCTAAAAGACTGTTGTTTCCAGTAAGCTCCTTTTCTAGTGTGCTTTTCTAGTCACTGATTATATGACTCACTGTTTATCTGATAATGTAATTAACATTTGCCAGCCTCTGCTGACTCGAATTCTGTCTCAAAACATTTGTTTGAAAAGTTGCCTTGTCTTTGAGCTGTCATTTTTTTTAACATGAATAATTATCCTGAATCAGGTTGGACAGCTTAAAATAATTTGAGTTTCAGATAGCTTGGAAGGCAAGATAATTTTCAAAAAGTGAACATTGATCATCTTGCAGAGAAAAATGTTTTCTTTATAATGTTGCACTCTCCCTTTCTCTCTTTTTTCTGTCTTGGAGGTGGTCTTCTGAAAAGCTCTTTTACTCAAGATGATTTAAACCACCATAACATTCGATACATCATAAATCCCATCACAGAGGTAACTTCAGATAGCTTCACATTTGAAGTTTCAGATTCAGCTGGCAACACAATAGTTCCAGAGAAGTAAGTGTCAAAAGTCAGGGTCAGTCTGTTGCATGAGGAAATCCTTCTAATATTACGCTATAGGGATTTCTATTCATAGATTTCTCGGACATATGTATTTAACAGGGGTGGTATAGTGGTTTGATTGTTGGATTAGGACACTAAAAAATCAGGGTTTGAATCTGTGGTCAGCCATGAAAGCTACTGGGTGATCTTGGGCAAGTCACACTCTCCTAGCCTCAGAAGAGAGCAAGAGCAAATCCCCTTTGAGCAAATTCTTCCAAGAATACCCTAAGTAGCCTTACAGACATAATAAGTGAAAAATGACATTCAGGCACACAGGATATATTGCACACACACAAACACACAGGATATACTGTAATTGAAAACATTTCAGTATATAGCTCAGACTATTGAAGTGAGGTTATAAAGTTTGAAAAACATGCCATATTATGTATATCTGTACTTTTTTTTAAATGAAATCCTGTTTATATCAGTATCAATCAAGTAAATCAGAGTAACCTAATGAAATATTTGCTTGCCCTCTATCCCTGTTCTTATAAGATGTAAACTGGTGTAAAGTACTCCCCATTCTTGCTTTTCAGCTGGGAAAAGAAAGGCGAGGTATGTGGCAACTAGTTTAACGTATCCAAGAAGTAAAATGGTAAAAGAATAAAATTTTCCTACCAGAGAAAACCTAGCAATCTTTGTTAAATATTCCATGGATTGAATTGGGGGACTCGGCTTGAGAATCACTTTGGGTTGATCCAATGGTATGCTTTGGTGTATAATAATAGCAAAACCTGCTCAAGGAAGTTTCCCAATCCTCTATAGTAGGCTTTTCGGATGCACAGAGGAATATGGGAGTGAGGGTCTGTTGATTCTGGTGGAAGTAGCTGGATCCTGTGAAAAGACTCAATTAAATCCAATAGAGGTCACTATCAGAACTTTAGGAGTCCTATCAGGGTCTTTTTGATTGTGATTTTACTGCATGGCAAAGGGTTGGACTGGATGGCCCATGCGGTCTCTTCCAACTCTGTGATTCCATTATTTTTTGATTCTATGGAACCAATCCATAGTGGATGCCAAGGTCTACTGTACAACTGTCTTTAACACACTGTCTATATGAATTAATGTTAAGTTTAAATTTCAGTCATTACATAAAGTATGTGATTGTCTATATTGCCGACCATCACCAGATCAGGTTTAGCCTTACTGCGCTGCCCAACCTCCGCAGAGGTGGAGAACCAATTAAAATGGTCCGCCCCAGGAGGCTTATGGATCTGGTTGGATTCCTGACGGCTCTTGGGGAATTTCCCGCCACCTCAGTTGGTGATCCTGTCGATGCCCTGGTCTCTCTCTGGAATGGAGAGATGACCAGAGAAGTAGACACGATCGCTCCAGAACGTCCCCTCTCGAGTACCCGAGCTAAACCAACTCCTTGGTTCACTGAGGAGTTGGCAGCGATGAAGTGAAAGAAGAGGGAGCTAGAGCGCGTATGGCATTCAAAGTGGAACTAATCAGACCGAACATGGCTGTGCGCCTACCTAAGGGCATATGCCGTGGCAATAGATGCTGCAAAGAATGCTTTCTTTGCAGCTAATATTGCGTCTTCAAAGAACCATCTGGCGGAACTGTTTCGAGTTGTCAAAGGGTTGTTAAATCCTGTCACTCAAGACAAGATCCCTGACAACTCGGCAGCCCGCTGCGAAGCATTTGCTTGGTTCTTTGCGGACAAAGTCGCTCTGATCCGATCCGGCTTTGACACCATATTAATGGCAGTCTCCGAGGATGTAACACGAGCACCTGCTTGTCCTATTTTGATGGATTCTTTTCAATTGGTTCAGCCTGAGGATGTGGACAAGGTGCTTGGAGAGGTGAGGGCTACCACATGCATCCTAGACCCCTGCCCATCCTGGCTTATAAGGGAAGCCACAGGCAGTTTGCCCGAGTGGGTGAAGGTGGTGGTGAATGCCTCTATTCGGGAGGGCATTTTTCCAGCAAGCCTCCAATTGGCTGTGATCAAACCGCTGTTGAAGAAGTCATCACTGTACCCCACTCAATTGGATAACTTTCGGCCCATTTCCAGTCTCCCATTTTTAGGCAAGGTCGTGGAATGTGTGGTGGCCGCACAACTCCAGGCATTCCTGGTAGACACTGATTTTCTAGATCCAGCATAGTCTGGCTTCAGGCTGAGACATGGTACCAAAACAGCCTTGGTCACCTTAGTTGATGATCCACACCGGGAACTGGACAGGGGGAGTGTGTCCCTGCTGGTTCTGCTGGACCTCTCAGCGGCCTTCGATACTGTCGATCACAGTATCTTTCTGGGGTGCCTTGCCGGGATGGGTCTCGGAGGTACTGTTTTGCAGTGGCTCCGGTCCTTCCTGGAGGGTTGTTCCCAGATGGTGTCACTGGGGGACACCTGCTCGGCCCCACAACCATTGTCTTGTGGGGTCCCGCGGGGGTCAGTATGTCCCCCATGTTGTTTAACATATACATGAAGCCGTTGGGAGAGATCATCCGGAGTTTCGGGGTGAGGTGTCATTTGTACGCAGATGATGTCCAGCTCTGTCACTCCTTCCCACCTGTCACTAAGGAGGCTGTTCAGGTCCTGAACCGGTGTCTGGCCACTGTGTTGGACAGGATGAGGGCCAACAAATTGAAATTGAATCCAGACAAGACAGAGGTCCTCCTGGTCAGTCGCAGGGCCGAACAGGGTATAGGGTTACAGCCTGTGTTGGACAGGGTCGCACTCCCCCTGAAGACACAGGTTCATAGTCTGGATGTTCTCCTGGACTCATCGCTGAGCCTGGAACCCCAGGTTTCAGTGGTAGCCAGGGGAGCATTTGCACAACTAAGACTTGTGCGCCAGCTGCGCCCGTACCTTAGGAAGTTTGACTTGGCCACAGTGGTCCACGCTCTGGTTACATTCCGTTTGGATTTCTGCAAAACACACTATGTGGGGCTGCCTTTGAAAATGGCCCGGAAGATCCAACTAGTACAACGGGTGGCAGCCAGATTAATAACTGGAGCGGCATACAGGGAGCGTACTACTCCTTTGTTAAGCCAGCTCCTGTGGCTGCCAATATGCTACCGGACCCAATTCAAAGTGCTGGCCTTGGCCTACAAAGCCCTAAATGGTTCCAGTCCAACTTTCCTGTCTGAACGTATCTCCTCCTATCAGCCTACGAGAACTTCAAGATCATCTGGGGAGGCCCTGCTCACGGTCCCACCTGCCTCACAAGAGCGGCTGGTGGGGACGAGAGACAGGGCCTTCTCAGTGGTGGCTCCTTGGCTATGGAACTCCCTCCCAAGTGATATCCAGCAGGCTCCATCCCTTCTGAGTTTTAGGAAAAAAGTGAAGACGTGGCTTTGCGAGCAAGCGTTTGATGAGTAAATTCTGTTGGCTTCAACTCGGTCCGGATTAAGGTTCATGTACAAGGTCTTGTGGACGAATGGTTCGAGTATTTTATATTGTATTCTTTTAAATCTATTTATTGTAGTTTGTTAAATTAGCTAACTGTTTTAATTGCTTATGTTTTTATCTTTTTGTATTCTATATTGGCATTGAATTTTGCCAGATTGTGAGCTGCCCTAAGTCCCTTCGGGTGAGAAGGGTGGGATAGAAATGATGGAAATAAATAAATAAATAAATAAAATATTCATCTGATAGGGGTTATTAAATAGGTATACTTCATGACAGACATAAACTATCATTACAAAAATATGACATATCTCTCATTCTCAATTTCACTGAGTTTCTTCAAATCCATCTGCATCTTCTTCCTATCTTTGTTTCACTTCAAATTGTGAGACTTCCTTTCCTTTCTGCAAAACAAGCAGAATTTTAGTGTACTTTCCCCTGATTTACATGTACTTTGTAAACCTCACAAATGCAGGAATATTCAACACGAGGGATGCTTTTTCTCTCAACAAGTCTTATGAGGCACGAAAAATCTACCATCAACAAGACTGTTGAGTACAAAGAAATTTTATTTCTATTTCTTTCTCTCCCTGTTCAGACCAGCATAAATACAATGTAATCGTCCACTCTGGGAATTGTCTACAGCCTAATGGCCCTGTATCTTCTGGCATGGTCTATTAAGAGACCAGTGTCTTCATCTCAGTCAACTGACCAGCTTTGTTCTATTGTCTCCTCTCCCTTTTTATAGACTTCACAAAGCTTTGTTTTGTGTTATCTCACCCAACCAGTGCAGTGGATTTTCCTTATCAGCCATTAGCACAGTGGACTATAAGAGAGTCCACTCAGAGACTCTCACTAACCTTGCAACTTTGATTTCTTCCCTTACATTGGCTGTGCCATGGGGTTTCTTTCTATGCCTCTGGGCTCATTTTCAAGCTCTCTCTTTTTGTGGTAACACCTTTCTTTTTTTCATCCCATATATTTTAATATGCTGTCGCAAAAGAAAACAACATTGCATAACAATGATTTTAAATCCCACTAAGACACAGTTTTATTGCCTTGTAGCAATTCAAAAATTGCTAGTAGGCTACATTCCAAGTGGAGCAAACACAGTATGCATAGAGAATAAAAGCCAGAAGATAACTGAAAGTACTTTTGTTGCTCGTTCTTTAAGTACTTTTATTGCTTTGATATCTGTTCTAATATCAGAGAAGATAAGGTTAACTATGACAACAGCTTCGTTATTGTGCACTTGTTCACCTATCAGGTGATATTTATATAGTGGAGGAAAATGAATTAATCAATACTGAAAAGTAGGGCTGCCCCTGAAAAGTGCCTGGAAACTCCAGCAAGTTCAAAGATCCGCAGCCAAGTTACTCACAGGTTCTCTGACCCTTTGGAACTCCCTCCCCAAGGAAATTCAAACAGCCCCTTCCCTGATATCTTTTTAAAAACAGCTGAAGACTTTCCTGTTCAAGCAAGCATTTAATGAAGAAATCTAATTTTAAGTAACAGGAAGGCTAACTTGCAGTGAGCTGAGCAAAGTGTGTTGCTTGAATTGATGAATTCCCGCAATAATAGTAACTGTTTATATTTTATTTTACAGATGGTTTTATTTGTTACTAGCTTGGGGACCAGGCGGTGCCCGAGTTATTTGAGAACTGAATTGTTTGCCTTTGTTCCAAGTTTAGTCTCGATCCAGTGTCAGTTGGCTTTAGTTGGTATGGGTGAACTACAACTCCCATATGCAAGTCCATGGTCGATCCCCCTCCAAACAGCTCCAGGATGTAAAACAGGTCATGGGGACTCGATGTGTCAAGTTTGGTCTTGATCAGACATGGGTAGGGGTCGCAGTGGTCTGGGGAAGTGAGTGAAGGTACTGTCAATACCATCATCCATGGTCTGTTGTTCCCTCAAATGATAGGAGGACGTAAAGTGGGCCACATTGCACCTATATGTCAAGTTTGGTACAGTTTCATCATTCATGGGCATCACAGTGGTCTGTGGGAGATGAATTGGATGAAGGTACTGGAAATCCCATCATCCTTGGTGTATTCTCCTGCAAACCACACCAGGACATAAATTGTGTCACATTGCACCTGTGTGTCAAGTATGGTACAGTTTCGTCTTTCATGGGTATCACAGTGGCCTGTGGGAGGTGAATTGGATGAAGGTACTGCAAATCCCATCGTCCTTGGTCCATCCTCCCCCAACCTTCTGCAACATATAAGGTGTGTCATTTGGGATATATATACCAGATTTGGTTCAGTTCTGTCATTTGTAGCAGTTTCTGTGGTCTCAAGAAGCGAGTGAAGGTACTGCATGTCCCATCTGTGTGCCAAGTTTGGTCCAGTTCCGTCACTGGTGGGCATCGCAGTGGTCTGTGGGAATCGTAGCGATTGAAAGTACTACATATCCCATCACCCATGGTCCATCATCCTGCAAACGGCACCAGGACATAAAGCGCATCATGGGGTAGGCTCTCTGGAATTGTGGGAGTTGGAGTCCAAAACACCTGGAGGGCCCAAGTTGGCCCATGCCTGGTTTAAAGGCTTCCATACAATCCTAGAGTTAGAGAATGGCCAAAGGCCATCTAGTCGAACCCCCTTCTGCCATAGAGGAAGACACCATCCAAGCCCTCCTGACAGATGGCCATCCAGTCATAAATACGATTGGGAGATTTGAAAGGGGTCTCTGAAGGTCATCCAGTCCAGCCCCGTCTGCCACAAAGGAAGAGACCATTCAAGCCCTCCCGACAGAAGGTCATTCCAACCATACATACCATTGAGACATTTATTTATTTGTTTGTTTATTTAATTCTCATATTTCTCCCCCGCCTTTATGCAATGGACCCAAAGTGGCTTGTAAGGTCATTAAGCCACGTGCTAACATCCACCATATAAATAAAACATAAAAGTAACGTCAAGCAATAGTAGTATAAATAAGACATAGCGGGGTTCAGTGGGGGCAGGTGAACTACAACTCCCATATGCAAGTCCATCATCCATGGTCCATCCCATTCCAAACAGTGCCCGGATGTATAGTGGGTCATGGGGACTGTATGTGTCAAGCCTGTTAGAGTTAGTAGGCCAAAGCCTGCTCTGTGGTAGTTTTTTGCTTCAGTAAAAACTGAGGGTGGGGGGGAAGTAAACCATCCTTAAAAGGAAATATTAAAAAGATAGACATTATTTTCTCTTTAGTGTGCTGTGAGCCAGGGAAAAGCTGGCGTCGTTGTAACAATATTGAGGAGGCCTTTTGGGGCCTAGGAGAGAAGATGGCGTCCTTTTTTGGGGCCTAGCAGGGCCTAGCAGCCTGCAAAGGCCGAGACATGTCAGTAGAAGCACTGAAGGGGGGTGAGGTGAGGGAGTAGAAGTTGGCCATGTTGGGTCTATTTGGTCCAGATCCGTTGTCAGTGGGTTCATGCGTCCTAGGGGTTATGTGTGTTAAGTTTGGTCCAGCTCCGGCCTTCCTGGTGGTGGCAGTGGTGTTTTTGATTACAAAAGTGTAGGCCAAAGGCTGTTAAGTGTACCAAAGCCAGCGTTGTTCTGAGGAGACAGTAGGCCGAACGAAGCCTGCTGGTAGTAGTTTTTCCCTCAGCGGTCCCAGTGGCCTGTGAAAGTTGCGGCCAATCAGAAAGCTGGCACATTCCGCCCGGCCAATCAGAAAGCTGGCCCATATTCCAGCGGGCCAATCAAAACACTGGCACATATTCCGCCAGGCCAATCAAAATGCTGATACAAACATACAAACATTCACTTTTATTATATATATAGATATAGATATATGCTGTTTGGTTTGTACTGTTTAAATATGTTGTGAGCCGCTTTGGGTCCCGTTTAGGGAGAAAAGCAGGATATAAAGGTTTAGTAGTAGTAGGAGTAGCAGTAGTATTAAAAATGAAAACAATACTCTAGCAGAATGGCACCAGGTTTCTACATTTTTGCTCCTGGGACACTAAAATTGTTACATAATCCCAAGATGAAGACAGTTTCCTATTTAGGGTTATACAATGTTCTTCTGTAAACTTTGTTTTCACGCTGAGATGATAATGACTTACTTTAATCTCTCACAATATGATGGAAGAGGAACATGCTGTGAGATTTCAGAAAGTAGCAACAAAACTTTTGTTATGTGTCTTTAAGGCATTTCTGGCTTGAGGAAAACTCACAGGGTTTTCTTGGAAGAATTTGCCTCCCTCTTAGGGTGAGAGAGTGTGACTTGCCCAAAGTCACCAGGGGGTTTCCATTGCTGAGTGACAATTTGAACCCTGGTCTGTCAATGTCTTAGGACATTATCACATTATGATCCAATGGGGCCTGACATGGGGTGTGGGGAGCTCGTTGCTTGTGCCCCACATCACTGTGTGATTCCCCAAGGACATTTTTATGTTTCTAAGGATTACCAGTCCAAAGATTTTTGAAATATTTGTGTTCCCAAATGGTCTCTGGTGTTACCACAGATCCTCCCCCCCCCTTTTTTTTTGCCACCCTTGGGGTGTTTTATTTCCAGGAGAAGTCATTATTCACAACATGAAATAACATAGAAGTTAATTCCAGATGACTTCCTGTTAGAAGAAAAACATAGAACTAAAGCAGATGGGAGAGAGCAGAAACATGGTAAAATTATATCCATGTCTCCTAGAGCGTATTTTGCAGGTGACCCCTTTACCCATTTACCATTATCCACCCTTGGTATAAGAGTAAATTAACTATTAAGAACACCTGTCATAGATGCATCACTATCAGAAAAACTGGCCATGCTAGCTGGGTTATTCTTGAAAGTATAGTCCAAACGTAACTTTTACAAATGCTGGTTACTGCAAGTGTTATGCTCCTTTAAAATGTGTGAATTCATTCTAACGATTACCATAGAAGATCTTTGTATTTCCTTTGTAACTTTAAAAATATGTTTCACTATCAGTCTTGAAGTAAAATGGTCTCGTATAGAACTGGAAGAAACATGCTATCGAATTTGTGAAAACACTGGATCTCTTCCTATCAAAATTATAAGGCATGGAGAGAATGCTGAGCCATTGTTTGTTGGAATAAAGGTAAGATATAACATTAAGTCAGAAATAACAAAATTTCTATTAATATCTTCTACTTAATGTTTTGTTGTTGTTTTTAAGGTCCAAGATGGATCAGCTAGAAATGGCTTGGACTTCAAACATAGTACAGCAAGATTAATACAGTTTGATCCTGGTAAGATAACATTTTTTATATCTTTACTAGCAGGTTTTCCTAGCATTGCCTATTTGTATAAAGTTTCATGAGCAAGAATAATAGCAATCTAGTTTCCAGTCCACATGGTCTTCATGTTTCGTTTTAGACTAAAGATCCAGTGTTTTGTTTTAAATGGATACTTCCATGGTTGCCATAAGCTACTTGCCAGGAGTTTAGAGGACAAGGTGCTGTTCTGTTTATGTGTATGCCTTCATGTTATCGTTTAACTTGTGGGGACCCTATAAGTTTCATAGAGCTTGAAGCTATGGTTATTGCAGAAGAGAATTTCTTGTCCAGGCAACACTTTGGGCTGGTCTAATGTGATACCTTTTACCTGAATGTCAAATTATTTATAATGAGTTGATCCACTGAGAGTGAAGGGATGATGGAGCTGTTAAAACACATTTATTCTTTAGTTACAGCAATAAAATCTATGAAGAAAGAAAAGGGAATATTCTTCATTTGAGAAGATAGGTTTAGGAAGTATTTTTCTTTTGATCCTAGAAGTTTGATCTGCAGCACTCCTCAAACCATACACATGAAATGATCATATATTTACAAAGGCACTGGGCAGTACTTATTTCTTCTAAAGTGACCCCTCCACAAACACACCTGCAACAGCTATCTGTCAAGAGTCAGACACCAACTGAGAGCTAAGTGCAGTTTATTTAACAAACAACTCAAATAAAACTCAGTAAACTGTCCAAAGAGCTTATAACGCTTAAACTTCAATGTAAATAAGCAGACAAAACAAAGAAAATGCCAAAAGAACAAACCGGAATATAATCCAGATTATCCGGAGATATAATCCGGATTAAAACCAAAGTGCTTGAATTCAGCTCAAAAATGCAAGGCAGACTCAAAACGGCAAAACCAACAAGGGCAAATAGTTCCAAAGACTCAAAACTTCCCCGAAACCCAAAAGTACGGCCAAAAGCCCAAAACTAAAGAGAAAGCCCAAACTGGGCTAAAGTTCACCAAAAGCGGCGCAGGTAAACAAAGCTGGAAAACGCTGAAGCAATAGCAACAAGTCGCTGCAGAGTCGAAAGCCATGCCAGATGTCAAGAGAATGAAATGTCGTAGCAAAGTCAAGCCGGTCCGGAGTCAGGGTTGGAAAACAGCGTCAGAGTCGAGGACGAAGCCAGCGGTCAGCAACGGAAGTCAGCCACAGAGACGGGAATGATGCCAAGCCGAGTTTGAGAGCGAAGAGATATG
Organism: Anolis carolinensis; assembly: GCF_035594765.1. Classification (NCBI taxonomy): domain Eukaryota; kingdom Metazoa; phylum Chordata; class Lepidosauria; order Squamata; family Anolidae; genus Anolis; species Anolis carolinensis. The sequence continues at coordinate 171,936,455 of NC_085844.1, forward strand.
CCAAGTCAAATGCCAAGGTCCAAAGGGTGAAGTCGTCACAGCAAGGTCCACGTCATGGGATAATACAAAGAGCCAAAACGACGGAGGCGAGCGGCAGCTAATGCAAAATAGTAATAACAATGCAGTCCAAAGAGAAAACCCACACAGTTCCAGCCCTCTGTCATAGAATAACCCGGATCAAACTTACATCGGTTGCAAAGTCCCAAGCCAGTCTTCGGAGTTATGTACAGGAAACCCAATGGCGCCCAACAACACCTTGCCACACGCAAAGAACAATGGCCAAAAATCCCCAATTTATTTAGATTTCCTTGGGCGTCCAAACAACCAACGCCTTAGGATCAGGTGTCCCAAGCTCCTCATCAGAGTCCGAGCTCCAAACAGCCAACACCTTAGGATCAGGCATCCCAAGTTCCTCATCAGAGTCAGAATTGCCCTGCCTACGCCCAACCCTGTCCACACCTGCGGAATTGCCCTCATTCCTCCAGGCAGACCATGTGGGGTCTGCTTCTGAAGAAACCCAAGCTTCTCCTGCATCCTCAGCATCCATGGGCCCAGTTTCCTCCCCAAGATCCTCCAGAGCCCATGCCCAGTCTATGCCAACTCCTTCCGCCACCACCGGATCCTCAGCAGTCATTTCCACCTTAGGATCCCCTTCCAAATCCCCAAATGAATCCTCATCTGAGGATTCCTCAAGTAACTCCCTGACCCTTTTCCTGTGTAAGTCTTCCAACGAGCCCTCCTCGCGAGGAGTCTTCCTACCCCTCCTGATCCTACCATTGTCACTAACAGCCTCGGAAGACTCATTCACAACACTATCCTAGAAGAGCTATATACGGTGAATGTTCTTTTTATATTTAGTCAACATGCATTTCATATGTTACCTTACTAGTTCTTATATCATCCTTGTAAAACATATAAGTGGTATCCTTGACAAACCATGGGTATCATCAAATAATGGTTTGTCTAAACAGTCACTTGCTTTATTTATTTCGTGTCAAAAGCATTGTACGACAAATACATTTCAAAATGATGGGGGGGGGGGGAAGGAAAGCACAAGCAACTAAATAGTTTTGGACCAAAAGCGGGCAACAGCAACCGCATTGTCCGTAGCTTTAAACAACTCCTCCTCCGTACATGAGGCAGGGCATTGTGGGCAAGCATACATATGCGGAGTTGTTTGTTCTGCTCCACAGTCACACAAGGTGGAGGATTCCTCCAGGTAGTGCCATCTTGCCAGATTGTCTTTTGATCTGCCCACTCCGCTTCTCAGTCTGTTCAGGGACTTCCAAGTTGCCCATTCTTGGTTTGCCCCAGGAGGAAGACCCTCGTGGGGGGCCATCCAGTTAGAATTGCCTGGTTTAGCTGCCCAGAGGGACACCCTTGCTGCTGCTGGAGGAACATCAAGAGGAGTGGTGGTTCTCATGAAGCCCTTCCTTGATTTGAGTCTACGGGGAGGAGGCTGATAGTTCAGTGGGTGGCTTTCACAATGTTCAACCTTATTTCTCTCACAGTTAGCAGCAACTTCCCATCGCACGTCAGGAGGGGCAATGCCAGCTAACTTGTAGAGTTTATCAACAGGTGTAGGTTTAAGGCATCCTGTGATGATTCTGCATGTTTCATTCAGTGCTATGTCCACCTGCTTTGCATGGGCAGACTTTTGCCAGACAGGACAGGCATACTCAGCAGTTGAGAAAGACAAGGCCAGGGCTGATGTTCTTACTACTTGTGAGTCTGCACCCCATGCGCTGCCAGTCAGTTTCTGCAGGATGTTATTGCGTGCAGCTACTTTGTGCTTGGTGTTCATGCAGTGTTTCCTATACGTTAGTGGTGACACCAAGGTATTTAGGATGGAAACAGTGTTCGAGCTCTTGGCCTTCCCAAGTAACTTTCAGTTTCCTGTTGGCTTCATGGTTACGTAGGTGGAAAGCACACACTTGTGTCTTGGAAGGGTTCGGCTTCAGGTGGTTCTCTTTGTAGTAGCTGGAGAGATCTTTCAAGGCATTAGTGAGTTGCTTTTCAACTGTTTCAAAATCTTTCGCTTGTGTTGTAAGGCCAAGGTCATCAGCATATATGAAGCTCTTTGTGAGTGGTGGTTGTGGCTGATTGTTCGTGAAGATATTAAATAAGGTCTGTGCAAGAACGCTGCCTTGGGGTAAACCATTCTTTTGCCTCCTCCATCTGCTTTTCTGGCCCTGAAACTCCACATAGAAGCTGCAGTTTTCTAGGAGGGTCTGGACAGTTTTTGTAAAGTCAAAGTCCCGGGTGATATGGTAGACTTTATGCAGCATTTTTCTATGTTGCACCGTGTCATAGGCTACCGTAAGGTCCACAAAAACTGTTCCTGTAATGCAGCCTTTCTCATAGCCTTCCTCGATATGCTCAGTCAGATGGAGAATTTGACCTGTACAGTTTTTCCCTGGTCTGAAACCTGCTTGTTGTGGAATAAGCTTGGGTTCGATAACAGGTCCTAGTCAATTTAATAGCATCCTCTCATAGACTTTATATAGATGACATAAGAGGGAGATTGGTCGGTAGTTCCTGGCATTGGAGGCATCTTTACCAGGTTTTAAGATGGCAATTATCTTAGTTTTCCTCCATGCTCTGGGAATCTGTTTGTGTGCCAGGCATTGATTGTAGAATTTCAAAAGCCAGTTTTCAGCTTTGGGGCCCAAGTGTTTGATTTGCTCCATCATCAGGTCATCTAGGCCAGGTGCTTTACCAGTCTTACATCGCTTGATGGCTTCTCTGAGTTCTTTCAGGGTTAGAGGAGAAGACAACTGGTGGGTTTCAAGTTCTGGCACCCTGTTGATTTTCATCTTTATTCTGCTGCAGTTGGTTTTCCCATTCTGAATTAGCTGGTGAGCTATCTGATCTGGTGTCACGTTCGCGTGTCCATGGTTGACCAGAGGGTCACTATCCAGGCGTCTCAGCAATTGCCAGGCTTTTCGGCTACTCTTGGACATGTCCAGGTTCTCAAGCAGCTCTATCCAACGGTCTTTCTTAGCATTAGCTAAGGCTGTAGATAGTTTTTGGCCTGCTGCTATAGTCCCATCACTGTATGGATTCTCTTGAAATAATCTGAGATATTCTTGTAGCTGATTTAGCGATTCTTCGTTTAGGCCTGGTAGGTAACTTGTGCGACAGCCTCTAGGGATTGAGAGCTTCGAGGATCTTTTCACAGCTTCTACAAACAGGTCATAGCTTTCTATAGAAGGTTCTATATCAGAAATAGCAGCTTCCAAGGTCTCTGTAAACTTTGTCCAGTTAGCTTTATTGAAGTTATATCTTCTGCGGAATGGGACACTTTTTGGTCTTACAGCTGCATATGCTACGCAGCATATTGGTCTGTGTTGTGTGTTAGGTATTGGGTTTAATACCCTTTTGACGCATTGGTGGCTTATGCTTTCCTTTACAAAAATCAGATCAGGGTTACAACCACGCTTCCATTGGCTGCTATTGAAAGATGGTGGTAATTTACTGTCATGGAGGAGGCTCATTCTACTGTTATCGGCCCACGTTAGAACTGCTTCGCCATTTCTATCATCTTTGTCATAGCCCCAGACACAGCTATGGCTATTGAAATCTCCCACAACAAAATGGGCTTCATGATTGTGGCAGCTGGTTGGGGGTGTAAAATAGAAATCAGCCCCAGGTGGTTTATAGAGTGATGATACGGTGCAACTATCAAGTTCCACAGATAAGATTTCAATGTTGTTCACTTCTGTGAGGGAAGTTGCAGAGATTGCTACACCAGATCGTACAAAAATGGCACTGCCATATTGCCTGTGAGGTCGTTCCACTGCCAGTTGCATTCCAAGAATTTTTGGTCTTCTCATCGTGATGTCTCTGTGTGTTTCCTGTATACATAGGATGTCACACGAAATGTCCTCAGACATTTTGGCTAATAGTTCTTCCTTAGCAAGTGACAAACCTTCTATATTAATAGACATAATCGTTAGCAATGGTCTTGATAAGTCACTTGCTTAAAACCAGAGAGTAGAAATGAATTCATATCAATTCAGACTTTTATGTGTGACACTACATCAACATACCTTAATTTCACCAATGGGAGCTGTTGGCTGAAATATCATTGGAGGGGATAGCCTGTCCTAAACTTTAAATACAGTGTGCTGAACCTATTTTAGAGATTGCCTTTAGCACCTTGAACAGTTTCTTGAGAGTTTCAACTAAAACCCAATGCAGATTCATCACCCCACTGTCAAGCAAGTTGCAAACCAACAAGGACGATGGATATATTTAACTAAATTACTTTCTGCTGGTAAAGTTCTGCCAAGCTGCCTAACTGATAACAGGGTTCATATATGCACTCCACCAGAACCTTCTTTGAGCTCCCCAAACCAGAAGCAGTTGGAGCAGCTCAGAATCGACCTAGAATTGTATGAAATATCCCCCATGTCTTTCATGACTTTGCTGCTATAGATTACTTGACACTCAAATATCATTTTGGGTTGTTGTCTAGTTGATTTGTGTGAAAGAAGTCTAATCAGGTTTTTGGTCTGTTACAGGTATAGCGATCCCAATTTTATAGCTTTCATGTAATAATAATGACACCGATGTAATTTTTTTCTTATTAAGAAATCAAAGTTTTTCAGGGAAAACAATTAATTGTAGGAATGTGAGGAATGAGGAGAGAACTGACCTTAGTGAAAAGAAAACATGCTCCCTTACTTCAAGGAAGAGATATATGAGCCAAGGTTTGAGATACTTTGATTACAGTCAGCTGAGTGAATGTAAGAAAGGTGTGAGTGAAGGGTGGGGGAAGATTGAAAAGAGAGACACTGAGAGGGAAAGGGAGGAGCAGGACAAGAAAGGAGGGGAAAGGGTGTATTTAAATCTGTCTGTGAAGATGGTGAAATAAAAGATGTTTCTTGACAAGCCTGTCTGCTTTTACTTGAAGACTATTTCAGTGACTATTATTTACCCAAATAACAAAGGGAAGCTTTTGTCATGCAAGTCAAAGTTTATGCAGATCCTCTCCCAATGGAAGAGAACAAAACTGCAACACTAATTGAATGAAAAGGGTATACTGGATTTCAGGAAAAGTAACTTTTCTGTTACTAATGGAGTTGAAATTTGTCTTTTATTATATGATAATAATAACTTTATTTTTGGATGCCGCCTCCATCTCCCTGAGGGGACTCAGAGCGGCTTACATGGGGGCGAGCGCAATCAACATCACATCATAAAATAGTCAATTTAAAACACATACATCATTACATAAAACAGGATGATCAAACAGCAGCTTAAAACAACATAAAATTATAAAAGCATAAAACCAATCTTAATCAATCGTCAGTGAGCCTATGAAAAGTCCAATCCTACGTATGGATGGGCAAACTGTCGCAACTCATTGTAAATTAGGACTGATGAGAATAAAGTGCATAGGGTGGTAAAAACAGGGTGGGAAAATGACCTTGGGGTGTAGAACAACAATAAAGTGCCAGAACAGGTTTTGAATCTTAATAGGAGCCAGGTTATAAAAGACTTGTCTACTCAAATGCACAGTGGAACATCCATGTTTTTAGTTCTTTGCGGAAGATGGAAAGGGTAGGAGCTAACCTAATCTCCCTGGGGAGGGAATTCCAGAGCTGGGGAACCACCACAGAGAAGGCCCGCTCCCACGTCCCCACCAGCCGGGCTTGCGAAGGGGGAGGAAGAAAGAGAAGAACCTCCCCAGAAGATCTTAGAGATCGCACAGGTTCTTAGGGAAAGTTGTGGTTGCGAAGATATTATCCTCTCTTCTTGCTCCTCAACTGGCCAAGAAAGGAAGCAGCCTTTGATTGCATTGAGATCTCTCCAGAACAATTGAAATAGTATCTGATGCAAAATATAGATCTATGATCATAATCACGTTTCTTCTTTTATGTAATTTTTCAACATATTCTGTACAATGGAGAAGGCAGTAAGCCTGCTTAATGCATTTTGTACATTTCAGTTGCCCAATATCAGTCCAGTTGGATTTTTATACTTCCTAGTGTAATTATTACCAAGCTAGCAATTGATAAGAACACAATTTTTGACACCATCCTACTACAGATGGTTAGATGGGGCTCATCATTCCATTATTAACTGACCTTAAGGTTTTGGGTTTTTTTTTTTTTACTTACTATCACTGTCTGTTTAGAAGACAGGTGTATATTTGTGTCTATTTCATCAATGATATTTCTAGACTTGCAACAATTCTAGACTTGAGCACAATTTAATTAATTGTTAATTAAATTGACATTTCAAAACGGAAGATTTTATTTCCAGTATCATTAACAGCCCAGTCTACAGTCTTTGGTCATGATCCACAAAGTGCTCAAACATGTGAGAACATTGTGAGTATTTTACTTCCTTGAAAGTCAGACAGCATGAAGAAATGCTAAACTACAGTGATAGAAAAGAGCATGGATGGAAGATGATTCCAGAGACACAAGGTGAACTTCTCCACATAGGATTTTGTTTGGTTTATTTACAGTGCTGGGATGGAAGGAAGGAATTCAACAGAAAAAAATGCAAAGTTATGTAGGGGGTAAAATCTACAGGTAGAGGATACAATATAATAGCTAGATTTGCAGTAGAACATGCAAAATGTTGTCTTTTCAGTTATTGTAAGATGAAGGATACATGACAGTATAATGTGGATGCTGAAAAGATTAATGCATAAATGTATTAGTGGAACCACAATTCCTAGGTTATAAGAAGACAGAAGAAATCCAAGACCAGTTGTCTCAGTTTTTTTGCCCTGAATTTAATCAAGACATGCTGACCTTCAAAGTTGATCAGAACAATGTCATGGGTAGATAAACCATTTTGCTTTTTCCCAAACTACCTTCTGAGTGTAAACTATCCTTTCCCAAACACTGCTGTTTTCTTCACAGGGAAGAAAGTACAGGTATATTAAAATGAAAACTAAATACATTGCCAGATCCGACTGTAGATCTAACTATAATGCATAGTTTTGCTTAAAGCAGCAGATAGGCAGCTTTGTTTTTATATTGTGTAGTGTTTCAGAATTAAAATGATCTGCTTCAGTATGGGCAAGTAAAATATTACTGTACCTTATGTCTTTTTCACCATACTCTGAAAATAAGGACTTAGCAATGCAACCTTTTTTATTTTTGCCAAGTATATGAGTTCCAAAAAAAACAAACAAACAAAAGAGGAGGGAGGGCAAAAAAGTGGGTGGATGGCTTCTTCCTCTTTAGATTTCTTTTTTACAGAGTTATAAAATGGTTATTTCTCCCCATCAGCATGTAGAATAAAAATGCTGAAAAACTTTTAAAATGAGTTTTCTTTTCAATATGGTTTCATTGTCATTGGGGGGGGGGGGGCATTTGTGGGTCCCTCTGTATTTACTCAAAGTAAAGAAATATACACACTGTTTTTGATTCTATGAAATCCTGATATGACTTAAGCATGTGGTTAAGTACTTTGTTGAACTGGAGCCCAGGATGGGAATAAAACTTCATCTGGATGCTACAATCCTGAAATTGTTCCCAAAGTGCTTGCCTGTTTCTATTCAGTGGAACTTGTGCCAACATTGTGCTTTGGAAATTAGACTATAAGAATCCTTCATGACAATGGCACATTATAGAACTTAAGTTTATGAATATCACAGAATCATCTACTGGGTTGTTTTTTCACCAAATGTGATGGTTTTTTTGTTCAGAAAGTTTGGAAGCTCCAGAAGCAGAGATTTCTTTCATGAAAGAAAGAAAAACAAGAATGGAAAGGCAGACTTTAAGATATGGACAACTGGACAATTGGACAATTACTATTGAAAATTTTCTTGGTGGTTTCTCTTTTTGTAATTCCATGCTAAACACGTCTTTCTTGCAAAATACAACAAAACAATAATCTGGTGATAAAGTGTCAATTTAATAAATTTAAACATGAAAAAAACCCAGAAATCTGCTAGTACAATATTTCTGTGGAAACATGAACTGACTGAGCGTTGGGTTGTTGTGAGTTTTCGGGGCTGTATGGCCATGTTCCAGAAGCATTCTCTCCTAATGTTTCACCCACATCTTATGGCAGGCATCCTCAGAGGTTGAGGGGTTTGTTGGAAGCTAAGTAAGTGAGGTTTATATATCTGTGGAATGTGCAGGGTGGGAGGAAGAACTTTTGTCTGCTTGACATGTCAATTTTGGACATGAAAGCCTTTGACAACACATTGACTGAGTGTTCCTGAGACGCTGCATGGTTTTTCAGACAATAGCATATAATTATTTACTAGAGAGTCAGTCATAAGTTTTTTACTTCTAGTTTTACTATTTTTTTTAAAAAAATCTATATATTCATTATTTTGTTCAGCGACATAAGTATTATATAATTTGTAAAGGCAATATTTTCTCCATATATCACTATTTATACCAATTAAAACTAGCTTCTTCCATCCTCCCAACTAGAAACAATAATCAAAATAATAAAATTAAAATGATAAAATGGATTTCCCACTTCCCACCTTGGAGGCACACAATGAAAATACTACTGTAACCTCACCATCTCTTATCTTAGGCAGTGTCTTTATTGTACCTACTATATCAATGTTTTATTTAATCATCAAGATCTGCAATCATTTTTTTTCATTTTCTTTATATTTCAATTTTTTTAAAGTTATCATCTTTTCCTTTATCAAACAGGATGACTTGTCAATTTCTGCCATTTTTAGAAGTTTTATAATCCAATTTTCTTTTAGGAATAGTTCTTTAGTTTTCCATTTTTGTGCATAAAGTAGTGTTGCTGCAATATTCATATAATGTAATAACTTGAAATTTGTGGGTTTTGTTTGTTTATTTGGAGGTCCCAGTAGAAATAAAGTTGGATCTATCAGTATTCTGATACTAATTTTTAAATATCTCTTGTAACAAATTTTGTATGACTCTCCAACTTTCTTTTGGTTTGTCACATTGTCCACCACATATAAAAAGTACCTTGATGTATTTCACATTTCTAACATACATTTTTAGTGTCCTTGTATAATCCTTGCCAGATTGACTAGGGTCAGATACCATCTGTACACCATTTTGTAGAAATCCTCTTTCAGGTCAAAACTTAGAATATGTTTTAATTTTTTTAAACTCAATTGCCTCCCATCTCTCCGGCTCAATGTTCTGTTCAATATTTTGTGTCCAGTGAATCATACATTCTTTCACTTGTACTTCCTCTAATTTCTTTTTCAATAAAATTATAATTTTTCCAATTACATTTTACTAAACAATAAAATGGCATCAGAAAAAAGATGACTTGATTGGTAATTATGATGAACTAAGATTTGTATCTTTACTAAACCAGCATTGCATAAACAAAGGCATTCGGAAATCTATTTGTTGGAAACTTTGGGATGCATTCTACTTCTTTTTGAAGTTTTACAACTGTACATACACAATTATCACTAATGGTAATTGCACCTGTAGAAAGGAAATGTATCTATCTTTATTGAACCATTTCACAAATGATAGTAATTCCTGGAATTTGCAGTCATCATTTTTAATGTTACACCACAAAGAAAAGTATTTTGAAATGTGAAGTAGGACTCAGATCTACATACTATGCCTTTGACAGGTGTTTCTACCAAGATCTGGAATATTTTCCTTCAGGATGATGGCCTTGAAGAAAATAATGAAGTATTTAAAGTAATACTGAACAAGCCTAAAAATGCTGTGCTGGGACACAAGAGGGAAGCAACTATTGAAATTCTAGACTCAAGCTCTGGTAAGACAAACTATTCCAAATACCTTCAGATCTTGCTTTCAGATCTTAGACCTTACCCTTTTTTTGGTCCAGACACATACTATAAACAGCATGATGGGATTTCATTGGTGTTCTAATATTAATTGGGCTCACTGTTAATGACTGCCAGTGACTGCTTAGCCATTTTATGAAAATAGACTGAAGTTGTCATTATACCATATTGCAGATATGGCCTGGTTAATTCAGGAGGATTATATTTTGTAACAGTGCTCCATGCAGTCATAATAATCATAATCATAATCATAATCATAATTATTTATACCGCGCCACCATCTCCCCATGGGGACTTGGGGAGGCTTACATGGGGCAGAAGCCCGAACAACATAATGGAACAAAATAAACAACAACATAAACACAATTCACAGTATAAAAGATAAAAATGGATACAATATGAAACTAGAATATTATAACAGTTAAAAACCAGTCAATTAAAACAGCAATTCAAGAATAAAATGTTGAATTAATGTGCATAGATGATAAGGACATAATAAATACAGGATAGATTATTAAAAAAACCATCTGGGATTGATTAGCTAATTACTGTCTCACCAAAGGCCAGCCAAAACATTCAAGTCTTTTGTTGTTTCCTGAAGGAGGATAGAGAGGGAGTTAACCTAATCTCCCTGGGGAGGGAGTTCCAGAGTCGGGGGGCCATGGCCAAGAAGGCCCTCTCTCTTGTCCCCACCAGATGTAGTTGTGAGGAAGATGGAAACAAGAGGAGGGCCTCTCCAGAAAATCTTAGAGATCACGTAGGTTCACAGGAGATGATGCGGTTTCAAAGATAGGCAGGTCCCGAACCGTTTAGAGCTTTATAAGTAATAACCTGAATTGGGCCCGGAATGTTATTGGCAGCCAGTGGAGCTGCTTAAACCGGGGGGGGGGGGGGGGGTTGACCGCTCCCTGTAAGCAGCTCCAATTAGTAACCTAGCTGCTGACCATTGTACCAACTGCAGTTTCTGGGCTATCTTCAAGGGAAGCCCCACATAGAGTATGTTACAGTAATCCATTCTTGAGGTAACTAGAGCATGGACCACCATGGTCAAGTCAGACTTCTCGAGGTAGTGTCGCAGTTGGCGCACTACCTTTAATTGTGCAAAGGCCCTCCTGGCCACTGTTGACACCTGAGTATCAAGTGACAGTGATGAATCCAGAAGGACCCCTAAGCTGTGGACCTGTGCCTTCAGGGGGAGTGTGACCCCGTCAAGCACAGGTAGCCACCCTATACCCCAGTCGGTGGAACAACTGACCTGAAGGACCTCTGTCTTATCAGGATTAAGCTTCAGCTTGTTGGCACTCATCCAACCCATTACATGCCAGCCACATGACCTTGGAAGTGTCTACAGAGGGCACCAGCTCTTCGGCTTAGAAATGGAGATGAGCACCAACCCACAGAGTCAGACTCAACTAGACTTAATGTCAGGGGAAAACCTTTATCTTTACCTTTATATTTTGTATAGACATCTTTAGAATAAATGAAATAGTAGCCCAATCACAATAGAGCCAGCTGTTTTGACACTTGCAAATATAACAATGTGTGGCTATGGTCACTTAGGAATCTGGAGATTCATAGCACCTAACTGTACAAAAGTTAATGTGCCTAATAACCATTGAGAAATATGGGATAAAAGGAAGTTCACCATGAATTTATAGTTGACCATCATGGGCGAAATTATTACATATACCTTAAGAATCAAATATCTGGAGGCAAGAAGACTCAGTCACAAAGCTCAGTCACAAAGTGTATTAGTTCAATCTTAGTGTATTTTCTTTATTGTTAACAATAGCATGTGGTGAAAAAGATCTCTACCTAAAATAATGGAGATGAGGCACTTCCACTTAAAGCTCATAATACTGGTGGATAGGGTAGTTTACTATGTGGTTTTGCATCAGACATTGCACAATACAGTAGAGTCTCGCTTATCCAACGTAAACAGGCCGGCAGAACATTGGATAAGCGAATATGTTGGATAATAAGGAGAGATTAAGAAAAAGCCTATTAAACATCAAATTAGGTTATGATTTTACAAATTAAACACCCAAACATCATGTTATACAACAAATTTGACAGAAAAAGTAGTTCAATATGCAGTAATGCTATGTAGTAATTACTGTATTTACGAATTTAGCACCAAAATATCATGATGTATTGAAAACATTGACTACAAAAATGTGTTGGATAATCCAGAATGTTGGATAAGTGAGAGACTACTGTATATATAACACCGATAGTTTTTTGAACAAATTTTACCTATCACCCATTAACATGGAGCTGCAACTGTAAGCCTTGGTTTTAGCATTCTGTGCTGCTCTGTGCCTTCAACATAAACACATGAAAAATCTTGTTAGATCCTATCAAAGTCCTTCTTTCCACACTGAACTAATTCCAAATGCAGAGTCAGCATATAGCCATCATGTTTGGTAACCACTCATCCATAGAGGACTTTAACATAATAGAAATACTTGATGAAACATAATATCCTTGTTGCTTGTATAGGAAAGGTTGAAATTAAAACATATTATCTTTGCCATGGCTAAATGCTATGAAATCCCGAGAATTGTAGTTTTTATAATCTCTGCCAAAGAGTGATGGTGCTTTATGAAACTACAACTCCCAGGATTCCATAGCATCAAGCTGTGGCAGTTAAAGTGATGTTAATCTACATTAATTCTACAGTGTAGATGTACCTAAAGATAGGATATACTGTGGTTCCTACAGCACTCAGATGGTTACCAAATACATTGCCACAACCAATAAAGAAGTCCACTTCTCCCACAAGTTGCTTGGGGGCTAATCTTATTGTGAAACTCTGTGAAGAAAGGCAAAGGAACTGAAATAAAATGAAAAGATATTTTTATTCCAAAATTTTGTATGCTTCTGACCTTGCCCAGTGTCTTTATATAGCTTCAGAAACATACAAACATTGTGTTTCTGTAAGGGAAGGCAAAGGAACTGTAACTAAATGAAAAGGTATTTTTATTCCAAAATGTTGTATGTTTCTGACCTTGCCAGTATCTTTATATAGAATTTCAAAAGCTAAGTGTAATTTTATGTTTCTGCTTGCACCTGCTTTTATGTTGAATCAATTGGATCAATTGGATCCAAACAATCCTTGACATGTTTTGTTTCCTTCCTACTAGAAGTCCTCTTAACATTAAATTAGAGTCTGAGATTTTTTCCCAGAGTCAAACCAACTTCATTTCTTATTCCCTTGAATCCTGGATGTTACTTTTGTCTAAATTTTCCAAAAGGCTAACAGATTGTATCTCTACTAATATAGATGCTGAAGGTTAAGTTGTGTTCAGGAACAAAGCATGTCTTTTTTTTTTAATAAAGAAGAGCTCCATATTTTTAGATATTCAGCTGTCGATTACCTTAATCTTTAATTGAAAATGAGTGGCCAGTAAAATATGGAGTGCTGGCTGACAAGCAGCAGCCAATATGTATATGTATATTTGGATATCTAAATTCTTGAGCTGATATGAACCATCTACTATTTTAATGTAACCAAAGTGCTTGTTAATGTTCATGCTAAGCCATCTATCTAGATGCCCTACACAATGACATGGTTTGACCCAAATTTGGGTCAAGAGTGACACCCTGTGGTCGAGTTACTCTGTAACTCTTTTTCATCTTTCTCCTGCTATCCTTCCCTTAAATGTCCTCCAGTGTTTAAAGATTATACATATTGCTCATGTTGATTTCTAAAAAGATGGGGGAAGAGGGCAAAGAGCCTTTGATAGTTTGTTTGTTGCACAACCAGCAATTCTGTCCTCATCTTCAGCAAGCTCCTTTTTCTGTCCTTGCATTTTCTGAAGTCAAAATTGTAACCTGAGCTCCCACTGCAGTGATGAATTTGAAAGTGAAACACCCTCCTGGCACAAAGAGCAGCACTGTTGTTTTGGGCTTTTGTCTGCAGCTTCTGGCTTTGGGCCCTTTCAGAAATGAGTTCTCTGAAGATTAAGCTGAGATTGCAAAATTAATCTCATTTGTGGTTTATTTTAGATTTGACCTTGGATTGCAAATATTGCAGACCACCGTGCAGCAAGCCTCTTGTGGGGTGTCGGGAATTATCAGCAGCACTCCAGAATCAAAATGCCTCAGCTTTCCACTCTTAAAATATTTGATTCAAAGGAGCATGGAAGCAAAAAGGATTTATTTCAGAGGCTGGAGTGTCTTCTATTTGCTTCGCAGCTCATTTCCACTGGGCTCAAACCACTTTGGTTATTTATGTACTCTCTTGTGATTCAAAATACTGTGTATGTTTCTTGTTTAATATTCAGGTGGCTGCCTTTCATCTGTAACCTACAAAAATGGTAGAACTCTAAAAATGCTAGAAAGAACCAGCAACATTTTAAAAGGTCCATTGCATGCTGGTCATTCTTGTATTCCAACCAGAAGAGGAACTGGCGTTCAGGATAAGCAGCACTTGGACAAGGAAAATCCTCATCCTAGTTCTTTACCTAGAAGACATGTTCCTCAGCTTGATCCTGTGAGCCTGGATTTTTTATTTTCTTTCAGATGCTAACTCTAATTGTCCAATCTTTCAAATGTCAGATTTGCAATTCCTAGCAACTTTAGTCAGAATAGCAACACTAGGAGTTGTGGATCTACAACATCTGGAGAGTCAACTGAGTTAAGAGGAAGAATCAAACAAACTGATGGTACATATAGAAATGATAAGGAATTGCATCAATATAAAAAATCCAAGTCAAGTGGCCCAATTATAAGAATGCTATTTAGATTATTACCTGAATCCTTCAATTTGAATTGTTTTAGCCCATGAGTCCTTTTTAGTTTATTTTAGAAAATATGAAAAAATACAATATTAAATCCTTTCTCCATGTAAAATCATGCGGCCCCATTGACTTTACTGAGCCCTTCATCATTTACATTGGCTTACAATTGAGCCAAATACATTTTCATCACTATTTTTTTCCTTTTTACAGAGGTGAATCAGCCAGAGAAATGTTCCTTCAGTAGAAAGAAATGTTATTAAATAGCCTTTTCTATTACACGAGGGCAAGGAAGGAAAAGATATCCTATTAATAACACTCCATTTTCCTGCTGATGTTGCAAAATAAAACATATAATGCTTTTTCTGGGTGAATTAACTACTTGGAAAAGTTGTAATGGAAGATTTGCTAATGAAAGAGAGTAATGGAAATAATATAGTAGGTGTCATTCACTCCATGTACCTGCCAAAGGAAAGCTTCACCTCCAATATATAATGTCATAATTAGGAAGATGGTTTTATTCAGATATTATTAGTAATTCATAGATCATAAGATTAGGAAGTGAGTTCATGGGCTATCAAATGAAAACTCCTTGTTCTGTGCTAGACCTCCAGCTGCAGGTAACTGTCGAGCCTGTTTTTGAAGATGTCCAGAGAAAAATGCCACACCATTGGTTCCTTTTAACATTCAGTTGAAATCTACTCTCCTGTAACTTAAAACCAATAAACCTGATCCTATTCTCTGGGGCAGAAGAAAACAGGTTTCTGCCCCTTCTCTGTGACATCCTCTGTGGGGCAGCCCTTGAAGTACAATATTTAAAGAGTACTGTCATGTCAATTGCATTTTAGTAATAAAATGTATTTCTCAAATGGAAATACACCATTCTAGGAAATCATAACCAAACCAAGAAAATATTTCCAGAATTAGGAACTGCACGATATTGATCCAAGGTATCCCTAGGTGAAAAGGGCTGAAATAGACAGTGCTGAAGATTTGCAAATGAATATTCTTGGCATCTATTATTAATTATTTAATTAACTTCATTTCTATCCCGCTCTTCTCACCCCGTAGGGGACTCAGAGCAGCATACAATATACATTTAGGCAAAAATTCAATGCCTCATTATACAAAGAAAATAAAAAAAGCATAAAATAATAGAAACAATAAACATATAAACACAATTTAAAACCATTGATATATTAAAACTTAAAACAGCATCTAGATACACCCTACTAGCCCCCCCTCCCTCTCATCATGATCTTAAGGTCTTCTTTGGCTGTCTTGGATGGTGCTGGGTGACTGAGCCCGTGCCAGCATCCTCCTTTTATGTCCCAGCCTCTGGAGGCAGCAGGTGTTTCTGCTGGGCCTTGCTTCAGCCAGGCAGTCAGGGCTTGAGTCTACAAGGAGCCAGGCACCAGGAGCTGAGGTCAAAGGCAGCCTGTAGCAGACAAACACTGCCCTTTCCTCCAAGCTCCCTGTTGCTGATGTTCTTTGGCTGTCTTGGATGGTGCTGGGTGCATGTTACTACCATCTACCATGTTACAGCTATAGTTTATGACACATATCAGTAGTAGTGGAGTGGCTTTAATAAATTATTGAAGTGGTCTTTCAACCATCTTGAAAATAAACAGTAGAGACTTGGCTAAAGCTCCCAAGCCACTTAACAACTGAGTCAACACCCCATCAAAGATACATCATATTAGACTATGATAAATATTTACAATGGCTAGTTATTAAAATGATGGTCTATATATTCAGCAGCAAATAATAGTGCTTAGCCCACCTCTCTTTCTACTTTCCCTTAGATGGGTTCCCAGTCATGTGTCATTAAAAAGGAGAGAGTGCTAGATGGAAGCCTTGGAAAGGAAGACATGTCAACAGGGCACTTTTAAACAACAAACAGCTGATGTTATATTTTTTTCAAAAGTAACTTTGTTTAATTTCTCAACAGTAAATAAAATAGATATCTAATGGTTGTGTTTTTTTTTATTTAAAAGGCTGGATATGCTGTACAGCATGAGCCAGCACTTGAACCCTACAATAGCCCACCATACAATAGCCCACTCAGACCATAGCCTAGGAGAGGGTAATCACATGAGGGCCAAGGACAATTCTCTCAAACCCAGGACCTTTCATGGACTTCATTCCCTTCCCACAGCATGCCAAAACACCTCCATCTTTTTTTCAGAGTTCCTCTCAAAATAATATCATTTCCTGATTATGTTTTGAGAGAGAAACAAATAAAAAGTGATGTACTTGTTTCTCAGATTCTGAGAATTGTAAGGTGAATAGGATATGTTTTTCCCCACTTTGGGTAGGATTTCTGTGGGCTTGTTGGGCAAAAGTGACATTTAGAGTTTCCAAATATTTTTTCAATTGAGGGTTGGGGGTTTGTATGAATGACTGGGGCTTCAGGGGCCACAAAAATAGTATTCATGGGCCATGTGCAGTCTGTAAGGCCTGTTTTTCCTACCCCTGCAGTTGACCTGTAGATACTGAAATAATGAAGTGTTACTCCTTGTTTACTTAAAAATGTAAATCAATTATATTTCCATTCTTGGAAAGTGGAAATAATTATACACAACTAGTTCCATCTAAGTTCTGAGGATTAAACCATATGTTATGTGTAACTAGTTACTTCCAAGATCTAAGGTTTTAGTATCCTTCATATCCCTATCCATAGCACATCTCAATTCATTGCAGCGGAGAACTGAATATCATAATTACCAGTTGTCGCATTTATGTTTTTCTTGATCATTTTTAGTATCAAGGAATTACACCTTCAGGAGAAGAAGTATCCTCTAGTTTGCATTCTGAAAATCATACAACTGCAAGAGAGTCCTTTTCTGACCTGTCTTTTCATCTACAAAGTCAACAGGACCATCCTCAAGAAGATTTAGATGTGAAGAGTAAACCAATCCCATTACAAACCAACACAAAACAGGTAGAATTAGCATGTTGGTTTTTGTAACTGGTGACAAGGGAAGGAAGGGCATATATCCTTAAGAGTGTAGTATATATCATAAATCACAGCACTATGTCTAAAATTATATAAAGGCTTATATAAACATTATATAACAGAATGTTTCAGGGCAATGGTACCTCAAACGACCCTTCCAGACAGGCCCTATATTCCAGGAGCTGATCCCAGGTTTTCTGTTTATCCCAGATTACCTGGCAATGCAGACTCATATAATCCAATTTAAAGCAGAAAACCTGAAATCAGATCCTTGGATATAGGGCTTATTTGGAAGGGCTTAAAGTCTCCCTAAAGCATTTTATTACCTCTACCAGAAGCAAATAATCAAACATTCAGAATTCACTTAAAGCTTTAACTATTATAGAGATTGGAGCATCAGATTAAACCCAGATTTAACATCTCATTCTACTGTTCAGAAACTTGATAAAAATAATTATCCATATACGTATTTGAGAACAGAAAGTTTTCCTTCTGTCTTGTTTCATTTTATCTTGGCTAAAGTACATTGTTAGTGACTTGCCTCAGGCCACCAGTGAACTTTGAGTCTGGACCAAGTTTTAGAATGATGATTTTCCACATTTAAATACAATTCTGTGTCAGGTCAATTTACAGGTATTTACTTTACAGACATCTCACCTAATACATTTTGCTAGAATTTCTTAGGTCTTACTAGCAACTTCATTGTTTGTGAGGTTGAAGGCTGGATTTTCTTTCAACCTCAACCTTCATGAACATTGTGAAGGTGAATCAAAATGTACAATTATACTTATTTCTTGATATATGCAAGAAGAACAACTAAGAGCAATTTTTTTTGCTAGTTTTTTTTCCTGGCTTATCCTAGGGATGGATGTTACACAAGTTCATCTGAAATTTCTGTTGACATTTGTGTCAAGTGAACATCTATTGAGCTTTTCTCTCTCCAAGCAAGATTGCTTTTGCCCTTTTGCTAGGAAATCACTTTCTTGACAGGCTTCTTTTGAATGTGATATTCCATAATAAAAAAAACTTGTCTGCATTGAGTAGCCAAATTTGTGCTCTTGTGAGACATTTGCATGTCCCCTTTTCATCAACAAGATCAAAATGTAATGCTGTTCACTGCAAAAGTAAGAGTTCAATCAAGACTTTTGGTCTTAGTGTCCTGATAACATTTCAAATACCTATTATAATTGTGTCCAACTGTGTTCACACCATTACACAAAGTTAATGTAAGGTTTAAGGAGAATCTTAAACCCATAATTCATTCATCCATACTTAGACAATTAGATCAAAATCTCATGAGGAAGAATGAGCATTGAATCAAATTACAACCAAATGTCCCCATATCTTTATCACCAAGTACCTGTAATCTATTGTAACTGAGAGGTAAGAAATGACAAAATATTATAGCTACAGCCCTGGTCAAAATTAGGGGTCTTAGTCCATGAGATTCAACAACATTAAGTGCCTTGTTCAATGAGATTTAAACCCAGATGATAACATCTATTCACAATCCCAAATGCTTGTTTGGAAACAGTTCTAGTGAGCTCTGTGGGTTAATTCTTGAGGAAGAATTCAAAGAATACCCACAAATGAGACAAGATGAAAGGGCATGTGATTACCTCTAGATACTAACTGGCCACATATATTTTTCTGCCTGAAGCAATATATATATATATATATATATATATATATATATATATATATATATATAAAAGAGTGATGGAATCGCGGCACCGAGCAAAACAACTAAACTACGGGGCCCCCAACCTCGAAATTGGACAACACAACCCATCATCCATGCCTCTAGGTTGATACAATAAAAAATCCCGTCAAAATCCTCCATGGGGCCTTAAAACCCCAGCCGTCAGCCTGGCTGGAAGGCCCCATGGTGGTCAGAGGAGGAGGGGCCTCCACGCGGCGGGGCCGCGGAGTAAACATTGTCAGGCCTATTTCAACCTGGCTTCAGGCCTGTATGTGGATGTGTTTAGTCACCTTGGAAGCTTATTATTATTATTATTATTATTATTATTATTATTATTATTATTATTTAATAACAACAGCATTCCCTTCATCTACCAAGCTTGCAACTCCATTAAAAAAAGAGATACAGTTTGTCTGACATGGCTTGTTTTTTTTTTTAAAAAAACATGTTGATGTTTTGTTAGTATGACATTCTTTTCTAAGTGCTTACAGTCTGTCTCTTTAATGAGCTGCTCCTGAATCTTTCCTGATATTGATGTCAGGCTGACTGGGCAGTAATTGTTTAGAGTCCCCTTTTACTCCCTTTTTGAAGATGGTTCCATTCTGCTGAAATGTATCTAGTTCCAGAATTCTCAAAGCCAATTGCCAGTGGCCCTGAAATTACTTCTGCCAGTTCTTTTAATACCATTGGATGTAGTTCATCTGGTTCTGGAGACTTTAATTCATTTAGATTAGCCAGATATTCCTCCTGTACTGCTCCTTTTCCTCTACTGCATCCTCTGCTCCATCATTACCAAGTTGAGCACTGTTAACCTTTTGGGAGAACATGTTGAATAGTTCTTCTCCCTGGTAGGACTTGGAGGCACTATTTTATAAAGCCTGTATTCTATCTTGGGAGATGATAAGTTGAGAAAGTGGTACTGAGGAATTCGTTTTACACCATAGCCAATGACCTACAGCAGTGCTTCTCAAACTGTGGGTTTACAGATGTTTTGGCCTTCAACTCCCAGGAATCTTAACAGTTGATAAACTGGCAGGAATTTCTGGGAGTTGTAGGCCAAAATACCTAGGGACCCACAGGTTGAGAACCACTGGCCTACAGGGTCCTTCGGGGATCTCTTGGTTCATCATGGTATTTAACATGCATATGAAACAGCTGGTAGAAACCATCTGGAGTTTTGAGATTTAGTGTCACAGGAATACTGATGACACAAAATTGTATCTCTCCTTTCCATCTAATTTTGGTGTTAAGCATAGACTACACTGGATAGGGTTCTGCCTGCCACCCTAGATTCATAGCTTGGCTATAACTTTGAGAGTTGATGCATAGGGCAGGGATGCATTTACACAATGCAATCGCAGCTATACAGGTTCCTGGAGGTGCTTAGTGATATATATCTGCTTTAAGAAATTCTGAGATCCTGGATTCCTCCTATTCCCACTACTTTCCCAGGCATGTTTAGGAAGAACATGGGAGACAGTTTCTAGGATCGCTGCTCACAGACTCCATGCTTCTGTCAATTAGCAAATAACTTATTTAAATAGATTTTGGCCCTAGTTTTATGTGCAAGAGGGTTTTTAAAATGAAATTTATGGCACTTTTTTCTCATTTGTCATGTTTTATTGTTTTTAAACTGCTTTTAAAGTTCATCCTGTTTTGCATTTAGGTGTTCTGTTTTTAAAATGTAATTATGTAATTGAACTATGATAGCACAATTCTTTTAAAATCTTATTATTATTGAGTTTAGCTCTATTATGTTTGATTCTATCTTCTATCTTGGTTCCTATATTAGGAGAAAGGTAAGATATAAAATAAAATAAATGTGCTTGGGCCATTAACTGTCTGTGAATAAAACATGCTGCCTTGTTTCCAAGAAAAACACTTTTTAATCCGTTCTAATAATACTTTTTCTTGAGTTCTGATACTACTTTTTCTTCATTCACAGACAAATTGTAGAAGTGGTTGAGATAGCCAAGAACTTGATGTGGGATGCATCATAGCTGTTGCCAACTCATCTAATGACTCCAGACAAATATTTAGCTATGAGAAGTTAAATAGCCATGCTGACAATTTGCATGTTAACTTTACATGTATCATGTGTCATGTTCTAGACCTTTATCTCAAGCAACATATCATATGAGAAGCATAATTAGAGAAGCCATTTGGTTAGTTTATACTCCTTATCTTACTTTGTTAGTAACAATGCTGTGTTGTAGTGAAGAAAAAATAACAGGAAGTTAATCAGAGATGCATTGTCTTGCTTTGTTTATATATATGTATATATCCTTCATAGAGAACTAAATCCAGGAAATGCCCTTCCAGCTGGACACTCAGAGACAAATATTGCTACATTTTGAGTTCTACTAGTAATGCAACATGGGAGAGTGCCGAAAAAGCCTGCAGAAAATGGTATGGGAAGGCTACAAATATTTGACTGTGTTGTCCCTGACTTTTAATTCAGGTATACCTCAATTAACAAAGTGGATGGGAATTACTTCTTTAAAAGAAAATTTGATACAGGAGCAGCAAGAATATGGAAAGAATATGGATAGTTTCCTACACTCCACGAAAGTTAAAAAACAACATGTTTCAACAGACCTGTTATCTAATACTGATAATAAAGTAGACTTTCAGATAGCTGGAACTCAAGCAACCAGCACTCTTAAGCAACAGGAAAAAAGAATTACATGAATAGTACTTTAAATTTAAGAAGCTGTTTTTATGATGCAGTGAAACAGGCTGTTAAGTTATGTTTGTTTTTATTTATTTGTCTTTGCTTGCTTTTAATTACTGTGTTTCAATTTTAATATTAATTCTATAAAGAGTTTATAGCATGGTATAATATGGGGCATAGTATTAGACCTACTTTTAATAGTGACTCTCAAGCAACCAGAAACTACATTTATCTGGCATTGGGTGCTGATTAACTGAGAGTCCTACTGTATAAGAAATTAAGGAACCAGATCTGGGAAGCCTTGCACAAGTAATCAAAAGCATCTTGAACCTTCTAGGGAATTTCTGAATTTTTTTTCCTAAGGAAGACTTTTTCATTGATAATTCTCCATTTTCCATTCTGGTTTCCATTTTGATGGCCAAATATATAGTCTTATAAAGTTTTAACATGATAAGGGTAGTTCTATTTATTCTCGATCAGTAGGAGGTTCTTTAGATAGTGTGAATTTATGTTGTCTATTGTAGTAGAAATATACTATTTCAATAGTATGGGTTAGAGTACTGCGTCTTAAACTGTGGATCCCGACTTCAAATTGGTTCCCTTTAGCTCAATGTTGGAGTTCTGAATTTTTTTCTGAATACCATTTAGTGGTTGTTTTAGACCAGGGGTCCCCAAACTAAGGCCCAGGGGCCGGATGCGGCCCTCCAAGGTCATTTACCTGGCCCCCGCCCTCAGTTTTATAATATAATATTTTTATATCAGTTTTAATAATATAATATATTGTATATACATATAATATTGATAATAATCTTCTGTTATACAATATAATACTAATAGTAATACCATATAATAATATTAATTGTATGTTATATATTACATATTATATAATAGCATAGTGGTATAGTTCAATACAGTAATATATAATGCTAATATTGTGTTATGCTAATAATATAATATATTGTATGTACATACAGCTGCTCTGAGTCCCTTTCGGGGTGAGAAGGGTGGGATATAAATGTAGTAAATAAATGCAGTAAATAAATAATTAATTTTAGACTTAGGCTCGGCCAAAGTCTGACATGACTTGAAGGCACACAACAACAACAACAATCCTAATTAACTTGACTATCTCATTGGCCAGTAGCAGGCCCACACTTTCCATTGAAATCCTAATAGGTTTATGTTGGTTAAAATTGTTTTCATTTTTAAATATTGTATTCTATTTTTGTTGTTATTGCACTACAAATAAGACATGTGCAGTATGCATAGGAATTTGTTTGTATTTTTTTTTCAAATGATAATTCGGCCCCTCCACAGTCTGAAGGATTGTGGACCGGCCCTCTGCTTAAAAAGTTTGGGGACCCCTGTTTTAGACATTTACTCAAATCTGTTGTGCAGTGTTTACAGTGGATGCTTCAGTTGTACTTCATAAAAAAGATAATCAGCCTGTTTAGGAAGCCTTCCAAATGCTGATTAGTTATTGGTAAATGTTTGATTTTTATACCTTTTTTATACATCTATATATTCAGGGTAACAAAATTAAGAAGCCCTGAGCTAGAACAAGATTCTAATTCTTTCCCAGATCAAATTGGGACTGAAAAACTGCATTTTAATAATCCTTCTTCTCCATTTCCCCAAAGTCAGTAATGCTAAAAATACTCCTTGCTAGATAGTGAGCAAGAAGAAAAGGAAGGTTTGTCATGTGTCGAAAGATATTGTTAAAAGGAGCTTCTTTGTTGTTGACTGTATCACAGGATTTTCTTGGCAAGATTTATTTAGAAGTTGCCATTGCCTTCCTCTACAATGGAGAGAGTTGGATTTGCCCAAGATGAGTTTCCATGGCTGAGCACAGATTCGAACCCTAGTGTCATAGTTTAGTACTCACACCATTACACCATGCTGGCTCTCTGGAAGTGCTATAGGAAACAAATTACAGCATATTAGTCTGCAGACCAAATTGGTCAATTACTGAAATCTGGGAGAATGCTATCTTATTCCCCCTTAAATTGATTTTTAAAAAGTAAAACAAATTAAACACTTCTTTCTTGAAGAGCTTAATCTTTTGCCTTATGTCAGGCATACGAATATTCTCTGAAACTGGTTAAAATTCCTGCAAGTGTTTATGGTCTCTAGTTTTATGTTTGGTGCTGACAAATTGGAAACTGAAGTAGACAACAGCGGAATGATTTAGTCATATGTGTTAATAAACTCCCTCCTCTAGTGTGAAGTTGTGCTGACCTCGCATCAAAAGCCTCAGTGGATTGTAATGAAAATAGTCTCACTTAAACGGAAACAAAATGTGTTGGCAAATGTGTTGCCTGGACAGAATTGGAAGCAAAAGAAGGTTCGAAACTATGTATTTCTGAGTTAGTATTCTGCTTAGAATACCTTACAAGAACTGCAAAACTCTTTCTTTATGTTTTTATTTAATTCAAGTCTTTCTCATAACATTAAATATCCATGCAGCTTTAACTGTTTTTATTAGATTCAAACAGGAAAGGGAGAAAGGATGTGGGTTTTTATTAAAATAAATAACAACACTACATTATTTATTCTCTTCTGTTTAAAGGAATCTTTTATGAAAAAAGTTTTAAAAGGCAGATCAAATTCAATATATTTATAGTGCAGCAAACATATTGGCTTAATTGTTTGGGGATAAGCTAAAGCAATTTTATTCAGGGGAAAATGAAACATTAAGAGCCAACTGTTTTTGTTAGGCAGCACACAAAATATAGAAATTGGAGGCAGTTGAGGATTTTTTTTACAATCTGTGTTTGGAAGCAAACTAATCTAATGTGCACTTCCCAAAATAATGTGTGGACTGCAGGATGTTTATTTGAATGTTGTGATGCGGTGTTTTGAACCCCTTCCTCCACAAAAAGTTATAAAATAATATCGCATGATAATATTTAAAATAATCATAGTAGTAGTAAAACACATATGAATCATGTACAAGTTTTTGTGCAGATTTCTCACCATCTCAAAAATTAGAAATTACTATGCCAATGGGACTAAATCAACTTCCAGATGAACAGAAGCAAAACTGACACAGAAAGTGTACAAGCCGATCTATCATTTTCTAGTATAAACATCTCTGAACCTAAGAAGAGGCTTTTGCACTAGGAAACTGGCTAACCTGTGAATCGTTGTTTGTATGGAAGGCTATCTACATACTGTAGATCACTGCTATTCAGAGTGGTGGACCATGGACAAGAGCCCTTTCCTGAGTCATTGGCTTCTGGTTTCTGGAGAGTTTCCAGGAAAGAAAAAACCATTTTAGCTACTGGGAGCAAATATATTATCATTCCCTATAATACTGGGAAGAAGAAAAAACTAATTATTGGTCCTCCATCTAAGATAGTCTTATAAGCACTACTAGTCTAGATGATTCAGAACAGCTACAGCTACAGCTACATTAGAGACAATTCCATGGTCAAGATTTAGATATTTTTTTTGTTTTTAACTACTATAAAGCCAACTTGAACTTATGACGATTGCATGAATGAAAGACCTCCAAGTTTCTCTGTCATCAACAGCTCTGGTCAGGTCTTGTAGATGCAGGGCCATGGCATTCCTGGTTGATTTAGACTAGGGGTCCTTCTATACTGACCATATAATGCAGTTCAAAGCTGATTTGTGGCTACAGTGGCCAGAAAATGCACATCTACAAGTATGTAATGCATTAACAAAGTCTGAGAAAAGTTTGATTTCAGTCCAAAGGGTGCTACAGCAGATGCCAGTGTATCTCAGATCCAAGGTGAAATCAGCTCCACAAAATGCGGAGCGCATTATAAATAGCTGCCCCTGCTGACACACAGTAAAGAATCCTGAATGGGTTCAGCCAAAAAACACCTCAAGGGCATGCATGGTTGGGCAGAAGGGGGCTAATCAAACCCTTGGGAGTGATAAGTGATGATCTCTACTTTTAACTGTCACTTCCCCTTTTATAAAATCCCATATTCCGCTGGTGCGCTGATGTGTATCTCTCCAGGAAATAGGAGGGACCTACAAAGCAATTTTAAACCAGGTTCTGTGGTTAATGTAATCACCTTCCTGGCCTCAAACCAGTTCTGAACATGGCAATTTAATCATTCCCATCAGCACTAATTTCTCCCAAATCAGTTATATCAGAATTATAGCGTCAGTGTAGAAATTTGTCAAATTTAGAATTTGATATTTGTTTTCATTATATCAAGTTAGATCTGACTTAGTTTCTAATGAGTTCAGTGGAATTTATTTTCAATTAAGTTATGTTGCATTCATAAGATATTCCTAAGTAGTTAACCTGTTTCTATATTCTCTGTTTTTATGGGTCAGGACTCATGCAAATAGAGTAGTTTACCTGTCATGATTATCAGTGGCTAGAAATATGTAAACCACTCACTTTGGAATGGTTTATTTCTTAATTTTTGTATGTCTGTGTAAAAAAGGTCCTTATAGAATTGTATTAACCTAAATAATTACATTTGGATCTGTGTATCATCTTGTGTAACAACTGAATGCACTGATTATTGTATTTTTTGAGATGACAGACAATAAAGTTAATCATACTACCTTCCTTAGTATTCAGTGACAGAAATGAATTTTCAAATGGATATAGAAAGGCACAGAGGCTAGAAAAAATTGAGAGAGCTTACATAATGTACTGTACATTATATTTTATAGAACACATTTTATTTTCTATAGCCTTCCGAATTAATTTGATTCTATATGCAAAACATAGGGAGGTTTCCTTCAAGTGATTGTTACAAAAGTGAGAACTGATTGATGTTAAATTTTGCAAATAATAGTCATTATTTTAAAAAGCCATATAGAAATGTCTCTGGTCTTCAAAGAGACTAAGATACAAAATGAATGTGATTCCTTTCATAAGACAGAAATAAAAATTGTATTGGAAATGTCATTCTTAATATATAAGCCCCATTTCACAGTCATACATCTAAAACCTACACCCCTTTATGGTAAAATAAATAATCTGAAAATGAATGTTGCTAATAAGATGCCTATATTTATTTAATTTTCTATAGCATCTCAAAAGTGTATGAGTGCTATAAAAGATAATAGATATTCATAGAAGGAGCAGAAGTATTAACAGCGGGATAGTACATAGGTTCTATTATTTTCTGTTTTGCAATACATTAAACTCTTAATTTTAGAGGTTGGGCAACACAAGTGTGATAAACATAAAATGAAAGAGGTTGAAGAGTTAGTGATTAATCGCATGCTTTGAATGCAAACGGTGATGAAGCTGACTTCTGTATTGGCTGGAGGTTCCTCCAGGCAGAGTAAACAGTAACAGGGAAGTAACAGTATAAACAAATATAAGGAAATGCCCTATCAATTTCAACTGCATATTAAATATAATGGTTCTGTACTGGTGAACTACAGCTCTCATCAAAGTTAAGGGTGATGGGATGTGCAGTCAAAAGAATAATTGGGAGCTGCATATCACTTGTAATAGGCCTTGATTGTCACCTGTAATTATGAACATCCCAAAAATCCTATTTTATAGTAAATGCATCCTATATCTATGCGATAACCAGGGTAGGATAAATGAATTTCTTGATGTTATGTGTCTTCAAGTTATTTCTGATGTATAGTCATCCTATGATGAACATTTCATGTTTTTACAATATTTGTGCAGAGTGAGGATTTATCAGCTTCTTCTGAGATTGTGAATGTGTGACTTGTTTTAATGACTGTGTGGATGTTCAGTCATTGTTCCCTCAGAGTCCTAGTCTGACATTCATACCACTCCACAATGCTCTCACACCAAAGTAACTTCCCAGCTCTGTTTTTTTCCTGATCTAAGAATATTCTGGGGTTTTTAAAATGAGCCAGTGCTTTGATTTAATGAATAAAACCTACTTTTCAAGTACAGTAGAGTCTCACTTATCCAACACTCGCTTATCCAACGTTCTGGATTATCCAACGCATTTTTGTAGTCAATGTTTTCAATACATCATGATATTTTGGTGCTAAATTCATAAATACAGTAATTACTACATAGAATTACTGTGTATTGAACTACCTTTTCTGTCAAATTTGTTGTATAACATGATGTTTTGGTGCTTAATTTGTAAAATAATAACCTAATTTGATGTTTAATAGGCTTTTTCCTAATCTCTCCTTATTATCCAACATATTCACTTATCCAACGTTCTGCCGGCCCGTTTACGTTGGATAAGCGAGACTCTACTGTATGTTGTTTTCCTTTTTTTTTTTAAAGTTCTTTGACTGACTTTCATTGTCATGCTTTCTTGTCTGCCACACAGGTCCAATGGCCACCTAACTAGTGTGCATTCCCCAAATGAGATGGCATGGCTCTGGAACTTTGCCAATAAGCAGTCATTTTGGATTGGTGAGTAGATGTTTTACAGTATAGTACTGCACAATCTTTAGAGTGCATTTGCTGATATTAAAAACAATTAAATAATAAATTTGCATAACTTCATTTTTCATCTAGTAAACAGAGTAGTGCTATGTGTACATTTGAGTCTTTGTAGTGTGTTGCTTTAGATTGTTACAAACACCTGGATTACAGAGACTGTGGGAATATTACTTTGGGTTAATTCCCAGTATCATGAAACTATCATTGCCAGCATTTAAATGCCTAAAAATGCTGGAAGCTGTGGTCCAGAAAACGAACCATCTCAGATTCTGAATGTATTGGGTTCAGTATCGTTTTTGCTGATCCTTGGTTTAGGTTGATGCTGTTTAGATACCAGAAATAATAAAATATTTTCTCCGTTTGAGCTATAACTTTTCACGTAATTGCCTTTCAATTTTGGTAGCTGTCCAGTTTCTCTGAAGGTCAAGCATATAGTACGTATGATATCTACGTATATGATTCTGTATCAGTTGGATTTATACCCAAATGCATGTGTATAGTATTTCCCCAAAGATTCAGTATCTCAGTATTGGGGATGATGTGTAAATCTATCCTTCTTACTCATGTCAATCAAATATGTATTTACAGTAAATCTGACCAATGTTCAATGTAGCCTCAAGCAGCTGTACTCAAAGAGGTAGTCTGTGTCAGTTTACCAGCTATTTTTCTTCCAATGTACACTGCATTTACTACAAAGATGGCAACAAGTGTAGTCAGATAACACAAATATAATGCTGGACCTTAGTCCACTGAGGAAACACCATGCTAGTCCCCCATCATAGGGCTTGCGATCCTGTCCCCAAGAAAATTATCTTCTCTGATTGGCAATAGGTTCCCAATGTTTCAGGCAAGGAATATTTACTAGGGCAGTTGACTGAAATCCTTAGAAACTGGAATGATCTGCTATTGAAGCAATGACTATCAACATAAGGTATACGCTCTGTCACTACTGTAATGTTTTTTTCTTTCCCAATTTGAAATGATTAATCATTGAAGCATGGGTTTACTAGAATAGGCTGACTCTTTACATTTTACTCATGAATAATGTCCTTATGAGATCATGAGGGATCTGTCTTATGAACTGCTTTATTTAAGTTGCCGAAGGTTTTCATGGCCAGGATCACAGGGTTGTTGTATGTATTCCGGGCTGTATGGCCATGTTCTAGAAGTATTCTCTCCTGACGTTTCGCCCACATCTATGGCAGGCATCCTCAGAGGTTGTGAGGCATGGAGAAACTAGGCAAGGAAGGTTAATATATATCTCTGGGAAGTCCAGGGTGTGAGAAGAGTTCTTCTCACACCCTGGGGCCAGGCTGTGGCGCAGGCTGGTGAGCAGCCTGCTGCAATAAATCACTCTGACCATGAGGTCATGAGTTCGAGACCAGCCCGTGGTGGGGTGAGCACCTGTCAATTAAAAAAAAATAGTCCCTGCTCGTTGCTGACCTAGCAACCCGAAAGATAGTTGCATCTATCAAGTAGGAAATAAGGTACCACTTATAAAGTGGGAAGGCAAGTTTAATTAATTTACAACGTTGGAATGAGGAAGTGCCGTCACAGTGGATGATGAAGCAGCTGCTCCCCCCTGTGGCCAGAATCGAACATCCTCTCAGGAGAAGGTTAAATTGCCTCTGCGTCTGTCTCTGTCTTGGTTCTATGTGTATATGGGCATTAAATGTTTGCCCTATATGTATATAATGTGATCCGCCCTGAGTCCCCTTCGGGGTGAGAAGGGCAGAATATAAATACTGTAAATAAATAAATAAATAAATAAATAAATTTGTTAGTTGGAATGTTGCGTGAATGTTGCAGTTAATCACTCTAATTAGCATTGGAAAGGTTCGTCTCTTGCCTGGAGGGCATCCTTTGTTCAGAGTCACAACCTTTGAGGATGCCTGCCATAGATGTGGGCGAAACGTCAGGAGAGAATACTTCTAGAACATGGCCATACAGCCCGGAATACATACAACAACCCTGCTTTATTTACGATCACAAAGACCCTAATGTAACTCCTGTCATTATTTTGTAGCACTGCTGTACACAATAGTTTCACAATTCCAATGTCTCCAATTTCAGGATTGAAAGAAGATAAAATGGGGAGCTGGGTGTGGAGTAATAACCGTCCAGTCACTTTCCATCACTTCAAACATGGGAAGGCAAGACCTCGCACGACCAATGAGCAGCGATGTGCTTTTGTCCAAATGGAGAAAAAATGGGCTACAAGAATATGTAGGCAGAGGCTGAATGGAAGATTTGTTTGCTCTATCCCTTCGGTAGCCTCTAACAACAAATTCTAGAATGGTAGCTGTAAAGTCAAACACCACATCAATTGTAAAACTGCTACATAAAAAAATATTATGTTCGACAGTGTTTCTGTTTAAGCAACAGGCTGGTCAGCTCTGCATAGATCATGTTTTGCCAGATCCAGATGTTTAATTAATAAAACCTAGAGAGCAAAGTCTGAAAAAGCCTCTTGGAAACTGTCTGGATTATAACCAACCTGTATTCCTTGCTTTCACTTCTAGAATAAAAGAGGTCCCAAAGTCAGGACTAGCATTAGTTTTCCTTTTGACAATGTTCTGTACGTCATTGTAAAATAAAGGGAAAACACTTGCTGACATTGGTAGTTTACTGGCATAGGAAAGCATGAAACAAAGCAAAGATAAATAAATAAATAAATAAATAATGATATTCAAATATGCAATTATTATATAACTCAGAATGAGGGCCAATAGTTTGAATCATTGTTCATTTGGAAAGAACATAAGGAATCTTTTATGTGGAATGAGCACGGATGGGGGGGTCTTGACCATACTGAAAGCTTTAAATTACTCCTGGATACTTGGTTTTTAGAAACACTGCAGCTTATCTTATTGGTAATAAAATTTGGTCTCTACTAAAATTGCCTACCCTGGGATAAAAGGAAGGACCTTCTGCACTCATTATTTCATTGGTCAGGATCTTCACTATCTAAAAAAAGCTTTGATCTAAACTATCTGTTCAACATTAAAGCATTTGTTTATGTGAACACTAGACCTTTCATATTGATATATTTCTGTGTGATTTCAAATTGCCTATTGACTGATCTCATGAATTTAGGGTTTTATTAGGCAAGGAATACTCAGAGATAAATTTGCCCATCCTCTGAAATATAGCCCATGGCAACTGTTATTCATTAGTCACCTACCATTCAAGTCCCTACAAGGGCTTACCTTGCTTAATTTTCAATATCAGATGGATCTGATGCCTTTAGAATATGTATGTCTGTACCCACCAAACTTTAGAAACCTTAATATAGTAGATAGGTTATTATCACATTAGGTTTTCTAACCATTTGTCAAAACTAACAAAATCAGCTATTTTTTGCTTTCTGTTATTATAAAATCTCTGTTGAACAAGATCATTTCATCCTTCCAGCTTTAGAGAGGCTATATCAATAAAGTGTTCTCTTTCAATGAAGTTAATGGATTTGTCCCTGTTCATATAAACCTTGGCTCCATGTATGACTTGGAACTCCAGAGGCTGTTAAATTATGGCAGTATGATGTTTCTTGGGCTTGCACATTCTGTGCATAAATATAAATGCTGAAGGCCTTTTGAGAGAATGAAAAGTAAGCAAAGAGAAATGACACAAATCCAAGTTACGTATGTTATTTTCTTGGATGGTACTATTATAGCTGGTCGACAAATAAATCAGTAGCAGGGAAATAATTTCTATTGGGATGAGACAGATTAAAGCCCCATTCAATCGGACCTTAACTAAGTTTAGGAATGAAAATTACATTTCTATTACAAGTGGCCTTCCAATTTTCAGGTCTCCATCCTTATTATATATGTTGGTTACTGTAGTTAAATGCTTAGTAAATTGTCATTTTAATTTATATTCTACGTTCATTAAATATTATACATGTATATTATTGTATGAGTATATGTCATGTTTTAGTTATCTGCTTATGTTTTTGGATTGCATACATATAATATGTACAAGTAAAGGAACAGTACCTCCACTCACAATCTCTTGAAAGAGTCTTTCCTGAAATTTACCACAGAATTATTTTTTTGGACTCTGGTGAAAATTCTAAAAAATATCACATTGGCCTGTGCTTTGCCCCGGTGGTGAAGTGTGTTAAAGCACTGAGCTGCTGAACTTGCAGACCAAAAGGTCTCAGGTTCAAACCCCGGGAGCGGCGGGAGCGGCCGCTGTTAGCTCCAGCTTCTGCCAACCTAGCAGTTCGAAAACATGCAAATGTGAGTAGATCAATAGGTACCGCTCTGGCGGGAAGGTAACGGTGCTCCATGCAGTCATGCCGGCCACATGACCTTGGAGGTGTCTACGGACAATGCCGGCTCTTTGGCTTAGAAATGGAGATGAGCAGCAACCCCCAGAGTCAGACATGACTGGACTTAACGTCAGGGGAAATTTCCCTTTACCTTTTTACCTTAAACTAAAGAAGTACAAATCATTGCAAGAAAACAATGATTGCCTTTATACATTTTTATACATCAAGAGCCATAATTAATACAAAAACTATTTGACTTCTGGTTATATCAAAACAGTGAAAGAGCTCTGCATTTCAGGCCTAAACTAATTATTAGGATTTGCCAATACACTATTAGATTGAATGGAATAAAATTCAAGGACAAGAGCTGAGATGTTTGTCTGTGCTTTGTTGAAGGTGAAATCCCAAACAGTTAAGTGAAACTGGCATCCAGATGTTATTTTCATTTCAAATTCTGACCCATCTGCACATCTTTGTGACCCATTTGTCACAAAGACAGTTTGCAAAACAATAAACTTTTCTGTTATTTAAAAAAATATCTTTTTAACAAAGAAAATAGCAGAAAAGAAAAATGAATTATGGCATAAAATGTATGGAATGTAAAGGTTACTGAGAGCCTTTTTGGGAGTTTTGTGTGAAAAATATCTGAAATTTTAATAAACTATAAATTAAACTTGAGTCAAATAAAAAAGCCAATGTAATTTTGGGCTGCACCAACAGGTATATAGCATCCCAATCAAAGGACATACTATTAAGGCTGTGCAGAGATCCTTTTTCAAAATGGGCTCTGGGTGATTCAGCATTTTCGGCTACCAGATCGCCCATAACGGCATGGGCAGCGCAACCATTTGTTTTACATGGCTGAAGAAAACAGCTGCTTCCAGTTTTTTTCAGCTATACTTGGAGCATGGAGAGGCAGCCAGGTTTCCCTGTGAGGCTGTGAGCCCTGCTGCCTACCTGAGCCAATCAGAAGAAGAAAGCTGCTCACATGCTAACTAGCTCTGTCACTCCTCTTCGGATCACTTTGCTTGCTTTTGGACTCAAATAGAAGTAAGAACTTTTAAACTATAAGAGTGGTTGACAGTGGAATACTTTGTCTCATGTTGAAGAACTTTCCATCTTTAGAGATCTTTGAGCAGAGGTTGGATGAGCATCTTGCAGAGGTACTT
Organism: Anolis carolinensis; assembly: GCF_035594765.1. Taxonomy (NCBI): domain Eukaryota; kingdom Metazoa; phylum Chordata; class Lepidosauria; order Squamata; family Anolidae; genus Anolis; species Anolis carolinensis. The sequence continues at coordinate 171,970,119 of NC_085844.1, forward strand.
TAATCTTATTATTATTATTATTATTAACAACAACAACAACAACAACAACAACAACAACAACAACAATTCTATTTCTTACCCACCTCTCCTGGTGGATTATAACTTAGCTAAAAACACAATCATTATATAAAATACACATATTAAAATGTATTTCAACAAAATGCATACATTAAAACACAGAGAATAAGGATCAAAATGCAGTGAACACAAGACATGAGTTTAAAATTCATGATTAGGTAGGGTTGGGTATCAGCCAAAACTGGCTGGGTATGACTGTTGAAAGAGATAGGGTTTCAGATGTGTTTCAAATTCTGACAGCTCATTTAGCTATTGGAGCTCTTCTGGCAGATCCTTCCACAGTCTTGGGGTAACTGATTAAAAGGTCCTCTGGGTGAGGGTCGCCAGTCGGGTTCTGGCAGGCTGGAGTAGCTGCCCCCCAGAGGACCTGTGTTCAGGGCTGATTGTATGGGAGAAGGTGGCCATGTAGGTAATCCAAACCCAAACCACATGGGCTTTCAAAGTCAAAGCCACCACTTTGTATTTTCCCCAGAAACTAATTAACAGCCAGTGGAATGATTTTAGCATGAGTGTAATATGTTCACTCCTGGATGTTCCTGGAATCAATCAGGCTGCAATATTTTGAACCAACTGGAGTTTCTGAACTTGGTACAAAGGTAGCCCAATGTAAAACATTGCAGAAGTCCAACCTTGAGGTTACCAGTGTGTGCACTACTATGTTTAGGTCCTCGAAATCTAGGAAAAGGCACAATTGGCATATCAGCTGAAGCTGGTAGTAATCACTCCTGACTGTTGTATCTGCCTGGGATGATGTTTGGAGAGACTGATCCAGGAACACTCCCAAGCTGCGAACAGTCTTTCAGGGGGGTGTAACCAGAACTGGTTGGCACACCTTCATCCCTAGGTTAGAACTCTTAATGGCAAGGACTTCTGTCTTGTCTAGATTTGGTTTCATTTTGTTTTACCTCATCCAGCCCATTACCTCCTCCTGGAATTCATTCAGAGGAGACACATTATCCTTAGCTGAGGCTGTTTTTGAAGGCATGGGGAAATATATTTGGGTGTCACCAGCATACTGATGACACCCAAATATACTTTAGTATTCCTGTATGGATGGGGTTGGACTAAGTGGCCTTTGTGGTCCTTTCTAGATTATTTTATTCTATTTGATATTTATTGTGTATTTGTTTGAAAGTCTGAAAAGAAAATATGCTGTCTTCCTCCATTACAGTGTTAGGTGGAATCATAACCTAGGGTTAGAGATCCGTAGCAACTTCATATTCATCTATTCACATATTTATGACAATTACCAAAATTTTAAATGTCCCCTCCTCCCACCCCACCTTAAAAGAAGCTACTCAAAATGATTGAGCCATGTTATGTTGGTAATCAGGATTTATCAGGATGAGTCTGCCAAAAAACACTTGTGACACCACAAATTGATTTAGGGAGGTAGCTGGAAACATCATCATCCTCCTATGTCCCAACCACCAGCAGAACAGGTCTCCAATGAAATAGTTGTTTGTTGTTAAGATTGATTTATGGAGTTGGGCCAGAAGACAATATTTTGTTATCCTGCTGTAACTATCTTGGCAATATAGGATATCAGCCATGGTTTGCATCATAGAATATTGGCAAAATATCCTGTTCTCAAATAAAATCGATACTGGTGGCAAGGAATAGTGACTTCTTTGGACAGCTACAGTATGGTAATATAATAATGAAATTCAAAAACCCTTTATAAATTCACACTTACAGCTGGCCAGTGTGCTGTAAATTTTAAATGCTACTTCACAGATTTGAAATGTGAATAACATTAATGCAATTAAGACCTGGGTTTTATCTTTTCTTCTAAATTTACCCTCCAATGTGTTGGACAGATGTGGTGTCAATTTGATATTTACCAGCAGATGTGCTGCTAACTACTTCTCCTGATAAAATCATTAAAATAAATGGAATTTTTCATAAATTTGTCTCTCTCACACGTACTCTCTGAGTCTATTCCCAGAGGGAGAGAAAAAACAGGAACAATTAATAAACCCTCTCATTTTGCAATCATATGGAAAAAAATTCTTGTTTTAAAACTGAAAAATAAGGATATTTTTGCAATGATGATTAACCCTGTCAATAATGTTTTGACCTATTTTAGGAAAAAGACTGCATATAATGTTTTTTTTAGACAAAATGTTCATTTCAGCCACCAAGGTGGTCTTTCAATTCAGGCATTCTCATCTCCTCCATAGCAGCTTAAGGATTCTATGTTAGGGTACAGTGAATTTACTCTGAGTTTTATAACAAAACATCCAGGGAGCTGGAGCTTCAAGCAGCTGCAAGTTTGGGTTCTGCTTCAATTCTGACTTTCACAACATGTTGAATTTGGAATTGCATTTCAGAAGCTTTGTGTTTAACTTTATGTTTATTGGAAACCCATAATTTGTTAATTGGTAGGTACTATGTTTTTTTGATAACCCCAAATTTCAGAGTGTTCATATTTGTATTAAAAGGAATACCACATGCCAAATGATCTATTATGAAGGGCAACCACAAGAAAATGTAGTGCCTATGGAGATTCTTTTTCCACTTCCCATCCTCACTAACCTATTGTCTGTTCCTGTCCTCACACTTTTAAAGCATGGAACCATATTTTCCCTTGGTGCAGAGAGCAGCAAATGGTCGAAATATTCGTTTTGCAGCAGCTAGATTGTGTGCCAGGGAGTTTAAAGAAGAGAAACTTTTATACTGTTCTCTGCAATATGGAATTTCAGCCAGAACTTTATTACAGATCTTAATTTTCAGATTTGTGATCAGATCAATTTCAGCATGGGATAAGCTCAAAATTTATTCTCAGTACATTTTGCTAATTCATTTCCTCAGAAGATAAAGTAGACATGGGAGTCAATTATAATGCTTATCCTAAACAGTCCATGTGTGAAAGTGGAGACAATAAACAGCCATTTGGCCTAGGTTGAGGACAAATTTGTGGCAAAGCCCTTATGGCTGGGCCCCTTCCTTCTCCTCTGACTCAGAATTAAATATTTTTTTAAAAAACTGGGAATCTAATGTGCCGGAGAATCTTTGAAGCCCCTTAAACAAGAAAAAATATACCTTAGACTTGATGAAATGCCACGAGAACCTTAAGATCATCCGGGGAGGTCCTGCTCTCGATCTCACCTGCCTCACAAGCGCGGCTGGTGGGGACGAGAAACATTGCCTTCTTGGAGGTGGCTCCTCGGCTGTGGAACTAACTCCTCAATGACATCCGGCAGGCTCCATCCCTTCTGGGGTTTAGAAAGAAGTTGAAGACCTGGCTATGTGCGCAAGCGTTTAATGAATGAACTCAGTTAGCGTTGACATGGATTGGATTAAGGCTCTTGCACAAGGTCTGATGGATGACTGGCATATATATTCGGCGTTGCACTGTGTTAAATCTTTTATATATTTATTTTACTATGTTATTTAACTATTTTAATTGTTTTATTATTTTATTGTATTATGATATACTGGTAGTGATCCTGCTAGTTGTGTAAGCCACCCTGAGTCCCCTCGGGGAGAAGGGCGGGGTAGAAATATCAGAAATAAATAAATAAATAAATAAATGCAGTATCTTTCAGAGTTCTAACATGAATATTTCTTGCACATAAATTGTAAATTCTTAAAAAAATAATTCTGATGGCATTTATTGGGAATTAATATAGAGCTAGATCTGGGTCATCTGTACAGAAGACCTATTGAAACCAATGACCAAAGTCTTATTTATTTTTTAAAATATTGATTCTAATTATTTGTTGTTAGCTGCATTCACATTGACTTAGACCTAAGAGACATCTCTAAGACAACCTATTCTCAACAGCTCTGCTGAGGTCTTGTAGGTTCAAGTCTATCCATCTGGACGGTAATCCTCCTCTTTTCCTAGTGCCTTCTATCATTCAATCATTTTGGCTTTGAGGGGGAAATAAGTTTGTTTTCCTGATCCATCCAGGATCCTCTGGAGAATGACATTATCCTCTGCAGTAAGTTGAGTGAAAAGATGTAACCATGTCAGGTGGAACACATGTGATGTAAGATTTTGACCACTATACTGAATTTAAAGACCTAATTACACTGAAACAACACTTTCCTTAAATACATTCCATTATGGCTCATTCCCACAAGAACATATGAATTGCTGGATCAAACCAATGGTTCTTCTATATCAATATTCTGTTTCTGCCCTATTCTCCAACTGTTTCTGCAGATAATGTATAAGGAGACATTCTCCTTCTACTTGTCCACACCACAGGGGTGGCCCTAGGTAATTTTGCCTTGTAAGCGAACCTAGTGGCTGCCCCCCCAAAATTGCGCCCCCACCCCGAAGGCCCTGTACATACCTCCTTCGTCGTCGTCAGCGGCGGCAGCAGCGGGGATCTCCTCCCTCCTTGGCGAAAGTTGAGGCCTTCGCTGAGGAAGGAGGCGATGGTCCCCGCCACCACCTCCCCCCTCGGCGAACGCAGAAGTACAGCACCATCGTCTCAAATGGGCGATGATGCTGTGCGCATGCGTACAACACCATCTGCGATGGTGCTGTACCTCCGCATTCGCCGAGGGGGGAGGCGGCGGCGGGGACCATCGCCTCCCTCCTCGGTGAAAGTTGAGGCCTTCGCCAAATGGGTGATGGCGCTGTGCGCAAGCGCACAGCGCCAATCGCAACACTGTGCACATGTGCACAGCACCATCGGCAATTTTGGGTGATGGTGTTGTGCAGGTTGGTGCGGGGCTTCTATCGCTCGCATGGACGTGAGCGATTGAAGCCCTGCGCCAACAGCAGCGGCACGGCGGTGCCGGCGGCGCTAAGGGGGTGCTGCCGAGGCCTCGACAGTGCCCCTATCGGCATGTGCCTGAAGCGCCAGCTTCAGTCGCCTCTACGTTCAACTGGGCCTGCCACACCATGTGGTATTTAAAGGAATATTTACTCCAAATATGAAGATTCTATTTAGCCACCATGGGTACTACTTATTAACCATATTTAACAGCTGTTGATAGATTTATCTTCAATTGATCCTTCAAGATATTAATAATCAAGTTTTTGTACATTGTATTGTGCATCTAACAATACATTTGGAGTTCAAGGCCGAGTCAACCTTTTGAAAGTTCTTTAGTTCATCCCTATAGCAATCATACAACTAAGTTGGTCTACATCAGCTATTCACCACCATCAAAAATGAGTCATTAATATCCAATATTCATAATCACACTAATGGATCATGCTTATAAGAAACATGTATTATTAAATGAAGTATTTCAAATGTGTCTTTGGAGGGGAATTCATTTTTGACTTACAATCATGAAACTAAGCATTCATATTCCTTCACAGATTCAATTTGGCAGAATGAGCTTGATGTTATAGCCCTGAGCAAAAATTCTGCCCAACAAATTTGGACTCTTAGGTTTTCATCTCCTTCACTGCCTTTCATTCACTTTTATCATTTCTCCACCACCACTCCCTGAATGGAAGTCTTCTCGTGCTACTTTCCTATCCTTTCATTAGTGAAATCATAAAAGAATAATAATACCTTGCACTTAACATCTATCAATAGTGCCTGTTATGTTGATATATGTATATTCTTTTACCCCACAGAAATGACTGGTCAGTAAAAGTTTCCGAATATTGAAAAGGTCAAAGTACTACAAGGCTCTATTACTATCACTCAGCACTATATGAGGCATAAAAATTTTAATGGTAGGAAGGATGTAAAATGTAACTTGCTCTCTCACATTGGTACCAGAGGACTTACAGGTCTTTTTCACCCCTCAATCTATTTTATCTATTTAAGAGTTCATATTTTAATATAACTACAATTATATATAAACATAGACATCTAATACTATTAAAACAGTCAATATATCTATAAGTAATAAGAGGGAAAACACAACTTATTCCTTATTAGAGTAATACTGTAATAAAAAAGAATGGAACATGGAGAAAACCTTATACAGGCAATTCCTGAGTCATTTGTAAGTCAGATGTTGGTAAATCAGGAATTTAATAGTATTAGATGTCTATGTTTATATATAATTGTAGTTATATTAAAATATGAACTCTTAAATAGATAAAATAGATTGTCTTTTCATTGTCTTTTCTGTCTCATATGCTGAGGAAGAGACAGATAGGGAAAGTATCCATTGTTTACTCAACATCGATATTGTTCTGTATAATGGGTGATAACCAATTACAGCCAATACCATAGTGGAACAAAATGTCTTCCCTCAAAAAAATCTTACAATTCTTCGACAAATGACTACATTGGGAATGACAGTGCTTCTTCCGATATAGAGAAATATGTATAAAGATATTTTATGTGGCTATGTTGCCACATCTCAGTTCAAGATTCAGTGGTATTACTATCTGTTCTTACACAACATAGCATGTTGTTGCATAAATATGTTGGCCATACAAAAGCCTCAGAGACTGTTAATTAAGCCATCATAATGTGTTCCATTGCCTTGTTGGTCCTCTGATTTATTTTTATGGACAAGAATGTTCTGTGTTAACCAAAATTGTTTTCCTATGTACATCCATTAGTGTTGGAGCCATTTGCAACATTAATTGGTTGACCTGTACTTCAACTTTCAAAAAAGTTATTGAAAGAAATATAAAGAAATTATGACATTCTTTAATTTTTTTTAAAAAAAATGCCGTGTCCTTAAGTGGCTTTCTTTATTAATATAATGTGACAAAAGCTTGCTCCTGTTTATTAAATCACATGAAAGGTTAATTATGCTAAGCGACTATGGGTAGAAAACAATTCTTGGAAGAGGCTTTTTTAACAACAGGTTGGCAGCTTGCGAGAGCCATCTGTTTCTCACAAATGTTAAGGTACAATCACAAACTTGTGAGGTTAAAAATTACAGATTGCACAGTAGTTTCAGAGAAGGAAAATCCATGCTGTGATGATATGAAAGTTCTGATTCTCCTTGACGTGCCGCCTGGCAAGACTGCAAAGTTCCCTAAAGATGGTGGTTGGCTGCTGATATAGCCATGCAAATTACTGGGGAATAAAGCACCAGGAGCAGAACCCCTGTCCCCTGCTGCCATTCTGATAAAAGGGCATTGGCAACCTGCAGTGATGACATTTTGCCCATTGCAAAACCCAGCCCTTACTTTCAATATTCAGAATCATAACTTTAGAAGGGGTCCTAAGGACCATCTAGTTGAACCCACTGACAGTGCACAAATCCATCACTAAAGCACTCCTGAGGGTGATAATCTAATCTTTGTTTCAAAACCATCAGCAATTCATCTGAATTGATTTATTACATTGTTGAGCAGCCATTACTATATGTTATTATTCATTTGGTTATTTATATACTTTTTTGGTTCCAAGATAGAAACTGATGCAACATACTTCACGATGTCTTCCCAATGTTTAACCAGAATCTCCCTTGTTATTTGTACCCATTGATCCTCTTCTGTCATGTCCAGCAGAAAGTAAGCTTGCTCCAGCTTCTTGATAGCTCATCAGATTCTCAAATATGGCAATTATGTCAGCTATCCATCTTCTCTCCTGCAGGACATGGCTAAACAACCTCACCTCTTTCAACTGTTTTTCACAGAGTTTGGTTTGTATAATTTTTTGCCACTTGTCAATGTCCATCCCAAGCAAATTGTGCCTGTAAGTGGCCATAATATTTGGGTATGACCAAAGCAAAATACAATTTTTACTCGAGTTTAATGTACCATTGAATCTAATGTGCTCCTCAGTTTTCAAAACCTTGAAACCAAAAAAAAGCTATTTGCTGCCGAATGAAATGCTCAGTGGCACAAAGTGCACTTTTTGTAATTTAGAACACTAAACCTTCCAGCAATAGAAAAGAAAATCTTGGGTGCATCTATGATGTACTGTAGAACAATCCACTTTAATTGCCTTGGTTCAATGTCATGGAATCCTGGAGGCTATAGTTTTACAGGGCCTTCTCGGCCCCTAAATGCTGATACCTCAGCAAACTGCAGATCCCAGGATTGCACAACATTGAGACATGACCATTAAATTAGGAATGAGTTACCTCAAATAGGAGCTCCAGGTGCACCTCTTGAAGCAGCTTCCCCTTTGGCTATTGCTCAGCACTAAGATTGCCATATAACGTGAATCTCAATGGGGCGGCAACAAAACTGACAACAAAAAGACTCATCTTGATAAAATTTAAGCCTATGACTCTAACATCCTCATTTTTTTTCTTCTCTTGTATGATTTTAATACCTGATGAAAAAGCCAGTGGAGCTTCAACATCCTGCATAATGTGTTTTGTACATTTTTGGTTGTTACAATAAAGGTATTACTTATTTTGGATGTTATTGTGCAATGTTCTGAAACCAGCTTAAAACACTGTAAATACTGCAATGTGTCAGTCATTCTTCAGAATGATCTCATCTTTGATAGACATATTCCAACCCTGTCCATTTAAAGTCTCATTTTTCTAGAAGTGCTAAGTTTGGACTAGTTTGTGTTAGTGTATATTTCATCATTTTGTGCTATGATGTGCTTTTTAATTTGTACAAAGCACAAACCCCCTTTCCACTATGAAATTTGAAACACTCCTCTCATTGTCAACGTAAGTACATACTCTACTGTTTAGTCTGATCATTCATCCTTACAATCTTTGTTTCTCTTCTAAAATTGAGATTTGAGATAATGGGTTGTGACATAGAGATCTATCTGGTGAACTTTTACTGAACCTCCTAAGAGCAAGCAATGTATCCCTCTACTCCCCCATCACTTAAGTCTCCAAAACTCTTCTTAATCCTTCTAAATTCTTCTAAGCTGCTCTGCCTATGTGTACTTGGACTAGTTCAATTATCCCTCTGTTGTTCCAAATGCTTGTAGTTTGTTAGTCCTACTGATATTAGTTTCCACCCCCTGGGCAGGCAAATCCACCTGACCTGTGAGGATTTCCTATTGTATAAACTAGGAAAACAGTCTGCCAACCGAACTGTTTGCACACTAACATGTTCCTCCTGCTGCACTGATTGTGGACTGGCATGCTCTGCCCAGCCTGGCAACAGGACTGCGTCCTTAGTGACAGATTCCTGGCTGTTGTGCATTTGGAAAGCAACTGGCTGCAATTGAAACAGCAGCTGGAAACCTTTTATAGTTTAAAGAAAAGCAAGCCGTACAGAGGACAAGACTCAGGTGGGTGCTCTCAGTACCTGACATTTCTTTTCCCATGTTAACTTCAGGGCCAGCTCTACTATTAGGCAAACCAGGACTATTGTCTCAGGCTGCCGATTTCACTTGTGAAAGGACAGCATAGCAGTAGCAGAGATGATGATGAAAATGATATATTTCACTGTTACAAGGCAGATAAGTGTTCTTTCTATTTTATCCTCTAAAATGGTTTGGCTGGGTTTGGGTACTATGAACCTTGATTTGTGCTATGATAAATGAGGACTTAACTCGTTGCTTTGCAGCAGACACCAGCTAAAGTTTTTCTGGCACCAAGGACAAGTTAAATGTTAAGGCTGCCTTTCCCAACTCTGATACCCCCTACTTTGGTTTAATTGCAAATTCTCTCTGGAGCACTTGAGTGAGAGTTGGTGTGCAATGTATCTTAAAGAAACTAGATTGTGGAAGGTGCAGTCAGATGTTGCAAGGTAAAGAAATCTAATTCCCTATAATAGAAGCTGGACAGCTGCTTCCGACAGCAATGGCACTTTAACAGAGAGGTGAATATTTGTTTATTCAATTCCTGCATTTACACAAAAATAAACAATTTCAAGCCTTTTCCCCACAGGTGAAATTGTGAGATTTTTGGGGAACTTTTGATTTTTGTGTTTGTTTTTAGACAACCTGTTTATAATGTCCAAAAACTGTTTTCCATAAAAACCGAATTTTTTCAAAGAAAACATTGACTTGCATCCTGCATCAGGAGACATATCTCTTGCTGTGATACATCTCCCATTTTCAATGTGGCTGCATCTATCTATTTTTCTTTATTTGCATGCCATACCACAGACATGCCAGAGTTCATGATCATTTTGTTAGTATTCTGCATATAACTGAAGGAAAATACCTACATCTCTGTGCTCCTGAGCTTTCCAGTGCATCTTGACATGGTGCGGTCATGCTGAAAATGTATATTTGAGGGGGAGTTTTTTGTTGAATCATTGAAACAAAAAGTGGGCTACAGTGACAGTTACAATGTGTTGCATTACCCATTGTAACTCAATAACAGAATGCTAGGCAATAGTGCAAACTATACTATTTCCCACAAAAACAGAAAAAATGAATTTTTCACAAGAAGTCCAGAAGTGTAAGAAATCACAATGTATTGCCTCTACTGCACGACTCAATGTCTGAAAGTAATTATGACTGAGGCAGAGCAATAAGTAACACTTCCCCTGTCAATGTAGACAGTATCCAAAGCCAGCCAAGTTATTTTGTCACATAAAACAGACACCCTTCCTTGTTGAAGACAAGAGAAATCTGTGAGTGCTCTTTACATCCCTCACCTCTAGCAGTTTACGAAACTGTCCAGGAGCAACATCAAAAATACAGTACCTACATAGATGCTACATTGAGTACTAGGAGATAAGGCAAAAGGTATTTGGTGGAATTCTATGTGACAGTTATGTGCTATGTAACACCATAACTACTGACTCTTTAGAACCCCCAATAATTCATAAGCAAACACTGGGATTGACGGGTTTGTCCCCCTATCAATTGAAAAGGGGTTGCCTGGGGTTCCCATTCTGTGAGTGATAAAAAAGGACCTGTCACAAAGCTCCCCCAAGGCAGAAATCATTCACAACAAAGTGGGAACATCCAGCAACCTTTTCTCAAATAACAGATGAATGGTCTTCCATTAAGTCCATCAGCTGCATAACAGTAAGTGGGATTTATGGGGTTTTTATGCTCTCTACACAGCTCCTAGATTGGGTGATATATAGGAATCATGGCAGTTCAGAATGTCATGCTCGTTCTTACAGTAATGGTGTTTCTTAACTTTTATATTAATAACTACCATCTTTGTAACTGCTTAGATCTTCAAAAAACATATAAGGGTGCCATGTCCCATTTTTCCATAAGTCCTTGCAAGGGAGATTTACTTTGCACAGTAACTATAATATGAAAATGCCTAAATAATAGGGGTAATAGGAAATATTTTAAGATGTTCATAAATTGCTCAAAAATAAGAAGTTGAACAATCATTACAGATTTTAAAACCAGTATTAATAAGTATTGAACTATATTCACATAGTAATATCTAAAGATATTAAGCCAGATGAAAACAAAAACATTCATACTTTTGGCTTACTTCTACTTCCAAAAATGGTTCCTCAGTTGGTCCCATAGATGTACCAAGAGGGAGAAAGAAAGCATTGCCTCCAAATATGAATTTTGCTTCATAAATGAAAATTCCCTTCAATCCCCAGATTTCTAGTGCTGCAGAGAATGAGGCATTGACAATTGTTCACATCCAGAACTCTTATATTTGCTGTGTTCTCATTCCCCTGGTAACATTGCCTGCCCTATTTCTTTGGATACCTAAATTCTTGGTGGCATCCTGACAGAGGCGATTCAACATTAAGGTCAATTAAGCCATTGCTTGTGGTGCAGACCATGCGGGGGCACTGTTGAGGTGTTGGCGGTGGTGGCGGAAGGCCCAGCCACCCATCCACGTGTCCGCCCTCCTGCTCTCCCTCGCTGTCGCCCGCCGTCTGCCTGTCGATGGTCCTGTGCGTGTGCGCAGGCCTTTCAATTGGCCACAGGGTCGATTGGAAGTTCTGCCCATGCGCACAGGACCATCGACCATTGTCATCGGACCCCTTCCCCGAGCCCGCCCCTGCCCCCCTCCCATTGGCTGAGTCCATGACGCCCTTCCCACTGGAGGCCCCCCATTGGCTGTGTGCTGCTCTCCGGCATTGATTGACGGGTGGCAAGGAGGGGCTTGTGTGGGCAGAGAGAGAGGGAGAGAAAGATGGAGGCCTCAGAGAGAAGAAGAAGGAAAAGCCCTGAGGGAGAGAGGGGGGAGGGGGAGGGAGATTGGGGACATACTTTCCTTATTTGTGGGTCTCTCTGCCTTCTCACATGGGTCATGAGGAGGAGGAGGAGGCACGCCCTGTGTTGGGAGGCGAAGGCCAGGCCCGTCCTTGGCTGGGCGCAGGGCTCTCTGGGGAAGGAAGAACTACAACTCCGAGGTCGACAGGTGGGCGATGGGCGACAGTGAGGGAGAGCAGGAGAGCAACCGTGTGGACTGGTGCCTGGGCCTTCGGCTGCCACTGCCGCTGCCGCCGCCTCCAGTATTTATCAACAATTTTTTTTGGGAGGGGGGGCAGCAAAAATTGGGAGGGGCGCCTAAATTTCGGTCGCCTACTCCTGAAAATTACCTCAGGACGACTCTGCATCCTGATCAGACTATACAAAGCTGCAAACCAGACAGACAGCAGAATAAAAATCATTGGAATTCACTTTTACAGAAATTGTATCTCTGCTCTGACTGAAAGCCTTCCACCAACCTACATTTAAAGTTAGACCAACCCCCCCCCCCCCCGCCGCTCCAATACATAACAGGATATCTGAAATACGGGAGAGTGAGACCATGAGAAATGATGCATCCATCTCATACCCATAGCAAGGTGTGACAAGCAGCATCTTGAATCATGTCATGCTATGCAGAGAAGGCTGGACAAATCATTTATTAATGCTCTGCTTTCCTGTGGCTCAGAAATCTCTGTGGTGCAGGGAGCTCTCTGGCCTCAAAGACAGGGTTTGGGTAGCATAGCAAGGCACAGCTACAATGACAGAACTTCATCACAGGAACTACATCTCTGGAGGCATGGTTTCAGAATGTATTCCTAAATGTTCAACTGAAATTTCAAGTTTCTGCAATGGTGAAAATCTGTATTATCATGCATTTTTCATCACCTTCAACTGCAAGGGCTTTGGGAACATGGATATTAAATAGTTGGTTGGAAGAATACCATAAATTGGAAGCTACTGAAAATAACAACAATGTTACTGGGAATATCTGAGAACCACGATGCCCATTTTAGTTCTGTTTAGGGGGGAAAGATGGACAATTCTTTTGAAGAAAATCACTAATATTATGCCTTTTGGTATTATAGGGACAGAGCATTTTGTGAAGAATGGCTTCAGGGAAGAACAACCCATATGGGTTTAATGAAAATTATGAGACTGTCACAAAAATAATTGGGAGCAAATACATCCGATGTCATGTAGAAAAAAATATTGGGTAAGTATCATTTCAGGAATTATTTTTTAAATATATATTATTAAGGATTTAGCTTTTCATTTAATTTTGAAAAATATAAGTTCAATAGAAAATGTGGTCACTGTCAAATGGTAGCAAGCCATATAATAGTATAAAGTAAAATAGCATAAAACCTGAAGACAAATAATAGCTGCTGTATAACTTCTGCTGCCACCATTCATAGTGGTAGCAACAATACACAAACAAAAAGGGCAGGAGGAAGCTGTACTATTGCCTTTTCTAATGGAGAGCCCCAACCATGAGAAACTATTGGTGAGTCCTTCTTCCCTCTACAGAAATATGGTGATTTCATTGTCTCCAAATAAGGTAGAGGATTTCCAGAGGCTGCTCAGATCCAGGTGGAAAGCAGAGCATGGAAAGGTACTCTTAAGAGGAATGAATATAATGGCACACTGAAATCACCCATCCCTCAGCAAAGGTGGGGGAGTGTTGTTTGTCCCAGAACACAGTCATAGAGCTGATCACTATGTCATTATATAATATTCAACCTTCTTAAGAGTAAATTTCCAAGCTATACTTTGCCATTGAATATCATAGAGCCTGTCTCCAGACAATTTTCATCTAAGGATCAGTTGTGGAAGAGGGTGGGATTTGTTCCATTTCTCCATATTATTAGTTTGGCCCTACCTTGCTGGAACAAACAAGCCAACACTGAATTTATTTTATACCATGATTCTTGGCTTGACTCCCCTTGATGTTAACAAGTCTTCTGAAAGCGTCTCTTATCTGTGCCACTTTGGGATAATTTTTTTCAAAGTGTATCAAACTTTTCCTTTCTGTCTGAATAAGACTATTTTCTGTCATTTTGCATACAGCATCCCCAAAATGTGAAATGTATAAGCTGGTAACTGGAGCAAACAAATTGGCATATAGTGTTGGGTTACAAAATTCCCATTGATACAACTTGGAAGTAACAATTGAATTTAGGCTATAGAAGATAACATCTCAGTAATATTAACACAGTGGTATTGTTTCTTAAGAATGCTTGGCTCAGAATTATAGTTCTCTTTCCATATCCATGGATTTTGCATCCATTGATTCTACAATCCATGACTTGAATTGTTTAAACCCTGATTTTTGCCATTTTATATAAGGAACACCATGACATTGTATTCAATGGAACTCAAGCATCCACAATTTTTGATATTCATCAGGGGTCCTCGAATCAAGCCCCCATGGCTCATTGTAAACATTCCCTCTTCTTCTAGTCCCTAGCCTTAAAATACATTTCACTGATTATATTATTTCTACCCAGCTAACAAATGCTGTAAGAAGCAAATAGCTGTAGCATTATTATGTAATCTTATGTAATATAAATAATTGCAGAGTATGATTTGCTTAGATATCAATAGATATATTGTTTGCCTGTTTCCTGACAGCAAAGCAAAGGAGGGTGTGAAAGCTGAGACACAATCCATGCTCCAAACATTACCCCCATGTAATACAAGGCAGACACGTGGAAACGCTCCAGGCCTCAATAAACCTCCTTGTCAACAAATCAATTATGCTCTAAATGATGAACAACAGAACAAAGGTGAAAAGGAAGAACATAAGTCTCAACAACCAGGGATGAATGATAGCAAATCTGTGGGCAGTAAAGTAAGTTGCTCTAAAGGTCATGATTGCTAATTCTCATGGGTTTCTCATAGAAATGAGGGATAAATATGTCTCACTGGCACTTGAATACTAACCAGTCTAATGTGACATATCCAAATTAATATCCCAAACAAAATAACATAATTTCTTTAGTTTTCACACTTCCCTAATCTTCCTATGCAATTCTCTAATACAAAAAAAGTACAAAAAGAAACTCTAAAACACATACATTAATGACATTTGCATATAACAAGTAAAACAGCAGTAGAAGATGTTGGCCCCTTCTACAATGCCAGATAATCCAGATTATCAAAGCAGAAAATCCACATTATATGATTAGAACTGGATTAGGACCCCTTCCACACAGATGAATAAAATCCCACATGATTTGCTTTAAAAGTGTGGACTCAGATAACCCAGTTCAAAGCAGTTATTGTGGTATTTTCTGCCTTGATATTCTGGGTTATATGGCTATGTGTAAGGGCTCTAGGGACCTCTTTGCATGAGGCTAAAATGGGCAGCATTTAGCCCAGGTCACCCACAGAGCCTGCTGGCTCCCATCAAACAATGCTGGTGGGGCTCCATTGGTGAAGAAGAGTAGAGCCGGTGCATGCCACCACCACGGCAACATGGGAGGCTTCTTGTGTTGCCACTGGAATCCATGGGAGGAAGCCACACACTCCATGTTCCCCCCCCCCCCATGTGAACACCCTTTCCTCAAGCTGGGCAATGTGGGGCATGGGACACTGGATTCCCCATGCCCCAAGCCATGGGACAACTCCGGTGGCCATGTGACAAAGTTATATCTTAGTCTACACAGCCATATAATCCAATTCAAAGTTGATAATGTGGATTTTATATAGCTGTGTAGAAGGAGCCCGTTAAAGATGTGTATAATGGTCTGTGTACAAAAATGACTGACTGAATTTAATTTTTAATTTTTTTAAAGATAGCTTTGATATACTGATGCAAAAACTTTGCTTGGTAAAATGTGCTTATTAAATAGATTGTTCTTTAGTTTCTATTTAGTTCTATTCAGCACTCAAGTTTTACTCTTTCGGGATAGACTAAAGTGAATGGCAATGGCCCCCTTGCTTCCAGCAAAAAAGAGCACCATACATATGAGTTGGATTCATATGATCCTCCAGATTTTGTTGTTCTGCAGCTTTGTTGTTGTTATTGTTGGCTGCCATTGAGTTATTTCTGACCTATGGTGACCCTATGAATGAGAGACTTCCCACCAAGTCACCCTACCATTAACAGCCCTGCTGAGGTCTTGCAGGTTCAGGGCTGTGGCTTCCTTGATTGGGTCCACCCATCTGCAATGCCTTTTACTACTACAGGGCTTTTACACAGTCCTAAATCTGCAAGACCTTCTACCTTACCAAACATTATTATCATTTCTAGTGAGTTCGATCTTGTAATTATGTGTTCAATAACCTCAGGCTTGATTTGCTCTAGGAATCATTTATTGGTCTTTTTAGTAGTCCACATTATGTATAGACCTCTTCTCCAACTACATTTAAGATTATTTGATTGACTTTCTATTAGCTTTCTTTACTGTCCAACTTTTACACTCATACATAGAAAGTGGAAATGTGATGGCATGGACAGTCATAACTTTAGTATTCAGTGATTGTGATGACTCATGGGCCTTGTAACCTTGTAAGGTTATTGGTGCTCTGCAGCCAGGATCCTGACAG
This sequence comes from Anolis carolinensis, assembly GCF_035594765.1. Classification (NCBI taxonomy): domain Eukaryota; kingdom Metazoa; phylum Chordata; class Lepidosauria; order Squamata; family Anolidae; genus Anolis; species Anolis carolinensis. The sequence continues at coordinate 171,986,702 of NC_085844.1, forward strand.
TTTGACTCCACCACCCTAAGCACCAATTAACCTAAGGCCAGAATGTCTACAGGAACCGGAGCGGAAGCTCAACCACCCAGTTACACCATTTCCCAGGAAGAATTCAATAGGATTCGAGACACACTCCGTACGCAGGAGGGAGAAATATGGGGCTTGAAGGAACGCGGAGCCCGTCTCCCTGCCCTAGCGCTACCAACCAAGTTTTCTGGAGAAGCCTCCAAGGTCCATGTTTTCCGTCGCCAGTGCCAGGCGTACTTAGAAGCCCGCCAAGCCGAGTTTTCCCAAGAAGATGTCAAGGTGGCGTGGATCTACAGTCTCCTAGATGGGCCTGCGGCCACTTGGGCAACGGCGCTGTTTGATGCGGGTTCCATCCAACGGCGCTGTTTGATGCGGGTTTTAAGCACCGCGCAAAATTTCTTGAACCACCTTAGAAAGACCTGGGGGATCGAGGACGACGAGGAGGCGGCCGGCCATAAACTCCGGCGTCTCTTCCAAGGGGACAGGCCATTGTCCCGGTACATAGCCGAGTTCCGGGTGCTGGCTCAGAGCACCGGCTGGAACGATATAGCCCTTAGAGGACAGTTTCGCGAGGGCCTCAACATCGAGATGCAGGAAGAAATCTCTAAGGTGGATCCCCCAGGGACTCTTGAGAGACTCATCAACCAGTGTTTACGAGCTGAAGTCCTGCTTGCCAACAAAAAACAGTGGCTCCGGGGCCAGAGTGGAAGAGCCGGAGTGAAACCTCCCGCTTCTGCCAGTGTTCAGCCACGTCCAGTATGGAGATCCCCACCGCTAGCCCCAAACCCCATGGGGAGCGAGGAGGAGCCGATGCAGTTGGGCAATGTGCGCCCCCGACTAGATGTTGCCGAAAAGGCCCGCCGCCAACGTTTGAATCTGTGTTGGTACTGCGGGATTGGGGGCCACTTCGCCAGAGAATGTCCAGCCAAAAGGAAGCCCGCCGCCCGCCTGGCGGCGGCGTCCTACGCAGAGGTGGAGGCGGCCGAGGCGGCTGGAGCAAAGCCGGCGGGGGAAGCCAGCGACCGGGCATAGAGAGTCCACAGTCCATGCCCCCGACTTAGTCCGCCGCTTCCATCAGGCCTACCCTACCAAGCCGTAGCCCCGCGACTCGAGGAGAGGGGCCCTGTTTGAGGGGGGCCTTGAGGGCGGGGATAGTGTGATGACTCATGGGCCTTGTAGTCCTGTTCCTAGTACTATTGTGGCAGACGAAGAGGAAAACATGGGATTTTCGCCGGTTCAGCAAGAGCCGGAGCCTCTTCACCTGCAGGATGTTGACGTTTGCCCTCAAGAATTCAGCCAAACAGGCCTTGGGCAGAACTCCCCCCCCCCCCGGTTTTCCAGGAGGGAAAATTATTCTAAAGATAGGGGAGCCAGGGAGGCTAATCGCAGAAGCCTGAGAATCGCTGCCAAACAAATGGCTGATTAGGTCTGCTTCCCTTGGGAAATTCTAAGGAGTCATGCATCTGGACAGAGTTGGGTTTCGCTTCTCGTTCTCTAGGGAAAGAGTTCTGTTGGCGGGAAAACGAGACCCAATATAGGTGTTTGGCGCGAGGATTTCTTTATGGAGTCAATTGATCAGCTTGAGGAGAGAGATCATGTGTGGACTTCGTAATCCCAGTTCCTTGCTTCCCGGATCAAGCTTCAAGTCTAGCCTTGTCTCACGTTTTACCACGGACTCTGTTTCATGCTTCATGTTCATCTTGCCTTCAGTCAAGGATCTAGTCGAGAATCAAGTTATTTTCCAGCCTTGTTGTCAAGCTTCATTGGACTTTAAAGACTCTGTTGTTTCCCCACACTATTGCTTGGCAAGGTGTGTGTTTCGGTCAAGTGGATTAAAACTTTGAACTCTAATATCTTATATTGGACAATACATTTCTGGACTATATTTGACCTTATCTGAAAGGTCTGCTTCTGAACTATATTCTTCACTTGTTTTTATTGATTTTATATATTTCTTTAATAAAGATATTAGATAGAGACTGGCCTCTGTGTAAGGTTATTGGTGCTCTGCAGCCAGGATCCTGACAGTGATGTATCTTTACACTTCAGGATCTACTCTAGTTCATAGCGGCCCTTCCAATTCCCAGTCTTCCTCTGATATCTGGACTGAAATCTCCATTATGATTAATGACTGACTCAAGGGATAATTTCTTTTATTTTGAAGTTATGTAAATTTTCTGTAATCATTACTTTTGTTTTCTTAATATTCAACTATAAAGCTGCCTTTGCACCTTCTTCCTTCAGTTGTTATTATAGTTCTTTCCTATTTTTCCCTAGTACTATAGCATCATCTGCATATGTTAAATTGTTCATGTTCCTTCTTCAGTCCTGCTCTGACAAGTTAAACAGAAAGAGTGATAAAATGCAGCCTTGCCTGACCCTGTTGCCAACTGAAAACTATTCAGTTTCTGAGTATTCAGTCTTAACTGTGACCTCTCGTCCTGATGACAGGATACCCATTCAGATAATTAGATTGTTTTCTTCATGATCTACACAATTAAAGGCTTTGCTATAAAGCACAGACTGATTTTCTTCTGAAATTCTTTGGTATGCTCTACTATCCAACATATGTTTACAGTATCCTCATGCCTCTTTGTCTCCTGAATCCAGCTTGAACACCTGGCATTTCTTGCTCTCTGTATGGTAAAACTTGTAAAAATTTGGACATCATTTTGCTTGCATGGAAAATAATGCAATGAATCTTTATTTTCTTCAGGATTAGAATGTATATTGAATGTTTCCAATCTGTGAGCTATTTTTGTTTATTTCTTTTCCATATTTGTTGGCAGGTTTTAGTTATAACTAGACTGCATTCTGTCTCTATAGACTGAAGCTACTGCATTATTATGCCATGTGTTCCTAGTGATTTATTTATCTTATGTGCTCTGAGTGCAGCTTCCACTTTATTTTCTAAAATTTTATAATTTCATCTTCAAATAATTCTTCTTTGAATTAACCTGTCATTCTTTTATCTTATTTATATAATTCTCTGTATTTTTCAAAAAAATTATTTCTACATGGTTATGTAATCTATTTTCCTGCCAGCCATAGAGCATCCCCATTCTTGGTTTAAATTTCCTTTTGATTTCTTAAATTTACTGGAAGAGGTCTCTGTTATATTCTGTTTCTCTGTATTGGTTGTTATAATAATTCTCTTTGTTTCTTTATACCATGGTTCCCAACCTTTGGTCCTTCAGTTGTTTTGGATTTCATCTTCCAAAAATCCCAGCCAGTTTATCAGCTGTTAAAGATTGTGGAAGTTGAAGTCCAAAACACCTGGAGGATCAAACATTGGGTACCACTGCTTTATACAAATTGCAACAATTACATTCAAAGTTCTGACCCCATTTCTGCCACCTTTTACGTTTGCTTCTTGTCTGTTTTTAATTGCTTGAAGGGTTTCATTGATCATCCATTGACACCTCTCCATCTTTTTGGCAGAAGTGGGATTTTTTTCTTTCCTCCCTGATAATGTCCCTGGCTTTAGTCTATAATTCTTTTGCCCCCCAGTCAATTAGTTTGAATAGTGCAAATCTATTTTAAGGCACCTCTAAATTCTATAGGAATGTTCTTCAAGTTGTCTTTTGGCACAGTGGTTGGCTTAATATTTCTCTTTAGCTTTACTCTAATTTTGGACAATATCATTTCATGGCCGGGTCACAATATGCCCTGATTTTGTTTGGTTGGAGAAGAGACTGAAGCTTTCAATGATGTACTCTATTTGAGTTTTATATTGTCCAGCAAGTGATGTTCATGTATACATTACATGTGTGCATTATTTACAGTTGGCTATATTCATTAGGCCTGATAGAAATTGTAATCCAGCAATATTTGGAAGGCCACTTGATTCCTATTCCTCCTCTGTGTTGACCAAATAAAGAAAACATTTGTGTGTCAAAATACAATATTCTGCTTCCCAACAAAACTTCATTTTTCTCTTTTTGCTTCCAATTTTCATAGCTTGCTCACATTCTAAGGTTCATTTGACCTTACCCAATTTTCCAACCTTTTGAGAAATCTTTTCTCATTCTTCAAATGTTTTTTTAAAATACAGATACTAAGCATGTGACTTTTATTCATTGTACTATATAGTAATCACATGGCCTGTAAGAATAGCCATCATGGTTATAGAGAATTCCATTTTTAGACCAAAGACTACAGTTTAATCAATATGGATAAGATAACAGATCTCTTAAATGATTATTCTCTGATCAGAACAAGTTGCAACTTTTCTCTGACACCTCAATATGCACAGGCAGAATATACACAGGGCTTAAGATGTGGCCTATGAAGTTTTTCAAAATCTTCCTTCCATCACATATCTTCATGTTGTGATGGGGTTGATTAATGCTATCAGTTGTCACCTTCAAAATTTTATTTTCATTGAAAAGTTGCTAATTGACAAGTTGGCTCCCACGCTGAATTCTGGCAACTTAATGGTTGCCTGGAGAATACCACTCTTTTATATAATCCAAAATCATGGCCAGTTCAATTGCAAACATTGCCAATATAATGCATTGTCATAGATTAGCAAGAACAAATTGAGGAATACCCTGAGCCATGCAGTAAAGAGCACAGTCCTTAAGCAGAAGCTTGTTGTAGCTTAAACCAATTTACAGAGAAGAGAAAAATGGGTGAGGATTCTAAAGTTAAATATTTGAGTGGAAGGGGAGTAGAACTGGTCCTGTGTCAACTGGTGGCTTCCAAAATATATGGGTAGAGGGCAGCAAACCTTTTGGGTTTCATTTCAAGCTTTAAAGAGACCTATCTCAAGAACATAGAACGTCTGGTTTCAATTCACTGCTTTTTGTTATAATGCTCATCACAGCACTCCAAAGCCCCTTCTACACTGTCCCTATATCTCATGATCTGCTTCTAAATTATCTGTTTTGAACTGGATTATATGAGGCCCCATTCACACAGCTGTATAAAATCCCACATTTTCTGCATTAAACTGGGTTATATGGCAGTGTGGACTCAGATAACCCAGTTCAAGCAGATATCTGCTTTGATATTCTGGGTTATATGACTGTGGAAGGGCCATGAGTCTCCACTGCCATATAATCTGGGATAAACTGATAATCTAGGATCAGATCCCAGGATATAAGGACAGTGTAGAAGGGACTCACAATGGTTTCTCACCTCCTCTTATTTCAATACAGCATGCTGTTAAATTGACCATGGTCCACCCTTTTGACCTAATGAGGTGCCCTTATTTAAACCATGAAGCAAATGCTTTTAGTCTTCTCCTTGCAGAAGGGTCCTCATGCTCCATGCTGAAATAGATGTGTTACTGCAGTCTTAAACTACGGTTTAGAGTGATAGCTGCCCAGGTAGAACTGTGTTTATATGACATTTTATCTTAACTTTATCCATCGAATTTTGGGCACAGTATATGAAGCTTTCTCACAGTAATAATATAACGTTCCTAAAATTGAGCTGAGTACAGTTACTGGCTAAAGGTCATGTAGTAGACGTGGAATAGCTTATACTTCGAGCTCCCCAGTGAAAGAATAAAATTAACCATCATTTGTTTATAAATAATAGACCAGTCCATACAATACAGATTTTCTTTTTCAAAGTGTTTTAAAATTTGTACTAATTTTCCAGAAAAATGTTTTTCCTTTATTGCATTTCTTCTAACTATTCATTATTCCAGGATTCAAAACCAGTAAATAAGCATTGTGTCACTGCTCCTTCTGGAGACAAGTCTTTATCCTACATTCATACTCTCAAAAAAACAACTGTTGGACCACAGTCTTCAGGACATCTTGAAAGACAAGAGGTAACTAAATATGAGTTTGTAACCATCATTGGCTAGTGGCTGTAAGAAGTGTTCCTTTGAGATTTTGTTTTGTTTTGTTTTTTACAGAGATATTTTGAATACACGGAAATTTCTGTCTATAATTATTTCAGATTAATTTAATTGTTATTTGTCAGTAGGTATTTTGGGTTTGGGACAGGGGATTGGTATTGTGCTACCTTTCCCTGTTACTTTTGAGCTGAGACACAAAGAGGAATCATTTGAAGCATAATGCTGTCTTGGTATGTTTGAGTGCTTTCAGAAGTTGCTTTGTGTATATGTCTTCAAGTTAGCTATCAACTTACTGTGATCCCATTAATTTCAAAAGGTTTCCTTAGGCAAGGAATACCTAAATGTTTTTCCCCCAATTCCTCTGAAATATAGTCTGTAGCACCTGCTATTCATTGGCAGTCTTTCATCCAAGGCCCCTTCCACACAGCTGTATAAAATCCACATTGAATTGGATTATATGGCAGTGTGGAGTCAGATAATCCAGTTCAAAGCAGATATTGTGGGTTATCTGCCTTGATATTCTGAGTTTTAAGGCTGTGTGGAAGGGCACTAAGAATAACCAGGACTGACCCTGCTTAGCTTCCAAAATCAAAGGCCCCTTCTACACTGCCAGATAATTCAGGTTATCAAAGCAGAAAATCCACATTATCTGATTTGAACTGGATTATCTTAGTCTACACTGAGATATAATCCAGTGCAAAACAGATCATGTGGATTTTATACAGCTGTGTAGAAAGGGTCAAATACTGTGTCATTCAGGTGGGCTTTTGGAAATGACCAGCTGCTGAAGAGGGGGGTTTTATTGCCAAAAACAATAGTATTTCCTTTATCAATATATCTTCAATTGCCTATTTAATTAAATACCTTTCAGATACCTGCATTTGTTATTTTTTATAATTCAGAATATCATGGAAAACTCAAGAGAGAGATATGAGGAAAATGATTCCCTTCTGGCTATCCTCAAAAAAGAACAGTATCCTTTGAGCTTGACTATAATAGACAAACTGCAGGAAGAATGCAAGGTTTTTGACAGCAGAGTTTCAGGATTTCTATCTTGGGCACAGCTGAACCACTTGCTCTTAAAACACGAAGTCCCTCTGCAATTGCCAACAGTCAAACTCCTTTTCATGAAGTTTGCAAATGCAAATGCTCAAGAATTGGTGAGTTTATGCAACATTTGTAATTGTAGCAAAAAAGGGTTATACGTAAATTGGGCCCAATGGGTATGCTTTGTTAAAAAAAATGCTTGTTTATGATTTTGCAATACAGATTATGTTTCTTAACTCTTAAAGTAATGGTAAATGTTATGTGTTGTTAACTGCCATCAAGTAAACTTTGACTCATGGTGACAGTATGAACAACCATTTCATCACCCAGGGCTTTTTTAGCATCCTAGGACACTTCCCCGTCAGTCCAGCAATGAATGGGCATGCTGCCCGTTACATGATGTCACTGGACGTCCTGCGGAAGCCCCGCCCACACCTAGAGTGGTAGTATTCTAGGAAGCTTCCCACCAAACACGGGAGCCTGATCATGTTGGAGCCAGCACGGATTCACACCGCTTCGGCAATGCTTCCTCCATGTGATTGGGAAAGTATTGCCGCAATGAAGTAGTGCGTGGGGTGACATAATTGCCCCTCATCTTTGACATTTTGCCACAGAGGCTGGTGAAACAGCACGGGGAGGAGTCCCCTATGTGATGAAGTCCTAAGAGATCTCCAAGGCACCCTGTCGTCAATAGCCCCACTCAGATATTGCAGACTCTTCACTTCACTTCACTTCATTTCTTAATTAGTCGCTCTCCACCAGAGTGCTCCGAGCGACTTACAATTTAAAATATCATTCCACAATATAAAAACATTCAACCTAAAAACATTCAACAGTAACTATTTGGCAAATTAGATCTGATATACTTAAGTGCACAACCAAACAGCCAAGTCTTGAGCGCTTTTACAAAAGGTCGCAACTCCGACATTGCTCTAATATATGGAGGCAATGAGTTCCACAGAACTGGAGCACAGGTCGAAAAGGCTCTACACCTTGTAGCTTCCAGGTGTACCTCCCTAGGGCCCAGTAAGTATAGGAGATTTTCCTGGGAGGATCGAGGTGACCACTGATGGAAAAAAGGAATGAGGCCGTCCCTAAGATATAATGGTCCTTGGCCATTTCGAGCTCTAAATGTCAGGATCAGTAAGAGATCCGATGTTCTATTGGTAGCCAATGCAGTTGTTTCAGAACTGGTGTAATATGGGATCTCATAGATGATCCCGCTAGCAGCCTGGCCATTCGGATCTTCTGGGTTTTTATCTTCAGAAGGCCGGCATATAAAGCGTTACAATAATCCAACCTAGTGGTGACTGTTGCATGGATTGCCGTTGCCAATGCTTCTGTCGAAAGGTAAGATGCCAATTTCCTTGCCTGGCGAAGATGAAAAAAGGCCTGCTTACTTATGGCAGTGATCTGGGCCTCCATCATCAGCGATGAGTCCAACACAACCCCAAGGCTTTTAACAGTAGCAGACGGAACCAGAACTTCCCCATTGAAATCAGGCAGTGACTGGATTAACTCTGGTGGCTGGCCGGGCCAGAGTATCTCAGTTTTTGCGGGATTCACTTTTAGTCTACTCGCTCGCAGCCAACTCATCACTACTTCCAAACACAGCTTAAAGTTCTCAGGAATCGTGGCTGTCCCAGGTTCGAGACGCAAGAGTAGCTGGGTATCATCTGCATACTGGTAGCACTCTATGCCAAAGCTCCGCACTAGTCCAGCAAGTGGTCGGACATAGATGTTAAATAACAGGGGCGAAAGGATAGCACCCTGGGGAACTCCACAGCAAAGGCAGGAGCTCTCAGAGCTTTGGCCTAACCACTCCACCCTCTGTCTCCTGTCCTGAAGAAACGAATTGAACCATTTAAGAGCTAAACCTCGTACATCAGGCATAGCCAATTGATGGATCAGCAAGTCATCGTCCATGGTGTCAAATGCAGCTGTAAGGTCCAAGAGTACCAATAGCGCTGATCCGCCTCGGTCTTTTCCAACCTTCATGGTAAAAGGCTTAAGGATTGGTTTATCATTGCCTTCTTCTGTGTAGTATGACAAGCATTATTCATGGTGCCACTGCTGTTATCTCTGAGGGATCCTCCTCCAGTGTTATCCTTGCTGCTGGTCATAGTGGCTTTCCGTACCTTGATTGGCTCTTTTAAATTTTATATTAAAGTCCAGAGTGAACTTAGCACCCCATTAACCTGCTACCAGAACCCAAAGTCCTCCTGCCAAAAAATAAAGGCTTAAAATGTTCCAAGATCTACCAAAGTAGTCAGGTGCTGCTATTGCTGCAACTTCAAAATTATTTCTTATTTTTATAGGTAACAAACTTGTTGGTTGTAGTTAGTTTATTTTCAAAAAACTGGATGTGTTTTGTTCAACAGGATGAGCACAGCACCTTATTCAAGCAATATTTTGCTTCATTTACTAAATGAAACCCGTAACTATTATATTACCCCAAGATATTTCACTTATACAACAAATCATCCTTTGTTACAATAATGATATAAGTTACAAAAATGCTAATTTTATATTGGGAAGAGGAATTAATAACAGTTATCTGTGACTAGATTTTACAAACCACTGTTACAGGCAGGCAGACCCAAACTCACCTTGTCTTAATTACAAGAATTATTTTAGTTTTATTTCTGTAAGAAGTGTGTTACAAAATAATTTCCATGAAGTCAGGTCAACTAATGACAGAAACCTTTTCCTAAACAGCTTTCAAAAGGTAACGTCTTTGTTTTTCTTGTAGGTAAATTATGAAAAGCTGCTCCAATTTTTAAGAGGAGTGGCAGCAAGTACAGCACAACAAACACAATCCCTTCCAGAGAAGACTGAATATGTAAAGAATCAAAGGAAAAGGTTCTGTTTTAATTTTCAACATTCTCTTTACTGTCAATAAATGAGCAATGTATTTGACAGACAAATATATATATACTCCTCTTAGTTTCCATCTGGTAAGGATCTAATAGGGGCTGTTATTATAAGCCACTCAGAGGATTCCAAATGAAAAATTGGCTCACTTATCCTCAGAAAATAATTTTATGTAGTCCTTAAGAGCACAGATTTTCTCTCCTAGCCATCCAAAATCCCTGCTAAAGAAACATGTTCTGAGTCTGCGAACACCTACTCTGCAGACTGCTGGGATGTATCAGTGGAGATTAGGCAGACTTCCTGTTAATTAACCTTGGCAAGGAACTCTAGCAAGGAGACATATGCCTTTAAAACATATATATGTGCGTGTGAGAGAGAGAGTGTGTGTTGTGATATGTGCTGCTTTCGTAACTGAAGAGTCTGAAGACTTCAAACATACCCTCTTTCTTGGGAATTAACCTCACTATACTCAATGAAACTTCCTTCAAAATAGATTATAAGTCTCTTTTAAAATAAAACACAAATATAACCGGAATGCCAGTGAACCTTGAGTGTCTATACCAGGGGTCCCCAAACTAAGGCCCGGGAGCCAGATGCGGCCCTCCAGGGTCATTTACCTGGCCCCCGCCCTCATGTATAATATAAAATGTTTATATCAGTTTTAATAATATAATATATTTTATATACTTATGATATTGATAATAATATTATCATTTTATACAATATAATAATAATAACATATAATAATATTAATTATATGTTATATATTACATATAATATTACAGTATAGTGGCATAACTCAATATAGTAATACAGTAGAGTCTCGCTTATCCAATGTAAACGGGCCGGCAGAACGTTGGATAAGCGAATATGTTGGATAATAAGGAGAGATTAAGGAAAAACCTATTAAACATCAAATTAGGTTATGATTTTACAAATTAAGCACCAAAACATCATGTTATACAACAAATTTGACAGAAAAAGTAGTTCAATACACAGTAATGTTATGTAGTAATTACTGTATTTATGAATTTAGCACCAAAATATCACGATGTATTGAAAACATAGATTACAAAAATGCGTTGGATAATCTAGAACGTTGGATAAGCGAGTGTTGGATAAGTGAGATTCTACTGTATATAATGCTAATATTGTGCTATGCTAATAATATAATATATTGTATGTACATACAGCAGCTCTGAGTTACATTTGGAGTGAGATATAAATGTAGTAAATAAATGTAGTAAATGAATAAATAATTTTAGACTGAGGCTCGCCCAGAGTCTGAAATGACTTGAAGACAGACAACAACAACAATCCTAATTAATCTGATTATCTCATTGGCCAGAAGAAGGCCCACACTTCCTATTGAAAGTCTGATAGGTTTATGTTGGTTACAATTGTTTTTATTTTTAATTATTGTATTGTTCTTTCATTGTTATTATTGTTGTTTTGCAATACAAATAAGACATGTGCAGTGTGCATAGGAATTTGTTCGGGGTTTTTTTTTTCCAAATGATAATTCGGCCCCTCAACAGTCTGAAGGATTGTGGACTGGCCCTCTGCTTTAAAAGTTTGAGGACCCCTGGTCTATACACACACATCCTCAACCAACATTTCCCATCTGGATGCATGAGAAGTCAGGGAACATTTACTGTATGAATTCACAAATATCACATATTGTCCTCTGCTTATGTTACATGATGGTATTATATGACTACATTTTTCCAAATATTTTGCAAAGTCTGGATGGTCTAAGTGATGGGTTTTGGGTATCAACGCCATAACTCTATGACTATGTAGTCAAAACAGCTTCCAATCCGAGTAAATTGTACCCAGTGGTTACAGCTTTAGAGACAATATTCTAAAGTAGAAAGAACAGAAGTGACATGAAATTATCCCCCATATTTTCCCCTAGTACAAGACCTGTATCCATGATGAATGCATCCCAAGACCTCCTTTGAATACCCAAAACAACAGATAACAGCAAATCCTTTATTTTGTTTATACTTGGGCTTTAATTCATAGTTACATGTTATTGTTTTAGATATGTTATGTATTGCTTTTATATGTATGTTCGGCATTGAATTTTTGCCATTTATTATGTTGTACACTGCTTTGAGTTCTCCCAGGGGTGAGAAAAGCAGTACAGAAATGCAATCAATCAATCAATAGAATTGCAATGGACACTCTTGGAGGCTCATATGCAATTCAAGGGGGTATTTTTGATGCAGGTAAATAAAACAATAGATATCAAATCTATGGATAAGGGGATCATACTGTAGCTTTAGTTTTTCTGTCAATATTCATCACTGTGTAGTTAAGGTATGTTGATCATGAATCTTATTACACATACTTTTGAAAAACATTTTAATAGGCAACCCATTGTTTAAGAATACTCCATGATCTCACACAGTTGATTCCTTTCTGTATCTAAAAGAATAATGTACAACAGGTGATTTCTCCCAATCTGTGCTATATTCCCCTATATCAATACTCACATCATTTACCAGAGACTGGATCTCCACAACCAGTCAATTTTCCTCCCCCTTCTTCCACTTTCCCCCTTGTTCTTGACTTCATTCAGTTGCTTCTAATTCAATTCAAAGTACAAAAGTAGTTTGCAGTTCTTTAACTCAGAGCCCTTCCAGTCAGGCCAAAATCCCAAAATGAACTGGAATTTAAAATCCCATTTCCTCTCGGGATTTAGAACATACAGGGGACAAAAAAATTCAATTTGGGGGGGGGGTTGCTAGAAGTCCTCCTCTGTAGACCTGGGACACTAGGTACCCAGCCCTCAGCCCCCATTTCCCCCCTAAACTTACTCGGGGGGAAGGGTGGGCTGAAGGTCTGCAGGCCTCTTGGATTAAGTTCCTGTCATGCCAAAATGATGCAACATGAGCTTTGGAGAGGAGAGGGCTTAGTCGGAGATGCCTGTGAAATGGAGAGAGGCCTCTCCAGTACTTTTAGGGGGGAAATGAGGGACTGGCAGGGGAGGATGGCAGTGCTATCTCTCCCCCTTGGGATCCTGGAGCCCCAAAAACCAAGAGAGCAGTGGAGATTGAATCTCAGGATTGCTTTTTGGCCATTTGGCTAAGATCAAGTGAGAGTCGATCCCCACAAACACAACACCTGCAAAGATCCAGACTTTATTGAAGTATCCAGATCATTGCAGTGTTCTTTTTTTTTTTAACCTGGGGTAATCCTGGAAGTCCATACTTACTCTGAGTTAATCTAGATTAGCCTGAGGTGTCGTTTGGACACCTCAGGCTAATCTGGAACCTATCACAGGTTTTGGGCCTGTGTAGAAGGGCCCTCAGAAAGCAGCAAAAGAGAGAAGGCAGAAGACCACTGCTGCAGCTTCTCCTAACTTGTTTTTTTTTTCCCCTTATTAATAACTTTTGCCATGTTGACCACATTTTGATGCTGCTCAGTCACACATTTCTGAATTTTCATCTCTGGCATGTCGAGGGATATGCAATTCACATTGATGTAATAGGGCTCACACAACCATAGATAGAAGTACACCTTTTAGCAAAATCCAGGTAAGTGCACCAGTGTAAATATTATTACATTAATGTAATGGTATTATTTACATTAATGTAAAGTCTCAGCAGAATTCCAGTACTGGTGTTTTATTTTCTTTCATTGTTACTTGATTTACTCACAGTCATTTTTCCATTTACTTCAGGGGGTGTTTCATTTCAAGTAAATCTCCCTCCCTGTAATTCATTTCTCATCTGTTTTGGATTTGATTGTTTATAAGGTTTTTTTTAGTATTTGTGCTTACAATAGCTACATGGTATATTTTCTTTGCCGTTGATTTGGCTTATTGTTACTTTAGGCTGGTAAACATAATGTTAAAACATATGTATGTGTTTGTTTTCTGCAGGAGGTTTTTACACCCACAAGTCTATATACTACTTATGAAGATTTGTTACAAAATGGTTAATTTTGAGAATTCTATAACAGCTGTTCCTTATGTTTGAACTAAATAAGATGGATTATTATTTATTATTAGACTGATTACTGAAAAAGACTTTATGATTCTCAGTCTGTCTATTTATACCAACTTCTGAATGATTAGGTTGCTTGTTAACTAGTTATCATTTTGTTGCTGTATCCATAAAGTAACAAAAAGTTCACTATTTAATTGGTGATCGTTTTGTTACTTGACCCTTATTATTAATCTTATCATTCAGAAGTCTGTATAAACACACAGATTGAGGATCAGAAATGATACTTGTTTGACTTTTTGGTTTCAGCCATTGTCTGTGTTTTTGACTATACATTTTCCACCATTATTTATAACATTATGATCATGTTTATGCACTATTTAATGTGTTTTGTTCAATATGAGAGTTCACCGTTTTGTTTTCTAAATACCTCTGCAGGTCTTTTTCCCTTCTGTTTTATATTTTGTTGGATGCTTACTTCTTTAGTGTGACATCTTTTAAATTATCTTAAATTGAATTGGGACCTATTTAAAGAGATACTAAATGAAGCAGTCATGTTGATTCATTCTGTCATATACTGGATCAGCACCAAAACCAACAGGTGTACGGTGATTTATGCTGCCTTATGTTTAGAAGGGAGCTCCCAGTGGCACAGCGGATTAAACCACTGAGATGCTGAACTTGCTGACCGAAAGGTCAGCGGTTCAAATCTGGGGAGTGGGTGAGCTCCCACTGTTAGCCCCAGCTTCTGAAAACCTAGCAGTTTGAAAACATGCAAATGTGAGTAGGTTGATAGGTACCACTCCAGCGGGAAGGCAACTGCACTTCGTGCAGTTATGTCAGCCCCATGATCTTGAAGGTGACTACAGACAATGCCGGCTCTTCAGCTTAGAAATGGCGATGAGCACTAACCCCCAGAGTCAGACATAACTAGACTTAATGTCAGGGGAAAACCTTTACCTTTTCCTAAGTTTAGAAGCCTCTTACCTGAAAGTGACATCTAGTTATGTTGCTAAGAGAAGTCCAAAATCTGTATTTGTAAATAGCCCCACTCTATTCTGCTTTGGACACATCTGGAGTCCTGTGTCCAGTTCAGGGCACCACAGTTTAGGAAGGATATTGACACGCTGAAACGTCTCCAGAGGAGAGCAACTAAAATGATCAATGGTTTGGAAGCCAAGCCCTATGAGGAACGACTTAGGGAGTTGGGTATGTTTAGCTTGGAAAAGAGAAGCCTGAAAGGAAACTTTATAGCCATGTTTAAATATTTGAAAAGATGTCACATTGAGGAGGGGCAAGCTTGTTTTCTGCTACTTTACAGACTAGGACATCGAGCAATGGATTCAAGTTGCAAAAAAGCAATTCCATCTAAGCATTAGGAAGAACTTCCTGACTAAAAGAGCTGTTCACCTGTGGAATGCAGTTCCAAAGTTGTGGTGGCGTCTCATTCTCTGGAAGTTTTTAAGTAGATGCTGGATGGCCATCTGTTGGAAGTGCTTTGGTTTTATTTTCCTAGATGGCAGGGGGCTGAAATTACTGCTATGTTTTCGTTTTTACAAAAGAAAAATAATTTAATTCTTCTTTTAACAAATTTTAAGCACCATGTACATATTGGAAAATAACAAATACAGTAGAGTCTCACTTATCCAACATAAACGGGCCGGCAGAATGTTGGATAAGCGAATATGTTGGATAATAAAGAGGCATTAAGGAAAAGCCTATTAAACATCAAATTAGGTTATGATTTTACAAATTAAGCACCAAAACATCATGTTATACAACAAATTTGACAGAAAAAGTAGTTCAATACGCAGTAATGCTACGCAGTAATTACTGTATTTACGAATTTAGCACCAAAATATCACGATGTATTGAAAACATTGACTACAAAAATGTGTTGGATAATCCAGAACGTTGGATAAGCGAGTGTTGGATAAGTGAGACTCTACTGTAATTCCAACAATTAAAACAGTTTATATGGTATACAGCCTTATAGCTAGAAAAAAATTCGGTGGGGGGGGGGGGGGTTGAAACTTTTTTTAGCGAATCATGAAGAGTAGTTCCATAACGCAAAATAATGTAGAAATCAGGCTTCATCAATAAACTTCAGTGGATACTCAAGACAGATAAACTTCAGTGGGCATTCATGGGGATCTGGTGAATAAAGCAGGGTTTTTTTAAAAAAACCTGAAAAAAATTTTTTTGGGGGGGAGTAGTTGACCCCCCCCCCCCCCCCCGGCTACAGCCCTGGTGTGGTGTATTTCAGTATTCCAAAAAATTTAGACATACACATCTGGTTCTTACAGTCCCATCATAAACACAACAGATTTTGAGGAAATATTGTGATAGATGTTGCATAACAGCATCAGCATAGGCTGAGATACAGGGATGGTAAGCCTCAGCAGTAGGTTTGCCAGGGGGGGAAAGCTGCAGAGGGTTTCTGTACATTAATGGATATATAGAGTCTCTCAAGGTGTTGCTTGTTACCTGGTTGTTGCACTTCCAACTGTTACCTGGTTGTGTCATCAGCAACGTTTGCTAAAATCCCCTTTTCTACACAACTGTTAAGGGTATAGGAGTCTTCTTGGCAACCTTAATCAATTGTGTGAAAGACATTTTAATGCACACAGAACAGTCTAAAGGTGAAAAGGGATCAAAACTGGATGGGCACAGCACCTGCACTATGTGAACAACTCCACAGCAAGCAATGTCACTGAAGCAGAAAGCTCAATAAGTTGTCGTTATGTGCTTTCAAGGGCTTTCTTAAATATTTATTTAGAGAAGGCTTGTCACTGCCTTCAGTTAAGGTTGAGAGAATATGACTTGCCCAGGTTTCCATGACTGAACGCTCAATGTGTTGGTTTTCAGTAAGTAGTTACAGGATTAAAACTACCAAGTAGGCAGCAACTAGACTCATCCCTTTTCCTGCATTGTGTGGAATGTATAAGTTAAAGTGACTTGAAAGCTATTTAGAAGTCTGAATATTTCAATTTTCTTTTTTAAAAGGTTCACTTCAGTTTCTTTTTCTTTTCATCATGTTAATTCAGTTGTCTTGATTAAGTCACCCGCAATTTACTTCTTAGCTGGAGTTGTACTTGGAGATTTCTGAGTCTGTCATGAGTTTTGTTTACAGAATAACTGGATTTTTTTAGTGTATTTAGAAAGAACTTATACCCTGTTTCCCCTAAAATAAGACATCCCCAGAAAATAAGACCTAGTAGAGGTTTTGCTGAATTGCTAAATATAAGGCCTCCCCCGAAAGTAAGACCTAGCAAAGTTTTTGTTTGGAAGCATGCCCAACAAACAGAACACCAGACCGTGCAGGATCGGTAAATGTACGTACCATGGATTGTTGTACATGGAAATATTGGTAGTAACAAGACATTTTTGATAGGATTCACAGTTTGTCTGGTTATACTGGTTTATGATGACAACTACTGTACAGTATATAATAAATGTTCATTTTTGTTCAACAATAAATGTGAATTCTTCTTCATGGAAAAATAAGACATCCCCTGAAAATAAGACCTAGAGCATCTTTGGGAGCAAAAATTAATATAAGACACTGTCTTATTTTCGGGGAAACACAGCAAAAGCAATGGTCAAATTGTTTTTGAAATAACCTCTCTATCATATACATTATCATTCCATAGTTCTTGGACTCCAGAAGATGCACTGCAGACTCTGAAGCAAATGCTGAAAGATCATAAAGGAGGAATGAACTTAGGAAAACTAAGGCTGGATTTTATGCAACAAGACAAATCTTTCTCAGGTCTTCTTTCACTCTCTGAGGTAATAATCAGAATCATGATTTCCTGACCATACTGTTCAGTGTGATCTCCATGTCTGTAGGAGAAATCTTCCAAGATCACTACCCCTACATGGATACTTGAAATCATATACAGTAATGAATCCTATATTTTGACTCATTGAATCACAATGGAGGCCCTAGAGAGACCCACAAACCATTCTGGGACATGGGTAAGTGAAACTGTGGATACCAAATCCATTACTAAAAGGGTCTTACTGTATGTTCAAGAAAGACTTTCTATATAGGACAGGGCTGATAACCTGTGACTTTTCAGATGTTGTTAGACTGCAGTTACCATTACTCTTGACTATTGTTTATGTTGGCCAGAAGTGATGGACAGCACAGTCAAACACACATATCAAAATATTTTAAAATATCAGTCATAAAAGAGTTAATTTAGATAATTTTCCTGTCCAGGTTATCCTTGTCATTAAAGGACATAGCTGAAAGAGATGAGAAATATGAATTGTCAAAATTTGGCACTGAAGGACAGAAATATGAACCAGTGTTGGACTGCATTCATTATACAGTGCAAATGTATCTTGTATTAGTTACACTACTTCCACATAGCCCTCCCAAAGTGATGTCACATTATTTCTGGTCTTCATTTTTGTCTATGGGTGCATCTACATTGTAGGATTAATGCAGTGTGACACCACTTTGACAGCCATGACTCGATGCCATGGAATCATGGGAGCTGTAGTTTGGTAAGGCACCATCACTCTTTGACATAGAAGCCAAAAGACCCCACACAACTACAACTCCCATGATATCTTAATACTGAGGCTTGGCAGTTAGTGATGTCCATCTAGCATTAACCCTACAGTGTAGATGTACCCTAAGTTTTGCTTGAAATCAAATGTTGGAGAGAGTTTGGGGTGTAGGAAAGCTAAACCGCTACATGGTTTTCTTGCATTTGAGAACATTGGGAGGTGGGTGGATGAGAACACCTTAAAATTAGCTTGATTTTTAAATTACGGTTAAAATGATGGGGGTTGGGAGAGGCTTAGACTAATGCCAGAGGGTTTCAGTGGACACAAAAGTGGGGTTCTGGAGCTGTATGCAACCCAGAGACTAAGTTGGCTCACCTTGCTTTAAAAATGTGGGCATTAGGCAGGTTCATGCTGAGTAAATAGGTAAAGAACAACAAAAAATATATCCTGATATAGATTTTGTGCCTCACAGGAATCAGTTTTGCAGACTACACCGTTCAAATAAAAGTTTATTGGAAAAAAGTAGTCTTCTTCTTCCAAAATATATTTTGCCCAACCTTTCAGTGTTTTGTACTTAAAAAAAAAAGATTTTAGGTACATCACGCCCACACATACAGTACTCTGGCTTGTTGTTTTTTAAAAAAAATTATGTTCAATTTCAACACATTTAAAAATGTCATTGTTGACTGACATGTTTCCTAATTAAGCTTTCTACTGACAATTTTGTAATAAATTGTGTAAAGCTAACTGGCAGCACATGTACCATGAAAGGATAGGGTAAGGAGTTGGAAATGTTACTTTTTGGACTACAGCTCCCAGAATCCCCATGCTGATTGGGGTGTTGTTGAAATTATAGTCTAACTTTTTCAAGTCATGGTAAGGAGCACCTAAAGAGAAGGAAATCTCCAACTCTGGGTGTAACCCAAATCTCTTCACTCAGAACAGACTGTGTGGGTATCTACACTGCCATAAAATGCAGTTTGCAGTACATTGCAGCCAGTGCAGACTCATATAACGTAGCTGAACTGCATTATATGGGCCTACACTGACCATATAATGCAGTTTTAAACTGCATTATATAGCAGTGCAGTTGGGGCATAAGTTTCCAAGGGAATTTGGCTATTCATTATAGTACGAGGCTCTTCCACACTACTATGATTCCTCACTTAAATTATCATGCCTACTCTCCCTTCAGGAGAGATAAGGCAGGGTATAAATATAACAGCAGCAGCAGCAGGAGCAAGGAATTCTGGAATTTGTAATTTGATGAGGCAAGAGAGAATTTTCTGACTGAGAAGTCTACCTCTCCCTAAACTGCAAATCCCAGGATTTCATAAAATGGAGCTATGGAATTGTAGCACTACAATTGTGTAGTGTATTAATTGCATCTCCTTCACAAATAGGTCTAAGACCCTGCAAACTGATTTGCACTCCTCTTAGGTTAATGAAAACCAGCACACTCAGCATTCAAATCAATTGGACTTTTTAATTAACTGGAAAGACAATGTCATTTGTCAAATCTTCAAAATGTCTATGTCTCCTTGCAGCTTAACTGCAGTCCTTGGAGGGTTGAGTTTTCCACCAGCAGTGTATTTTTATGAGCTAAATTGTGGGATACTAAGCATTTTGTTGGCCTTGGATACACAATTCATACCGCAAGCCACCATAGAGGCCAGAAAACATACAACAACTCCACCTATGAGTATTCCTTGCCTAATAAATGGGGCTGACATATATTAATGAGTGACTTGAAGGTGCACACATGGAGAGATTTGCAAAATGCTTGCATCTGGTGCAGAAATGAAGAGACTAAGATTTTACAAGTGTGAATATTATAATTAGAAAGTTTTGAGAATTGGTTAAAGAGAAGGGAGGACAGATTGAAAAGAGCAAAGAAGTGAAAAAGGTAGTGTTACCAGGCACAGGGAAAAATATGTGTGTAAAAAATGAAGAAACATCAAAATGACTTGGAAGAGATGGGAGGGGGAAGCACAGGAGAATTGTTTTGCAAGTTTCGAAAACAGGATTGTTTTGGAACAGAGAGGAATATTGAGGCACTGAATCAAAGGGTAGAGCTGGAAGGGAGAAGTGAAGAAAAGTGGGAAAGGTTTGGTTTGTGTGTGTGTGTGTTTACTTCAGTCTACTCTGGTCAACTACAGACCAGTCAAGGTGGTATTTGCACCTGGTAGCATACTCTGTAGTTTAAACTATTGCATTCTAGTTTCCTCATCTCTAGTTTCTTATTGGAATACAGATACAAGAGATTTTTGGGGCACTGAGCCTCAATAGAAGGAACTGCTATAATTGGGATATATGGATCAACACAGTTGCTGCCTTTTTGGACTCCCCTTGGGGGTATAATTATAGTGCCTTTCACAATCATTTGCCACCACACATCTGCAAACTGGTCGTGTTTATAAATGAAATTCGTTTTATCTTCAGATTGACATGATTTGCCATATGAATGGGTTACCTCTCTATCCTGGTATGTTAGGAGTTTTGGCTGTCACCTATGATTTGAGCAGAAGAGACAGAATACTGTGAGTTTTAACATTTTTTCCTTTCTGTACTTTACGTTTGCATCTTGATCTTATGCAACAGCTCAAAATATGGAACTACAATTAGTGGCCTATGCTGTAGGAAACTAAGCTGATTCCTGTGGAACTGATTTATTTTGTTCAAATTTTGCTATTTTTCTGATAACTAGCATTCTTTCCCTTACTTTTTAAAAAAGTTCGATGTAAACCTGGTGCTTACAGGCCAAAAAGACTAAAACAATGTCATATGAGAGCTAGGAAAAGAAGAACATGATTTCATCTTGTTTCTATTAAGTCTTTATAGTGGCCTTTATAGAGCATTAATGTACAATGCCTAAGGTAAGGATGCAATTTGTTCCTAAGCAACAAGTAACTTTAGCAATTTTCTTCCATTGCTAGAAACTTGTCCTAAACGGTGAAGTTTGAGTTGATTCTGTATACAATGTGTGTGGGGCATTTGTACACAGAAAGCAGTATTTTCTGTGTAGGAAATAGCAGCCTACCAAAAAAATGTTGTTTTCTCCACAAAACTAGCCAGATCTTAATTTTGTGCAGAATCCATCCCAAAATGCAAAGAATTCCAAACAGCTAAGAAACATATTTTATCCATTTGAAAATATTTTGGAATATTTTTTCTATTCCCATCTTGGGGATATAGAGAATAATTGAAATTCCTTCCTGATGAAAGAGTGTTCATGGTCACACATCAAGACATCATATTATGAAAATGATTGACCACTGGATGAATTTTTTTGTACTTCTTAAAATATTTATGAAACAAACAATGCCTCAAAAGTTGAGGAGGGTTCACGGGTGCACACACAAGTCCTACCCTGTTCATCCCCATTTGCGAGTGCTGCTTAGTCTCTGATCTTTCTATCTTGAGATAGGTGATCTGAATGGAACATTGGTTTGCATTCATTTGAATATGCTGTTGGCTATGCTGCCTAAACAAAGTTGCTGATAATATGCATTCAAGTGAGCATACTATAGATTTTCTCCATTAACATAGGGTGTTCATAGCTGAGGGGACAAGGATCTTGGTAGTTACATTTACTTGTGCTCTCATGTGGCCTCCCCACTTAAGATTCCACATGACCAAATGGGATAGTGTGCACAACTCTGGTCACATTCAACTACCAATGACATGAGTATCAGCAAATGTTATTTCCATGGCTTTGTCTAGTCTTTAGTATCAAAATGGTTAAATATAACAAAAGCACCTCTGAGTAGTCCTTGCCTAGGAAAACTCTATGAATTTTGTGGGGTCTCCAAAATTTAATAGATAATCTGAAGGCACTTATACACACACCACACATGCAAACACTATCTCATGAAATCCTGACTTTACTTTCATTACTCATGACTCACTGAACTAGGTTTAGACTAAGCTATGGTCTGCCAATGTAACATCATATGCAAATATACTTTGGTGGTACTGATGACAATTGTATTGCAATACATTTTCAGAAAGTGCCTTTTTGTCAAAAAATATGCCTGCTGCACCCTTCCAAATTGCTTAGGCTGGATCTATACTGCCCTATAACCCAGGATATGATCCCAGATTATCTGCTTTGAACTGGATTATATGAGTTTACACCACCAGATAAGCAGATAATCTGGAATCAGATCCTGGTATATAGAGCAATGTAGATCCAGTCTGAGTCTGTATATCAGGCCTTTTGTAGTCTTGGTTTTACATTGCCTTGATCTGATCATGCCACTATCATATCTATGATCTCTCATTGTAAAACTGAACATAAAGTAAATAAATATGTGCTATCTTAGCTAAAGCTGTGTCAAAAACAAGCATAAGAAAAAAATTAACAAAGTTAACCATACATTTATCTTTAAAGTTTTCTTAAAATTTAGTTTAAAATACGATTCTGTGTATGTATGCCAGTGCATTCTGTGTTCTAATAAAAATTCCCACTCTGAGTGAAACTCCTAAGTAATTAGCTAGGTTTCTGTTCTGAGCCACTTTGTGATTAAATGTGCTTAAGATCAATAAAACTTCATGAGCGATTGCATTTGTGCAAGATTAATCCCATTGTACTGTTTATACTGCCAAAGAAAGAGAATAGGTCATAGCAAGATAAATGGAAGAAGAAGAAGAGGAAGCCATTGGATTTCTTTGCCCATTTTTATCACATGCAAACAAGGGAGTTATAAAAACAATTAGAATTAACTATTAAAGCACAATTCCTTTAAATGTCATGCAGTCTTTCCTCTGCTCTACATACACTATATATTTGTGAATAAGTTGACATCATGTCGAGGCTAGATTTAGGGCCAATATGGATTTTGATATGATACATGGATAACAATGGTCACCACACACATGTTGATGCTTCAAATGTTATACCTGTTTCTGGGTATATTTGATCTGCTGATTCTAAAGATGGCAACACTTTCACCTATCAACTTTAGTTTTTGAGATACGGAGCATATGCAATATACCAGTTTTCATCTGTTTGACCATAAAAAATCGTGATAAGTATATCTAAAAAACTAGAGTTGATGCGGTCCAACCAATGCTATTTTCTGAATCAGCACCCCAAATAGCCACAGGAACAGGCCTAAAAACCAAGACACCAAGAATTTTGTTTTGGTTGGGCTGCATAATTTAATGATTATTCTATGAAGTGGGGGAAATACTAATGCTGTCTCAGAAGCCAGCTGTTCCTGGCTTCTGCTGCTGTTTTCTTGTTCGGGTGTTCAAAAAGACCAGAAATGGCACTACAATGTCATCATTCCTGTACTTTCCCGTCCTCCCTCCCTCCCTTTCTCTTAAAAATGTGAGGAATAAGAGGGAATTACCCAGTGGTCCCATGGGCTTTGGCTTACTGTCTATGGCACTAAAGTACACAGAAATCTATAATACGTGTAAAGATACAGTTGTCCTATTATGAACTAATATACAGAATAAAACAATGGTAACAGACAAATTATAATCCTTACAGGCGCATGAGTACTGTCAATGGCAGTCATCTAGGATCCCAACCAAAAATGATGGGGACAACAGGAGATTTGAACTGGTGATGTGTTTGTTCTGTGTTTGACCTTTTGATCCACACTTAACCCATGTGAATAGAACTGCTTACCCAACATGACCATTTCCATGTTCTCAGGGAGTTGGAAGGGACCAACAGGGATACACTCAGGCATTTCCTTGTAACAGGACATGCTGAAAGAACAGCAACAACAAGAGCCTCCTGAACAGCATTGGGGGTCCCTGCAATATGCCTTTCACGGTGTCTTTAGCTACAGGAAAATAGTCACCACCACACTGATCCCTTCAATTGTCTAAAAACATGGAAATGGTGCTAGTGGATTTGAGGGTCATAGCTCATTGTGCATGCATATCTCCTGATGCAGCATTTAAGCCAATATGTTCAGTTCTAGGATGTTTCTTCCTATAGGTGGAACTCATTTGTGGAGTTTCTGAAGAAAGTCCAGTCTGGGATAGACTCTGCATCACTTTTTTCTAAAAGTAAGTTATGCAATCTCCATTTCTGGGCACATGCCCACTCATTACAAGATGGAAATAACATTTTCATGTACCTGTAACCTACCTGCATATACAGGTAGGTTAATAAGCATTCCTCTTTTTATTTTTTTTTAGAATAACAAGATAAGTGGTGTTCTTGATTTGAAGCAATGTGAACTTCATATGTAGTTATTGAAACATTTCTCAAGAAGGGTAATGGTGGTTTCTATACATTGGAAATTGATATACGGAAGATCAGAAACACAATATGAGAGAATAGCTAAACATTCATTTTAGGCAGAATGATTTTCACTTAGTGCCAGAAGTTAAAACAAACAAACAAACAATGTTTGTACGTGTCTCTATGCTATATTTATTTGACACCATTGATTCACATATGAAGGACAAAAAAGCTTTAGGCAGAGCAGAAAAGGGATTGTTTACCTTTCAAAAAATGATTTTTCTGCATATTTAAGCATGAACCAGAATTAATGATATATCCATTTTTTCTTTTTCATTTGTTTACAAGTAATTATCATAACCACCTTTATACAGACCACATATATGTGATATAAATAAGCAACCTTACTTTTAAAAACCAGCAGTATTGATGAAAGTTGCCAAGTTAACTATGTATGAAATATAGACTCACAACCTGTCTTGCCAACAAGATATCCATAATGCCTGTTGAATAGTGCATCCCATTTGTATATTCCAAGTTATGGAGGTGAAGTGTGGCCAACATTTATCATTGGCTGTATTAGCAATTATGTGTTGCACTATTGATAAAACTAGCTTGATCTTTCTGATATTCAACATTTCCTTAGCCTGAAGTCAGAAATTAGCAACAGTTCTGATAAACAGCTTACTTTAAAGCAGAACATCTGGAGTGAGTAGAAGGCATAAAACTCCAATTTTGCTTATCCTTAAAGTCATAGGAAGTGGTCTTCCAGTCCAGAGTTAATTACAAATCCTAGGGGCTTCCTGCACCACCACTTCATGGAAGATTGATATGCCGTAATGGCCAGGGTCTTTTGCTTACATCTTGAATTAAGACAGGTTAGAGGACCTATTCTGAGTCCTACTGAATCATATGTATCTGAAAGCAAAAGTGATGTTGCAGTCATTTCTGACTGCTTTAACATAAATGCTTTTTGAGATATTTCTGGGTGGCCTCCATAAAACTGTAAAATAAAACCACACATTTTGTAGCATTTTGGACCTGGAAATTGTTTGTTCCCCAGCCTATGTTTTGGGGGCTGGGGGCTGGGGGAAGGAAGATAATGTCACACTAGAACCTCGTAGGCCTCTTGCCTTCCCCTCCCTCCATGCTAGGGATTTTCAATGAAGTTTCAATTCCCTGAAATTCACAGCCCTTAAAAGGGCACTTCTGGGGGCATTTAATATTTTCTTAGTCCAAATCCACTTTTAATATGCACTGAATGGCTAGCGCTACTAGCAAAATGAGACACAAAGCAGAAATATTTTTGAATAGAACAATAGTGGCTCTATAAGACCTCTTAATCATATGTTCATTGCATATACAATAGTTAAAAAGATTGTGCAATGAATATGAAGAAGCAGAGATGGTTGCCTATTCAGTGAAAATGTCATCCATGCCACACAATAATGGTTTTAAAAAGCCACAACTTTATTTGGTTACAGCCCAGAGCAATCTGAATGAGGCTTGTTCAGCCTGGCCTTAAATAAACCTTCACTTGATGGGAAAGGGAACAACATTTGGGCATCTCTGGCCAGGTGAATGTGCCCTGTGCCAGTCAATGAACGCACAGCTAACACTGGCCAGAGAGATGAAGTCATCCATTAAAGCTAAAGATGCATTTATTCTTGTGCATTCTTGTATTTATTCAGGCACCCAGACAACTTTGTTTTATGGAATTGTCCATAAATAATACTATTAACAATGATAATAAAACTGAGATGGACCAATTATCTCTAGCCCATTTCAGTCCACTATTCTTTCTCCAATGTATTCACCAGAGATCATCACCAGGGTCTATTTTTTTCCTCTCCCCCAGTTTTTAACTAGACACTAGGAATGTGCATAATTTTTGAAATTCTGTAAGTTGTAAATAAATTAGTTAAATCCATACTTCCAAAATGATATTCCATATATAGGCATAAGCCCACACCAAATATTTAAGAATCAAAACTTACTATATTGCCCAATCAGATGCCTCTTGGATCTCTTCACACATACCTGATTTCTGTGACTGTGACAATATCTTTTTCTCTTCAGCCACAGAGCCCAATGGCTCCCATCATACTCCAGAGAACTACTTCCAGGGCGGGTTTGTGGCTGAAATGCCATCACCATTTTTTCAGTGGACAACAACAGTCTTTTCATAAGGAAAGATGGGTTGAGTCGCCGAAAACAGGAATCCACCCTTGTGGTGAGGCAGGGGGGAAGCCACAATGAAATGGGCATAGTGTGGAAGGTCCAGACGCCCACCAGGATGCAGCAATTCACATAAATTTCAATGGTGTGTGACAATAACTACTTCCCTGATTGCAGTTGCCAGAAAGTGGCAGCATGAAGAATCTATTTAGCAATAACATTGAACATAGATGTGTTCTATGTCAGCATTTCTCATGGCTAATATGACCCTGGTTCCAAAAAGGAAGATATTCCAGCTGGATATTCCTGTGGAGCTGTTTGAGAGCTTCATCCATCCTTGGACACTTACCTTGCTATAGAAGATCTATGAAGTACACTGTAATATTGCCCTGATCTTTGTTGGATCCTGGAGGCATTACAATACATCTGTTAAAAAGAATTGGATTTGTACTGAGATTTATAGAATGTTAGCTATTTTTTTTTAAGTGAAAGGAATAATGGATGTGAGACACTCACATAGTGCATTAATCTGTCTTTAGAAAGCTCTCTGGGATGCTTAATATTCAAGAGGTGACACAGTAGACAGGGAGCCAATTGCAATCATTGCTGCAGTGACTGATCAGGATGCAACAGTTGGCCTTGAACTTTAACCATCTGGCTGCAGGGAAACCAGCTGTCTTTTCCAGCTAGAAATATTATTCGTTCCTGGCACTGAATTCATCTTTCTTATCACTTAATTTTATGCCCCACAATCTGGCCACCCATCCATAATTTATTTGGAGCAAATGTCCAAGCATTGTGGATGGCAAATTACAGGACTCAGCTAAAGGGTCAAACAACCTAGGACTTGACATATACAAACTAATGCTGGGAGAGTACAGGAATGGGTTTCACCTAACATCAGGGGTAAAAGAGACAAATATTTCTGAAGATGTCAGCCTACAGCATTTGCAACAGATCTCAAACCACCATATGTATAGAGAGGTACTCTTTCACATTAATCATCTATATTGAGTTACATATATACTAGATTGGATGACAATTGCAATCACAGGGTGAGATGCTCAGTTCAAATAACACATGAGACCCAAATTTTATGGGATAGCAAAGACCACAATCTTTATTGGTTACAGCTGATAATAAGGGTTGGCAACTACACATGGGTCCTGGATCACCGCATCAGTCAGTCCACCTCCTGACTGTTGACTGCAATAATCCATTATTACTTGTTAGAGGCAACCAAGGCCTGTTGCCTCTACTTCTACTCTTGTCACTAATGGGGGGATGCAGCTGCAAATCCAGACCGCCCAGAGCACACCCCCACTGGTCCCTGTAGGGACTTCTTATACCATACTCGTTGTTGGGAGGGCCCATGTTAACCAAAAAAAAAAAGCATGGGGAAATAAACATTTCTAAGGGAGGGTGGGATGAAAGCTCGAAGGCAACATCAAGGAGAGGTCCCGGCAATCACCTTATATTTCTGACTGGTAGACCTGAGAGGAGCAGTCTTCCCTCAAGTCCACCTCTATCCATCAGATTGAATTTACAGGTTCAAACTGATTGGCTACCTTTCCCACTCTCCCCTCTCGGGCTTCCCAACTCAGAGCCTGCTGGGAAGGAGGGGAGCCATGTCAGGGGGAGAAAATGATTGCTGGACTTTATACCCAGCCTGGACAGCAACTGCCTTGCCCGGTAAGGAGGAGGATTTATTCTAATTTTGTCTTTGGGTTTCACATTGAAAGAACAAGAGAATATTTTGCTCCTTCATAATGATTACCTACAAGTAACTGATTTCAGAGAAATGATAACTGTTTTCTTCCAGTTAGGTAAACAAAATGCTCACAGTTGTTTTTATCTTAGGAAGCAATAAGGAGAAAGGTGAAGATAATAATCAGGTATTGTCAAAATTATATGGATAAATCTGTGGATCTTTAATAAAGTCTTGATTTGTACAGAGGATTGCAATCATATAAAATATCACTTTAGAACTTGAAAATATTTTAAGGCTACAACATTAAAGAGTCTCGCAGCCAGCTTGACCATTGACTAGGTTGGTGGGAAGATTCTGGGAACTTCAGTACAAAAAGAAACTCTTACAAATTCTAGTCTGTCCTGTTTCTCTAAAGTGGGATGGAAAGCTGCCCAAATGTGAACTTTATGATGATGTCATTTTTTTCCTGTGAAGAAGGGCAACAAACATCACAAAGATCTTTCCACCGAACCTTGGGAGGAAATGAATCCTAACACATCTGATTCCAGTGATTTTGAGAAACGAGATGCCTGGATAGACCGCTTTGGAAAATTGGAGAAAGCTCTTTATTTGTCTGATGTCAAAAATACAGGTAGTGGATAGTGGATAGATGCAACAAGAATTCTCATTTGTAGATTTTGTATTTTGCTTTTAGGTCATATTTATGTTGACAATGAGTGATAGCCTATGATGATTCATGTCAATTGCATATTCAGCTAATATAAATTTGGGGGGGGGGGGGATTAGTCAGCATGAAATTATCAGAGATTATAGACATTATTGCTGGTGTTAGTTCACCGAAACTTCTTAAACATGGATGATATCTGGGGGAATAATGAACCCAATATTAACATGCTGCTCTGCTCTTTCCATGTAATTGTGGATGTTGACTGCCCTCTGCATAACAACCATAACTACCAATGATACTGTATTGAGTAATAAAAGGCCACAACTTTAAATGATTACAAGTTATTAGGGTTGACATCCAATTGGGTCTTGGATTCCTTCCCGCTGGCATGTTTGCTATTGGGATAATACTGTTTGACCTTGAGACAATTATTGGGATGCTCCAGCTACACTCTGGCTCAAGATATAACTAAATAGGATGTGGTGTAACTACTCTGCCTGGGTGTTCCTGGCTGCACTGCATTTGATAGTCAGGGTTCCCCCATTTGGGAACTATGTACAACTGCCAGTGCCCACCTACACTGGTAAATAACTGGATCTGGGAACCATACAAATACCCCATCAGTTGTAACAATTCAGAAAACACAATTTCATACAGGGAAAGTAGGGTGGGACAAAGTTCCCCTTAGGCTGGCTGCATCCCTCCCATGATCTAGCTATTTAAGCCTGCTGTTCTTGCCAGGCATTTTAGCCAATGCAAATACAACAAGGTTGCATCTGACCAGCTTTTTTTGGGGGGGGGGGGGGTGAGGGCAGCTCCCATACTGCAAAGGATTGCTGAGAGTTGTCATATGCTACCTGGCTGCCTCACCCTTTCTCCTGGGAACCAAGGTGGCTGTTAAAAACTGACACCATCTTTACCAAAATTATTTTGCTGTTACATAAGAATTTATGGGGTATTGATTGCACTTTCAGTATTGCAAGTCAAAATCTGATCACTGCATGAAATCCTAGTTTAAAGTGGAATCAGTATCCATTTCTGACAACATCCTTGTTCAGATGTTAGTTTCCATATGATTCAGAATGTATTGTGAGAGACAGGAAGTGGTGGAAAGGTTGTAATTTCTGCTTCACTCCTTTTATTGTATTGCTATTGCTATCAGCAACATCATCACATTGTAAATGCATGAAAGAAAAATTGCTGAACACATCTAGGTTGTTTTTATGAGAGAGAACCCAGAACATGCAAAATTAGAGGGGTTTAAAACAACACTGGTGAGGCCAACAACAGGCAGGCCTGTAGCCGGAAAAAAAATTAGGGGGTGGAAGCATTTGAAACAATGTTTATTTTTTAGCAAATCATGAAGAGGAGGTCCAGAGCACAAAATATAAATTTTATAACTCATTCTATATTTTATATAGGCTTAATTAAATCAAATTTCTATTTTAGCTACAAAGTTTCAAGTCTAAAAAACCTGGAAATGACTCTTAATTGGTAATTTAGTGGTTACAAAAGAATACCATAGTGCCTGTTGGAAACACTTGAAAATTATGTCAATACCCTTTGATGGAAATCAGGCTCCAACTATTAACTTCAGTGGACACTCAGGAATGCAAGTCAAATTAGTCTTTCTTGCCCCATTGTGCTTCTTATGCATGATTTCAAACATTTAAGAGTTGAAAACAACCTTTCATTTGTAGCTGGCAATGTTGTAGAAATCTAAAGAAAGATCTTCACATTTGGCGAAAACTGTATCACAGGCAAGGTATGCTTCCAGTATGTTTGATGGTTTTTTCTGCAGGTGTAATTTTTTTTTCCATTTTCTATACCACAAGTCAAACTCTTCAGATACTGTGTCAGTATCTTAAAGGCATTCATTGTAAAGTTGGATTTTAAATCACCATAATTAATAGGGAGGAACACTTGCAGTTCCTGAACTACTTCCCTGTGCCTTGTAAACTTTTCTTGAAGCTGACTGCAGAAAAAATCATATAGTATTCCATTGGTGTTGGTGAAGTTGTCTGGATGTTGCTTTTATAAGTCTGCCATGAACATATACAAGGAATCCTAAGTTCTCCACCCATAGACTCCACCCCTGATCTTGCTGTGTCAAAGATCTCCTGAAATTCTTTCACAAATTCTGTGTACATCTCCCTGGCTTTTTCTAAGAGACTGTCAACATGTTGCAGACTACATAAAATGTCCATATCAGCTCTTTGTAATGTTTTTCTAAGCTGAAAGGATGATGACAGAAGTTTTCTTAGAATGTGTATGGTTACCACAAATTAAAAATTCAGAATATTTGGACTATCTTGTCACCACAAATGTCTATTAGTTCATTCTGTATTTGAGGACATTTATTGTGCCGTTTCAGGTCAGTGTTTCCTGATCTGGCATGGTATCTCAACAAGATCCTGAAATTTCCATCATTGTGTAAAGGTTCACAACTAATAGTTTCTGAAAAGCCAGTTCTTGTTGGCCACAAAGGACAATAATTTCCACAATCAGCAGAAGTTTATGTCTCTTTTCTTCTACTTTCTTCTTATTTTCTTTATCATGATGAAGGATTAGTGCTTGAAGTTCAGGAGGAACATTTTTGTTGCTTCTCATAGACTTAGCATGGGGATTTGGTTAACCAGTTACAATCCACGAGTAAACCAGTTTTTTTTTTCACCTGAATATGAGGGGGGTGAACCTGTAAACCCCCCCCCCTTGGCTATGGGCTTGACAACAGGCCCTCCCACCTCCCTCCCAGTGGTCATATTGAGACTAATAACACCTGGTGTAGGCTTAAAAGGTTTGCTGTAAATTGGGGGGGGGGGGGGGTAAAGCCTTATAGTGAAGAGGAAAAGGGAGCACTGAATTTGTTCCTGTGTCAGCAAGCTATGCTTTGGCATGAAGTTTAAATTAGAGCTTAATCTGGGGATTACAAATTCCTCCAACAAGAATTTGATTTATTTTCTTAATATTTAAGTCTGTTATTGTGTAAATGAGAAAATTTTCTTTCTTTCTCTCTCTTTGAATAAATCAATGCAGGCAAGTTGGAAAAAGAGAAAGCCAAGCGCTTGATCCATAACTACAATCAAATTTATGACCTGTGCCTTAGCCCACTAAAAATTGATAAAGCATTTCGACCTTTCCGTCCTGGACAAGACATGGCACTGGAACCTCTACTACAATACTTGAAGGAGCTCTAAAAATCTGTACAACTAATATGATAATCATGAGTGTACTTGTCCATGTTTCAGTTCTATTTATCCACTGCTAGTCATGCAATATATGCATACCTCTCCCCATCATTAAGCCTTTATTTTCAAATGAGAGGGGGGAAAAGTCACACAGATAATACACAATGGATGGAATTCTGTTAAAGACATATATATATATATACAAAAGTATCCCTTAGACATGCCCTTTTCCAATGCTTCTTAACTAACAGTAGTTTGGAGGGTACTTGCAACTCTTTGAAGGAGCAATCTGAAAATGTAAATGCAACAGTGGAATATCTAGGTGACATATAATGGTCATGGGGGAGTAAAACCTTACTTTGAGATCTCAGATCTTTTAATTGCATGTAAGCTGCCTTGGATCTCAAGCAACAAGAAAGGCATGATATCAATTAATACATTAAGTAATTAACACAGAGTTGATAGTGCCTACATTGTAGAGCAGTTGGGTGGAGGGATGTCAGTAATTATATACAATAAAAGAGATGTGACATGATTATATACAATAAAAGAGATGCCTACATGATTTGAGAAATAAATATGACTAAAATCCTGTTTGCTAGGCCCAACCAGTGTAGACCCATTCACTGAACTGTTGAATGGGAATTTGACATATAGCAAATCTCATTGATTATAGTCACTATTCAGGTTAAACAACAGAATAGAGACTCGCATCTACCTCAAACACTAATGATTTTGTGGCACTTTAAAAGCATAGGCTGTGATTTTGAATGATTTGCATAGCTGTGTAACCACCTTAACTGTATAGCTAACCAGTGTCCCCCAGCATCACCTGCTCAATTGGTAGGCAGCAGTCATTGGGAGCAACAGGGGTCTATTCCCTTGCTAATTGGGAAGCTGCTGATTGATATTTCCAGCTCCTAACATGAGAAACAGGATCTTTGTTCCTTTGTATAAAACGGAGTTTCTCAAACTGTGCTCCTCCAGATGTTTTGGCCTTCAGCTCCCACAATTCCTAACAGCTGGTTAGCTGGCTGGAATTTCTGGGACCAGAAGTCCATAGAATATAGAGTTGGAAAAGACCTTATGGGCCATCCAGTCCAACCCCCTGCCAGGAAGCAGGATAATCGCATTCAAAGCACCCCTGACAGATGGCTATCCAGCCTTTGCTTAAAAGCCTCTAAAGAAGTCTAAAACACCTGGAGGAGCACAGTTTGAGAAACACTGGTATAAAGGATTGCTCATGGGATGGGGGTTGAAATGTCAGTCAAGTCCTTCTCGACAGGGGAATGGACACCTGCTCTCAGTGTGGTTTCTGCCCAATAAGGGAGAATCATGGGTGTGCCGTCGCGCCTGGGGCTGTAAACTCTTAGTGAAAGAGGCATGGACGTGACATCTTTCCCCAGGGGATTGCTTCTTGCCCTCCTTTAGGGAAACTGGAACTCCCAAGGACCAAAACACTGTAGATAACTCAAAAACTGGGTTTATTCTTCACAAAGGGGGTAAAAGAAAATATACATTACAGTCTTTGGTTGTTTAAGTCCATGAAGCTTGTCCAGATCCCTCTTTCTCTGGCTGTGAATGCCGGAGCAAACTCAGCCTCAGTCCAATGACCTATATCTGAAGACAAGAGTCTTCCTCTGTTGCCAAAGGACTGATGTGAAGGCGCTTGAGACTCCTCAACGTTGTTCAGGTTGGCCCTGAACATGAAGTGTGAGTCCCAAGGGTAAGAACCTCAGAATTGGTGCTGAGAGGTAACTTTTGAAGGGCTTTTAGCGCCAAGTCTCTCTCTCACGTCCATCCGATATAGAGCTTGCTGGTGGAATGAAAAGGAGGAAACACAGTCCTATTCCAGGAAGAGGTGGAGCCAAACAGTTTTGCTGAGTGAGCAATATAGGTACAAACAACATTGATTGACAGATATAAATAACCAATCCAACTACATTTACAGGGTAAGGGCAAAATCAGGCATGATACAGCAATTCAAATCTTGAAACTTATAGTTTGACATATAAATGGCGCCACTCGCGCCGTCACAATGGGACTTTATGGTAACACTGTATTTCCTTAGTGAGCGAACACATAGGGATCCCTAGTGAATACATAAGGATTGTGAATATGAATGAGTCATAAATGTATAATTCTAGTTTAATGAATTCCAACCATGGACTTTGTTATAAATGTAGAATTCTATAGATCCTCAACAATGAAATACTTATTCAAAGTAACTTTAAATTTTACAGATCAATCTTTCTCCAACCAGCCCCATTTTTGGAAATGAAGTTTTTCCATCTGTTTGTCTTGCTTTCCCATCTGTTGCTGAAGACTTATAGTTTTGTTCAATATGTTTACAAGTGTTGGTTTTTAAAAGCAATTCTAATATTGAATGGTTTGCTTCTTCAAAGATCAATTGGATAGATAGAATTCTAAAGAAAAAATGTTTCTAAATTGTGAACCAGATGGATGAAATAATTGGGCACAGAAAAAGGTGAATGTAGATGAAAGTACAGGAAGAGAGTGGCATTAATATTTTAAAACAATGCTAACTTAAATCAGTAGTACTTATTCTCCTCTGTTCAGCACTACATAATAAAAATGGCTTACTCACCTTACTAAAGATGCTGATTTAACTGTTACGGCTTTATTCCATCAATAGAACAATAGCAATTGTTTTGTAAATGAATTAAGAGATGGGGGACATACCGTTAGAGATAAATATTTGTCAGACATCATTAAAGGCAACGCAATAGAGTGTAAGTTTTATTTTAAAAGTGCACACTGTTTTGTCTCAATCAGTACTACTACATTGCTAGTCTACAAATTATTAGCTATCAATCTGCAGGAAAGAAAGAAACCATAGTAGACAAAAGGTACAAATATCGTGCTATTTTATGGCATATTGGTAATCCCTGCCAATTTAGCACCTCACATAGATTCAAAACCATTGCTTTAGATTGCAATTGCTCTCTGTGTTTGATATGTAACTTTAAACCAGGAGTCACCAAATTCTTTAAGTGGAGAGCCGGTACATGATCCCTCTAACTGGTGGGGGGCGGACTTTAATTATGTGTGGGTGCGCACATGCCATATATGTGTCGGCTTTGATCACATGCATGCACACATCAGTTATACCACACATACGCCAACACACATACACGCTTCCACTCAGGGCCGGTTGAACATATGAGGCTGGTTAAGCGGCGCCCTCGGGCGCTGGCCGCTAGGGGCGGTGTCAAGGCGTCGACAGCGGCCCGTAGCGCCACTGATGCCGCCGCGCCGCCGCTGTTGGTGCGGGGCTTCGATCCCTCGCGCCCACGCCAAACTGCACAGCACAGATCGGCCATTTTTCCCTTAGTTCCTAGACGCAGGCGCAGATCACCCGGGCAATCGGCGGCCGCGTCCAGGAAGTAAGGGCAAAATGGCCTATCTGAGCTGTGAGCATGCACAGAGCACAGATAGGCCATTTTGCCCTTAGTCTAGGAAGTAAGGGCAAAATGGCCTATCTGTGCTCTGCGCATGCGCACAGCACAGATAGGCCATTTTGCCCTTACTTCCTGGACGCGGCCGCCGATCGCCCGGGCCATCGGCGGCCGCGTCCAGGAACTAAGGGAGAATTGGGCGATCTGTGCTCTGCGCGTGCACACAGCACAGATCGGCCAATTCTCCCTTACTTCCTGGATGCGGCCGCTGATCGCCCGGGTGATCGGTGGCCGCGTCCAGGAAGTAAGGGCAAAATGGCCTATCTGTGCTGTGCGCATGCACAGAGCACAGATAGGCCATTTTGCCCTTAGTCTAGGAAGTAAGGGCAAAATGGCCTATCTGTGCTGTGCGAACACGCACAGCACAGATCGCTCAATTCTTACTTCCTGGACACAGCCGCTGACCACCCGGGTGATTACTGTATTTATGAATTTAGCACCAAAATATCACAATGTATTGAAAACATTGACTACAAAAATGCGTTGGATAATCCAGAACGTTGGATAAGCGAGTGTTGGATAAGTGAGACTCTACTGTAATTACTACATAGCATTACTACACATGTAACTACTTTTTCTGTCAAATTTGTTGTCAAATAACATGATGTTGTGGTGCTTAATTTGTAAACTCATAACCTATTTTGATGTTTAATAGGCTTTTTCTTAATCTCTCCTTATTATCCAACATATTCGCTTATCCAACGTTCTGCCGGCCCATTTATGTTCTATTCACCTCTACCTTCTACCTTTTATTTCTCGGTGATTGGGGTTTTTTTTGGGGGGGGGGGGAACTAAAATCCTATTTCGCTTACACTTGAAAATTTCCTTGGGCCGGCTCTGCTTCCACTGCCACTCACACTCACTCACCCTTACCACACACACACACTTGCTGCCACTGGTGTGTGCATGTATGTGCTACACTCACCAGCCATGCATGAGTGTGTGCATAGTGGTAGTGGTGGGGGCTGGGGGAAAAGACCTTGGAGAGTCAGATTTGGCCTGTAGGCCTTAGTTTGGGGACCCCTGCTTTAAACAGATACTGTTTACAGTGTTTCCCCTGGCTTTTGAATATGATGGTGGCACTTCTGCAGCCAAATGAATAATAAAACGTGTACCATTCTTTGTATGTGAATCAATCATATTCAGCCTTTACACATCTAGGATTAGAGAGGGACTATTAGTCATTCTTGAATCTGACCAGCTTTTGCTAAATTCGAAGTGCTTTTTTCCCATGGTTTAGAGTGCTTAAGTATAGCCAGGAACAACTTAAGTAATTGCTATTAGCTTGATAAAGGTCTAAAAGAACCCAGCCT
Organism: Anolis carolinensis; assembly: GCF_035594765.1. Lineage (NCBI taxonomy): Eukaryota > Metazoa > Chordata > Lepidosauria > Squamata > Anolidae > Anolis > Anolis carolinensis. The sequence goes on from NC_085844.1 coordinate 172,023,680, forward strand.
TGTAATTAAATTCTTTTTCTCAAGTTACTGGATTTCACAGTAACTGTTGATGGCTGGCAAGAGTCCACTTTCGGAGCTCTTGCTCAACGCTCCCAGAATCTGAAAAATGTTTCTGTTGTCATGGTTTGGATCATATGCCACTATGGACAAGGCTGTAGAGAATACATATGTAGAGGCTAAGGGCAATGGTGGTCTTTGTGCCAAACTAACTCAATATTCTTCTCCACGTTTTGAATTAGAATTCATGCTGTTTAGGCCAAACATCTGCTTCAGCTCTTCAGAATTCCTCAGCAGCAGTCACACTCTTATACGTCATCATCAGCACCAGGAATTAGAATAACCACCATGCCAAAAACACCCCTTCCAAAACCTGTGAAAAATCCAGTTGCTTTTCAGGCTTCCTTTCAGGTCTCACAGATGCCAGCATATTAACAAATCCTCTGGCTCTCATTTTACAATTCAAAGGCAACTCCAAAACATGCTGTTACAAAAAAAAACCCTCCTTTCTGCTCCCCGCTTTTTAAAATGCATATTATTCATTAGCAGCCTAATATGGGTTTCAGACTGCACTGAGTTTCTCTGCCAGAAGGGCATATGTGCTTGGCCATGTGCTTGAGACAGATAAGTACATAAACAGCATATTGGCACCAGACAGACATCTGTGCTTGGGAGAAAAAGTGTGTGATATATACATGAATGACATTTTAGCTTTAATTAAATCCACATAGCACTGTAAAGAAGGACTGTTTCCTTCCTCTAAATAATGAAAAACATGTTTTATGGTTGTGGATATGGTTGTTGTTGTTTTACAATATGTGTGTCGTATTCTAATGTCTCTGTCATAATATAACCTCTGATGCTGCAATATTTCAGAACTTGGGAGGTTTAGCTTTAAAAATGCTTACAGTTATAATTCTCCAGGCCAAAAGTAATTTGGCTATCATTACAGTTTCACTCTTATTTTCACCCCAGCACCCCAACAGAGCAGGAAGACAAGCCAGCTTTTGAACCATGTGGTGTTAGTCCTCCACCAATTGGTGAGACTACTCATATGAAGTATACAAATAAGTAAAAGTTGTAGCTACTCATTGTGTAACAACAAAAGTTATACAACATCTCTTAAATCACAAAAATATCAGAAGTATGTATTACAATTCACATATATATTGTGACTGGCTACTTCATTATGGGAAAGATGAATTAATTGCAAAGCACTAGTCAAGAAAATAGACTGCTTGTCATGCTACATAGGAACCACTAGTGCAAGCACACTGCTGACAGTAGGGAAAATTCACTGTTCATGCATCAAATCCTTGCCAGAGGAAGTTAAGCTGCCCAGTATCAAAGCGCTTGCCTACATGGTCTAAAAAAATTGTACGCACTTCGTAAGCACTGCAGACACATGCCATTCTTGTCAGTTTGTTTGCATTTTGTTTCTTTAGGCTATATTTCATTTTAAAAACTTTGCCTTTTACCCCACAGTTTTATAGAAAATCCATACTTGTAGGTGGCATTATTTCACTCTGGAGCATATAAAACTTATACATACTTGTAAATCAATATAAGCACACCTCTGCTTAAAAGAAAATACAATAGACTGCTAGTAAACCCGAACTCAAACAACTGGATCTCTCAAACAACCAGCCAAAAATCAAAGAAACAATACTATAAATGGATTACTGTGAGTTTTTCGGGACTGTATGGCCATGATCCAGTAGCATTCCCTCCTGACTTTTTGCCTTCATCATTTGGAGCCATGGAGAAGAAGAACTAAACAAGTTCCTGGACCACATCAACAGCATCCACCCAAACATCCAATTTATTATTGAAAAAGAAAACAAAGGAAAACTGCCATTTCTAGATGCCCTAGTCATCCGCAAACCTAATCAACAATTGGGTCACACAGTTTACAGAAAACCTACACACATGGATAGATACCTACATAAAAATTACCCAAGTCCAAAAAGAAGCACAATTAAAGCGCTGGCAGACCATGCAAAAGGAATCTGCGAGCTCCACCTCCTCCAAGGGGAACTGAACTACCTAAACTGGGCTCTATAGGCCAAGGGATACTCCACCACAGGCATCAGAAGAGCTGCAAGGCCTAGAACAAGCCTGTAACAAGCCACGAGAGTAAAGACAGAGATCCATCTAGAGAAAAAGTATTCTTACCATGCATCAAGGGAACCACTGACTGCATAGGCAAACTGATGAAGAAACACAATCTACAAACTATCTAAGAAAAATAAACAAATGCCACTTTCAGCAAAGGATAAGGGGGATCCTCTCACCTCTGCAGGAGTCTACCAAATATCATGCAGCTGTGGACAAGTCTACATAGGGACCACCAAATGAGGCATTACCCAGACAGGAATCAAAGAACATGAAAGGCACTGCAGACTAATTAAAGACTAATTAGTTAATTGCCTCTGACAGACAAGAGTTATTTCTTCCACCCTGGACATTCCACAGATATATAAACCCCACTTGTCTAATTTCCAATAGACCTCTGAACAAACATTCAAAGATGCCTGCCATAGATGCAGGTGAAACGTCAGGAGAGAATGCTACTGGAACATGGCCATACAGCCTGAAAATCTCACAGCAACCTAGTGATTCGACAACGCAATACTATAAACATTTCTAAATCTTTTTTTGTAGAAATGTTGCATTAAGTTGCCTTCAATTGCTTTTAATTACTGTATTTCAATATTAAGATCAAGTCAATAAGAATGTATGGTATGGTAATATATGGGATATAGTATTAGGCCTATTTTAATAATAAATCTGAAGCAACCAGATACTACATTTATCCAGCATCTACTAACCACTATGGATGCTGGTTAACAGAAATATATTTTTTAAAGTGGAGCAGTTGTGGCCATGTGGCCAAAAATAATGTAAACTATTGGAAATACTGACCATCTTCTAGGAGCATGGTGAATTTGGCAAGAGGAAAGATGTAGCCAATTATGGTGATTGCATCACAATATACAGTACGTGATGTGTGTGGCATTAATAGGGTTACTGCGGGGACAATGTGAACTGGGAAAATGTGGTGTCAAACACATTTTCAGCCTAAGGAGAATACAAATAGAAATGATGAAACCCTGCCTAATGAATTTGCTCTTTCAGTACAGGTATCACCTGTGGTGCAATGGGTTAATCCACTGAGCTGCTGAACTTGCTGACTGAAATCAGCAAGGGGATTGGGGTGAGTTCCCGCTGTTAGCTCCAGCTTCTGCCAATCTAGCAGTTCAAAAACATGCAAATGTGAAAAGATCAGTAGGTATCGCTCTGGTGGGAAGGTAATGGTGCTGCATGAAGTAATGCCGGCCACATGACCTTGGCGATGTCTATGGACAATGCTGGTTCTTTGGTTTAGAAACGGAGATGAGAACCAGCCCCCAGAGTTGGACACAACTAGACTTAGTTTAAGGGGAAAACCTTTACCTTTACCTTGTATCATAAGATATTTTTCAGCTTGACATATTTGGTGATGCCTAAGGCTGGATCTACATTGTTCTATATTCCAGAATCTGATCCCAGATTATCTACTTATCCCAGATTATCTGGCAATGTAGAATTATATAATCCAGATCCTGGGATATAGGGCAATGTAGATCCAGTCTAAGTCACAGTACATAGTACCTAAACACAGCCATGTTACTGCTAAGTAAGCCCCAAATTTAATGAAATATTCTCTCCACGCCTAGTAGTAAAAATACAATAGCAAAGTGGATAATTCTCATTTTTTTAAAAAACACAATTTTATGATATCTGAAATCTGCTGCCTAATGCATATTCCTCACTCTACCTAATAGAAAGGCTTACTCCACTTTTAACATAGGGTTTTCTAGAACTATAGCTATAGGGCACTCTACATATTCTAGCATTAGCTCTGTGATCGAACTTACACAAACACATTGTGATTTTTGTATTATGCCTTTTGAGTACTTGTTTTGTTCTTTCTGACATATACAATTCTTGAGGTGACCCTGGGGTTGTTGTTGTTTTCTTTTGTTGTTGTTACTTGATAAAATTTCTTCAAAGGGGTTTGCCATGGTTTTTCTTTGTCTCTGATGCCCATTTTGAGTGAAGATTCAAACCCTCGTTCCTCAGACTTCTAGTCCAACATGCAAACCACCACACTTTACGTCACACAAGGATAGTAAAACATCAAACATCCAGGCATCCCCTGGGTAATGTCCTTGCAGACGGCCAATTCTCTCACACAAGAAGTGACTTGCAGTTTCTCAAGTCACTCCCAACACGGAAAAAAAATGACTAGTAGTCACAACTAAGGGTTTGTAATGCACTCTAACTCATGAAAAATAAATTCATTTGCACATATAGCTGAGCTGGTTGGTAAACAATGCTTTCATCTTAGACTTTCTCTTTTTATCCAAAATATTTTATCTGTAATAAATATAACAGATACCAAGAGAAAACTGTACTGATAACACTCATATCATATCAATGAAAATAATAAAATATGTGGTGCAGTTGCATATTGTAACCACAGGAGAGCATGCTTTCCTCATTATTACTGTTAACATTTTATGGCATGGGAATACTGTTGATCTAAAGCCTGTATCTTACATAGGCATTTCCATTGAATTCAATATAGATTCCTTATCCAAAATTACAAAATCCGAAATGCACAAAAATGTGAAATTGTCTATGTGGGTGGCTGAGCTAATTTCTTTCTGAAGGTTCAGTGCACATAAACCCTTTTTGTGTTCAAAATTATTTGAAATATTGTATAAAATTATCTCCAGACTATGTATATAAGGTGTACATGAAACATATATGAAATTTAGACTTGGGTCCCATCTCCAATACATTCCCTTATGCAAAGAGGATATTCCAAAATAAAAAACAAAACAAAACCCAAAACACTTTTGGTCCCAAGCATTTCAAATACTTACTCTGTAATCCTGAAAAAACATTCATATGATTACAGTGTAATTTGCTTAATTTCATAAGCAAATGTTGAGCTTTTCAAAATGATTTAAAATAGAATAGTCTTAGCAGGTTAAAAATACATGTTAATAATAATGCTGGTCTTCAAGCAAATGAAAATACTGTATTATACCAAACTGTAATTTTAGTATCAAGTTTTCCAGAAGGACGAATGAGATACGCACAGATCGAAGGCAAAATCAGAAGTTTATCCTCAATAAACAGGACGTCAACAAATATAGCACTTCAAAGAACTGGCATGCCACAAGAACAAAAACAGAGTGTTTTTATTTCCTTTTGACAGCTATTCAAGAAACTTGTGCCAGCTCCAGATTAGTTTCGAAATTGTCCAGCTAGGATCTGTGCCCTTAGTGGTTTAGGACTCCATCTGACATCATTACTGGTTGGCTCTTTGTTGTGGCAGGAACTTTAATAAACTGCCATTGGAGTGTTTGAAGTGTCAGTTTGTTTCTTTGATCCACTCCTGAGAGACACAAACAACATCACTTTAAAGCAGAGTAATTGTTACCTGGAAGTTAAACCTAACAGTTCATACTTTCAGCCATTTTGGAATGACACTTTAAACAATGAGCAACTGCCATTTTGCACCCACTGGTTGTCACAATGAGAAGAACAGAAAGGAACAGTAAAGGTCATTGTTTGATAGTGCCAAACTGAGTACAGTGCTGTTGGATAGTAAGGGCTCCCTCCTACTTCTACAATGCCTGTGGGCAGTGATCTGAACCACGGGTCCCCAAACTTTTTAAACAGGGGGCCAGTTCACAATCTTTCGGACCGTTGGAGGGCCGGACTATGCTTGGCCACCGAGCAATAATAATAATAATAATAACAACAACAACAATAAAAAGAGGGTTGGCAGAGACCCTTTGGGCCATTGAGTCTAATCCCCTTCTGCCTTTGTGCACCAAAAGCACAAGCATAGCACCCCGACAGATGGCCACCCAGCTTCAATGTTAATAATAATAATAATAATAATAATAATAATAATAATAATAATAATGAGGGTTGGAAGAGACCCCTTGGGCCATTTAGTCCAACCTCCTTCTGCCTCTGTGCACCAAAAGCACAAGCAAAGCATCCCTGACAGATGGCCACCCAGCCTCAATGTTAATAATAATAATAATAATAATAATAATAATAATAATAATAATAATAATAAAGGGTTTTGGAACACAATCCTGTTAAAAAACAAAGTATAGATTGTCGATGTTGCAATCCCAGGTGACAGCAGGATTGAGGAGAAACAACTGGAAAAGCTGACACGATATGAGGATTTAAAGATCGAACTACAAAGACTCTGACACAAGCCAGTCAAGGTGGTCGCAGTGGTGATCGGCATACTGGGTGCAGTGCCTAAAGGCCTTGGCCTGCACTTAAACACAATCGGCACTGACAGAATTACCATCTGCCAGCTGCAGAAGGCCACCTTATTGGGATCTGCGCACATTATTCGCCGATACATCACACAGTCCTAGACACTTGGGAAGTGTCTGACATGTTATCCAATTCAACAGCCAGCAGAGTGTCTGCTGTGGACTCAGCTTGTTGTGTTTCTAATAATAATAATAATAATAATAATAATAATAATAATAATAATGGGTTGTAAGAGAAGAAGAGACTTCTTATGTCATTTAGCCCAACCCTCTTCTGCCCTTGTGCCGTGGGGGCCGGATAAATGGCTTCGATGGACCATATCCGCCCCCCGGGCCTTAGTTTGGGGACCCCTGATCTAAACCATCCTGAGACCAAGCCAGCATTCACCATGCTCTATCAGCTTTGGGATAAGTGGTTATTGTTGAACCATGTGAACCTGGACACTTCCTTGAGGCCATTGCTCAAATCAAGCCCTCCTTTTCTGACTTTTAGATCTCTCCCTCCCTCTCTGATTTTCATGTAAACTCCAGTCATTTTTTTTACTCGTCCATAGAAAGGTGGCAAGTAAAGAATTACCTAATCTTGTTATGAGTTAGTTAGGATGTAGGCTCCCATGCATATGTAAATACATAGCCATTAGTATACTTTTAAAGTTCAAATTCTTGCCTTGTTTGTTTTTGGAGTCAATAAGGAAACTCATCACAGCAATACAGAGAGGTTCAGATATACTGTTCCTATTCAATGAAAACTTTAAATTTAAGTTTTCCCACCCTTAGTGACATATGCAAGGCATGCAGTTCTTTTATGCCAATGTGTGTTGTTTTCAAATTATTGCAGAAGAAAGTGTTCAGTACCTCTTTTGTGCCCATTCTCCATGCATTGGTGGTGGAGTACACTTTCCATAGGCACTGACTGACAGGGAAGAGAAAAAAAATCCCCACGGATAACATTTATTCAGGTGGACACATAAAAGTGGTACACTTGAAGGGAAACTATGCTCCTCCAAGATAAAGCAAGATTGAGACAATTATTTTTTTAATGCAACTAAGAAGTAAAAGTTGTCCTCATGGACAACAAGTTAAACATGGGCCAACAATGTGATGGGGCTGCAAAAACCAAAACAAAAACCAATGGGATTTTGGCCTGCATAAATAGGAGTATAGTGTCTAGATCCAGGGAAGTCATGCTACCCCTCTATTCTGCTTTGGTCAGACCACACCTGGAGTCACACTGTGTCCAATTCTGGGCACCGCAATTGAAGGGAGATGTTGACAAGCCGGAATGTGTCCAGAGGAAGGTGACTAAAATGATTAAGGGTCTGGAGATCAAGCCCTATGAGGAGTGGCTTAAAGAGCTGGGCATGTTTAGCCTGCAGAAGAGAAGGCTGGGAGAAGACATGATAGCCATGTATAAATATGTGAGGGGAAGTCATAGGGAGGAGGGAGCAAGCTTGTTTTCTGCTGCCCTGGAGACTAGGACACGGAACAATGGCTTCAAACTACAGGAAAGGAGATTCCACCTGAACATTAGGAAGAATTTTCTAAGCAGTTTAGCACTGGAACTCTCTGCCCCGGAGTGGTGGAGGCTCCTTTTTTGGGAGCTTTTAAGCAGCGGCTGGATGGTCATCTGTTGGGGGTGCTTTGAATGCGATTTTCCTGCTTCTTGGCAGAGGGTAGGACTGGATGGCCCATGAGGTCTTCTCCAACTCTATGATTCTATTATTCTATATGGGGTAATAAGAATACTAAAATGAAGTTGCAACAGTAACCAACTATTTTGGACATTGGAATAACCTGTTCCACTACTTACTTTTACGAGGTCAAATTCCAGGCTAGAGGTAAAAGTGGAAAGAGGAACCTACAATTAAGAAAGATCCCTCTCTGTTCTCTCTCTTCAACATATCAACAGGACATTCTCTATCATTAGTCAAATTCCTAGTCAGATAATCTACATGATGTATCTTTGAGGGCATGGTATATAGATCTTTGTCTTCATTTTTTCTGAGCAGCAGTTAAAACATTGAGAGTGCAGACACGTTGGCTCAAAGACATAGCAGTCAGTCTTGACTATACCAGACAAATCTGATAATGTGGTTCCACGCTTTTGCTATCTTCTGGGAGACAATATCTCTGCAGGTTATTCTTGGATTCCTTGCTACATTTCTTCTCCTTACTGACTATGTAAAACGGAGACGACCAAGGGGTTTCCCCCCAGGTCCCATACCTCTTCCTTTTCTGGGCAATCTGCTTAGTTATGATGCCAAGAAGCCTCATCTCTATAACCAAAAGGTAAGGTGGAGAAGTGCTCAGATAGTGCCTATGTCCTTTTAAAACATGAGGAGGCTCCTCTCATAAAGAAATAGCTGGATGTTGCTAATTGTTGCTCTGAGCAATCAGGTTAGCTTTGATGTATGGCGACCAAGGCTGGATCTACACTGCCCTATATCCCAGGATCTGATCCAAGATTATCTTCTTTGAACTGGATTGTATGAATCTCCACTGCCATATAATCTGGGATAAGCAGATAATCTGGGATCAGATACTGGGATATAGGGCAGTATAGAAGTGGCGCAAATGAGTAACAGCCCTTCAGAAGATATTGGTTACTAAAAGCCCTTATCAGCTCTTGGAAAATTTAAGGCTGTAGCTTCCTTAATTGAATCAATCTGCAATGTAATATTTCTTTTTCCCCAGAAGTGATTATTAAGGCTGATAGTTTTAAATTACATCAGATTAAGTTTCAAGTAAAAAGGAGAAAGTGATTTATGATAAGAACAGTTCATTGATGGAAGAAATGCTTTTGAGCAGAGATGGCTTCTCTGCCCTTCAAGCAGAACTTGATCAACTAACTACTCCTTTGGAAGGTTCAAGAACTTTTGCAAAACAGTAGCTAGAAGGAGATGACCCACAGGATCCTCTTTCTTGTCCCTGATTCTATAAACCTCAGACTAAAGGATTTTATTTCTTTTCCTCTATCCAAGAACCCCATGAGAACAAAGAAGATACATTAGTGTAGAAGTTGAGACTGTGCACTGGAAAGCACACTGGAGTGACCCATTTGGGTCTAAGCTTCTTTCTAACTCCATTACTTCTAAGGTTCAAACTCCATTACTTCTAAGGTTCAAACAGAAGGGAAAAAACTTTTAAATACAGTACTACATTTTCTCAATCACACAGAGTAGAGAGAGGTCTGAATGAAAAGGTGGAAAAAGAAGTGTGACCATGAGGCCTTAAAACAAAAAGACATGCATCCTAAAGAAATACCATTCTACATCATCAATTAGGATGGGAGGAGAAAGAGAAAGAAAACAGACACATCAACAGATATTTCAGGCGCTGGAGGGGGAGAGGGATTCCCTCAGCCTATCCTAATGCTATTTAGATGCTTCTCACTGAGGACTGCAGACTTAAGCAGTGTGTGGTTGAATTCCAACAGAAAGGAAGGTCCAAACGGGGTTTTGGTCAAGAATGAAGGAATCAAGAATTTGTTCAAAAGTTCAAAACTCAACTATAACATATTTCCTCCCTGCAGCTTGTTGCAATTTATGGCAATGTCTTCAGTTTGCAGCTTGGAAACATACATATTGTATTTCTGAATGGACTGCAGGCAGTGAAGGAAGCTCTAATTAACCAGGGTGAAAGCTTTCTAGATCGGCCAAAAGTCCCTATTACCTATGACGTTTCAAAGACATTTGGTGAGAATATTTTCCTTCGTTTCTTTCTTTATTTATTTATTTTGCAAAGAATCTTCCCTAGTTGGGGGAACAACCTTCAAATTAATTAATCAGATTAAATTCTGATGGGCAGTACTTTTGTCATATCTTGCATCTTTTGTATTCATAAACCAGATTTCATTTTGTAAGACTACACTTACAATTTCTAAATAATTTATATATAATCACTGTTTTGAGAACAGACAGTAACTACTGTGTTGCAGCCCAATTTTTGTTTACAACTTTTCACTCAGTGCATAAGCCATTATATAGTATTAGGTAAAGGTAAAGGTTTTCCCCTGACATTAAGTCCAGTCATGTCCAATTCTGGGGTTTGGTGCTCATCTCCATTTCTAAGCCGAAAAGCCGGCGTTGTCCGTAGACACCTCCAAAGTCATGTGGCCGGCATGACTGCATGGAGCGCCGTTACCTTCCCACCGGAGCAGTACCTATTGATGTACTTATATTTGCATGTTTTCAAACTGTTAGGTTGGCAGAAGCTGGAGCTAACAGCGGACGCTCACTCTGCTCCCTGGATTCGAACCTGCGACTTTTTGGTCCGCAAGTTCAGCAGCTCAGCGCTTTAACATGCTGTGCCAGCACAGTATTACGTATCATTAAATAGAAGCCTATATTCATTTCCTAACATAGAATAAATAAAAGACAATACTTTGTTTAGGTTTCAAAATAACTGAAGAATGCTATATTGATGGAGCCTAGAATCATATTGGGTTTTCTTTTTAGATGTTCCATCACACTGTTGACTTATGTTCAGCTTGTCTTCATCCAGATCAAAATGTGGATCATTTGTTTTAGTCTGGAGTGGCTACACAAAACCGGCTGCAAGCTGCCATATAGGACACAGAGCCACTGAATCTTTTAAGCCGCATTATGTTCTGGAACGGCTCTATTGATCACTAGCGGGTTTTCTAAAAAAATTCCTTGCATCCTCACAGAGATAAAACCCTTCTCCAAGCTAGCTTCAGAGGTTGTCAACTGCTGAAAAATTCTGTAAATTTTTCATTGGAAAAAAGGCTGCTTTTTTACCCTGACTCTTCCAAGATCAGCACTCTTTATATTCATTCACAGGAAAGATTCATTGGATCTTCCACATGGAATTGGGGTTTCTCATGAGGTTTTTTTATCCAGTTTCAAGATGGATTTTACTGTCTGTGTGGATGGGGCCTAAGACTGCTTGGGATATAATAATAGTTAACTTTCACATGGACTGTTTTCAAGACAGGTTCACCCATCCTATACTTGTGCATTTCATTGTTATTGACAAAGTGTAGTATTGTACATTCCTCCCCACTGAAATACATTTTGTTAGTTTTGGCCCAGCTCTCTAATCTATTAAAGTTATTTTCAATTCTGATCCTGTTTTCTGGGGTATTAGCTATCCCTTTCAATTTGGGGTCACCTGTAAATTGAATAAACATGCCTTCTATTCTGTCATCCAAGTCATTGATGAAGATGTTGAAAAGCATTGGGCCCAGGACAGAAACCTGTGGCACCCCACTTGTCACTTCTCTCCAGGATGAGGAGGAGCCACTGGTCAGAACCCTTTGGATTCGACCAGTCAGCCAGTTCTCAAGCCACCTAACAGTAGCATTGTATAATCCACCTTTTATTAGCTTCTTTATGAGAATGTCATGGGGGAACTTGTCAAATGCCTTATTGAAACTGAGATATTTTGTACCCACAGCATTCCCTTCATCTACAAAACTTGTTTTAAAAAAAACGTATAAAGTTAGTTGGGCTTTGACTTGTTTTTGAGTAAATCAAAATTGACCTTTTGTGAGTATGGCATTGCTTTTTAAGGTCCCTTCTACACTGCCATATAAAATCCATATTATCTGCTCACAGATTGTCTGTTTAATAATCTGTTCTAGAATTTTTCTGGGTATCAATGTCAGGCTGACTGGGCAACAATTGTTTGGGCCCTCTTCTGAGGTCCTCCTTTTTGAAAAAGAATCATAGAATCATAGAATAGTAGAGTTGGAAGAGACCTCATGGGCCATCCAGTCCAACCCCCTGCCAAGAAGCAGGAAATTGCATTCAAAGCACCCCCGACAGATGGCCATCCAGCCTCTGTTTAAAAGCCTCCAAAGAAGGAGCCTCCACCACAGCCCAGGGGAGAGAGTTCCACTGTCGAACAGCTCTCACAGTGAGGAAGTTCTTCCTGATGTTCAGGTGGAATCTCCTTTCCTGTAGTTTGAAGCCATTGTTCCGTGTCCTAGTCTGCAGGGCAGCAGAAAACAAGCTTGCTCCCTCCTCCCTATGACTTCCCTTCACGTATTTGTACATGGCTATCATGTCTCCTCTCAGCCTTCTCTTCTGCAGGCTAAACATGCCCAGCTCTTTAAGCCGCTCCTCATAGGGCTTGTTCTCCAGACCCTTAATCATTTTAGTCGCCCTCCTCTGGACGCTTTCCAGCTTGTCAACATCTCCCTTCAACTGTGGTGCTCAGAATTGGACGCAGTATTCCAGGTGTGGTCTGACCAAGGCAGAATAGAGGGGGAGCATGACTTCCCTGGATCTAGACGCTATACCCCTATTTATGCAGGCCAGAATCCCGTTGGCCTTTTTAGCTGCTGCATCACATTGTTGGCTCATGTTTAACTTGTTGTCCACGAGGACTCCAAGGTCTTTTTCGCACACACTGCTGTCAAGCCAGGCGTCCCCCATTCTGTATCTTTGATTTCCATTTTTTCTGCCGAAATGAAGTATCTTGCATTTGTCCCTGTTGAACTTCATTTTGTTAGTTTCGGCCCATCTCTCTAGTCTGTCAAGATCGTTTTGAATTCTGCTCCTGTCTTCTGGAGTGTTGGCTATCCCTCCCAGTTTTGTGTCGTCTGCAAACTTGATGATCGTGCCTTCTAACCCTTCGTCTAAGTCGTTAATAAAGATGTTGAACAGAACTGGGCCCAGGACGGAGCCCTGCGGCACTCCACTTGTCACTTCTTTCCATGATGAAGACAACGCATTGGTGAGCACCCTTCGGGTTCATTCGCTTAGCCAATTACAGATCCACCTAACCGTAGTTTTGTCTAGCCCACATTTTACTAGTTTATTTGCCAGAAGGTCGTGGGGGAATTTGTCGAAGGCTTTACTGAAATCCAGGTAGGCTACATCCACAGCATTCCCTGTATCGACCCAACTCGTAACTCTATCGAAAAAAGAGATCAGATTAGTCTGGCATGACTTGTTTTTTGTAAATCCGTGTTGACTATTAGCAATGACCGCATTTGTTTCTAAGTGTTCGCAGACCACTTCCTTGATGATCTTTTCCAGAATCTTGCCTGGTATCGATGTGAGGCTGACCGGACGGTAATTGTTTGGGTCGTTCTTTTTTCCCTTCTTGAAGATAGGGACCACAGTCTTAAACCATGTCTGTTAAGGTGCTGTCAAATGGCATTAATTTTATACTATAGATCAGGGGTTCGCAAACCTTTTCAGCCACTAAGCCCTTCTTGAAACAAAAGTCTATCATGGAGTCCCAAGTAATGTTTATATATAATATATACATAACTTTCTGATATGTTGTGTTTTAAAATTTGGTAGACAGGCTGGGCCAGTGGCAGATGGGTGGAGAGTGTTTGTGGGAACTAATTTTTTAAAAATGGACATATTCCTATGCACACTGCACATATCTCATTTGTAGTGCAAAAGGGAACAAAAGAACAAGACAATATTTAATATTAAGAACAATTTTAACCAACATAAACTTATCAGTATTTAAGTGAAAGACCCTTGGCGCTATCCAGTCCATTTCTGCCATGTAGGAAAAGCATGATCAAAGCACCCCCTGAGTGCTTTGCGGGTGGGAAATAATTTTTTGAAAGCAAGGTGAGGGGGAAATGATCTGGGTGGTGAAGAAGGTGAGGAAAAAATGGCTTTTGGCCACAAGGGAGGCAGGGGAGGGGGAGGAGTAGGAAAGAGGAAGGAAAGCTTAGAGGGGGAAAGGGGGGGGAGGAGGAGGAGAAGGGAACCACCGAGCCCCTCAATAGTCATTGTGGAGCCCCAAGGGATCCACAGAGCACACTTTGAGAACCACTGTTATAGATACACCCCAGATAGATGTGTGCTAAAAGTGACTGATAGTTCCAAAAAGAAGGCAGCTATAGAAGCTACTCAGTTCACTATGAAAAAACAAACAAAATAATTCTCCTGCAGCACTAGAAGCTCTTACAATGCTACTCAATACTGTAAATACATATTTATACAGAAGGAAATCTCACTATATTCGAGGCAGGTACTAAAGCTGTGAAATTAATGAAAAAAATGTTTCAAAATCCATTACAAAATTAGGGGGCACCAGCGTTTTGTTTCTAAAGTGAAGTTAGTGAAAATTTGTTTTGGGGGTGGGCCATGCCCATGTGTTGGATATTGCATTGCAAGCACAAATTTAATGAATTTGATACATAAATACATAATGTTCTAATGCCATTCAAGCACTAATGGAGAAGAAGCTATTAAGATGGCCTATCATAGTGCAGGAACATGGAAATTAGACTTGTGCATTTGTATAAAATTACTTACCATTTCTATTTTTTCCATTCATATAGCCCCATTTCCATTCACTTTTTATGGAAAGAGGCACCTATACAAATGGGCTTTTACATCCAAGGTCCAAAAAAAGCAGCCGGGCCTAAGAGCATCGAGCACTCAATGGCTCGTAGGCCTGGCTGGCTGGCAGGGCCTACAATCAAGCACTGAGTGCTCGGTGTTCATAGGCCTTGCCTGCCAGGCCTACAGTCGATTGTAGGCCCGGCTCACAGGACCTATGAACATCGAGCCCTTACACTTGACTGTAGGCCCTGCAAACCAGGCCTACAAGCATCGAGCACTTGATGCTCGTAGGCCCTGCCTTGACTGTGCTTGACTGTAGGCCCTGCCAGCCAGGCACCAAAAATGAGCTGACCAAATGGCTACTGTTTCCCTCTGCCTTTTGTTTCACTGTTTCTTTTGTTCCCGTGTGGTTGTGCCATTCCATGCAAACTGAATGGATGGAATGGTATAAAACCACGAAAGAAACAGATGAAACAGGATTTGGACCCTACCCTAATGGAAAACTACTCGCAGAAAGAGTACTGAATAACTCCTTATTCAAGTATATAAGTTGTACAATGAGCTATGCTGGTATAATGCTCCAACAGGATTTCAGACAACGTTTTATTTTTAGAATTTAAAGGGAAGGATTATAGTGCTTAGTGATGCGATGCCAACTTTTGCCATCTAGGAGTGATTACGTCTAATGGACAGACCTGGAAACAACAAAGACGTTTTGTTATGTCAACGCTAAGGAACTTTGGACTGGGCAAAACATATTTGGAGGAACGAATACAAGAAGAGAGCAGGTTCCTTGTGGCTGCCATTGAAGATGAGAAAGGTAACAATGTATGACTTGTCCAAAGTCCCAAGTGGGTTTCCATAGCTGAGTGTAAATTAGAAATCCTGTTCCGCAGAATAATTGTCCCATGCTTAAATTACTTCACCTCACTGTCCCAAAAAAGAATGCAGTGAAGATGTCTATGTTTCCTTATCCTCTGAGGACCTTTCTACACTGACAGATAATTAAGGTTATCAAAACAGAAAATCCACATTATCTTATTTGAACTGTATTATTTTAGTCTACACTGTCATACACTGTCAGTTCAAAGCAGATAATGTGGATTTTATACAGCTGTGTAGAAGGGGCCTGACACAACTAGAACAATGTTAAACTGGAACCTGGAGATCAGTGGAGAAGAAACTAGGTGACATCATGTGTCTCTTCCTTTTTCCATTTTCTCACTTAACCTCAAAACCTTCTCAAATCTCTGGCTGCTCTGATAGAGACCCATCATGCACAAAATGTTATTTCTTAATTAATAGGGAAAGTGTGAAAATCCAAATGTTGATGCTGGAAGAACAAAGTGAAACCAAGTGGAAGGAAAGAAAATAATAAATGTTTCAAAATAAAGAATGAAATACTATTTCCAAGGCTTTCATTTTGGTAAAAACATGTATGTAGGTAACGGAGGGTGGTGTGTTGTTTTTATAATGTGTGCTGGGTAAAACATTTAATTTCATTATACAATGTACAATGACAATGAAGTTATTCCATTATTATATTATATTTGATTAATAGGCATTCTTTCTCCAAAAAGGAATCCAAAATATCTAGCACATGATTTAAAACAATGGAAATGTTTCTATTGTTGTTGTTGTTGTTGTTGTTGTATTATTATTATTATTATATTTGTACCCCGCTTTAACTCTCCCACAGAAGACATAAAGTGGCTTAACATAAAAACATCAGTATACAATTTAAAATATACAAATATGAAAACAGCATTAAACATCATTAGTATTTAAACATTATTAAAGTGAACATTATTATTATTATTATTATTATTATTATTATTATTATTATTATTATTATTTAAAAAACAGCCCAGGGACCAGATGGTTTTCCCACATTATACGATAAGAAATTTGGGAAAGAGCTCAAAGAGCCTATGCAAGATTGATTCAACAAAACATTAAATACAAACAAGATAACCAGAAACCTGGGAAAATGCAATTATTACAAATTTTTGACTACAATTTTAGCAGAAAGATTTAAAATATTTAAATGCATTCTTGCATCAAGATCAGGCAAGGTTCTTACCTCAAGTGACAACATGAGAACATTCTTGGATCTAAGAATCTCTAGATCAGTGGTTCTCTAACTGTGCTCCTCCAGGTGTTTTGGACTTCAGCTCCCACAATTCCTAACAGCTGGTAATCAGGCTGGGATTTTTGGGAGCTGAAGTGAAGGAGCACAGTTTGAGATATACTGCTCTAGATAAACAAAATGGAGGAAAAAAAACAGCCCTGATATTTCTAGATGCAGAAAAGGCATTTTATAATGTAAACTGGGAATTTATATTTGCACTATTAGAAGACGTGCATTTTGGAAATAATGAAATAATATGGATAAAAGCAATACATTAAAACCAAAAGGTAAAAATATTGATAAATTCCACTAAAGAAGAGAAGTGCAATATTGAGGATGCTCAATGCAGTATGTACCTGCTCAGGGCCGTAGCCAGAAAAAAAATTAGGGGGGGGGGTGAAAATTTGGGGGGGGGGGGCGGTTGAACCCCTAGCACCCCCCAACCCCGCTACAAACCTGTCAATATCTGTTTGAGATAGTGCCTGGAGGGACTCTTAATGTTTTGCGTCTCATAGATTTAGCATGGGGATTTGGTTAACCAGTTAAAATTCATGAGTAAACCAGGTTTTTTTTTATAACCTGAAAAATTTGGGGGGGGGGGGGTTTGAACCCCTAACTCCCCCCCCCCCTCGCTACAGGCCTGTACCTGCTATTAATGAAAATGTGGCTGTAGTAGAAAAGTAGGTTCATGTGATAAAGGCCTTACTGTATATAGTCATGTATAAGAAATTCATATATGACATTTTAGTGAAAAAAAGATGAAAAAAACTGAGTCAGTTGATCCACAGGTATTGTAAGTACTGTGCCTTAACTCTTTCCAAATTCAGCCATCTCTGAGTAAAGTAGTGAAAGGCAAGAGCTTAGTTTTTTCCTGGGAGAAGCTGAAAGAAGTACATATCCTTCTACTCCCTCCACCAGTGGGCCACATCTTCCCTTTTTAAATACTAGATTGAAAAAATTGTGAAAGGCAGCTGAGCTGGCCCTTGAGGGGGTATTGGCTTTTCTCCTCTCTAGAGAATGTCCCTCAACTCATCTATGTGTTATATCAAAATCTACAATTTTGTTACCTAAACTGCTCTCAACTTACACACAATGTCAACTTATACACTAGTATATGTGGTAATTGTGCTGGAGTACACCAACACATCTACTCCCCACTGCTGCTTAAAATGCATTTACCATGCCTTAATGTATTACAACATCAGAATTTTTCCTGATGTTGTATTTTTGTGATATGTAAGATGAAAACATTCCATTTCCTCTTCTACCAACATTATTTTTCTTTCCAGGGCAGCCATTTGACCCCTACCATCAAATTAACAATGCTGTTTCAAATGTAATTTGTTCTGTCACTTTTGGGAACCGCTTTGATTACCACGACAGTGATTTCCAGAAGTTGTTGCATTTGCTTGATGAAACAGGAGTTTTCCTGAGAAACATTTGGAGCCATGTAAGGCCTGCTTTTGATGTTATGGGCAACAAGGACCAAGACTGTCTGCTTTTGACATGATTTTCTAATCCTATTCACTCTTCATTCATTTGCTTGGAATAATTTGATTCTGCCCATTCTAGCAATTCTGATTTTTCCTGTTTTATTCAGGCACCTATGCCATACACCTCCATTTACTTTTTTCACTTGATTTTGCATTATGGTATGGATGTGTCTCAGCTGATGCATGGATTTGGGTACAGTATGTCTAAATGGATATTATTTATTTGTTCATTTATTTATTTATTTTGTTTATATGCTGCCTTTCTCCTGAAGTGGAACTCTAGGTATCTCAAAGAAAAGAAAGAAAGATAGAAAGAAAGAAAACTGATAAAACTGTTTTAAAAAAACATTTAAATCCACACAGTATGAAATTATTCTCAAAGTTTAGAAAAAATGGCAGCCTCACACGATACACATTGAAGGCCTTCTGAAACAAAAACATCTTTGCCCATTAGTGAAAGGAAATCAAGGAGCGGGGCAAGAAGGCTAACTTTCCACAGAAGGGCATTCCATAGGGTAGGAGCAAACACTGAGAAGGCTTTTCCTTGAGTCCTCACTATGTGAGCCTGTAATAATGGCAGTGTTATTCGACTCCAAATGGCTTAAAATGAGGAAAAACAGGCAGATCAGTGGTTCTCAAACTGTGCTCCTCCAGGTGTTTTGGACTTCAGCTCCCACAATTCCTAACAGCTGGTAATCAGGCTGGGATTTTTGGGAGCTGTGAAGGAGCACAGTTTGAACGGACATGAGATAGCTGGCCATCCCAGAAGATAGGGAAAGACGATTTTCCTCCGCTTTCCCCGGCTTTCCCCCTACTCTGTCTAATGAAGTCCTATCTCTTTTTGTTCTGCTGGCTGTTAACTTCATTGTAATTAGCTATGCAATTATTGAGATGTTCTACAGAAGTTTTTTTCTCTCTCTTTCTCACCTAATTTTATTTTTTACCTTCCAGCTGTACAATGCTTTTCCATCTCTCATGAGGCGATTGCCAGGACCTCATCAAACCTATTTTAAAAACTGGGAACAATTGAAATCCTTTGTGAGAAAAATAATTGAAAAGCACAAAGAAGACTGGAATCCACTTAAAACAAAAGATTTCATTGATGCTTATCTAAATGAAATGGCAAAGGTAATTAATAAATGGGGGGGGGGGGGAGACAGAACCTATTTCTTAATTTTTGAGTGAAGATAGACAGATACTCAGTCTAAGATACTACAGATAGTTACAGTATTTGTTAAAATAGAGTTTTTCATGGCTTCCAAGTTGATTATACAAAGTCAAATGCAGTATAGGAAGGTTGGAAAGATAGGTACAGTGTATGCATATGAAAACATTTTATTTGGAAAGTGCCTTTGTTTATGTGGTACCATTTGTCTATTAGTTAAATATCACTACCTGTCAATGATGTTTCAGAACAATTTGTGAATAAAGCTGGGGAATCTTTACTTTCCAGATGTCCTGAAAAGGAATTCCTATTATTCTTTAGCATTGTTTTTGTTGCCAGGGACTTCTGGGAAATGAAGTTCAAAATAGTTGGAGTGTCTAGATGTCTTATATCATCTGCCCATTGTCTGGTTTTAATATACCTTTTCTGGGCTTTTAAGTCTAGGTTGTGAATTTTTGCTAGTGTGTTCATACTTCTTATTAGGCCTCGTCTACACTGAAGTTATAACGTGGCTTCAAAAAAAAAACTTGAAACTGCAGTGGCTGCAAAACACATGCTGCCAAAGCATACTCCAATCTACATTAAAGGGAATATAGTGCACTAAAATGTTGCAGGAAAGTCTGAATAAGCAATAACATGCACTGCAGTAGATCCCAGTATATCCCAGATCCAGGACAAAAACTGATCTGAAAAATATGGAGTGCATTGTAAATACCCACCTCTGTTGAAGCACAGTAAAACAACAACAACCCAGAATTAGAGCATGGCTGGGCAGCAAGGGGATAATTGACCCCCTTGGCAGCTTTATTGTTTACCTCCACACCTGTCACTTTTCTTTCTTTTTAGTCTGCATGTCTCTGGTGCACTAATGCACATTTCTGTAGAAACAGGGCCCCGGCTCCATAGTTAATGTAATCACCCACCTGGCCTCAAACCAATTTCAAAACTGTCTATGTAATCACTTGTACATTAAAAATGGTTCCTCTGAAACCCGTTCCATGCTGCATTATACTGAGAGTGTAGTTGTGCCCTGAGTGTCCATAATTTCCAAGACACTGAGCTCTCTTTAGAAACAGAGAGATTACAATGACTGATAGAAACCACTGTAGGCTGAATAATATTTTTACTAAAAATTGAATTGTTTAGCTGTTCTTTCTTACTTTCCTTTTAAGGAGAATGCTTCTTCCACTTTTCACATGGAAAATCTCCTGCAGTCAACACTAGATTTGTTTGTTGCTGGAACAGAAACGACATCTGCAACTTTGCACTGGGCTGTGCTGTACATGGCTGTTTATCCGGAAATTCAGGGTAAAATTGCAGTCCCCACCCAACCCTCATTTAAGTGTACGTTTTCTGTAAACTGTGTGGCCCAATTGTTGATTGTGTTTATGGATGACTAGAACATCTAGAAATAGCAGTTTTTCTTCCTTTTCTTTTTCCATGGTGAATTGAATGTTTGGGTGGATGCTGTTGAGATAGCCCAGGAATGTCCAGAGTGGGAGAAAGAACCCTTGACTGTTTAAAGCAAGTATGAATGTTGGAATCAGCAAGATTGAATAATATTGAGTAGTCATGAAGCTTCAAAGTCAATCAGTGAGGTTATCTGCAATAGGTTGCTGTGAATTTTCCTGGTTTGGCCATGTTCCAGAAGAATTTTCTCCTAACGTTTCACCCACATCTGTGGCAGGCATCCTCAGAGTGATTCCTGCCATGAAAGCCTTCAACAACACATTGGTATTTGCAATCATTTGCTTTTGTATGAACCTACTCTTTGTTCCTCTCCACACAATTTATTGAGTAAAAATTATTTTTGCAAGTTGAACTCAAGTTGAAGGAATTGAAGTAACTTCAACACAAACGAGAAAGGTGGGACCCCCCCCCCCAATGGGTCCATGCCAAAGACTTTTTCCTAAACTGTTTTGTCACAGTCTTGCAACCTCACCAGGCTGGGAAAGGGGGGGGGTCTTCCTTTTAGCATGCTGCTGGGATGGAGCTGAGACAGAGTCTGCCGGAGCCCATCATATGATGCAGGCTACTTCCGGTGGGGCTCCGTTTGGTTCCATCCCAGCTCCATCCTTGCTAAGTCCTGGCAACATGTTAAATGGAAGTAAAGGGGATACTGATGACTATCTGTATCCTCACTGAAGAAGCCAGGAACAGTACAAGAGGAAGCAGGGGACAGCCGGAAAACACTCTGGGATGGCAGCCTAAAACAAATAAAGTTGGGCACTGTGTCACAGTTTTCCTCACTGCCCCATGCTTTTCCCCAATTCCCCTGGGTTCTGGACCTCCATCCGATGAGGAAACGGAAAAACAAGGAGGTGATAGGGCCTCTGCGAAGAGAAGATGGGATAATGCTGACAGGGGATAGGGAAAATGCTATAAGAATGGTGTGTATATATATATGTGTGTGTGTGTGTGTGTGTGTGTGTGTGTATATATATATATATGTGTGTGTGTGTGTGTGTGTGTGTGTGTGTGTGTACTTAAATGTATATATTCTCTTCCAGGTTTCAACGTGTGTATTATAGTATCCTAATATTGTTGAGTATTTTCTTTACAGTCCCAACTGGGTAAGAAAATACTCAACAATATTAGCATACTATAATACACACGTTTAAACCTGGATGAGAATATATACATTTAAGTTTTGTATATATATACCATTCTTATAGCATTTTGATAGATACCTGTGCCCTATCGAGGGGATAGGGAAAAGGCAGAACTACTTAATGCCTTCTTTGTCTCAGTCTTCTCACAAAAAGAAAGCTAGTCTCAACCTCAGCAACATGGAGTAGATGAAGGATTAGGGGAAATCCAACCCCAGTTAGGGAAACAAGTTGTCCAGGAACACCTGGCTTCTCTAAACGAATTCAAGTCCCCAGTGCCGGATCAACTACATCCAAGAGTATTGAAGGAACTAGTGGAAGTTATTTCGGAACCACTAGCAATCATCTTTGAGAGTTGTTGAAGAATGGGAGAAGTACCAGCAAATTGGAGGAGGGTAAATGTGGTCCCTATCTTCAAGAAGGGAAAAAGGGACGACTCAAACAATTACCGTCCAGTCAGCCTCACATCGATACCAGGCAAGATTCTGGAAAAGATAATTCAGGAAGTGGTCTGCAAAAACAAATGCAGTCATTGCTAATAGTCCACATGGACTTATCAAAAACAAATCATGCCAGAATAATCTGATCTCTTTTTTTGATGGAGTTACAAGCTGGGAAGATGCGGGGAACACCGTGGATTTAGCGTTTCAGGATTTCAGTAAGGCCTTAGACAAAGTCCCCCATGACCTTCTGGTAATCAAGCTAGTCAAATGTGGGCTAGGCAAAACTACTGTTAGGTGGATCTGTAATTGGCTAAGTGAACGAACCCAAAGGGTGCTCACCAATGCTAGAAGGCATGATCATCAAGTTTGCAGATGACACCCAACTGGGAGGGAAAGCTAATACTCCAGAAGACAGGAGCAGAATCCAAAATGATCTGTTTTTCTGAGGATAATAACTGTGTGCATTGTTTAGATGTAGCAGCCCCGACTGCCCTATATTCCTTGGTGAAATTATTCTCGCTAGAATATTTACCCTGTGTTTTTTTAATGATTATAAATATCATTTCTTTGTAGCAAAGGTTCAGGCAGAAATAGACTCTGTGATTGGCCAGTCTCACCTCCCAGCAATGGCCGATCGGGATAATATGCCTTACACTAACGCAGTTATTCATGAAATTCAAAGAAGAAGTAGTATTGTCGTTGTAAATGCTCCTCGACTGACAGCTAATGACACACGGGTAGCTGGATTTCATCTGCCCAAAGTAAGTCTTCAGAAAATATATCTGATATGTTTCCTTTCCTTTCCTTCTCTCTTGTTTAGAAACTTAAGAACAGGTTCTGAATACTGAATTATACCAATTGTGTAAAAATGATGTAAATATTTGGGGTGATTTTTGGCAAGATAAAGTATAACACTATGTAACATGAGTTGTAATTTCCTAATTGGTTGTATTATAAAAGCATGGGAAAAGTTTATTAAACTGCAAAAATCTTTTGCAAAACTTCCAGCAGCACATTTTGCTATAGTTTTTCAATGAGTACCTCATTGGCACCTTCTACATTGTCATATAATCCAGATTATCCATGCAGATAATCCACATTATCTGCTTTGAACTGGATTATATGAGTCTACACTACCAGATAATCCAGTTCAGAGCAGATAATCTTGATTTCATATGGCAGTATAGATCCAGCCATAGCGTCTCAATCAATTTAATGAGTATCTCATAGAGACCTCATCTACACTGCCAGATAAAATCCAGATTATCTGCTTTGAACTGGATTTTATGGTAGTGTAAACTCAGATAATCCAATTCAAAACAGATAATGTGGATTATCTGCTTTGATAACCTGGACTATACAACAGTGTAGAAGGGGCCAGAGATTCAACCTTCTACACTGCCATATAAAATCCACATTATCTGTGTTTCTCAAACTGTGCTTCTCCAGAAGTTTTGGACTTCAGCTCCCAGAAATGCCAGCCAGTTTACCATCTGTAAGGAATTGTTGGAGCTAAAGTCCAAAACATCTGGAGTAGCACAGTTTGGGAACCACTGAAATACATTATATGGCAGTGTAGACTCATATAATCCACTTCAAAGCAGATAATGTAGATTATCTGATTAGATAATCTTGATTATATGGCAGTGTCAAAGCCTCCTTTTAAAGATTATCTGCTTTGAATAGGATTATATTGTAAGACAATTACCTTCAATGGGTCCTGGCCCAGGAGGGAAATCACGCAGAAAACCCAGTCTCGTGAGAGATGCAAAAAGCAACGTTTATTTTCACCATAGCTATGAGAAGGCAGAACAGCCGTACACACTCACTTCAATGGGTCCTTACCATGCAAATGGCCGCCGCCCAAGCATGTTGCAGCAAAGAAAAAATATATACCATGGCTTATCTAAAATTGACCAATGACTGAGGGTCTTACTCACCTTCCACACCTACTTTGGCATAAGTGATACCTGTGACCTCACTTGTTGATTTCAAGCTAACTTTTGGTCCTGGAACTTTCTGGAGGAAAAGCACCAGCTCACAAGAAGGGAGGGGCATATGCAGGGGCAAAGCCATATAGGCAAAAGTTTACTATTTTCTGGCTTATGGTCCCTTCAATATTACAGTGTAGACTTATATAATCCATTTTCAAAGCAGATAATGTGGATTATCTGCTTTGATAATCTGAATTATGTGATAGTGTAGAAAGGGCTGAAAGGGCCATAGTTTGTGGCCGCCACAAAAAGAAAGTTTCTGGAGTATAATAACTACTTTCAAAGAAAATACCACACAATTAAACAGGAAATAACACTTTCAAACCAGGAACAGAATTTTTTTTCCAATGTTGTTACATAGTGCAATTATAGCATTGTTCTGGGATTTGGAATTGGGGGGTGGAGGACTGGGTATTTCGAATTTTCAGCCAGAGAACTCACACAGCTCCCCAAACTAAAAAGGAAGCTCAAAATACCATGGACTCAGTATTTTCACCATGCTTGGGTTCCTCTGGGCCCCTAAGGGATTCAAACTTTTTTTTTTTGTATTTTGTATTGTATGTGGTATTATTCATTTTCCAAGACTTGAGGGGAAGGGGAGCAACTGGCCAGGCTTGGACTCACTTCCCCTGGAAGTATATGCGCAAATCAACGGAAATGCAGGACAATTGATGTCCTGGGAATGGGCCATTATATTTAAATACAGGATTGTCCTTAAAATCTGGGATGCCTGGAAACCCTGTGAATTCAAATCTTCATGGGGGAAGGGGCTAATATGTCCCCTTCAACCTTCCAAAGCTATGCCTGCTCTTGCTTTATATCTTGTTTTACTCCAGTGAGCTTAATGTGATGCGCCTGACACACTTTGACACTCTTCTTCCTACTTTATTCTTGTAAAAATATTTGACATAGGCCAGGTGAACACTGGGTGCCAAGTCAAAGTCACCAAGTAAATTTCAGCACTTTGTAGAGATCAAGGCACAGTCCCCCAAATTGTTGTCTTAATCTCTCACTACTCCACTACTCTAGTTCCCTTGCAAATTCTTCATAAGGCCTGCATCGTCCCTTTTTTAAACTTGTTGTTCATTTTGAAATTTGCCAATATATGGTGTTCTCAGTTCTAAATCTAAACTGCTCTGTTTTGAAAATGCAGTGTGACCACCATATCTTGAGGCATCTTCTAAGTCCTCCCACACAGCTCTGTGGCATTCTCAGCTTGAAAGTCCTTTATTTAAATCTGAGAACATATCTTGTGCATAGAGAGTGCATACTATATAGTAAATAATCTAATAACCTTTAAAAATGAATTAAACAATTATCAAAATATTACTTGATAACCCTACATAGAAACAAAATATATATTTTGTTACTCTGTCGGTGGAAACAGAGTTATTCTTAACTTTGGAAATGTTGTTTTTTGTGGCTATAATTTATTTTATTTTATTTTTATTTATTACATCACTTTTACCCCGCCCTTCTCACCCATCAGGGGACTCAGGGCGGTTTACAATATAAACATACACACACACACACACACACACACACACACACACATATATATATATATATAAAATCCATCAAGATTAAAAATTATAATAAAATTAAGAATATACATTAAAAATATACATAATTATACATTTAAATATACATTTAAGGCGCTTTCCATGTCCAGGTGGGGTCTGTCAGTAGGTCATATATTCATATCTCATTTTTGCTGCTACTCATGCTCAAATGCCTGGTCCCACAACCACTTTTTTGTTCTCTTTCGGAAAGACAGGAGGGAGGGAGCCTGCGTGACTTCAATGGGGAGGGTGTTGCATAGGTGGGGAGCCACTACTGAAAAGGCCCTGTCTCTCCTTCCCGCCAGCAGCACCTGTGAGGCTGACGGGACCATGAGCAGGGCCTCACCTGACGATCTTAAGCTTTGAGGTGCATCATAGCGGGAGACACGTTTGGACAGATAAGCTGGGCCGGAACCGTTTAGAGCTTTATAGGCTAAAGCCAGCACCTTGAATTGTGCTTGGTAACTAATCGGCAGCCAGTGGAGCTGGTGTAACAGAGGAGTGGTACGCTCCCTGTACGCCGCTCCAGTTATTAACCTGGCAGCCTCCCGTTGGACTAAATTGAAACTTCCAAACAGTCTTCAAAGACAGTCCCATGTAGAGTGCGTTGCAGTAGTCTAAACAGGATGTAACAAGAGCGTGGACCACCATGGCCAAGTCCGGCTTCCCAAGGTATGGTCGCAGCTGGTGCACAAGTTTTAACTGTGCGAAGGCTCCCCTAGCCACCGCTGAGACCTGGGGTTCCAGGCTCAACGATGAGTCTAGGATCACCCCCAGACTGCGAACCTGTGTCTTCAGGGGGAGTGTGACCCCATCCAGCACAGGCTGTAACCCTATACCCTGTTTGGCCTTCCGACTGACCAGGAGGACCTCTGTCTTGTCTGGATTCAATTTCAATTTGTTGGCCCTCATCCAGTCCGACACAGCGGCCAAGCACCGGTTCAGGACCTGAACAGCCTCCTTAGTGACATGTGGGAAGAAGTGACAGAGCTGGACATCATCTGCGTACAGATGACACCAAACCCCGAAACTCCTGATGATCTCTCCCAGCGGCTTCATGTAGATGTTAAACAACATGGGAGACAATACAGAGCCTGCGGGACCCCATAACTCAACGGTTGTGGGGCCGAACAGGCGTCCCCCAATGACACCATCTGGGACCAACCCTCCAAGAATGAGTGGAGCCACTGCAGAACAGTACCTCCAAGTCCCATTCCCTAGAGGCATCCCAGAAGGATACTGTGATCGACGGTATCGAAGGCCGCTGAGAGGTCCAGCAGAACCAGCAGGGACACACTCCCCCTGTCCAGTTCCCGGCAAAGATCATCAACTAAGTCGACCAAGGCTGTCTCGGTACCATGACCCGGCCTAAAGCCAGACTGTGCCAGATCCAGAAAATCAGTGTCAACCAAGAATCCCTGGAGCTGCGAGGCAACCACATATTCCAAGACCTTGCCCAAGTAGGGGATATTGGAAATAGGCTGAAAGTTTCTGAATTGAGTGGCTTTTTCAACAGCGGCTTGATCACAGACATTTTTAGGCTTGCTGGAAACTTGCCCTCCCGAAGGGAGGCATTCACCACCACCTTCATCCACTCAACCAAACCCCCTCTGGCTTCTCTCACCAGCCAGGATGGGCAGGGGTCCAGGATGCATGTGGTCGGTCTCGCCTCTCCAAGGATCTTGTCAACATCCTCGAGCTCAACCAATTGAAATAAATCCAACAAAACTGGACAAGCAGGTGCACTCATTACATCCTCAGAGACTGCCGTTAATATGATGTCAAAGTCGGAATGGATCAGAGCGACTTTGTCCGCAAAGAACCAAGCAAATGCTTCACAGCGGGCTGCCGAGCTATCAGGGCTCCCACCTTGACTGGTGGGAGTTAAAAACCCTCTGATGACACAGAACAGTGCCACCGGACGGTTCTGTGCGGACGTAATATTGGCCGCAAGGTGGACTCTCCTTGCGGCTTTGATTGCTGCGGCATATGCCCTAAGGTAGGATCTTAGCTGTGTTCGGTCTGACTCGTTATACTCTGATCGCCACACACCCTCTAGTTCCCTCTTCTTTCGCTTCATTGCTGCCAGCTCCTCAGTAAATCAAGGAGCTGGTTTAGCTCGGTTACTCGAGAGGGGACGCTCCGGAGCAATTGTGTCTATTGCCCTAGTCATCTCTCCATTCCAGAGAGAGACCAGAGCATCAACAGGATCACCAACCGAGAAGGCAGGAAATTCTCCAAGAGCCGTCAGGAATCCTTCTGGATCCATAAGTCTCCTGGGGTGGACCATTTTAATAGGTCCACCACCCCTGCAGAGGTTGGGGGGCGCAGTAAGTCTAAACCTGATCAGGTGATGGTCGGTCCATGGCAACGGAGCGATGGTGAGCTCCTCTACACCGCCACCTTCCTCCCATCCTTGACAGAAGACCAAGTCCAGTGTGTGTCCCACACTGTGGGTGGGGCCTGTTACTAATTGGGACAGCCCCATGGTTGCCATGGCAGCCATGAAGTCCTGAGCCGCACCTGAGAGGCTGGTCTCAGCATGGACATTGAAGTCCCCCAGCACTATGAGCCTCTGGGACTCCAACGCCAGGCCCGAGACCACCTCAGCTAGCTCAGGCAGGGAGACTGTAGTGCAGCGGGGTGGCCGGTACACTAACAGAATCCCTAATCTGTCCCGGTCTCCCACCCTCAGGTGGACACATTCAAACATGGTCGACTGCGGGACGGGGCACCTGGTCAGGGGGATGGAATCCTTATAGACCACCTTGATCCCACCTCCCCTCTCTCCAGTTCTCGGCTGGTGCTGTACGGAGTAACTAGGCGGGCAGAGCTGGGTGAGATTAACTCCCCCCATCTCGTCCAACCAGGTCTCCATAATACATGCCAGGTCTACATGCTCATCCAAGATGAGATCTTGGATGAAAGATGTCTTCCTGTTCACTGACCTGGCATTAAACAGCACCACCTTTAACCTGGAGGGACCACCATCCTGGCTACCCAGGTTAGCTATGTCAGGAGACCGTTTTGGAACTATTAATGTCCTACCAAAAACCCTAGACCGAATTAAATGATTTGGTCTCCCTTTCCCGTATCTCCCCCTCCCAGACACCACCTCTATAGGGGCTCCCCACCCATCAGAACACCCTCCTCCCCTATCACGCTGTCCTCTCCCTTTCTCTTCCCCTGGTCCAAATGATATTTGGTTTACTAGTTTTCTGTTATAGATTGGCATCCTTTCACACCCATTCCCTCCCCATAACCCTCCAGCCTCCCCCAGCCCCCTCCAACAATACAAAGTGCAAATGCAGTTGTAAAGGTTAATGTTTTTAATTTTACTGATTTATGTTTTAATCCATGTTGATTGGGCTTGTCCCCATGTGAGCCACCCCGATTCCCTTCTGGGAGATGGAGGCGGGATACAAAAATAAAGTTGTTGTTGTTGTTGTTGGTTGTAGTGTACATCGGCTGTCTCTATAATTTCCTTGGTAGGGAACCATCGTGTTTGCCGACCTGACATCAATCTTGTTTGACAAAAATGAATGGGAGACCCCAAATGTATTTAACCCCAACCATTTCCTGAAGAATGGTCAATTCATGAAGAGGGAAGCTTTCGTACCATTTTCTACAGGTGAGTGTCGGGAAGGGAATATTGGCATAATTTTTGGAAGTACTGCCTGTGTACTGAATAAATGGAGTAATTTGGAGCAATGCAATAAAAACACCTTCATGAAATATGAAGATCTGTATCAGAGCAAGCAGGTTTTCCAGATATAGATCACATGCTCTTAATGTGCATTGGTCACTCCCCATGTCCAAGACACCTCAGATGTACTTTGGACTCTTCTGATTTGTTTTGGAAACTTTTGATGCACCTCAGACACTTATGAGGCTCACTGAGCATTTCTGAGGTATATCAGGTACTTCTAATACCAGGCTTTCTGATGTGCATTGAGCATCCCATTATATTCTGACACTTACTCATTAGTTTCTGGATGTGCTTTGGAAGTGCCACAAGTGAGGATTGGTGCACATTGCTCATCAGGGACAGGCACATCAGTCTCCACTGGCATTGAATATGGACATTGCCAAAAAGCACAATTATACTTCTCACACATGTAGGTTGACTGTAGAAAAGGTAAGTTCTATTGTAAATGTATGATACTACACTTTGGCAATAAAAATGAATGCACTGGTATAGGATGGGGAACACATGGCTTGAAAACAGTCCATGGGCAAGGGATCTTAGAGTTTTAGGAGACCACATGCTGAACATGAGCCAACATGTGATATGGCAGTTAGAAATGCCAATGCAATTTTAGGCTACATTAATAAGATGATAGTGTTGAAATCGAGGGAAGTCATAGTCCCATTTGGAATACTGTGTCCAGTTAGCAGAAATCTCAACCTGCCGAGTTATGCACTGATTGTTTTACTCACTTATTGTATTGAATAGAAATATTGTGCAACTAAACATACAGCAAAATGCATTTCATATTGGTCATATACATCAATATGCATAACCTCCAAATGCACATCAGATTCAAATTTGCAAGGTCTGTGGCATGGTCTTGTGAATATGAGTGTTCTACATCAGGCAAAAACGTCCGGTCATGTTACAAGGAAAATGCATATTACCAAAAAGATTCCAGCCATTTTCTTATATATATGCTATTGTTTATCTTGACAACAGCAGAACATTGTATAAAAATGTTTGTTTACTATGTGTCTATTGAAACAGTGTCTAAATTCTAGTTTCAGATTTAGACATATTTATACAAAATCTCACGCACACATATGCAAGTAAACAAGAATTTTATATAACCATTATGTACTATGTAGCACCATAATTTGTTTTGTTTATACATTCAGTCGTTTCCGACTCTTTGTGACCTCATGGACCAGTCCACACCAGAGCTTCCTGTCAGCCTTCACCGCCCCCAGTTCCTTCAAGGTCAGGCCAGTCACTTCAAGGATACCATCCATTTGGCATGGGCCTTCCCTTCTCTTGTCAGTAAGCAGCCATTCCTTTCCTGGTTGAAAAGGAAATGGATCTCTAATTTGCTGCAGCTTACTGGTTAGGGGGATTTAGAAGGCATTCACGATCCTTACATCATCTAGACATATTTTGTTTGGTTTAGAAAAAGCCCTTTCCCAAGTGTATTGCTGTCACCCTAACTTCTGATAAACCCCCCTGAAACTAGTTTCTCCTTCTCTTCCAGGAAAGAGAGCCTGTCCTGGAGAGCAGATGGCTAAAATGGAACTTTTCCTTGTCTTCACTACCCTACTTCAGAAGTTCACTTTCCAGGCTCCAAAGGGTGTGAAGCTAAGCCTTGACTCCAAGACAGGGCATGTACTGAAACCAAAGCCATACCAAATATGTGCCATCTCTCGTTAAAGCAAAACAACTATGCTATTTTAGGTAACCCAATTTATTTGTTGCATTGCTTCCATTAGTTGTCCTGGTGTTATTGAGCCATAACCCCCCCCCCCCCCCGGCAAAAGATTTCTAATTCACCAATGATTCAGAAATAAACATATAGCTTTCTTTTTTTAAAAAAAGACCCTTTCCAGACTTGTGCAAGTGCAAAGCACCAGAAGATCAAGACCAAGACAGCAGCAGCAGTAGCTGTAAACCCCTAAAAGTTATCATATCCAATCCTTTAATAAATTGTATCTGTTTTTCATGAATTTCTGTGTAACTTGTATCCTTCTGTAAAAGGCAAAAGATTTATACCAGGCATGGGCAAATTTGTGGGCCCGCCTGCAAAGACCAATATGAGTGGGGCCAGAAGGTGCAGGGTTGTGGGCTGGAAGGGGCAGGGCTGGAGCTGGGTGGGGCAGGGTGGAGGCAGAGCCGGAGGGGTTGGGGCTGGGAGTGGCTGGGGTGGGAAGGTGTTGATCATCACCTGGCTCTTTGTCCTCCCAGCAAAAAGTTGGGGCTACTCACCCCCACCTTATGCCAGTAGGAGGAAGAGGCAGGTAGCTTCTTAAAGGGCTCTGTAGCCCTTGCCGACACTGCCTGACTTCCTGGCTCATCCTGTTCTTTTAGCAGAAGGAGGGGGTAGGCCCCCTGCTTCTGTCCAGAAAAGGCAAGTCAGGGAGGCACCAGCCTAAATGGCAGTGGAGCCATTTCAGCTGGTGACTCCCTTCCTCGGGCCATTGCGGAGAGCTCTCTCTCAGCAACACCTGTCCTTCCCTCTGCTCTCCTTTCAGCATGGGGATGTGGGCCTGCCGCATTCCCAGGCTGAAAGAAAGAGACAGGCCACTCTACTTCCAGACTGAGGAGACAGTGGCTTGCTGCTTTTCAAGGCTGAAAAGAGCAAAAAGAGACAGGCTATTGCCGGAAATCTCTCTGGCAGTGTCCCGCTTTCCCTGAACCCAGAGGAGGGAGACAAACACACCACTGCTGAGCGCTCTCTAGGGAGCATTTGGCAGCGGCATGCCATTGCCTCAGCCCTCCTCTCAGCCTGGGGATGCAGTTAAAAGGTATGGTGGAGCCAGGCCCATAGCCAGAAATCAGGCTTCATTGATAAACTTCAATGGATACTCAAGACAGATAAACTTCACTGGACATTCATGGGTATTTGGTTAACCAGTTAAAATTCATGTGTTAACCAGGTTAACCTGAAAATTTGGTGGGGGGGGGGGTAGGGTTACGGTTAGGGTTAGGGTTAGGGTTAGGAAACAGACAGAGGGGGAGGAGCAAAAAGCCCAAAGGACTGCATTCAATCTGTGGCATGGGTTTACCCATGCCTGATTTATAAGATTTGAAGAGAAACCAGAGTATAGTACTATAGTGGAAATGAGTCATTATATATGAAATTATTTATCTCTTTTTTTTGTTAAATTGTTAAAATATATAGACTGTATAAGTCACCTATGTTATCTTCTAAACTTCCTCATGAGGAAAAGTGGTTATGATATACTCTACTTGTTTGACCCAAATAAATAACCTAAAAAAGTGAACCTTTCTGTATATTTTTATATATGAAATGTATAAAACATATTTATAAGATACAACAAGATGTAGCTCAAAGACAGTCACCTTTTAATAACTTGAGTTATTTGCTTGAGAACATGAAGATTGGGTATATCCCTCTGGCTGTTTCTCAGCCAGTCTGGAATATGATTATGAACTACATTCCATCCATGGAAAAATCAACATGAAGTTGTCTTTGTCATTCAAAGGCAAAGTGCCCATAACTTATTCTCATATACTGCAAGACTAAGAAAACACTATTTGCCCATTATCTGCTCTATAATAAACCCTCTTGTGGGAAATAGACTCCAGTGGTGAAATCTAAGCATGATACAACAATAGTACATTATTTTAAAAATGCTTAATTTTATACATTGAAATTGTAGGCACTATTGTTGGAGGGGATGAAGAAATATTGTATTTACTCAAATCTAGTGCACCATTGAATCTAATGTGCATCTCAATTTTCAAAACCCTAAAACCAAAAAAAAAAAAAAAAACATTTGCTGGAGAATGTAATGTGGAGTGGCAAAAAGTGCACTCTTTGTAATCTGGCCAAAAAAGGTGTGCATTACAATGGCTGCATGCTTATAATTCTTCCTTAAAAACAAAAGTGTTACAACACCAAAGCTTCCAATAATGGAAAGGGAAAGCTTGGGGTGCATCAAGATTTGGCTGGCATGCCTACTTATGGTATGGAAACGTTAAGGCTAATTAAGATTTTAATAGGCATCCCATAAGAGCTAGCCTATTAGCGATGTGGAATATTTATTTTATTTATTTATTTAATTTATATACCGCTCTTCTCCCACAGGGGGACCCAGAGCAGTCTTACATAATGGCAAGATTAATGCCACATATAATACAAAATATAGTAAAACAAACGATCGTAAAAACACACTTAAAAACCAATATCATACCCCATTTAAAACAGTAAAACACTGTGTGACCATTACAACAGAATAGATACAAAGAAGGGATGGAGCAAAAAAATCCTTTATGGCTGTGTCCTCTGGAAGCAGTGCTAAAGCCAACATATACTGAGGAATTGATAACTTATGGGAAATATATAATTGAAGAAAAAGGACAATGGAAATTAGAAGGGAGATAAGGGTTGGGGATAAATGCCTGGTTTCTTTATTATCAACTATAGGATATATTTAGGAAAGACAATAAAATGAGGTTCTCCAAAAGGAAATCGGAGTTGGAGAATATTTTCGAGAAATAAAATAATGGATTGATTTCTGATACAGTTTAGAATATAACCTAGAAGATAAACAGGAA
Source organism: Anolis carolinensis (assembly GCF_035594765.1). Classification (NCBI taxonomy): domain Eukaryota; kingdom Metazoa; phylum Chordata; class Lepidosauria; order Squamata; family Anolidae; genus Anolis; species Anolis carolinensis. Next base: position 172,057,987 of record NC_085844.1, read on the forward strand.
CAAAAACAGTAATGATTTCCTGGGCTAGAGACATAGGAAAAAAATATAGCTATGGAAAATTGGGAATACAGTACTTATGGAAAAAGGGATTTAAATGTTCAATAGCTGGTTCTATTAGAGAGGACATGTATAAAATGTTCTATAGAAGTTATATAACTCCTGAATTAATGGCCAAAATTGATAAAACCCAATGGGGGGAATTTTGGAGATGTAAAATGCAGAAAGGTACCTTCTTCCATGTTTGGTAGGTAATGGCGGTAACATTTTTTTTAAAAGGCTGCTAAAGAAACTAATACAATGATTTCTAAAAAGATTAAGAAAAACACAGAAATATGCCTATTGGGTATGTTTCAGGAGAGAATTGTAAGGAAAATGTAGAAATTTGACAATATAGTTTTGTGGCAGCAAGAATTACAATAGCAAAATCTTGGAAGGGGGAAAAAAACTACTTACCAAAGATTGGAGAAGAAAATTAGTCGAGTATATTCAAATGGCCAAGATCTCCAATGGCATAAGGGGACTAAACAATGAAGAGTTCACTAGAAAATTGAGTCTTGCCTTTGGGTATTAAAAAACGAAGACAAACATTCTTTTGAAATAGTCGCACAGGGAATTTATTAGCAAAATGATAAGGTTTCAGCTAAAAGACTGTTTCCAAGAACCAGATCATGCACCCATTTTTGTCTCCAATTGAGCACCACCACCTACACCAGCATTACATTTTTTTCTAATATTATCGGAACATATAGCTCAGCTTTTGTATTACCCCCTAAAAATTTCCATTAAAATTGAATTTACAGGTAGAAAACCCTGGCCTATTATATGTAGCTTTTTGGAGTGACATTTTTAAATTGTAGGTATTTTGCACTGTCATTCATTTCCAAGAGAATTTCCCATTTACACTTGCTGTAGTTATAACTGGTGAAACATTGTGCATAACTGTGCAGTTGACCACTCTGGACCTGACTGCCTCTATCTCTCCATTTCCTCTTTCTCCCATCTCTACAGAATCTCATTACTTCTCAGATTTCCCTCTATTACTTGAAATTGCTTTCAAGGCAGCTCAGCCCTTCCTGTGATGTTTCTCAGCATTGACCAAATTGCTTCAAGACTGCCCTAACATCACCCCAGGCTGTCCTTAACAGCTTCCATTGCTGGACTGGTGGCAGGGGCTGTATTGAGTTTGTGGTGGTGGGGAGAAGAGCTGAGGATGCTCTTGCCTCCTCCTCTTCCTTTTCTGCCATGGTCACCTCCTGCACCTCTGCTGCAAGGCCTCTGTTACTGCTCCTGCTGCTGCCGCCAGATTGTGTTACTAATGTAAGCCACAACCCCTGGTGACACTAATTTATTTAGTGCTTTCTGAGCAACTGGCTCCAGCTTATTCATTGCCCTTTCCATCCAAGTCACTCTTTTCTACTTTCTATGGGTCCTTCTGCATCAAATTTTGTAATGAAAACACAAGAACTCAAAGATGGTTTTTAAGAAGTCTTGTCCTTCACTCATATATTTCCTATTTTCCAAAGAAGCTAGACCAGTGTATAGTTCCTAGGTAGGATCTTGCAATTAAAGCATTATTTTGAGCTAGCTGACACAATGCAACAGAGCACCCATTGGAGATGTGACATTCTTGAAATTAGTGGAAGTTTGGGCAGCAAGTGAAAACAGCCAAGGTCGAATTCATTCAGGATAGATATGAGGTGTCACATCAACCAGGGAGGAAGAGAAACTGTCTTGATCCAAGCCATTGCCCACAGTTGCTAAGGAAAAATCCAACAAAAACATCACATTAAAGCAGGGTAAACATTACCTGAAATCAAGGCCTAACAACCTTCAGTGTGTGAACTAATGCTGGCAGTAATACAGTAAAAATGTCCATCTAGAATATCAGTTAATAATATGTGAGATTATTTCTTGGAAATAATCCTTAAATCAAGAAATAGCTTTCTAAGATCTACAGATATACTCGCAGGAACACCTCAGCAAGCGAGAGTCCGAAAGTGGGAGGCTAAAACCCGGAACCTTAATCAGTGGCTGACGCTGGATGAGAGACTCCCTCCTGGGCACACAGAAGACTGGGTGACTTGGAAGGCGCTGAACAGACTTCGCTCTGGCACCACTAGAAGAAATGGAGCTACAAAGTGAAGTCTGCAACATGTGACTATGGAAAATAGCAAAACACAGAACACTTATTGCAATGCATTTTGAGGCCTGCTACATGCACAATGGAGGACTTCCTAACAGCAACACCAGAGGCACTCCAAGTGGCCAGCTACTGGGCAAAAGACATTTAGTATTGGTGCCAAGTTTTTTTTTCTTAAAAAATCTCTGTTTGCAAATCCATTACAACTTATACCCTTGATTCGCTTCTGACACAAGAAATAAATAAATATTGGAAATAACAGGAGGGTCTTGCGGTTTTTACATTGAAAAAATCAGCTCATAGATATACTAGTTGCAATGAATACAACATGACCCCCTTATCCGCAGACTTGAGATCAATGGCTTCACTTGTGATCCAGAAACGTTTTCTCTCCTCTTCCCAAATGTTTGTGGGCCTTTCTAGGTCATCAAGTATGATACTATGCTATGGATTTTGCACAATAGAGTAAAAATACAGGTTACTTTCACTCTTATCCACAATTTCAACTACTCATTGGGGGGGGGGGGAGTGAACTTATCCAAAATTTCAGATATCCATGGGGGTTATATTTTATTCATTTTCTCTTCCCCATTACAAAGATATAATTAGATCATATTAGAACAGGAACTTAAGAATCAACTTCATGGCTTTTGTGCTTTTGAAATGTCCAGTTACAGTACTTTTATACTTGTGGTATGACCTTATTAAATGGTGGTAGAGGAGGACGATCACATGGTTTAAACAATGACTTGTACTATACATTCTGCCACTGGCTTTTACTGTGATGTGAGCACTAAGACCCTTATAGATTGAAGAGGACTTTGTTATCTCAGACCAGCAACTCATGGTATTCCTCTAGACTAGATTTTTTGTTGTTGATATGTATGTATAGGTATGTATTCCTGTAATGCCAGTGTATGTTTTTTTAAAGATGTTTATTAACCTATTGGCTGGTGGTTCACACTTTCCATGAACATTAGCTGACACAGAACACATCAATACTGACTAAGCAGGCTTGATTCAGCTTCCAGGACATCAGATTGAGCATGTTTGGTAACCCAAGAGAAACTCTCTAACCCACCTTGAAGATGGGAGGGAATCTCAACTTCCCAGCAATTGCAAACATAGTAAATGTTACCAGTCACAACATGGGAGGAGCTGGTAACATTCATAACACCCTGACCTGCACTGGCTGATGGCTTCATCCTCTCCACCCTCTCCCCAGCTTCATTCTGGCAAATGGATGGAAGACTGCTGACACTGAGATTTTTTAAACTCGTGTCAGAAGCGAATTGGGTCGCTGTCTACACAGACGTTGCCCAGGGGATGCCCGGATGTGTTACCATCCTGCTGAGAGGCTGCTCTCATGTCCCCGAATAGAAAGCTAGGGCTGATAGATGGGAGCTCACTCCATCTTGCAGATTTAAACCGCCAACCTTCAAAGGAGCAGTTCAGCCAGCACAAGGTTTAACCCAGCGTTTCACAACCTGGATATTGGGACCACTGGAAAGTCGCAATGGGATTGTCAGAGGGGTCGCCAAAGATCATCAGAAAACACATATTTCTAATGGTCTTCAGAACCCTTTGGCAGAGATGGCTGAAGATCTCTCCGCCTGTTCTTCTCTTCCTTTTGGAAATAGACAGCAAATCCTCCAATCAAAAGCCTTACTCCTGCTGTGACTGGATGCAGGGAGAACTACGATTACCATCATGTTGGGTCAGTCCCCCCCCCCAAACCCCAGCAGTATTCAAAGTTGGTCATATTGAGTATTTATGCCAAGTTTGGTCTAGATCCATCAGTTGGGTGCACATTGCTCTGTCGATGTGGATGAACTATAACTTCCAACCTCTGAGGTCAGTCCCCTCGAAAAACCACCAGTATTCAAAGTTTGGCATGTTGTGTATGTGTGGCAAGTTTACTAGTTCCTTCACCAGTTTTGTACAGGATGCTCTCTGAATTTGGTGGACAGCAACACCCAGAATTCAAATACAGCCCCCACCCCACCAGCATTCAATGTTGGCCATGTAGGTAGTGTGCCAAGTTTGGTGCAGATTCATTGTGGGCTGGGTTCAGAGTGCTCTTTGATTGTAGGTTAACTATAAATCCCAGCAACTGCAACTCCCAAATGACAAAATCAATCGTGCCCCCCCCCCAACCCTACCAGTATTCAAATTTGGGCGTATCAGTTATTTGTGCCAAATTTGGTCCAAATCCATGGTTGTTTGGGTTCACAGTGCTCTCCAGATGTAGGTGAACTACATCTCCCTAAATCATTGTCAATTCCTCCAAAATCCCTCCATTATTTTCTGCTGCTGGGAAGTTTGGCCCAATTCTATTGTTGGTGGGATTCAAGGGCTCTTTGATTGTAGATGAACTATACATCCCAGCAACTACAACTCCCAAATGTCAATGTCTATTTTCCCCAAGTACCACCAGTGTTCAAATTTGGGCAAGTTTGGTCCAGATCCATCATTGTTTGAGTCCACAGTACTTTCTGGATGTGGGTGAACTACAACTCCAAAACTCACGGTCAAATTCCACCAAATCTTTCCATTATTTTATGTTGATCATGGGAGTTTTGTGTGCCATTTTTGGTCAGTTCCATCGTTGGTGGAGTTCAGAATGCTCTTTGATTTTAGGTGAACTATAAATCCCAGCAACTACAACTCCTAAATGACAAAATCAATACCCACCCAACCCCACCTCCCAAATTGGGTTCATTGAATGAAAATACATCATGCATATCAGATATTTACATTACAATTCTTAACATTTGCAAAATTATAATTAAGAAGTAGCAACAAAAATAATTTTATGGTTAGGGCCCACCACAACATGAGAAACTGTATTAAGGAGTTGTGGTATTAGGAAGGTTGAGAACCCATTGCACCACCTCAGCCCTGTCAGAATGTCGTAACTGTTGGCAAATTGCTACAGTAATGTAGGGATTCCCACCATGCACCCCCAGGCTGTGTGGGCTCAAGAAGTATTATGCCTTCCCACACTCACACTTACACACTGGTCCAGCTATTTGAATTGTCTCTAATTCAGGAGACAGCCTGAATCTTGCCTGAGGATTCAGGTTATTCCCCTGAGTTTGTTTAATCTGGGGCAAAGCTTCACTGAGTGGCTTTCCCGCAAGTTAGGACAGATCAGTCCTATGCAATGTTTATCTACCATAATGCTGATCTAACCTCCCACTGATCTAACTGATGAGCATAGGTGTGTTCAGAGAAGAGAGGAGAGTCCCAGAGAGCACTGGGTTGCATTTCTGCAGCTATACACAAACAAAAGACATCCTCCTCCTGTGGGAGGATTTAATTTTTTAAAAAATCCTATTTTTCCTTCCTCTTTAACATGCTAACAACAGGAAATAATCTCTCACGAGTCAACATCCTAGTCGGATAAAGTATGATTCTTTTGTGGGTGTGGTGTATTAATCTGCAGCATGTGAACTTTGTCCTCATCTATCTGAACAGCACATAAAAACACATAGAAAGCATACCAAGTGGAATCATGTTGTGCCACTGCTTTGCTGTGTTCTGGGAGGCCTTATCCCTAAAGATTGTTTTTGTGTTCCTTTTTACATTTCTTATTATTGCTGACTACATAAGACAGAGACGTCCAAGAGGCTTCCCCCCAGGACCCAGGCCTCTTCCTTTTGTGGGGAATCTGTTTAGTGTTGATATAACAAAGCCTCATCTTTCTTCAGAAAAGGTAAGAGGGAGGGAGAGTCTGAGCACTCAGACAGTGTCTATTTCCTTTAAGCCCATCGAGGAGCACTTCCACAAAGGAAACAGCTTTAAATGGTATTACAGGTTGTTTTGAGTTTTCTGTTGGACTTTAATATAGTGACCCTTCAAGAGATACCATTATTAAAAGCTCTGTGTTGTCGAAGGCTTTCATGGCCGGGATCACAGGGCTGTTGTATGTTTTCTGGGCTGTATGGCCATATTCTAGAAGTATTCTCTCCCGACGTTTCGCCCACATCTATGGCAGGCATTCTCACAACCTCTGAGGAGGCCTGCCATAGATGTGGGCGAAATGTCAGGAGAGAATACTTCTGGAATATGGCCATACAGCCCCGAAAACATACAACAACCCATTAAAAGCTCTGTTTGAATTTTGCAAAATTAAAGTTGCAATTTCTTTGATGGAGCCAATCATCTGTAATGTGGTCTTTCTCTTCTCCCGTTGCTAATTTCTCATTTTATAATGAGACAATTGAAAGTCAAACTCTGGGTTCTGCAGTTTAAGAACAGACCAGGTTCATAGAAGTTTGGAGAAGAAAATCTGGTGTGTGGAAACCAAGATGTATTAGAAAAAAGTGAAAGAACTGGGGAATTTACCTTAAAAAATGGGAGAAAAGAACTCAGCTATTTAAAGGGCCTGTAACTCAGATAGTGGCAATGGAAGTGCTCTGTTTTCAAACGATCCAAAGTCAGGCTCAATTTTTTATGAGTTTATGTTACAAGAAATTGTTTTGGTTAAATACGAGAAAGCCCTTGGCAATAAGAAGACATCATTAATGGAATTACTTGCTTAAGGGGAGGGATGGCTTTTCCATTCTTTAAGCATATTCTGACTGATCATTGCTTTGGAATATTCAATAGTTTCTGAAAAGCAATTGCTAGAAGTAGATGACTCACAGTATTCTCTTTCATATTCTTGATTTACAAACTGAATATTTTTTATAAAGGATTTCTTTTATCTATATTCCACGATATATATATTCAGCTATATTAAGGACCTTATCATGCATTGTGGTGAATCCATCAGGGCCCCGGCATGGGGTGTGGGGAACTTGTCGCCCCATACCCAGCATTGCCTGGCTTCCCCCTTACCCCATCTCACAGGGGGAAATTTCTACTACCTGGCTTCCCCCTGTTGATCTTAATACAACACGGGAAGCCTCCTGTGTTGCCGCTGCCGTGGTGTACACCGGTTCCTCTTCCCTTTTTTCATGGAGCCCCACTGGAAGTAGTACGTTGTGACATTTAGCCCATTTGATGAGGTTGTTTTTAGAGATCCTTATATGGGGAAAATGTATGCCTTAAAATCACAGTATTTCTCTACCAGGATACCCACTAAAGTTTGTCATTTCTTTTAACACTTTGTTCATTTCTCTTTGCAGTTTATGGAAATATATGGCAAGATCTTCAGCTTGCAATTGGGAAAATTTCCGTTTGTAATTGTGAATGGCCTGCAACTAGTGAAGGAAGCTCTCATCCATCAGAATGAAAATTTTGTAGATCGACCAATATTACCTATTATCTATGATCATTCTAAGACATTTGGTGAGTGGTATATTATTCTTGGATTTCTTTAATTTTTTCAAAGAAACATGCCCAACAGGGGGAATGACTTTTAAATACATTCACCAGATTAAGCCTTATGAGCAATGTTTTCATTACATTTTGCATTTCCTGTATCCAAAAATCATATCTGATTTTGTAGGAATACATCCATCTAAAAGCTTCAATTGACGGTTTCTAAACAGTTTAACTTTCAGCCAAAATACCCTCAACAGGTGAAAATGGCTAAGAATATTTAAAGGGACAAAAACTTAAATATGTAAAGATGGGAATTGTCTATATATTTTTGATGTCGATGTCTATGGATGTGGAATTTTGTTTTACTGTTTTATGATTGCTGTATTGACGTCGGGTATGGCCCCATGTGAGCCGCTCCGAGTCCCTTCGGGGAGATGGGGCGGGATATAAAAATAAAGTTATGATGATGATGATGATGATGATGATGATTATTATTATTATTATTATTATTATTATTATTATATATTGACTTAGCAGACACAGAGAATCTAATTAGCATGATACAGAAAGAATTCACATGTGCACTGGTTTAGAAGGCTGATTTTCTTATATGTATTACTTATTGCTAAGCCTGTTAGGAAGCTAAATAAATAGAAAGGTCTCTATAAATGTGCTAATGAACATCTTGATGGCTATGTGACTTATGGCATATCATGTTATTAAATGTAATAAAACGGAAGTGTCCAGACATTATTCCCTTAGGGGGAATGTGCATCTATCTATCTGTATGAATACTAAAATACTGTTGAAAGAGTCTCTTCTTTGCCATATAAATATGCTGGAACCCCAAGATCTTAAAATATTTAAGTGGAGCATTGAAGGTAATATGACCTAACTGGTTTAACCAAAATTGTGGTCTGGGATCTTTGGTGATCAGAAATTGATAAAGGTGCCTCCAGACAGTACCAAAATAAGCTGCCAAGTGGTAAGGATATTCAGTTTAAGAGGCAGGAGTGTGGAGCCAAGTCTATGTCAATTGGATAGCTCTGGTGTCATGCTGAAATATTGCTTTAGAACAAATATTGGTTTCTCTTTTATCTGCTTATGCTTTAGATGGTATATAAACTAGCAGTTTATAAACTAACCATTGACATTTTATAAACGAATCCTATAAAGAAGAATCTTCCTGTTGACTTTATCATGAAAATGGATCCAAACTATTGGTGACTTCTATGTTCAGAATGTGGTGAATCTTTTCTTCATTTTCTTCCAGATTGCAAAGGTGCTCTCCAATATGTTGAACCTATTTGGGGTATAGGGTTGCACATCTTGGATAACTAATTGAAATTTTCAACTAAAACATGGAACAGATTCACCTACTTAAACATAAGGAATCCACCAGTTGTGACCATACACAATGTTCTCAGTTCAGTTCCTGTTATCTCCACAAGGACTCCTGTCTTTTAGCAACTGTCTTAAGCAATTTTGTTCTTTTAATAATCTTAGTTCATAGGACAGGACATTTTACGCTGTTCAGTTGGAAAGCACTCATGCTCAACTTTTCACTTAAGCAAATAAGGGCCCCATCCACACTGCCATATAATGCAGTTTGAATCTGCACTATATGGTCAGTGTAGACCAGGCATATGCAAACTTTGGCATTTCAGATGTTTCGGACTTCAATCCCTACCAGTTGTTAGGAATTGTGGGAGTTGAAGTCGAAAACACCTGGAGGGCGAAGTATGCCCCTGCTTGGTGTAAAATGAATTTCACGCTAAATTATATGGCAGTGTAGATGTGGTCAAGGAAGCTATCATTGAGATAGGGAAGATGCTTTATATATGGTAGAGATGTAGGAAGGATTCTCTGCTTGCCCCTATTCTCTTCAAAACCAAAACAAAATTGTGTTATCTCAAAAGAAGGGATCTGAGCTAGTGAAAGAAGAAAAGAAAGTGATACTAACAAACCTGACAATGTAAGTTAATTGCTGAAAGGAAGATCAAAAGTCAAATCAGATAAAGGCCAATCGAGAAAACCTGAAAAATTATCTTGAAGAACTGATACCACTCAATGTAAACAATGAAAAAGTCATTTGAGCAGTAGGCTGGTGCAACATGTGGAAACTTTTCAATTCACTTTGAAGAGAATGTGGATAATGTCCTCAATATGTCCCTGGTATTGGCTTGCATGGGAATTTTTATCTTGCCTTGTTTGATCATAAAATAAAAGCTCAGGAAGGCACTGATACAAATGGTAATGGATACCTCCTTATTCAACTATATAAGATTTCAGCCAACATGTTTATTTTTAGAATATGCAGGGAACCTTTAAAGTGTTATGTGTTACCTTTTCCTACCTAGGACTGATCATGTCTAATGGACTTTCCTGGAAACAACAAAGACGATTTGCCTTATCAACTCTAAGAAACTTTGGCTTGGGCAAAAGAAGCTTAGAAGAACAAATACAGGAAGAGAGTAGGTTCCTTGTAGGTGCCATTGAAGATGAGAAAGGTAACACTACATTAGCTGAGCTAGACAACTCCATGGTCTTTCATTGCAGACATCTATTCTTTCCCAAGCTGAAAACAAATAAATGCAATAATATTCTTTCCAATGCTCTTATTTTAGTTAAAGCATATTTACATGGTGTATATCCTGCTTCCACCCCCCCCCCCTAAAAAAAAGGCCCAAGGCATGAAAACAAAATATGTGAGTTATAAATTAAGGGTAAAAACACAAGTAAATAAACAATTGTATTAAACCATCAATTCTTTAAATCAGATCAGTATAAAATCATTTAAAACATAACAGGAATAATAAAAATGCAGCATTCACTCACTATTTAATATTATTTAAAAATCTCATGAGGGTGTACTAAAACTGTATCACTGCCTATTTAGCTTTAATTCACAGATCCTGTTGGAAAAGCAAGAGTCTGTTAATAAGTATTCATGTGGAAATTATTCTCCATTTAAAAGATTTCACAATGTCTCTCCTGCTCTGGTGCAATCCCTTCCAAAATTCTAATAAAGACTGTTTCTGTTTTGTTCCTTCAGGTTGTTTCTGTGTGTGAAGTTGTGTGCTGTATTTTATTTTTAATCTTTTATTGGTAATCATGTTTTAACTGTTTTTAAGTATGGTCTTTTATAATATTGTTATTTACTTTGTCAAGAGTCAGACGCCAGTTAACATACAAAACAGAGTTTATTCCGAAGATAAGCCAAAAAATAACATAAACACAGGAAATATCCTTGAAACACTTCACTTATCAGTGTTTCGAGAGTAGATTGGACAATAATAACTCAAAAGCGAGCCATGCTAATTTCCCATGCTGGCATTCAATAAAAAAACTAAATAACGCTTCAATTCAGCTTTGGAAAACAAATAGAGTTAATTGCTGGAAAAATAAACAAACTAGGAAAGCAGTAAAACTGCTTCCACGGTGCAGATAAGCCGAGAGCCTCAAAGGGATGATGAATAGCTGTCGTCAGAAGAATCCAAGGTCAGGTCAGGAGGCAGCAGAAATTCCGAAAGACAAACCAGTAGTCAGAAGCCGGGAGAAGTAGTCAGTCAGAGGGCGAAGACAGAAGCCAGGTCAAATTCCAATCCAGAGTCCGAAGAGGGTGCAGTCATCCAAACCAGGTCCACGAAAAGGCACAAAGATGGTATCAGCAGATCCGAATCACAGTCCAAGTCCAGTCTTCACGAAAGCACAGAGATCCCAATGGCGCCTCAGCAACACCTTGCCACACGCAAAGTGCAGTGGCCAAACATTCCCATTTTATTCCCCTTCCTCCTGGGTGACCAAACACTCACACCCAAACACCAGGTGTCCCAAATCTACTCAGAGTCTGAACTCCACACAGCTAGAGCTCGTGGATCTGGAGTACCTAGTAATTCGTCGGAGTCCCAATCATCTTGCCCACACTTAGCCCCATGAACACTTAAAGAACCATCCTCCCTTCTCCAAGCATCCCAATTGGGATCAGCTCCTGCAGAAACCCCAGGTTCAGAAGTATCCATAGGCCCCAAATCCCCAGACATCTCCGGTGGCTGTGCCCATTCAGCGCCCGCTTCCCCAGCCACCACCTGTTCCTCAGCATCTATCTCCCCATCTGAATCTTCCTCAGAAGATCCCCCATATAGCTCTCTAAGTCGCTTCCTGCGCAACTCCTCCAGTGAACCCTCATCACGAGGGTTTTTTCTTCCTCTTCGAATTCCATCACCATCAACCATAATCCCCGAAGGCGCAGTCACAACATACTTTTTCCAACTTTTGTAAACTTTAAACTGCTGGAAGCTCCTCTAGATTCCATCTCAGGGCAAAGGCAAGAAATACATAGAATAGATAGATAGATGTTCTGGCATCTTGATGCAGTTGGTTAGATTCCACAAATGGTCATGTCAAATTTATTATTTCGTGTCAAAAGCATTGGTATAGCAAATACATTTCAAATAATGGGAAATAAAATAAAAGGAAAAGAAATCACAAGCAACTAAATAGTTTTGGACCAAAAGCGGGCAACAGCAACCGCATTGTCTGTAGCTTTAAACAACTCCTCCTCCGTACATGAGGCAGGGCATTGTGGGCAAGCATACATGTGCTGAGTTGTTTGTTCAGCTCCACAGTCACACAAGGTGGAGGATTCCTCCAGGTAGTGCCACCTTGCCAAGTTGTCTTTAGATCTGCCCACTCCACTTCTATGTCAAATAAAACCTGTTTATTTTTCTGATTACCAAATCAATCTTTGTTGTTTTTGCTGGAACAGACTGATACAGCTATGCCCCATTACTATTTAAAATGCATTTACTCATACCTTAATGTACTACAAAATCCTATTGCTTTCATAATATTGTATTATTGTGACATGAAGTCTATAATCATTCTAATTCTTCCTCTACTAAGAATTTCTTTTCCTTTCCAGGGCAGCCATTTGACTCCCACTATCAAATTAACAATGCCGTTTCAAATGTAATTTGTTCTGTCACTTTTGGGAAATGCTTTGATTATCATGACAGCCAGTTTCAGAAGCTGTTGCATTTGCTGGATGAAATGGGAAATGTTCAGGCAGGCTTTTGGGGCATGGTAAGACCTGCTTGTGATTTTATGTGCAGCAAAGGCCAAATTTATCAACTTCTGGACAAGGATTCATAATCACACTGACTTTTCATTCATTTGCATTGCCGCCCTTTCCTTGTTCCTCTCCTTGCTTTTCAGTCCAATCCCCTGCCAAGAGTCCCTTGGCTTTGTTCTTTTTCAGTCATCTAGCTCCATGTATCTCCACTGACGCTGTTCAGTTGATTTAGCATTATGGTATGAGTGGAGATGATAAACTGAAGTGGGTGTAGTGTGCCTAGATGGATATTATTTATCTGTTTGTTTGTTTATTTATTCAATTTACATATCAAATGAACCCAAGGCAGCTCAGAAAGAAATCAATTAACATCTAACAATTCAATCTTTAAAAATAAACTTTTAAACAATATAAACTTATTTTAAACACAAATCCTTTAGCAGCCTTTCTGCTTGCATACTGAAGAGTGAAGGGTTGTGTTTCAGATGCTCTGTTCAATTATCCAATCGTATGCCTGAGCAATCCATCCATTCTGATTTCCAAGAAGATTCAACACATACAATGACTTTTTCTATTGTTTTGCTACTGTTTCTTCTGAGCAGGTGTGCAGATGAGTGCTTTGAACGATGCTTTGTTGTGCCAAAGACTAATCTGTGTGGGTCTGAGAATATGATAGATGATTTGGTGCTATTGTACCTCATATTTTGTATTTATTAGAAATTTGTTTATTTAATTAATTTTCAAGCAATAAATGAACAATGAATGCAATTTATTAGATTGCAGCCAACCCCAATCTTTATGATGACAAACTGACTGAGTCCGGAAATCAGGGTTGGAATTCTTCCTGGGTCATGGAAACCCAGTTAGTAACTTTGACCAAGTCTCATTCTCCAAGCCCCAAAGGAAGACAATGGCAATTTCCTTTTGAATAAATCCTGCTAAGAAAATCTGATGATAGATTTTCCTTAGGGTCACCATAAGTTGGAAATTAATTAAATGTACACAACAACAATAATTAACACATTATTTTTAAGCCTAATACAGCAAAAAATAGCAATGTTGCCACAATCAACTGAACAATATATGTTTATGGCTTAAATTTAAGAGTTAGAATATAAGGTTGCTCTCAATGTAGTGATGCAATCACAAACAGTACTCTTAAATTAATTCTATAAGCAAACACTCAATTATAATGTGCAAAGTGACTCCCCAGGGAGGAGTGTATCATCATATAGAAAATCTATTGGTGTTTTACACTGTTACAATTTTTTTTGCAGGATTGTACAGAACTGGAGAAAGTAGACAGACAAAATTTGCTAGTGCTGAGTAGTCTACTTTGCCTACACCTCACTTTCTTCACAGCTGTATGCTAATATAGCAAAGGTGGAGTGATGTCTCAGGCCCTTCCACAGTGCCCTAAATATCAGAATCTGATCTCAGATGATCTGATTATCCTAGATGATTTGACAGTGTAGACTCATATAATCCAGTTCAAAGCAGATAATCTAGGATCAGATCCTGGGATACAGAACAGTGCAGAAGGAGCCAAAATAGTCTTCTGACCCAATATGCTGCTGAAATAACATTCTAGAGTTCCTAGGAACAGCAAGAAGAGCTATGTGTATCTTCTAAGTGATGTTAGTCATCAGTATAAGCAGTAGGCTTGCTCAAATAATTCGTTTTCCCCGTTTACCGTTATTGATTCGTTATTTTCGTTTGTTTTGAAGCAATATCGAACCTTGGTTGTCCACACGCCTGGATATCGCGGTTTCGAACCGCGATTGGCCGTTTTCCGTTATGGCGCCTTTTTTTTCGTTTTTAAAAAATGCTTTGGCAAATCATCCAAACTTGTTTAAGTCCACTGGGGCAATCTAGCGTGTTGTTTGCACCTTGTAGCCAATCAGAGAGCACGTTTAACCAGGGGGAGGGGCTGGTAGGACGTCCTGAGCGTGCACACGCCTCGTGGCTCAGTCGCACTGGGAATTTTGGAGAGGGTGGAAGGGAGATTTTGGTGCAGGCACTGGCAGGCAGGAAAGATTGCTGCGTCACAGCATGGCTGTGTGAAGACCGGGAGAAAAGGTGGGGTGGCTGGCTGAGTTTGGGTGGTGTGTGTTAGTTGGGTCTTTCTTTTTCTTTTGTTTTTGCAAAGGGCTGTCCTGTGGGTGTTTTTTTCCTGGCGCAGCAATTTTTCTGCTACGCCATTTTTCTTCTTGCGGGCGGGGTGGGCTTTCTCCTTTCTTTTTTCCACGCAAAAGTGTTTTTGGAAACAAGGGATCCGAGCCAGGGACGCTTCCTGATAATCCTAAGCCAAGTTTGGGAAAGAGTTGCATATCCCATACTTCCCTGTACAAAATACAACTCCTTTTGGGGAAAGAAGAGGGGGTGCCTTTGTCCCTTCACCGCTCTCAAACACAAGTGGGGCTGCTTGTGTCTCAGCCAGGGACGCTTTCTGATAATCCTAAGCCAAGTTTGGGAAAGAGTTGCATATCCCATACTTCCCTGTACAAAATACAACTCCTTTTGGGGAAAGAAGGGGGGGTGCCTTTGTCCCTTCCCCAGTCTCAAACACAAGCGGGGCTGCTTGTGTCTCAGCCAGGGACGCTTTCTGATAATCCTAAGCCAAGTTTGGGAAAGAGTTGCATATCCCATACTTCCCTGTACAAAATACAACTCCTTTTGGGGAAAGAAGGGGGGTGCCTTTGTCCCTTCCCCAGTCTCAAACACAAGCGGGGCTGCTTGTGTCTCAGCCAGGGACGCTTTCTGATAATCCTAAGCCAAGTTTGGGAAAGAGTTGCATATCCCATACTTCCCTGTACAAAATACAACTCCTTTTGGGGAAAGAAGGGGGGGTGCCTTTGTCCCTTCCCCAGTCTCAAACACAAGTGGGGCTGCTTGTGTCTCAGCCAGGGACGCTTTCTGATAATCCTAAGCCAAGTTTGGGAAAGAGTTGCATATCCCATACTTCCCTGTACAAAATACAACTCCTTTTGGGGAAAGAAGGGGGGGTGCCTTTGTCCCTTCCCCAGTCTCAAACACAAGCGGGGCTGCTTGTGTCTCAGCCAGGGACGCTTTCTGATAATCCTAAGCCAAGTTTGGGAAAGAGTTGCATATCCCATACTTCCCTGTACAAAATACAACTCCTTTTGGGGAAAGAAGGGGGGGTGCCTTTGTCCCTTCCCCAGTCTCAAACACAAGCGGGGCTGCTTGTGTCTCAGCCGGGGACGCTTCCTGATAATCCTAAGCCAAGTTTGGGAAAGAGTTGCATATCCCATACTTCCCTGTACAAAATACAACTCCTTTTGGGGAAAGAAGGGGGGGTGCCTTTGTCCCTTCCCCAGTCTCAAACACAAGCGGGGCTGCTTGTGTCTCAGCCGGGGACGCTTCCTGATAATCCTAAGCCAAGTTTGGGAAAGAGTTGCATATCCCATACTTCCCTGTACAAAATACAACTCCTTTTGGGGAAAGAAGGGGGGGTGCCTTTGTCCCTTCCCCAGTCTCAAACACAAGCGGGGCTGCTTGTGTCTCAGCCGGGGACGCTTCCTGATAATCCTAAGCCAAGTTTTGGAAAGAGTTGCATATCCCATACTTCCCTGTACAAAATACAACTCCTTTTGGGGAAAGAAGGGGGGTGCCTTTGTCCCTTCCCCAGTCTCAAACACAAGCGGGGCTGCTTGTGTCTCAGCCGGGGACGCTTCCTGATAATCCTAAGCCAAGTTTGGGAAAGAGTTGCATATCCCATACTTCCCTGTACAAAATACAACTCCTTTTGGGGAAAGAAGGGGGGGTGCCTTTGTCCCTTCACCGCTCTCAAACACAAGCGGGGCTGCTTGTGTCTCAGCCGGGGACGCTTCCTGATAATCCTAAGCCAAGTTTGGGAAAGAGTTGCATATCCCATACTTCCCTGTACAAAATACAACTCCTTTTGGGGAAAGAAGGGGGGTGCCTTTGTCCCTTCACCGCTCTCAAACACAAGCGGGGCTGCTTGTGTCTCAGCCGGGGACGCTTCCTGATAATCCTAAGCCAAGTTTGGGAAAGAGTTGCATATCCCATACTTCCCTGTACAAAATACAACTCCTTTTGGGGAAAGAAGGGGGTGCCTTTGTCCCTTCACCGCTCTCAAACACAAGCGGGGCTGCTTGTGTCTCAGCCGGGGACTACACCAATTTAACAAAGTTTCAGCCACAAAAACAAAGTTTCTGAAGTAGAGCAATGACTTTCACAGTAAAGACAACCCAATTTAACAGGAAATAAGACTTTCAAACCAGGAACAGATTTCTGCAATTATTAAAAAATGGTTTATTATAAAAGCTATGAAAATTTGCCAAAAATCAGAGGATAAGGGAAACGTTCCACATTTTGGTGAGCTATCAGTGTTAAATGTGTTCTACCACTGTACCAAGTTTGAAGAAGATCACTCAAAAAATGAGGGCGGGAGAGCCCCCTAAGTCCCCCCCCCTCGGGCTGTTTTTGGGCCACCGCGCATGCGCGTCCGCCATTAACGAATTAATTTCGAAAATAACGAATTTTCGTTAATTTCGAAAAATTTTGGGGGCAACAAAAACGAAAAAATGCCCCCTCTAGTTTTGAAACGAGTTTAGAATCAAATTTTTCATGGATCGATCAAGCCTAATAAGCAGCAATGCAAATGGTTGGTATGTGTGTTTGTAGAACGTATCACAAGAATGCATTTGGTAGTAGTATTCCTATGCACCATCAATTCATGTTCTAGAATTTATACATTGTAACTAAGGAGCTGAATATTTATCATGGGGATAACATTTTAAGTGGCATCCCTATGTAGTTAAGGTTTTGGCAGTTTTGCAACAGAGCCCAATGGCTCCCATCATACCCTGGAGAAGTACTTCCAGGTGGCTCCGTGGCAAAACTGGCAAAAAAAAACTCCCTGCTGCCGCCAAAAAATAGCCAGCATCCCAGCTTTCCATTAGAAATCAATGTCTTGAGCTGGTTTATAGACACTTTGTGGCTTCTCCCCATGTGATGAGGTAAGGGGAAAGATGGGACAGTATGGGGAGCAGGGCGACAAGTTCCCATGTCCCCTGGGCAGGCACCACCAGGATCACCGCTATCCATGGCAATGTTCAGCGATTCTGGTGGCACATGTGAAGAGGTTCTCAGTCTTCTCATTATGCTAGCTGTTATGTTCATGGTAGCTGGATATTTCACATAGAGGCAATCTTCCCCAGACATACCCTGGTTTTCTCTCCTGCACATCATCTAATTTTTATTTTTGTCCTTCAGGCGTATAACACTTTTCCAGCTCTCATGAAGCTATTGCCAGGACCCCATCAAACTGTTTTTAAAAACTGGGACCAGTTGAAATCCTTTGTGAGAAAGATAATTGAAAAACACCAAGAAGACTGGAATCCACTTGAAACAAGAGATTTCATTGATGCTTACCTAAATGAAATAGCCAAGGTATTTAATAAATTAGGGGAGAGGATGCAATCTATTTTGTAATTTTCAGGTGAAGGTTGTGCCATTTGTCCATTGCCCAATTGGCACCACTTGTCTATGATGTTTCAGGACATACAATTTGAGAATACAGCTGGGGAACCTTGGGCTTAGGTAACAATTCCCATAATACCTGAGCATTTTCCATGCTGTCAGGGGCTTCTGGTAGAGATAGTCCAAAATAGTTGGAGAATCTGGAGGGTCGTGTAATCTAGCCTCACCTGTGCCCATTTTAACAAATTTACTTTGGACTGTTGACTTGATTCTGAGCAATCTTTTAATAGATGCTATTTAAATTCAATTATCTCCATGTTTTTTTCTTACTTTTCTTTTAAGGACAAAGGCTTAAGGACTAGGCTTCTTCTAGTTTCCATATGGAAAACCTCCTACAGTAAACAATAGATTTGTTTATTGCTGGAACAGAAACAGAAACAACTTCTGCAACCTTGCGCTGGGCTGTGTTGTACATGGCTATTTATCCAGACATTCAAGGTAAGAGCGAAATTGTAACTTCTCCTCTGTCTTACTTTTTTTTTTTTTAAAGGTCCTGAATTTCTGGGCTCTTACAATGCTAAAGTGACCCTAACATATGTTATGGTGGTGGTGATAGTAACTCCTTTCTGCAACAATCCTTTTTTCCAAACATCAGCATTTTTTCTCTCAAATGTAGGCCTCACTCAAAAATAGGCCTTTTGCAAATTAGGTCAAATAGTGGTCAATCAGAACTTATGGGACTTAAAGTTATTAGAAGTATCTCTGAAAATTCTCTTTTTAAACCGACATCCCCCTAATACCATACTTTTTTGAAGCTGAAAACCTTTTTAGCTGAGAAAATCAAGATTATGCACATGCAAACCAAAGAAAAATTTAGTCTATTGCCATATAATAACTCTTCTTTGTAGACAATCATCTTCATCCACTTGGGATGTTTCTGCCAAGTCATTAGAAGTATCTCTGAAAATTCTCTTTTTAAACCCATGTCCCCCTCATAAGTAGAGTGCCAAAAGACATGACCTTAGTCTGTCATGTGACCTTGTCAGATGGCTGCTGGCGTCTCTCCTCTTAATTGAGAGGTGTGGGAAATCCAGCACCCCACACACTGTATCGTCTGAATCCAAATGAGGGTGATCAGATGGGGGAAGTGCGAGTACACATGGCTTCCCCACATATATTCTAAGCCCTCCCATGTTGTCCTGGTAGTGGCATGCACTGGCTCCGCCCTCTTTCTCCACTCCTTCCTCTTTCTGTGATGGGAACTGGCTGACTCCATGGATGACCTGGGCTAAAATCGGCACATGCACCAATTTTAGCCCTTTGTGATGAGGTGGATGGAGAATCTAAAAGAAGCAGAAACCCACACAACTCTTCGCAGTGCTTCTGGCTTTTTGAATGTCTAGGTGAGAAGATGGCAGCAGCGACTCTTTGGTACTTTTCGAAGGAATTACAAAAGTATAGCATGGGTCCATGTTTCTCTTAGATTCTTCTTCAAATAGCTAAGCTCTCGCCTTTCATTACTGTACTCAGAAGGGAGTGGTTTCTTTTTTGGTAAGAGTTAATGCTGCAGCTTAACTGTTACCTAAAAAGAAACTGCTAGAATGTTGACATTTGTTTTTCTTGTACTTATAATAATTATTTCTTTCTTTGTAGGAAAAGTTCAGGCAGAAATAGACTCTGTGATTGGCCAGTCTCGCTCCCTAACAATGGCTGACAGAGACAGTTTACCTTACACTAATGCAGTTATTCATGAAATTCAAAGAATGGGCAACATCTTGCCTTTTAGTGCTCCTCGAGTGGCAGTTAATGACACAAGGTTAGCTGGGTTTTATCTGCCCAAAGTAAGTATTTAGTAAATATATCTTTCCTTTTTCACTTCTGTTTTCCAGAATCGTAAGCCCAGATTCTAAATACTGAATCACACTATGAAGATTTTAGTGATGGGGAGAGGTTTACTTATGTTGTTGTATGTTTAGTGAGATATAAGCAAATGAGATTGATCTCAAGACCAATTTTCTGTTTCCAGGGCACTCTAGGAACCACATAGACAGCTAAAGAACAAATGTCATAGAAAACTAAAGTAACAAAATCCTAAGATTTCAGATTTTCAACACTTTCACCATTCAGGGACAAAACAAATGTCTGCAATTTTTAAACAAAACAATTTATTTCCCAAAGGTTACCAGATGAGTTTTTAAATATATTTCCAAAACAGAGCTGTTTGGATTTCAGATTGGGATTTTTTTAATTTAAAAAATGATTTTGCCTGAAAATTTCCTGAAATGTCCTTTCAGGGTCCAATAAGGACCCAGGCATTGAAATGTTCCCATGTCCCCTAGAGGGATTTGAGGGCAAAAATGTGGTTTCTTTTGGAGGAGGTGCTTTGTTTTGCAAGAAGGGTTCCAGTGGACTGCACAGCCTTCCAAGTTCTTCAAGGAAGAACCCTCTGGGCTTCCACATTTGCCTACTCTTGAATTATATCCACTATGTTGCAGTGAATTTAATGTTGTACACCTGGCCCTCTTCTTGATTTTATCCTTGTACAATCATTGTGAGATAGATCTGGCAAATAGTAGATGTCCCTTTACATATGGCCTCAAATGGGACATGAACTGGCATTTTTGGCAGTGTGTAGAAGCACTCTCTGACTCTTTTACTACTATATGCCATCCCAATTTTTAAAGTGGAATTCAAGACCATATTAGTGCTGTTCTGAAGTGGTTCTTTGTTCTGAAATCTGCCAGTATCAGATGGTCCTAATCCTATGCTTTGAAAATCTATCTAAAAGTTCATTTGGCAACCTGTGTCCTTGAAAATGAATCTATAAGTTACTCAGAAAATACTAGCGAATCTTACAGCCAAAACATATGCTTTGTCACTGTGTTGACCGAAACAGAGTTAATCTTGCATTTGGGAGGCTCGTTGTATTGTAGACCAAATGTCTGTATGTTTTCATTTTCAGGGAACTATTTTGCTTCCTAACCTGACATCATTGCTATTTGACAAAGATGAATGGGACACCCCAAATAAGTTTAACCCCAACCATTTCTTGAAGGATGGCCAATTCATGAAGAGGGAAGCTTTCATACCATTCTCTATAGGTAAGGGCAGACAAGAGAATACTGACATACTTCTCAGAAATGCTGCCAGCTTATAGGTATTTGCATTACACACAGTTACACATCCTAGACTGAATGAAAAGTTCTAAACAAAGTTCAAGAAGGCATTGTGAATGCTATTCATCTCTGTTTTTCTGAATAGTTAAGAGATAAGACAGACATATGCATTAAGTTGCAATTAAAGAGACCTTTAAAGGTTTTTGCTGTCTAGTTTATAATTCTTTTGCCGAATCTGTCGCTTGCCATGGCAACATTTCACAATAATCCTCTGAATTCTCTTCCAGGAAAGAGATCCTGTCTTGGAGAACAGCTGGCTAGGATGGAGCTTTTCCTGTGCTTCACTACCCTCATGCAGAAGTTCACTTTCCAGGCTCCAAATGGTTTGAGGTTGAGCCTTGACTTCAAGATAGGGAATGCACTCAGCCCAAAGCCATACAAAATATGTGCCATCTCTCGTTAAAGAAGAACAATGTTGCTCTTAATATAAGTAGGGTTAAGTAGTGATATAACCAGAGTATTTGTTGCACTTGTTGTATAAAGATAATCATTTCTAAGCTCCAGAGAATCCTTATAGATCTCTGCACCATTACCATTTCAAGCTTGGCTGTAGAAAGGCAACAGGAAACAGTCCTGCTTTATCTCTGTAAAGCACAAAAATGACCATATTAGGAGCTTCAGAACCAGAGGAGTTCTTGTGTCATTTATATTGACTTGGATGGGATAATCCATGTGGTATTTTCCAACTCAGTGATTCTATGACTTATTATGGTCAAATCATTGCTTTGGGAGTATCATGAAGAAGGCAATGCTTTTGTTTCTAACAATGTTTGTTCTTGTCTTTACCTGCTACTTACTGTTCCAAAGGAAGGTAGGCAAATATCAGACGCTTTGTTGCAAGCAGATTGTGCCATAGTGACTAAACGAAAATTCTCCAGAACTACAAGGTAATAGTTGTGGTTTACTAGGCAAGTTCTTACTTGCATACTAAATCAGTTTGTAACTTTTATGTTTGGGAACTACTTATGAACTGCATCCACTTTGTAGAAGCCTTAACTGATGCCATATGTATTTCAATTAGGCATTCAGTGGCAGAGTGCCCATAACTCTTTTTTCTTTGCTGCAGGCACAAAAAGCATGATTTCGTATAAAACCTCTTATAAGAAATACACTTAAGATCTACTCTAAGTTCAATCTATTTTAATGCATTATTTTTTCCAAAGTTTCATCCTAAACTTTTAAATTGGGGGCAGTTTTTCTGGAGATGAGAATGTCCTAGTTCATTTTTAAAATCTTTGGTGGCGATAATCAGTAATATAACAAGTTTAATGGATTATTCCACATTGTTGCCAGTCTAATTTCTTCACCGGACTACAGGTAACCACTCAAACTGTGAGTATGTATTATTTTAACCTAATGACCACTAAATTCTTGGGAGATAGAAAAATCAACAACGTCTCATTGATATCTAGTTGGAATATTTTAATAATGTATGATAGACTTGCTCAATAAATGTTAGATTTCACTTAAAAGTGTCCTGCTATCATTGTTTCTTTGTTTCTTAAGGGGAAATCCTTTTAATTTCTGATCCCAGTTCTGTCAAACATATATAGAGAGTTTTAAATTGATAGAAAAGGCATTTGATACTGTTAAAACTCACCAGTGAAATCCTACATGATACTTTAAAAATCTTTAATATTATTTTAATGGACATTGATCAGATGCCCAACCCTAGCTTTCATGGATACATTACTGTTGCATCTATTTTATGAAGCCAAAATCAGCAACTGTCTTCTTAAGTCTATATTTGTGTTTTTTGTACTTACTCCTTGTACTCTAAATTAGACTTGAATTGGTAGATTAATGTATTATGCTTTACAATACTACACGTTCATTATGTGAAATAACCAAAAACTACAAAAGTATGTCAAAAACCTTTAATGTGAATAAAATAATATTTTTTGAATCATTGCACATTTTTACAAAACATTTTTACAAATGAGTGCAAAATCTTTTTTCACCGTTTTATACAGCCTGATTGTTCTTCAAAAACTTAAACAGTTAGACATTCAAGAGACGAGACTTATCACAACTCTAATACATATAAACTCAAACCTACCACTAATTCTTATTAAATGAAATTTTTATTAAAGGAAAACATTACCATCACTTACAATTACATTATCCTAAGCAGATTGTTCCTAGAGAAAAATGACATACTTAATTTGGAAGAGAAACATATTAATTGTACTGAATGAATTAGCCTGATAGCAAAAAGCTCTTAAATGAAATTCTTTTTTCCAATTCTATGATTATTATTTTTTTAAAAAAATTAAAACCACATATACCATAATTAGGTACAATATCAAGTCATACAATTGTTATACAAAAAAATGTTCTTGAATCCAATGAGGAAATCATGAATTGTCATAGGAAAAAATAATTAAACACCACCTGGATTAAATACTTTGAATTAAGTCAAATATATTTAATCCATAGCTAAGGATAATTCATATATTTGTTTTTCAAAAACACAAATCTTTCAGACATGAAGAAAAATTTCTCTTTACTTTAGCTTGTCTCAGCTAAACATGTGCTGGTGACTCAAAAATGATACTGCTATTGATTCTTATTAGTCAAAAGAGGTGGTCTGAAATATCGAAAGTTGGACACCAATGTTATACCAAGTAGTCAAAAACCACAAAGTCTATTGCATCTGTAGTTGCCACGTCCAGTAATAAATATATCCTAGGACACTTGTAATCTTGTATTATGTTGAGAAACAAGCACATATGACTTCTACACTTACGGTATACTCCTAGCTGTAGAGGAGTAAAAGCTGTATAGCCTGTGCATCAGCTGTTCCTGGTTTGCAAATCTGCAGTAATTTTAGCACTTATCGTTAATATACTGTAGATACTCAAGTATAATGTATCATCAATTGTAATGTGCACTTCAATTTTGAAGGTATGCATTGCAAAAAAAAAAAAAAAGAGGAAAAGTTATGTTGTTGAATGTAATGCATGGCTTCTCCTTTCCTGCCAGCTGTTCCGCTGCCTGCCTAAGAACAACCAACAGATAAGGGGAAGCAGAGTTTCTCCATCAAACCAATACTTCCTAATTGGCCTCATTCATGAGACCTTCAAAACTCTTAGTGAATTTTATTTATTTATTTATTTCCATCATTTATATGCCGCCCTTCTCACCCGAAGGGACTCAGGGCGGCTCACAATCTGGCAAATTCGATGCCAGTATACAATACAAAAATAAACATAGCAATTAAAACAATCAATTTAAAACAATCCAATAAATACATTTAAAACAGTATAATAAAATACTTAATCCATTCGTCCACATAAACCTTGCACGTAAACCTTAGTCCGGACCGAGTTAAAGCCATAATAATTCATTCATTAAACGCTTGTTCACAAAGCCAGGTCTTCACCTTTTTTCTGAAACTCAGAAGGGATGGAGCCTGCCGGATGTCACTGGGGAGGGAGTTCCACAGCCGAGGAGCCACCACCGAGAAGGCCCTGTTCCTCGATCCCACCAGCCGCACTTGTGAGGCAGGTGGGACCGAGAGCAGGGCCACCCCAGATGATCTTAAAGTTCTCATGGGCTCATAGGAGGAGATATGTTCGGATAGGTAAGTTGGACCAGAACCGTTTAGGGCTTTGTAGGCCAAAACCAGCCCTTTGAATTGGGCTCGGTAGCATATTGGCAGCCAGTGGAGCTGACGCAACAGAGGAGTGGTGTGCTCCCTGTACGCCGCTCCAGTTATAAGCCTGGCTGCCGCTCGTTGTACTAATTGAAGCTTCCGGGCCGTCTTCAAAGGCAGCCCCACGTAGAGCGCGTTGCAGTAGTCCAAACGAGCTGTAACCAGAGCGTGGACCACCCTGGCCAAGTCAGACCTCCCAAGGAACGGGCGCAGCTGGCACACAAGTCTGAGTTGTGCAAAGGCTCCCCTGGCCACTGCCGAGACCTGGGGCTCCAGGCTCAGTGATGAGTCCAGGAGGACCCCCAGACTGCGAACCTGTGTCTTCAGGGGGAGTGTGACCCCATCCAATACAGGCTGTAACCCTATTGCTTGTTCAGCCTTACGACTGACCAGGAGGACCTCTGTCTTGTCTGGATTCAATTTCAATTTGTTAGCCCTCATCCAGTCCGACACAGCGGCCAGACACCGGTTCAGGACCTGAACAGCCTCCTTAGCGACCAGTGGGAAGGAGTGACAGAGCTGGACATCATCTGAGTACAGATGACACCGCACCCCGAAACTCCAGATGATCTCTCCCAGCGGCTTCATGTATATGAATGAGACCAGTGGGGAAGCCATGCCCCTCCATCAAGTCAAAACTGGCAAGTTGAATGTGCACCTCACTTTTGGCTATGCAATTTAGCCTTAAAAGGTGAGCATTCGATTTGAGTTAATGTGGTCATTAAAATGAAGTCTTGGTTTTTAGATACATCCTCAGAAAACTTTGCACTGAGAATAAAGACAGAAAAAAAATATTCCCCTCATTTCTTGACCAAAAATGGGTCTTCTGAGATTTGGGAAACTTGGTTAGGAAGAGTAAGCCTAGTTTTTCAGCCCTTTTTTAGGACTGAAAAAAAACCTCCTCGGCCTATACTCGGGTGAGGGTCCTGGTGAGCTTATATTCAGGTCGGCTTATACTCAAGTATATATGGTATATTTATTATTTTTCTCTATTATTATTGCTATTGTTACATTTATTATTTTACTCTATTAATTATTATTATTACATTTATTATTTTACTCTATTATTGTTACTTTTACATTTATTTTACTCTATTTTTATTATTAATAATACATTTATTATTTTACTGCATTTATTATTATGATTATTACATTTATTATTTCACTCTATTATTATTAAAAGGATACATAAGCACATTTA
Source organism: Anolis carolinensis (assembly GCF_035594765.1). Classification (NCBI taxonomy): domain Eukaryota; kingdom Metazoa; phylum Chordata; class Lepidosauria; order Squamata; family Anolidae; genus Anolis; species Anolis carolinensis. The sequence continues at coordinate 172,083,976 of NC_085844.1, forward strand.
CATTGAAGAAGATGAAAATAATGATTTAATCAGAGTTGGACAGTCATATCTTAAATTACAGTTTGATGTTAAGATTCAAAAACATTTAAACTATTGATGCCTCAATTAATGTAATTTTATTGGTATCTCGGCTTATACTGGAGTCAATGTTTTCCCAGTTTTTTGGTGGTAAAATTAGGTGCCTTGGCTTATATTTGGGTCGGCTTATACTTGAGTGTATATGGTAAGTATTTAACTGGCAATATCTATCTATTGGGTCTTAGGCTGGTTATGACAGCATGTTAGTGGAAACCAGTAAATCATAACTAATTTAATTTCTTTTCAAGGACTTGGTGAGAACTACTTGGTGTTTGATTTCCTTGTTCTTGAAGAAGTTGTATATAGTGTATTAACAAAATTAACTAGAAAATCTTCTTATCCTTGTGAATGCCTATGTATAATGCATAGCTACTCATTGCATTACTTGATTCCAAGAAAATATAAAAGTATTCTATCATTTAACACTATCACAAGCTCCTCATTAATGATTTCTCCTTGCAAATGCAAACCAAGGAAAAAGTTCAAATAGCAGTTACATACACAAGAACAGACCCATCTGAAAAATCAAGGGGTAACCAACACATACACAAGATGTTGAAAAACAGAAGGACTGCATGCTCTGACAGTACCATGCTTAGCTGTAAACTTTTAGGACCTCATCATCAGGGCCGGCCCGAGAAAATTTTAGATGTTAAGCGGGGGGAAAGATTGCGGCCCCCCTGCGCTGTGGGAGGCGTGGCCATGTGCCGCAGGAGGCGGGGCATGGCCAGACCTGGCCCCGCCTCCCGTACCCTGGCCCCGCCTCCCACACTGCTTGCCCTGACCCCGCCTCTCACGCAGCGTGAGAGGCGGGGCCAGGGTGCACGGGGAGGGAGGCAGGGCTCCGCCCAGACAGGGCCCCACCTCCCGCCCCGCACACCCTGGCCCAGGCCAGCCGGCCAGGAAGCGGCAGTAAAGTCTCTCCAGGCCACGGTGACCATGGCCTGGAGGGACTCCTGCTGCAGCCTGGCCGGCTGGGCAAGGCCAGCTGGGCAAGGGCGAACAGCGCGGGAGGTGGGGCCAATGCTGGCCCCGCCTCCTGCGCTGCTCACCCTGACCCCGCCTCTCGCGCAGCGTGGGAGGCAGGGCCAGGGCGCACGGCGTGGGGGGCGGGGCTCTGCCCAGACAGGGCCCCGTCTCCTGCCCCCATGCGTCCTGGCCCAGCTGGCCTCCACAGCACCCCCGGGGACCGTGCACCCAAAGCGGGCATTTCAGTGGCCTCTGCGTTGGGCTGGCCCTGCTCATCATAATGAGATCCTAAAGCCAGGTGACATTAGGGGGATTCACCAGGCATTGTCAAGGCTTATGAGGAGGATGAAGATGAAGGGAGTTTTCGCCCAGTATCTGAGTCAAAGGAAAACAGAGCAGCCCGACACTGAGAACTTACAGCAGCCTCAAGGAAGTTGGGATACAGAGTCAGGGCAGAATCAGGAGCTTCAGGAAGCAGAACGAGCTTAATATTCCAGCTAGGCTGCAAGGACTATGCCATGCAACTGAGGAGACCCAATCGGTTGACTCAGAGGAGAGCCAACAGGTGAGAGCATTTGGGAAAGTGGCATAAGTATCAGGAGGCTGGATCTTGTGCTTCACCCTTGTTTGAACTGACTACTGTGCATGGCTCCGGATAGCCTTTTGACTATGAGATGGTGAGTGGCTGTTTTAACAATAATTCAGAGGAGAGGAATTTGACAGGCAATGTGGTGAATCCATGGGGCAGTGGGAGAAACTGTTGCCCTGCGTCCTGCATCGCTTGCTGTGGTGCTTTCTCCATCACATGGGGGAAAGTGTTGCTGCCAGACTCTTCCTGTACAGAACAGGAGTGGCCTTGTGTCATATGATGGGCTCCAGCAGGCTGCATTCTGGAAATGTCCTGGGATGCTTCCCGAAGATAATGTGATAAAGTCCTTACTTGGAATCAAGTTCTAGTGAATTCTGTAGGACTGAAATCTGAGTAGGCCTGGTTAGGCCCACACTGTGATATAATAGAAAAAAGAATAGCTGGATGGATAAACACAAGAGCATGTTAATAAAATGCAGTTTTAATAAAATGCAAAATCTGAACTGTAGCTTCACAATATTTTGTGTCCACCAACCAGGGAAGAAGAGAAAGTCTTCTTGATCCAAGTGGTTGCTTGCAGTTGTTAAGCAAAATGCGAACATTTCATAATACAGTAGGGCAAAAATTACCTGTAGTGAGATCTGATAACTGATACTTTCAGAGTGTGATTTAATGTTAACAATAATCCTGTAAAAAGGCCCATCTGGAATAGTAGTTAATCATTAATATGTATTATTATTTCTTGGAAATGACAAGAATACTTGCAGCTTTCAGACTGGAGAGATCAGCTCATAGAGGTAACTGGTTGCAAATAACACAATATAGCACCCGTATCCATGTCTGTGGGCCTCATTAGGTTGCCCAATGCAGTGAAAATATAGGGTGAAATATCTACAGATATCCACAGGAGGTCTTGGAAGGTATCCCCCATGGACACAGAAGTTGTACAGGAATCACTTCTTGTTCACCACTAAAAAGGTATAATAAGATCACAATACAACAAGAATGTGTAATTTTACTAAATGGTAGAGGAGGAAACAGAATAAAGTGACAATATCTTCTTTGTACCAAGATCACTCTTATTGCATAGTTAACCAATTAGCTGTTGGTGTCACTTTCTAAAGGCATTGATTCACAGGGAAGATATGTGCACAGGGAGCACTGGGTTATTTTTCTGTGGTTGGAGGCAGAAAAAACTGTTTTTTCCTATGGGAAGAAGTTTAGGTACACTTGGTAGAACCTTATGTTCCAACAAGCTACTGCAGGATCAAGATACTTAATTTTTAAATGCAAATAGTAAGGGCTTTTTTTTTTTTTTTACAAATGGGAAACTAAAAACATCATTATAATGCAACTATAACAGCAGGCAATTATTTGGATCTTGGAACAACTTGTTCCATTAATTAAATTTGAAAGATTCAAGTTGTAAAGTAGAAAGAGGAACACCCAGTCACAAAAGAGCCCTCTCTCCCCTCCCTTTTCAACATACTAAAAACAGAAAATCCTTTTCCAAATGTCTAAGTCCTAGTTAGACATTCACCATGACGTTTCTTTGTGGTTGTGTTATATTGATCTGTGACATTTGGACTTTGTCCTCATTTGTTTGAACGCAAATAGAATGTTAAGAAAGCCAGGCAAGCCGAGTCAGAAAGATACCAGTCAGTCCCAACTTGACAAGATTAGCTGAGTCTGATAATGTTGTTCCACTGCTTTGCTGTCTTTTGGGAGACTTTATCACTGAAGGCTGTTCTTGTTTTCCTTGCTACATTTCTTATTGTTGCTGACTATGTAAGACGGATACATTCAAGGGGCTTCCCACCAGGGCCCATGCCTCTTCCTTTTGTGGGTAATCTACTTCATCTTGATGCTGAGAAGCCTCATTTCTCTACACAAAAGGTAAGGACGAAAACCAGTCTGAGCACCCAGATAGTGTCAATTTCCTTTAACTCCACCTGAGGGCATCTCCATTAAGGAAATATTTCTGAATATTGCTACATGTTGGTTTGTGCTGTCAAGTAGGCTCTGATGTATGATGACCCTATGAATAACTGCCCTTTTTTGGTTCTTGCAAAATTAGGCCTGCAGATTCCTTGATTCAGTCAGTCTGCCTGCAATGTAGTTTTCTTTTCTCCTGCTGCTATTTTTCATGTTATAATGAGATAATTGAAAATCAAGTTCTGGGTTCTGCACTTTAAGAAGAATGGCACAAGTGCATAGAAGGGCAGAGAAGAAAGAAACAGGTTTGGAACATTTGTCATGAACACTTTAAAAAGCGTTTAAAAGGTTCTTCTATTTTGTTCACAATGAGACAAAGTATACCACAGAGCAATACGGAGAAAGGAAGTAAATACACAGACTATATACTCCATTGGGGTACACAAACAAAGGGAATATTACATTTTGCTTCAGCATTCACACATATAAACATTCATTCCTCATCATGCATACATTACCATCTCTTCTTCCTTTTCCTGTAAAAGAGACCCACATGCATTCCCAGAAAATCTGCTATTCTGTGACTACACCATCTTCCTCTGTCACTTGGAGAAGATCAGCAGGTGGTCCATACTCCACTGGTCTGCCAGAATTTTAGAAATGAAAGTATCTTTTACATAGCAATATTTCTGCTCATGATGCGCTGAAAGTTGTGAATGAATGGTAGGTGTTTTCCAGCTAAGACATCTTGACTCCATCAGTTCCTGTACAGATGTTGATTTTTCTTCTTTAACTGATAATTGGTTTCCTTCTTAGGTAAGGAACCATTGTAAACACTTCCTAAACTTAAAAGAGTCATTGTCTCTGGTAATGTAAACATGTTGCTTTCCACCAAGGGTTAATCTCTGGTTATGTCAGAAGCTTTTAATTACAGTTCATCAGTTCAGTAGTTTTCCAGACCTCAATCTTAGGATGGCACCTCTAGCCTCTATAGGTCTTAAACATACATCTTTGATACAATTTCATTCAATCATTACATCATATATTTATTCATTACACATAACTTCTATAAGAAAAATGGGAGAAACTGGAAGTATTTATCTGAAAAAAGAAGAGAAGAGCTTAAATACCTGAAGGATGGGAGAAGATAAGAAGTAGAGGGAGGTGGTGGTGGTGGTGGTGGAGGAGGAGGAGGAGGTGGAAATAGAGGGGAAAGGGGAGGAGAACATTTGTTTTCAGTTGTCCCAAAAGTAAGGATTAAATCTGATGGATTTAATTAACAGGAGATAAGGTTTCAGGTAAAACAAAGAAAAGTTTTTAATTATCAGAATAGTTCATTGATGGAATGAATACTTACAGGAAGAACTGGATTCTCTATCCTTCAGGCAAATCTGAGTAACCATACTCAGAGAACATTAAAGAATTTCTGCAAAGTGGTAACTTAGCTAAACATAGATGACCTCCAAGATTCTTTTCATGTCCTTGATTCTACAAACTCCTTCATTCAAGCACACCATTCTAATCAAGCACAAAACTGTGTATAGAAACTGAGATTCTTCATTGGGAGGCATATTGGAGTGTTCCACTTGGACAACAGCAACACATCTTTCCTTTTTCAGGATGCACTGTCCTCTGTTTAGAGCCAGAAGGAAAACTGGCAACTTTGGAAAAATAAAATACTTGTCCAAGTCTTCGTAGCCAAATGACAATGATTGTCATCCTCTGGGACCTTCAGATAATCCTCAAGACGTTTTGAAGGCTGTTTTTTGTCGTAACTGAATACTCTGGCATTCTCTGGTGTTCACTGACATTAAATGGCTATGTAATCCATAAAGAAGAATGGTGGGTCATACATAATTTTGTTCATGCATGAGGCAATCAACACCTCCTCCCTCTGGAATAACCAAAGGTTCACAACATCTTTCTTTAACAGGATGTCCATCAATATTTATCATCTCTATTACATTGTGCTCTATTCTCCTTGCAGCTTGCAGACATATATGGCAATGTCTTCAGCTTGCAGTTAGGAAACCGTCACTTTGTATTTGTAAATGGACTAGAAATTGTGAAGGAAGTTCTTATCCATCATGGTGAAAACTTTCTAGATCGACCAAAATTCCCTATTATATCTGACCATGCTAAGACTTTAGGTGAGTGTTTTTCCTAAAGCATTTCTCTTCAATTTTTAAAATTTTCACAAAGGATCTTTCCTAACAGGGGGAACAGTCTTTAAATTAATTAATCAGATAAAATTTTGAAGGACAGAAGCAAATTCACTATTTACCAGGTAGCTATGTTTAATAAGTTTTGGCAAATTGTGGTTCCATCTGGCCATTTCCTTTGCCCCCTATGGATCCCCCCTGGTGCCCTACAGGTAAAATAAATAATTACATAAATAATAGATCTGTCCATTTTTTATTGTTTTCTCCTATTTGGTTCTTTATTCAGTGGTCATTCAAGAATATTTCTGTGGCTGTTACAAGTCTTGGGGGGTAAAGCATTAACTCCTCTGTTGCAGTGCAGGCATATACTGATATAAAGAGTACAGGAATCCTCCTTATTTCACTATATAAGATGTACATTGAGCCCCCCCTCCCAGTTGGTGCAATGGGTTAAACCCTTGTCCTGACAGGATTGCTAATTGAAAGGTCAGCGGTTTAAATCCGGGGAGTGGGGTGAGCTCCCATCTGTCAACTCCAGCTCCTCATGTGGGGACATGAGAAAAGCCTCCCACAGGATGGTAAAACATCTGGGCATCCCCTGGGCAACGTCCTTGCAGATGGCCATTTCTCTCACACCAGAAACAACTTTCAGTTTATCAAGTTGCTCCTGACACACACACACAAAATAACTATACAGGGCTTATGGTAATTTTTTTGTTATTTTCAACATTTACAGGAAATTATTAGAGTGCTTAGTAATGTGATGTTAACTTTTCCCATCAAGGGTTGGTCATGTCTAATGGACTTCCCTGGAAACAACAAAGACGATTTGCCTTGTCAACACTAAGAAACTTTGGTTTGGGCAAAAGGAGTTTAGAAGAACGAATACAGGAAGAGAGCAGGTTCCTTGCAGGTGCTATTGAAAACGAGAAAGGTAACACATTAGTCATGCTCAAAAATTTGATGATCCTTCATTGCAGACATGTAGCTTTTCTTGAACTGCAAGTATATTAGAGAAAGCTTGTAGAAAGCTGCACTCTGGTATGAATGACGTAAGATGCACATACCTTTAGTGAATTCAAAATTATAACAGGAAAAATTAATATGGAGCACACACACCATTTAATGTTATTTGAGAATCCTGTGTGTGTGTGTGGGGGGGATATTAAAAAGTTGTGCCTTTGTCCATGTAGTTTTAATTTACAGATGATGCTGAGAAAGTAACAGTCCATTCATAAGTATAGATGATATTCCTCATTAAAAGCATCTGATGCTTTGGCACAAACCTTGTACAAAGTCTAACAAATTTGTTGTTGCTGTGCCTTCTTGTCATTTCTGACTTACAGCTGCCCTAAGGTAAACCTATTGCTAGGTTTTCTTGGCTTTTGACATCGTCTAAGATGAGAAAATGTGACTTGCCCAACATCATCCAGTGGTTTCCATGGCTGAGCAGAGATTTGAATCCTGTCTCTGATTCCAATATTCACACCACTACACCACAAAGGCCCTCAATGAAGATAGATAATTGCTTGAGAATAAAGTTTTGGAGAATGCCTCGCTCACAAATATATACTGGTTCTCAAGTTTAAATAACTAGGGACCTCATCTCATGGAGGTCCTTAAACCAGGGGACAGTGGGGGAATCCATTGGGCAGTGGGGAAAACAGTAGTTATGTGCCCCGTATTGCCCACTTCACCATCACACGAGTGAAAATGTTGCTGTCCGAGTTCCCCCATGTTGTCCCTGGCTTGGTTAATGAGAAGATGGGTAGCCACCTGTGTTCTCAGGGCTCCGTCTTATGACACTTTCAGGATGGAGCCCCATTGGAAGTAGCCCTGTGTCATGTGATGGGCTCAGACAGGCTCTGCCCCCCATATGATGAGGTCATTAGTTTACTATCTTTAAAGGTCTGAAATTTAAATTATGTACTAATAGTAGTCCACACGAGTGGTGTGCTATATGTTGTTTTAAAGTTTATTTAGTAATTTTAAAAAATATTTTACATAATATTTTTATTTTATTCTTTCTCAACTTTTCTAAAATACAATTTTAATTCAATCTCATTTTAAATTAAATCATTAAATCATCCTGGTTTCCATTTCAGGTCATAGACACGGTATACATGGAATAAAAATAAAATAAAATAAAAAGTTAAGGAACAGCAGTAGTGTGGAATGGTGTCCAACTGCCGGGCAAGGGAAACATTTGTCTGTGGCGAAATCATCCCGGGGGCGCAGTTGAGCCCCTGGGAGGATGGCGCCACCCCCCACCTCCTTCTCCTTTGGGCCTGGGCCTTCCCGCTGTGGCAGGAAGGCCCATCCAGGCCCAAAGGAGAAGGCCCATCCAGGCTGGCTGGGCTTTTTTGCTGTGGCCCATGCGCCCTGGCCCCACCTCCTGCGCAGTGCGGGAGGCGGGGCCAGGGTACGCGGCGTGGGAGGCTGGGCTAGGGCATGTGGCTGGGAGGCGGGGCCAGGTCTGCTCCAACCTCCCACGCTGCACAGCCTGGCCCAGCCAGGTTGGATGGGCCTTCCCACTGCGGCCTGGCTCAGCCAGACCGCGGCGGGCAGGTCCATCCAGACTGCGGCAGAAAGGCCCTGCCAGGCTGTACCTTAGCTCTTGCCAAAAGGAATCTTCTCATTGGGAGAACCTAAAAGAAGTACATTTCCTTTTACTCTCGCTGCCAGTGGGCCATTTCTGGCCATGTCCAATACCTGGGGAAAAGGCTAGGAGCTGCTGGTCTCTGATTTATTTATTATTTATTTATTTCCATAATTTCTATCCCGCCCTTCTTACCCGAGGGGACTCAGGGCAGCTTACAGATCTGGCAGAATTTGATGGTAATACACCACAGTACAATAAAATAAAACAATAAAACCGTTAAAAGCAGTTAAACGAAATAACAATATACAATATACAAAATTTAAAACAATATAAAGTACTTGAACCATTCATCCGCAAAACCTTGTATATAAACCTTAATCCAGACCGAGTTGAAGCCAGTAGAACTTATTCTTTAAACGCTTGGGTGCACAGCCTGGTCATCCATTTCTTTCTGAAACCCAAAAGGGATGGGGTATGTCGGATGTCACTAGGGAGGAAATTCCACAGCCGAGGAGCCACCACTGAGAAGGCCCTGTCTCTTATCCCCACCAGCCGCACTTGTGAGGCAGGTGGGATCGAGAGCAGGGCCTCCCCAGATGATCTTAGAATTCTTGTAGGCTCATAGGAGGAGATACATTCAGACAGGTAAGTTGGACCAGAACCGTTTAGGGCTTTGTAGGCCAAGGTCAGCACTTTGCATTGGCTCGGTAGCATATTGGCAGCCAGTGGAGCTGATGCAACACAGGAGTTCTATGCTCCCTGTATGCCGCTCCAGTTATCAGCCTGGCTGCTGCCTGTTGTACTAATTGAAGCTTCCGGGCCATCTCCAAAGGCAGCCCCACATAGAGTGCGTTGCAGTAATCCAGGCGGGATGTAACCAAAGCGTGGACAACCGTGGCCAAGTCAGACTTCCCAAGGTATGGGCACAGCTGGCGCACAAGTCTTAATTGTGTGAATGCTCCCCTGGCCTGGGGTTCCAGGCTCAGCGATGAGCCCATGAGAACACCCAGACTGCGAACCTGCAGGGGGAGTGTGACCCCATCCAACACAGGCTGTAACCCTATACCCTGTTCAGCCCTACGACTGACCAGGAGGACCTCTGTCTTGTCTGGATTCAATTTCAATTTGTTCACCCTCCTCCAGTCCGACACAGGCCAGACACCAGTTCAGGACCTGAACAGCCTCCTTAGTGACAGGTGGGAAGGAGTGACAGAGCTGGACATCATCTGCGTACAGATGACACCGCACCCTAAAACTCCGGATGATGTCTCCCAGCGGCTTCATGTATATGTTAAACAACATGGAGGACAGTTCTGAACCCTGCGGGACCTCACAAGTCAATGGTTGTGGGGCCGAGCAGGTGTCTCCCAGTGACACCATCTGGGAATGACCCTCCAAGAAGGACTGGAGCCACTGTAAAACAGTATCTCCGAGACCCATCCCGGCAAGGCGTCGCAGAAGGATACCGTGATTGATGGTATAGAAGGCCGCTGAGAGGTCCAGCAGAACCAGCAGGGACGCACTCTCCCTGTCCAGTTCCCGGCATAGATCATCGATTAAGGTGACCAAGGCTGTCTCGGTACCATGTCCCGGCCTAAAGCCAGAATGCGCCGGATCTAGAAAATCGGTGTCTACCAAGAATGCCTGGAGTTGTGCGGCCACCACACGTTCCACGACCTTGCCCAAAAAGGGGAGATTGGAAATAGGCCGATAGCTGTTCAATTGAGTGGGGTCCAGTGATGGCTTTTTCAACAGCAGTTTGATCACAGCCAATTTAAGGCTCACTGGAAATATGCCTTCCTGAAGGGAGGCATTCACCACCACCTTCACCCACTCGGTCAAACCTCCTCTGACATCTCTCATCAGTCAGGATGGGCAGGGTTTAGGATGCATGTGGTCGCCCTCACCTCTCCAAGCACCTTGTCCACATCCTCAGGCTGACCTAGTTGAAAAGAATCCATCAAAATGGAACAAGCATGTGTTCGTGTTACATCCTCAGAAGCTGCCGTTAATATGGTGTTGAGCTGGAGTGGATCAGAATGACTTTGTCTGCAAAGAACCGAGCAAATGCTTCACAGCGGGCTGCTGAGTTGTCAGGGATCCCGTCCTGGGAGACAGGATTTAACAAACCTCTGACAACCCGAAACAGCTCTGCCGGATGGTTTTTTGCGGACGCAATATTAGCTGCAAAGAAAGAGTTCTTTGCAGCATCAATTGCCACAGCATAGGTCCTTAGATAGGAGCATAGCCATGTTCGGTCTGATTCATTCCGCTCAGAATGCCACACGCACTTTCGTTCCCTTTTCTTTCGCTTCATCACTGCCAACTCCTCGGTGAACCAGGAGCTGGTTTAGCTCAGATACTCAAGTGGGGACATTCTGGAGCAATCATGTCTATTGCCCTAGTCACCTCCCCATTCCAGAGAGAGACCAGAGCATCGACAGAATCACCAACCGAGGTGGCGGGAAACTCCCCAAGAGTCGTCAGGAATCCATCTGGATCCATAAGCCTCCTGTGGTGGACCATTTTAATAGGCCCTCCACCCCTGTGGAGGTTAGGGGGCGCAGAAAGCCTAAACCTGATCAGGTGATGGTTGGTCCATAGCAATGAAGCGATGTTCAGCTCCTCCACACCACTACCTTCCTCCCATCCCTGGCAGAAAAATAAAGTCAAGTGTGTGCCTTGCTCTGTGGGTGGGACCATATACCAGTTGGGACAGCCCTATGGTTGCCATGGTGGCCATGAAGTCCTGTGCCGCTCCCGTAAGGATGGTCTCAGCATGGACATTGAAATCCTTCAGCACAATAAGCCGCTGGGACTCCAACGCCAGGCTCGAGACCACCCCCACTAGCTCAGGTAGGGAGACTGTAGTGCAGTGGGGTGGTCGGTACACTAACAGAATCCCTAATCTGTCCCAGTCACCAACCCTCAGATGGACACATTCAAACAATGTTCACTGCGGGATGGGGCACCTGGTCAGGGGAATTGAATCCTTATAGACTACTGTGACACAGCCTCCCCGCCCTCCAGATCTTGGTTGGTGCTGCTCGGAGTACCCAGGAGAACAGCGTTGGTTGAGATTGACCCCACCTGCCTCATCCAACCTGGTCTCCGTTATGCACGCCACATCTGCCCGATAATCCAGGATAAGATATTGGATAATTGCAGTTTTTCTATTTACAGACCTGGCATTCAACAGCACCACCTTTAATCCGGAGGGACCGCCAGCCTGGGTATTCAGGTTTACCACATCAGGAGGCTGTTTTAAATCTACAAGAAATATCTTCCTCTCCCTAGGCTGAATTAATTTTGGCCTCCCTTTCCCGTATCTCCCTCTCCCCTGAATTACTTCTATGGGGGCTCCTTGGCTAGCGGACACCCCCCTCCCTCTACATGGCCCCTCTCCCTTTTCTTTATTATCGGGCTGGCCCTGGCTTTTAGATGTATACAAAACCCTTGTTTTAACTGTGTCCCACTCCACCCTCCTTTGACGGCAACTCCTTCCTTCCCCCACTCTCCTCCCCCTTGGGAGTTACTGAGATAAAGTGCACTAGGGAGCTCTGTAACTCCCTCCCTCCTTGTTTAATTCCCAAAGTGCAAGGTGCTAAGGGTGAGGAAGGATCCAATTCATAGGTTACTTTAATAAAATCACTGGGGTAGGGGAAACTAAACTGGGATTAAAAACAGTAATAGGTTCACAAAGTGTCAGAAGCTATAGCTTTTGTAGCATAAAAGCTGTAATCATTCTAATTCTTCCCATGCAATATTGTTTTTCTCTCCAGGACAGCCATTTGACCCCCACTATCAAATTAACAATGCTGTTTCAAATGTAATTTGTTCCATCACTTTTGGAAACCGCTTTGATTACCATGACAGCCAGTTCCAGAAATTGTTGCATTTGCTTAATGAAACAGGAATCATCCAGCGAAGTATTTGGGCCCAGGTAAGGCCTGCTCGTGATCTTATGGGCAGCAAGGGCCAAAACTGTCTGCTTCTGGGTAATATTTTATAATCCCATTCACTCTTCTGTTTGTTTTGAGTCCCTTGCTTCTGGCTAACATCTAGCTGTTTTGTTCTTTCTTTCTTGGGTCATTCAGGTATCTAATTCTATGTACTCCCATTTACTTTTTTCATCTGATTTTTCTTTTATTGAATGGGTGTTTCTAAGACCCCATCTACAGTGCCTTATAAAATCCAGATTATCTTCTCTGAACTGGATTATATAGCAGTGTGGACTCATATAATCTAGTTCAAAATAGATACTTTGGATTATCTGATGTGATAATCTGGATTGTATGGCAGTGTAGATCCAGGCTCAATTGATAAATGGATTTGGGTGCAGTGTACTTGAATGGAAATTATTATATATGGTATGGTATGGTATGGTATTGTATGCCACCTTTCTCCTGAAGTGATGATGAAGATCAGAAATAAAAGAAGGAGGAGGGGAGGGAGGGGGATTATAACCTTACATTTCTGTTCTGAAAACTATTAAAATCCTCACAGTCCGAAATTATTTTAAAGCATACAAAACTTTGAAAAAAATCAAGGAAAACACCATTAGCAGCCTCTTTTTTTACATACTGAAGTCTTCTGAAGCAAATACATTTTTGTCTGCCAGTGAAAAGAAAACAGGAAGGATGACAGGCTAATTTCCAATGGAAAGGTGGGGGTTTTTTTTTCGTGTCAGGAGCAACCTGAGTCGTTTCTGGTGTGAGAGAATTGGCTGTCTGCAAGCACGTCGCCCAGGGGATGCCTGGATGTTTTGATGTTTTTACCATCCTTGTGGGAGGCTTCTCTCATGTCCCCGCATGGAGCTGGAGCTGATCCGCGCTCTCCCTGGGTTGGATTTTAACCTGGCAACCTTCAGGTCAGCAACCCAACCTTCAAGTCACAAGGCTTTAATCCACTAGGCCACCGGGGGCTCCTCATGGAAAGGTGGGATTGTGATGGGACTGAGAGAAAGACTTTTCCTGTGTATTTTAAGACTCTAGCAAGTTCACATAGGGAGGTACACTCTTCTGGATAATCTGGACCTAAGCCATATAGGGCTTTATAGGTCATAGTGTGTCTGACCTATAAAGGTCAAGGCTTCCCAGTTCTTGTTGTTTATTCCACATTTTTTTAGATTAGCTTTAAGCCCATCTTTAAATCTTTTTTTGTTGTCCACCAACGTTCCATTTTCCATTCTTGAGCTGCTTTGAGGGACAGTGATTGAACATTTGGACAACATGGCCAGACCAGCTAAGTTGATGGCCAAGAATCATCACTTCAGTGCTGGTTGCGTCTTCCAGAAGGCTGATTTTTGTTTGCCTGTCTTCCAAAGCAATTTGCAGAATTTTTCAAAAGCAACACTGATGGAATTATTCCAGAAGTGATGTTTATAGATGGTCCATGTTTCGAAAGCGTACAACAGAATTGGGAGAACCATAGTTCTGTAAACAAGCATCTTGGTGTCCCTACAAATGTCCCAATCCTTGAACACTCGCTTCATTTGAAAAAGATGCTACACTTGCAGAGATCAGATGGTGTTATATTTCAGCATTGATGCCAATTTTTGAGGAAAGGTGGCTGTTTGGATAGCAGAAATGGTCAACATTTCCTAGTGTTATACATGCAACCACTGGAAACAGTCCTGCATCATTTCATGAGATCTGTGGGAGTCCGTCTTTGAAACAGAGGAGAAAAACAGTCTGATATTGTCTCCTCCTTCTGGCTGCTAATTCTGCAACTTTGAGGAGATATTCTCCAGAGGTTTCCTTGTTTTTTCACCTGCCCATCATCTAATTTTTGTTTTTGTCTTCCAGCTGTACAATATTTTTCCAGCTCTCATGAAGCAATTGCCAGGACCCCATCAAACTATTTTCAAAAACTGGGAACAATTGAAATACTTTGTGAGAACAATAATCAAAAAGCACCAAGAAAACAGGAATCCACTTGAAACAAGAGATTTCATCGATGCTTACTTAAATGAAATGACCAAGGTAATTAATAAATTAGTGGGTGGGACAAAATACTTACATTCTTAATTTTTAAGTGAAGGTAGGCAGACACACAATTTAAGACACTTCAAATATCAATGATATTTTGATGCCTTCTGACATGAGTCTTTGAAATCACACAGTATGTGGGTATAGGAGGGATGGAAAGATATGTACAGTGCATGCATATGAAAACATATTATCTAGAGAGCGGCATTGTTTATGTGGTGCCATTTGTCCACCACATATATATCACCACTTGGCTATTATGTTTCAGAACCAACAATTATCACCAAATTAATTTACACTATCAAGACTTGCCATCAGTTGGGGGCCCCTCCCCCCAGCAACAACATAGTACTATATAATATAATAATATTGTGCTATGGTAATAATATAATATATTTTATATATTTTATTATATTATATAGTATCAATATTATAATATAATATTGATACTAATATCATAATGTAATGCAATATAATATTAATAATAATACAATATAATAATATTAATTATATATTATATATTAAATGTAATATTACTAATAATATTACAATATAGTGGTATAGTACAATACAGTAATATAAAATGCTAATATTATGGTATGCTAATGATATACAGTAATATATTGTATGTACATATAACTTGTAAGCCGCTCCGAGTCCCCTTTCGGGTGAGAGAGGGCGGGGTATAAATGTAGTAAATAAATAAATAAATAAAATTGGGAACAGAGCTGGGAACCTTTGGCCTGGATAAGAATTTTCTATCATCTCTTAGCATTTGCCATTCTACCAGAGGTTTCTGGGAATTGAAGTCCAAAAAAGCTGGGTGTTTTATGTAATCTGCTCTCACATGTGTTTTAAAATACCTTCTCTGGGCCTTGAAGTCTCTGTGTTCATTCTTATTTCAAGCTTCCATAGTCACCAAACTATTGATTTGATCTTAAGCTTTCTTTAGGAAGAGAGAAATTACAGAGATTGGAAAACATGTAACAACTTGACAGATACCACAGAGAGTGAAATAATGATTTCATATAACATTCAAATATCCAGATATTCCTTCTTACTTTCCTTTTAAGGAGAATGTTTCTTCCAGTTTCCATATGGAAAATCTCCTGCAGTCAGCACTAGATTTGTTTATTGCTGGAACAGAAACAACTTCTACAACCTTGCGCTGGGCTTTGCTGTACATGGCTATTTATCCAGAAATTCAGGGTGAGATTGGAATTTTAATCTGCCCAAATCTACATCTTACTTTGTAAAAAGAGCTAAAAGTCCTTAATTTCTATGTTGTTGTGATAACTGCATTCTACTTTAAAGAGGTTTCTTTCTTTCTTTCTTTCTTTCTTTCTTTCTTTCTTTTTTTTTTTTGCAGTTTGGAGAAATTCTTTAATAAATTTTTTTATTGAGGGATTTTCATGGTGGGGGGGGGGGAAGGAGCAAGGGAGGGGTGAAAGGGGACCAGGGAGGGAGAAATGGGGGGGGGGGGGTAAAAAAAGAGAAAAAAAACACTGGGGGATGGACAATAAGATAAAAAGATTTTAAAAAATTGAAAAAGGGGAGAGAGAAAAAAGAAAAGAAAAAAAGAAGAGAGAGAGAAAAAAAGGAAAAAGTATCTAACTTCCTTTCTTCTTTATTGTGGGTTGGTATAAAAATCTCTTAAAAAAAAAAAAGGAAAGCCAAAAATGTATGCTGAGACCAATCACTCTGACTAAGAGGTCATGAGTTCGAGGCCAGCTTGGAGCTGCGTTTGTCTTTGTCTTTGTTCTATGTCAAGGCATTGAATGTTTGCCTTATATGTGTAATGTGATCCGCCCTGAGTCCCCTTCGGGGTGAGAAGGGCGGAATATAAATACTGTAAATAAATAAATAAATATAAATATGTAGAACTTGTTTGCGCTATTTTCTTCTTTATCACTCTTTGTGGTTTACTTTATTTTAGATTAATAACTTTATCTTATTTTCTTTTGTCCATTCTTTGAATAAAGTCTTGTTCCTACTTTTTGTCTGGGTTTTGGCAAGCCGGGAGATCAATTCATCCATATTCATGATATCCATCAACATGTCTAGCCATTGATCTTTTGTAGGTATCAGTTTTAGCTCCAAACCCTAGCATATACAATTCTCGCGGCAGTGGTGATATATGTGAACAGCCTATCTATGTTTGTGCTCCAATCGGAGTTTGTTAAACCAAGCAAGAAGTATTCCGGTTTCAGAGGAATTTTTATTTTTAAAATTTTCTGGCTGATCTCGTGCATTTCTTTCCAATACAGTTTAGCCTTGTCGCAGTTCCACCAAAGATGGTGGAAGGTTCCTTCGATTTTGCCGCATTTCCAGCAGTTTCCATTCAGATCTTTCGAAATTTTCATCAATTTGTGTGGGGTCATATACCATTGATGGGTTATTTTGATCAGGTTTTCTTTTAGTTCATAAGAGTATATAGTTCATTTTCCTTTTCCAAATTGTCTCCCATTCTTCTAATGTGATTGTTCTTCCTATGTTTCTTGCCCAGTTTGTCATATATTGTTTGATCGATTCTTTCTCAGTACTCCATTCCAGTAGTATTTTATATATTCTTGTTATAACTTTCTTCTTTTCTTTTAGTATCACCTCCCAGTGGGATATTTTATTATTTCTGGCAGGTTTCGGTGTCTGTCTTTCAGCTTCTTGATCATTTTAGACAATTATGGTCGTTAATACCTGTGGAGGCTCGACAACTAAGAAGTCTTGGTTCAATTTTGCCAGACGATTTCAGGGGAGCTCAAGCTCATGCTAAATCCTTTCTGTTAAGCTGATCAATCAGTCTTGGTCATATGTAACCCTTCTTTTGAAATGAATAGTTATTGTATATACTCATGTATACGTCAACTTCATGTATAGGTCTAGGGCAAATTTGGGGGGCAACATTATAGATTTTGAGATGATTGAGGGCTAGTGCAAAAGGCATTCAAGAAACCTATTTTAGCATCACAGCAGAGAGAGGGTTAGTGCTTTCTTAAGGTTGTCTCAGGGCCCATCCAGTCAGACTCTAAAACTTGTGTCTTCCCGCATATTTACTTGGGGTGTCTAGATGACGCCTCAGATAAATGTGACTGCATTCGGCACAAACCAGGAAAACCCTGCTTTGTGCCAAAGTTATTTGATGATGGGCTAGATCCGCACCTTCTTGAAAGGTGTGGGTCGAACCCACTATGGCTGCTGTCTGGACTTCTGAGAGGGCAGTCCAGACAGCCATCTTGTGTTTTTCTGAGCTGAATCAGCCCGAAAAACTGAGAAGGCTCACACTCCCTCCCCACCCCCTCCAAAACCCTTTAAAAATAAAATAACTTACTGGGCCTCCATTACACCTCAGAGAACACTTCCTGGAATATACCATTACATGTGAAGGGGGGGGGGCAAATTGCTCCTCTCCCCCCATGGCTTCCTCGTAGTACTTGGTACATTCATGGAAGTGTGCTCTGAGACCTAAGGTGGCTTGGTAAGTTCTTCACCAATTTTAGGGCTTTTCTGGGGAGGGGGTCTTGGTGTCTGGGTGCCCTGCTGGAAAGCCCGGAAGGGCGTGTGGACAACCCCCGCCCCCAGAAAACATTCCCTTTCTGGAGGTGTGTGGACTTGAACCTGGGAACATTTATGGTTTTAAAATGTGATTGTTTCCGGGTTAAAGAGCTGTCTGGAACCACCCTCAGGATGAAGCAAGTTCTTGCTTTTCACCCCTCTACACAGAGAAGGGGATGGTTCTTATTTTGACAGGGGCTAAAGCACAGTACTTACACTCACATGTGGATAAGTCAAACAATTTTTGGGGGTTAATTTTTGACTACATTTTCTAGACTTATACATGAGTACATAGGGTGCCTGTTTTTCTCAGACCAATAAAATATGCATGGTGCAGATCCAGCACTCTTGATGTGTCCTAGATTTCTTGGGAAATCAATGCTTGCCAGAATGTTCAAATTGATTTTTTTGTACTGACAGTAAATATTTTTTTTTTTTTAGAAAGAGTTCAGTCAGAAATAGACTCTGTGATTGGCCAGTCTCGCCCCCCAGCTATGACTGACAGGGACAATCTGCCTTACACGAATGCAGTTATTCATGAAATTCAAAGAATAAGTAACATCCTGCCTTTAAATGTTCCTCGACTGACAACTAATAATACAGAGATAGCTGGGTTTCATCTGCCCAAGGTAAGGAAATATATTTGCTATATCTTTGTTTCCTTCCCCATTTTCCTTTTCCAGAAACAGCCTAGTTCTAAATACTGAGTTACACCACACAACTTGTCAGTGATGAGGATAGTTCCATTGTGTTGGTTTAGTTGTATGTGAATGAGGAAAAAACTGGGTATAATTTTCTTTCTTTTAAGGGTTTATTTTTGGGAGCTTTGGGTTGGTCCCATGCCATTCCTGTAGTTACCGGGATGGCATGGGGGGCACCCCCACTGGGAAAGCCCAGGTTTTGGGGGTGGGGATGGGGACTGAAATCGATGCCAAAGCGGGTTTTAAAAACCCACTTTGACATGGGTTTGAGTGCTGTCTGGAAGCACCCTCTGACTCCCTTACCACTCCACCCCACAGGTTCTCTTCAGGCTGCAAATGGATGAATGATGATGATGATGATAATAATAATAATAATAATAATAATAATAATAATAATAATAATAATGTTTAATTATACTCCGCTTTATCTCTCTTGGAGGAGATTCAAAGTAGCTTACAATTAAAAGTATGACCACATAATTTAAAATATACAAATATGCAAACATTAAAACAGAATTAAACATAACAGTATTGAAATTCACAGTTAAAATCCATTAAAACATATTCAAAGATAAAATTCATTATACCCCCTTACTTGTCCTTAAAAACCTTCTTCTTTTAAAGCCTGTTGGAATAAGAAGGTTTTGGCCTGCCACAGGAAGGAAAGCAGGAAGGGGGGCATTTTGGTTTTCCTGGGCAGGGAGTTCCAGAGTCAAGGTGTAGCCACCGAAAAGGAAGGCCCGGTCTATTGTTCCCACCAACCAAACTTGAGATGGAGGTGAGACTGAGAGAAGGGCCTCTTCTGAACATCTCAAGGCCCGGGCAGGTTTGTACAAGGGAATGTGGTCAGCCAAATAGTCTGGACTTGAACTGTCTAGAACAGTGGTCCTCAACCTGTAGGTTCCCGGGTGTTTGGGCCTACAACTTCCAGAAATCCCAGCCAGTTTACCAGCTGTTAGGATTTCTGGGAGTTGAAAGCCAAAATATCTGGGGACTCACAGGTTGAAAACCACTGGTCTAAGGCTTTAAAGGTCATAACCAGCTTCGCCTCATGAGTTTGAAAAAATAGTGGGAACCTGGGTTTGGCTCTTTCAAATCCCTCTCTGACTGTCTAACCACTTCACTGGTTCTCCTGCAAACATTTTATAATGGAGTATCAATTGAAAGTCTGTGACTTATCCCCCTATGGATACAGGGGTCTTCCTGTGTATCTTATAATCATCTTGTAACCTATGCCATTGGAAAATGAATTACAGTGTTCCCTCCCTACCTTGTGGTTCACTTTTCGCTCCCTCACTGTTTCATGGGTTTTTTTTTCTGAGCGGTGGCACAGAAGGTGCCAGTTTCCCTTTTGCGCATGCGCCCTCCCTCTTGTCGGCGTCCAGCCGGGCCACTCTGGATGCCGATGAGAGGAAGGTGCATATATCAAAGGGAAACTGGCAGGCGCTGGAGAGGAAGCTGCCAAAAAGAAGTGCAGGAGGAAAGCTTGCAAAGGGGAGAAAGGCCACCTAACTACTAATGTGTAAATATTAAAATAAATATAGTGCCCCTACTTTGCGTATTTTCACTTATTGCGGGTGGTCCTGAAACGTAACCCCCGCATTAAGTCAGGGAACACTGTAATTCACTACAAGGAAAAATGACTAGATTATCTTACATCCAGAAAAAATGCTTTGTCAATGTGTTGGAGAAAAAGAGTTAGTTTCGCATGTAGGAGGTTTGTTGTATTGTAGACTCAATGTCCCTATGTTTTCATTTACAGGGAACTATTTTAATCTGCAATCTGACATCAGTGTTGTTTGACAAAGATGAATGGGACACCCCAAAAAAATTTAATCCCAATCATTTCTTGAGTAATGGTCAATTCAGGATTAGGGAAGCCTTCGTACCATTCTCTGCAGGTAAGGGTGGCGGAAGGAATATCAACACATTTCTCAAAAGTTCTGCCTGCTTACAGGTATTGAATAAAAAGACTAATTTATGTGAGGCTTAAAGGTTCCATCCTACAACTTTCCCTGATTATGCTAATTTATTTGAAAGACAAGCTTTTATTTGCTTTGGCAGAGAAATAACTTTACATTTCTCTGCTTAGCACATATCGAGCCAAGCCTTCTGCAAATATAAAGAAACTGGACTGAGTGCATTCAACTCCATTCAACTTTCAAGTGTGGAGGAGAGTTCCCTCTTGTGGTTATCATCTGTATTTCAGCGCAAAAGAAAGAAGTGGTGTCAGCATTAGTTCACAATTATGGATTTTACATTTCCTGGAGACCTTCCTGTTTGTGGTTGCAGATACTTGGATTAAGCCAGTTATGTGTTGCACTGGGCACAGCACAGCCTATGAATACCTGCTACAAACAGTTTTTGAAGGGGATCCAGGCTGGTTATTCTATCAGCAATAAAGGAATTCTGCACTGATTCCTGACTTGATATCCATCAGGTCCTCTTTCTCCCAGCTTCACCTATTTGGTTTTCAGCTATTACTTTCCCTATTACAAATGGAACACATCTATTGCTAATGTAGATTCACTCTCTTTGATCTTGATCTTCACCAGGTCCTCTTTCCCCCAGCTTCACGTCTCTTCTCTCACCATTTAGAGCGATTACTTCAAATCTCTATATATAAAAGGATAAAAAAAATTCAGCCTAGGACAAAACAACAAAACTACACATCCCAGAAATACTAAACTTGGCAACACAACCCCTCATCCATGCCTCTATGTTCATACAACAAAAAGAAAAGAAAAAGTCCTAATTAGAGGGAGAGGAATAATTGTTTTTTTTATCCAATTGCTGCCAGTTACAAGGCTAAACTCTGCCCCCTTGGTCTCCTAGCAACCTACTCAGCCCAGGGGACAGGCACAGTTAGGCCTCAGGCCTCTTCCACACTGCCTATAAGATACAGATTATCTGATTTTAACTGGATTATATGGCAGTGTAGACTCAAGGCCCTTCCACACAGCTATATAACCCATTTAGAATCTTATATTATCTGCGTTGAACTGGATTATCTTGAGTCCACACTGCCAGATAATTCACTTCAGTGTGCATTTTATACAGCTGTGTAGAAGGGGCCTCATATAATCCAGTTCTAAGCAGATAATATAAGATTATCAATATAGAGTCTCACTTATCCAACATAAACAGGCCAGCAGAATGCTGGATAAGTGAATATGTTGGATAATAAGAAGGGATTCAGGAAAAGCCGATTAAACATCAAATTAGGTAATTGTTATACAAATTAAACACCAAACATCATGTTATACAACAAATTTCACAGAAAAAGTAGTTCAATACTCAGTAATGCTATGTTGTAATTACTGTATTTACAAATTTAGCACCAAAATATCACAATGAATTTAAAACATTGACTACAAAAACATTGACTACTAAAAGGCAGGCTGTGTTGGATGACCCAGAACACTGGATAAGCTAATGTTGGATAAGTGAGATCTACTGTAATATGAAATAATTACTGTGGTAATCCAGTCCAACCCAATTCTGCCATCGAGGACACAATCCAAGCACGCCCAACAGATGGCCACCCAGCCTCTCAATAATAATACAGTAGTCTCACTTATCCAACGTTCTGGATTATCCAAGGCATTTTTGTAGTCAGTGTTTTCAATACATCGTGATATTTTGGTGCTAAATTCGTAAATACAGTAATTACTACATAGCATTACTGTGTATTGAACTACTTTTTCTGTCAAATTTGTTGTATAACATAATGTTTTGGTGTTTTTTCTTGTATCTCAGATGTACTCTCTAGACCTATTAGGTGTTTTATGGCACTGAGGAAAGATACACCCGAGGCAGTATTTTTGAGGAAAACAAGGTATTATATTTATTAGTTTGATCAGGAATGCGTAGTGATTAGTCAGGTACTTAAGCGTAGTGGTTACAGTCAGGTACTTAAACGTAGTGGTTTCACAATCAATCAGGCTCTTGGTTTAGTTAGAACAGTTCCTAAACTTTGAATGCTGAAGTAACTTCACTATGTTAAATAATTTAACAAATAGGACTCTTCAGATTTTCTTAAATCTCTTTCTCTGTCTAGAGAAACACCAACTAGTCCTCTTTGTCTCAAGTTGTCAAGTATAGCTGTCAAAACTATACTCTCAACTCAAATTACAGTTCCCAAAAATACGTCCACTCTCCTTTCTCCAACGGGCAAACTCCCACTCTCCTTAGAGCTCTCCCTTTTTCAAAACCTCCACTCTCCAACTGTCTCTCTGGCTCCAAGCTGTAACTATCACTTTGACCCTGCCCACATTCTGTTACTGGGCAGACACTTCATTTTCATCTGCCAATCACATTACCCTCCCTGAATTGGCTGCCGGATCGCCCCTCCCCTCTGGCTTCAGTCATGCCTTTGGAATCAAGGCTTATACAAAAGAAAATGCCTCTCCCTACACGTTATCCCTCCAAGGTAGGCTAATCCGTTACATAGGGCTTTAAAGGCCAATACCAACAGCTTATATTTTTCCTGGAAACTAATAGATCAATAAGTGCGCAAAACTGTTATTTCGTGCATCATGTTGGCCACATGCATCAGTGTGAATCATCCCACATGTGCATCAGATGGATATTTGCAAATCCAATAGCATTGTCCTCTGCAGCCTTGTTGTGATTTGAGTATTCTGCATCAGAAAAAAAGGACTAGCCATGCCAATTGAGGGATGCATGCCATTCATAAGACACCAAGAAGATTCCAGCCATATCTCTGCAATACAAATAGAGAATCTAGGCTGAAATGCTATTTTTAATCTCAACAAGAGTAGAACATTGACTAAAAATGTCTGCTTCCCATGCATTTTAAAGATATTTTAAAGGTATTTGGCTCTGGTTTACAATAGTGACTTACCAAATTTGTTGTTGCCAGCTCAACATTTCATAAAAATTTTCTGTAGCCATTTTCTTCTTCTCTTCCAGGAAAGAGAGCCTGTCTTGGAGAACGGTTGGCTAGGATGGAACTTTTCCTTTTCTTCACTGCTTTGATTCAGAAGTTCTCTTTCCAGGCTCCAAAAGGTGTGGAGCTAAGTCTCGACTTCAAGATGAGCCTTACACTGAGCCCAAACCAATACCATATATGTGCCGTCTCACGTTAAAAGTAATCCATGTTGCTGTCAAAATATGTAGGGCTAGGTTATGATAATAGGGCTATTAGATCTGTTTTTTTTTTTACTGCACTTGTACTAGCATAGCTGTTTGTGACACTTGTGATCATTTCACATTTGGCCAAAAAAATACAACCAAAGGTTTCTGCAACCCTTTCTGATTCTCATAATGCATAAAAGGTCCACAAGAGGCTGAGTGAAGGCCAATAAACAAGATATTACACCATGTATATTGACTTATTAAGGCCAAATCATTGCTTTAGGGGCCGGGCTGTGGCGCAGCTGTTGAGCAGCTGCCTTAAATCATTCTGACCATGAGGTCATGAGTTCGAGGCCAGCCCGTGGCGGGGTGAGCACCCATCAATTAAAAAAAAATAAAAATAAAAAATAGCCCCTGCTCGTTGCTGACCTAGCAACCCGAAAGATAGTTGCATCTATCAAGTAGGAGATAAGGTACCACTTATAAAGTGGGGAGGCAAGATTAACTAATTTACGACCTGGAATGAGGAAGTGCCGTCAGTGTGGATGATGAAGCAGCTGCTCCCCCCTGTGGCCAGAATCGAACATCCCCTCAGAAGAAGGTTAACTTGCCTCTGCGTGTGTCTCTCAGTCTCTGTTTGATGTGTTTATGGGCATTGAATGTTTGCCCTATGTGTGTTATAATGTGATCCGCCCTGAGTCCCCTTCGGGGTGAGAAGGGCGGAATATAAATACTGTAAATAAATAATAAATAAATAGGTGTGCATGAGCAAGGCAACGTTTTTGTTTCTTGTAGTATTTTTTCCAGTTTTTTCTGTATAGCAGCAGGCAAGACATGGGTGACAGGGAAGTGGAGTTGCAGAGTTCTATCATGATCCCATTCCCATGATAAGACAGAATAGGGCTTCTGTTGCTCAACAATCTCCCTTTTTGAGCTATCTGGAATGGCCTTTGAATTGGTTCTGGAGACTCACAGCTAACAGTACTGGGAGACTTCAGTATCTATGCTGAGACTGCTCCATGGGGAGCTCAGGACTACATTGTTTCCATAACAACCTCATGTGGTATCAGGTCCTACCTATGCATCTGGGCACATTCTGGGCCTTGTTTTCTGTACAGGATGGGATGATGTAGAGTGGTGGAATTCTCTACTGTTCCATTGCCATGCACCAGTCATTACCTGGCCAGGTTTAGATTAACTGAGACATCTACCTTGGCTGACATTTGGAGAGATGGATCCAGGAGCACTCCCAAGCTGCGAACAGTCCTTCATGGAGAGTGTAACCCCATACAGAACTGATTGACACACCTTTATCGTTAGGTTAGGACCCTTAATGGCAAGCACCTCAATTTTGTCTGGATTCAATTTGTTTTTCCTCATCCAGCCCATTACCTCCTCCAGGCATTCATTCAGAGGAGACATGCTATCCTTAGGTAGAGCTGTTTTGGAAGGCATGGAAACATATATTTGGGTGTCATCAGTGTACTGATGGCATCCTGCCCCATGCCGCCAAAAGATTTCTCCCAGCGGTTTCATATAAATGTTAAAAATCACTGGCAATACAATGGCATCTTGTGGGATGCCACATAACTCCTTTATTTGAGGAGCAGCCATCCCCAAACACCATCATCTGGAAACTGCCTGAGAGGTATGACTGGAATCACTGCAGCACAGTGCCTCCGATTCCCAATCCACCCAGGCATTCCAGAAAGATACCATGGGCAATAGTATCGAAAGCTGCTGAGAAGTCTAAAAGCACCAACAAAGTCATTGCTAGGGTGTTAAGACAGAAACAACCCACTAAGGAAACTATAGCAGTCTCAACTCTGTACCCTGCTCTGAAGCTGGTTTGAAATGGGTCAAGGAAATGTGCGTCACTCTGGAGTTGGAGGCACTATTTCACAATGGCTCAGTCCCTTCCTAGCAGTGATAGTGATGGGAAAATCCTGTTTGAGCCCAACTACTGGTACTGTTGCTCTATTTTGTCCCCCATGCTTGAGATCATCTGGACTTTCGGGGTTCACTGGCTGCCTGTTTGTTTCCCGGAACAATTCAAGGTAGTAGTCATGACCTGTAAAGGCCTAGGCTATTTGGTTATCTCCCTGAACAAATCTGTCTGCACTCATCAGAAGAGGCCTCTCTCTCAGTTCCACTACCACTGCAAGTACAGTTGGTGGTGTCACAAAAGAAAGCATTCTTGTGGCTGCCCCTAGGCTCTGGGACTCTGTCTTGGGAGGCTGAAACAAACCCTTCCCTGTTGTCTTTCTGATGACTCATTTTTTTTTTTTTTAGGCTCGCTTTTAAATAAGGTTTGAAAGAGTAAGCCATGTGTGTATGTGTGTGCATGCTGTAATGTATTTTGATTATTTTAACAGTTTAAAGTGTTTTTAATTGACTTGTATGATTAATTCTATTTTAACATTTGTATGTTGTGATCTGCTTTCTGCCTCAATAAATAGATAAAAGTGAGATACTAATAAATATAAATAGATGCACTATTGTCACATCTGTTTTATGATGCCATTATCTTTATAAGTCTAAACTAAATAATAAGGTCAAGTATAAAACATACTTCGTCTTAAATTGACCTTAGCAATGCTACAGATGGAGCTACTAGTTAATTATGTAAAATAAGAATACAAAACAGATGTCAAAAGTTTTTTAATGTGGATACAAAATAATGTTTTTTGAACAAAGAATAAAACCATGTTTACAAATTAGTGCAAATTCTTTTTCCTCCCCACGATTTTATACAGCCTATTTGCTTTCAAATCAGACATGGTTCACATTAGAGAGGTTATTCTAACTGGAAATATAAAGCCTTCGACAATATAAGGATAATTCTAAACTGGAAATATAAACTTACACCTACAATTTATTCTTATTAAAAGAAAATGTGAATATTGCCTACAGTTGTATTATCCTAATTAAATGGTTGCTGGAGAAAAATGGAACATTTAATTTTGAAGAGAAAGATGTCATTAATTATACTGGATGTGTTAGTCTGGTAACAAAGAGGTCTTAACTTGAACTCTTTTTTCAAAGTCCATGGTTTAAAAAAATAATTAAAAGCACATATCACATCAAGTCATAAAACTGTTACACAAAGTGCTTCTGAACCTAATGGGGAAAACCATGCAGTTGACACAGGAAACAAACAACACCTGGATTAAATATTCTGTATTAAGTGAAATAATATACATTTGTTTCATGGTTAAGGATAATTCATATATTTTGCTTTAAAAGCCAACAATTTCAAGACAATTTCTCTTTACCTGAGTCTGTCTCAGCTAAATAGAGATGTATTCAGGTGCTGGTGATCAAAATACGTGACTGCTATTGATTCTTATTAATCAAAAGAGGTAGTTCCAAATATAAAGACTACTGCTATACCAAGCAGACAAAAAACCAGCAGAGTTGCAAATAATTGTCACAAAAACGATTGCATCTGCAGTTGCCATGTCCAATAACATGCAATGAATAAGATGTCTCCTGAGACATTCATGATTGATTGTGCTAAGAAAGAAGAACAAGTGGATGTTATAGACTTATTGTATTTTCTAAAGTTTGTAAAGCCTGTGCAACGTCTGTGTGAAGATCTGCAGTAATTTCCGCACTAATTGCCAATATAGTTAAAATCAAAATCTTGGTCTTTAGATTCATCCTCAGCCAACTCTGTACTGAGAATAAGACTGGAAAGAATATTGTTATCTATTTCCCAGCCAAAAAAAAAAGGGTCTCCTGAGAATTGAGCCTTGGTGTTAACATCCATGTTCTAGTAGAAGTCATATGTAGCGTATTATAAATGATAATTGCTGGAAAATCTTGTGCTCGTGATCTGCGGACAATGCATAACTACTCACTGCAATTAGAGCTGTATTTGTTTACAAGGAAATACAAAAATATTGTATCATTAACACCATGTCATAATATCTGCATTAGCCATTTATCCCTACAAATTCAGACCAGATGAAATGTTCAGAGAGCTACTGAAAACACAAAAAGTACATTAAACCATCTGAAAACTCAAGAGGTGATAATGAAATGTTAAAAAACAGGAGGACTGGAGGTTCTGTCTATATATGCTTAGGCTCTAATCCTAAAAACATTTACTTGGGAGCAAGCCCTACTGAATTCAGTAGAACTAACTTCTGAGTAGGTTTGTATAAGGCATAACTGTGCTCCCAGTATTAAAATTAAAGCAATAATAATTAAATGTGCAGTATAAACTGAATCGCGTGTAACTGCAGCTAAAACTCCATATATTTTAGGTCAGTTTTGATAAATAGAAAATCTAAACTGTAGATCTACATTATAAAAATTATGCTTTTGTGTCCAGCCAAAAACCAAAGCAAACTTTACAGCTAAGATGACAGAACTCAATAGTATCTAAAGTGTATAAATTCTTTGAAACTATGGTAAACATTCTGACATAATTTGAAACACTGCATTTACAGTCACAAGACCCTGGTCCACTATATGTAAAATACTTTTACATATACTGTACTTTTAAAAGTAGAAGGTCAGTCTTGAAAACAAACATGCATTTCCCTTGGTCAATATGCAGTCACACATACTTTTGCATCTCAAATTATTGTACAATATCAGTTTGAATAAACAAATCGGTTTAAAGAGTGCAGCATAATCCTAAAAAGCTGCTTTATTGCCAAACAAGGTTTTATGGAGGACTGCCTACTTTATCACTAGCACAAAGTAGACACAGTGCAAACAAATGACTGTTGGTTTTAATTATATAAAATAGCAATATTTTATACTAAAGGAGTTTAGAAAGCTTTAGAATCGACCATGAGAGCATCTTCACAGAATACCTATTCCAAGGCATGTATAGCAAGAAGTTATTAATCTTTTATAATAAAAAAAATATATAGGCGCAAACACAAACTCACAGAAACCATTGTTTATGCAATGTTAAGCACTGCCATGCCATCAAGTTGCCAACATGGTATAGTCCAGTCCTTAGTCACCATACAGTAAGATCCAAAAACCAGGTCTGTGGTCCCTGCTTTGCCTTTAGGAGCTGCATGTGCTCAGATATTTTGCTCAACCATGAAACTTCTCAATATATTATAACCCTGCATATTCAGCTTGTAGTATGGCAAAGAGACTCATAAGCTCACAATGCCATTCAGCCCAGACACCCTGTGGCCCAGGCCTGAAGTCATATAAAAAAAACCAATTTAAGGTTAACCTTAAAACTTTTCAAAATCTTGTAATTTAAAACCACATAATTATTTTTAAGGACACTGTTAATTCATTTCAAATACAGACATTAGGCCTGTGCTAATCTCACCTCTTTAAAAAAGGGAAACATCTTTGCTGTATCTACATAAAACAATCATTACTTCTATTGAACAAGGGCTCAACAGGGCTTGGATATACTACATTTTCACGACATAAGTCTAATTATATTTGCTTATATTTTTTCAATTTAAAAATTAACAAAACACTAAACAAAATCCTGCAGCATGAATACTGAAAGACAATTATGTATTTAAACTTTTGGTCATTCTTTGTGTTTTTTAAACAAAAAATAGTAGAAGAAAACTGTGGGAAAATACCTTTCTTTGCTGAGACTACGTTTAAAATAAACTACCTCCATTAAAATTAGTAATTATAATTAATTGAAAAGATTAAACAGAATTTTAACATGTTGCCATGAAGACAAATACAAACTCTTTAGAACTCCAATCTTTTTAAATCTAGAAAATTCAAATCTTTTTAAATTTAGAAAAAAATATTAGACCTGCATTTCTTCTTATATGGTAAAACCCCCCTTATCAATTCCTGATCAGACCACAGTTACCTGATCAACAGGTACGACAAAATATGATTAAATCACTTGACTTTGGACACCAGCATACCACAGAGTTGTACTGCAAGAACTAGAGATTCCTAGAGAGGTATCCACTTTAGGAATATTCTAGGTCCGCTATCATGACTCTATGGAAACTTCTGGGGAAAACATACCACAGAATCATGCTAGAAGACCTAGCAAATTCCCAAAGAGACAATTTCCTTCCAGGTGCAGAAAAGTGAAACCACAGAGGTTGTGGGGCTCTAACTGTAATCAGTTGGTTAAATTACATTTGTCATCAGTCAGGTCTCCCCTGCAAAATAGCAGATGCACAGCATCCTATTCCTTGTTGATTACTTCAAAACAAATGTTACAAAATACGTTAAGGACACTTAAGTGCACAAATATCCTCCCTGGTTTAATCTGATGTTGCAGGAGGTACTTTTACGGAGAGGGTCCTTCGAGTGTTGGTGATGTGCCGCTGCTGAGCAAGGAAAGAGCGGGCCGGTAGGCAGGAACTATTGTCTTTGTATGCCGTGTTCCCACTTATCAGTCTGGATTCCAATCCCAGTTTATGAAATGCTAAGCTCTGGGGAAATAAAAGCAGGATAAGCTATGTAAAGCCATGATGCTTGACATTCTATCATAAAAAAATTCCAAGGTCATGTCAACAATTCCTTAAGAAATGGGGCCATAAAGTAGAATCCACGACATGGGAGTTTGGAGAAGAGCAAACCGCAGACCACCTATTACAATGCAGTCTGAGTCCTACCACATGCACAACTGATGACTTTCTTATAGCAACACCAGAGGCACTTCAAGTGGCCAGCTACTGGTCAAAGGACATTTAGTATAATGCCAAGTTTTTAACTTTGTTTGTGTTTTCAAATACATTACAACTATACCCTCGGTTTGCTTCTGAAATAAATAAATAAAATAAATAAATGTCAACTATTGCAAATTTCCAATGTTACATTATTGTTATTGTTACTACTATTACTCTTTTACAAAACATTTTCTGGAAGATATCACACTGTCTGAATTCAAACATACTGATAGGGTCTCATCTGTATTCAGTATAATATTATGTTAACAGAAAATATTATGGATTATAGCTACATAGAAGCTGACTGCTTTCAAGGGCACACTTCTCTGTTGATTTTAAATATGTGAGAAGGGAAAAATTACTTGGCATCTCAGAACACTTATGTTAAAAGGATATGAAATATTGATCACTGTGTGTATGATATTAAATATGGGTTACTATAACAAGAAAAACAGGTTAAGTAAACAACTTTGGTATAGGTCACAGAAGGTAGGAGGACTAGCACTCCCCAATATTAAAAAATACTATGAAGCAAACAGGATGAGACTAGTTATAGAAGGGATGACAAAATTAGGAGGATTTGGAATGGTTGGAGGAAAGTGCGGAAGAAGTAGGGGAAAAATTGGAATATATTCTTTAAGGATTTAAAGAGGAAAGAAATCAAGGGAATAAAAAACCCAATGTTGAGAAATGTGCTAGAAATTTGGAATAGATACAAGAAAACATTATTGTCAGAAAGTTCAACATTAACACCAATAATAATGGATAGGAAATTCCCCAAAAATCTAAAAAATATTTTGGATAAAAAATTAAGAGGGAAGAATATAGATAAAATTGGAGATTGGATAAAAGCGGACATGAAGAGAGAAACTATACTGAGAGAATTTAGAGATATTAAACTCTCATGGTTCCACTGCTTACAGTTAGAGCAATGGTTCAAGAACTGGATAAAAATAATGGGGAAGGAGGCAAACCTACAAAATTTGAACAAATGATACAAAAGGAAAGAGCTATGGGAGAATACCACAGGATGAAAAGAATAACCAGCAAAATGTACAAGATAATAATTGAAGTCAAGGGGGGAAAAATAAAGGATGCATTATTAAGAGAGATATGGGAGGAAGATTTAGGGATTAAGATAAGGGAAGTGGATTGGATACAGCTATGGAATCAAAGACATTTAAGGAACGTATCGATACGTGTTAAAGAAAATTATTATAAATTGGTTTGGAAATGGTATTTAACACCAGTAAAGATAGCAAACATCAATAAAAATGCCACAAAAATTGTTGGAGAGATTGCCAGGAGGTGGGTACATATATACATATGTGGTGGCAAAGTAAATATGTAAATGAATTTTGAAGGAAGGTATTTCGTGAAATAGAAGCCATAATGGATATGAAGATGGGAAAAAGTGCAAGTATTGCATTGTTGTCATTATTTAATGTCAAGAAATTGAAAAAAAACATAGAAGGATGCCATAAACAACATGTTAATGGTAGCAAGGTTGTTGATAGCAAGGAACTGGAAAGGTAAAATAAACATACAAATCGAAGAATGGTATAAAGAACTATGGAAATTAGCAATAAACGATAAGTTGACATGTAGGTTAAGAGTTAGGAAAGGGAGGTTTGGGGAAAATTTATTGAGAAGGGTTTAAAAGAAGTAGATGGGAAATTACCTCCACAAGAAGAAATGGTATTTTGGAAGGAGAATGTAAATTGAAGTGGCTCGGAGGGGGGACACAGAGGTGAATAAAACAACATACAAGATATCTATACATATACAGTTGATGCAATGAAATAAGTGTGAAATGTAAGTGTTAATGGTACTGATGTATTGATGTATCTTAAGAAAACCAATAAAAAATACCGGTTACTATACTGGAACATGTAGACGCTTCCTTCCTCTTAACATATGAAACAATCTGTCATGTAAGGAGATGTAGAGCTTTTCTCATTTTGATTACCAATTCATTTGTATATATTTATTTGCTCCTCCCATCTACACAAATACACAGATGCACACTTTAGCTCACCTTGTTATACCACGCAGACACAATTAATTTTTCTTCATGATCATTCAGCTTGGCCAATTTACATTCTCCCTAAAAACAATGTTTAAACTGTTAATATGTAGGGAAACTATATGGGCCTGAAACATCAAAGCAAAACAATTGGAGGAACAAAGTAAATATCAATTATTCCCAAAAAATAGTTGTTAATGTATAATGAACTCCCCCCACCACATCGAAGTATTTACAGCTGTAAAAAGAAAAATGTAGAATGTGGTTTTTACCTCAAGTGCTTCAATTCTTTTATCCTTCTCCAACAACTGTTTTCTTAGCAACATGATTTCAGCAGATGCTGGATTTAATTTGGGATCTAAAGTTTTTATCACCTGCACAAAGATGAACACAAAAATGTATTTGGCAACCTCACCCATAATTGAGCCACAACATTAATTTAGACTTAAAAAACCAAGGATACAACAAAACAGCACAATATTTTCCAATCCAGATGAAAAGGCTGCATATATTAACAAGTTTACAAGTACAGTAGAGCCCTGCTTATCTGAGTTCCGTTTATAATAATAATAATAATAATAATAATAATAATAATAATAATAATAATAATAATAATAATAATAATAATAACTTTATTTTTATACCCCGCCCTATCTCCCCGAAGGGACTTGAGGCGGCTTACATGGGGCCTGGCCCGATAAAACAAACAAATAACAGTAACAAAGCAATAAAACAATTATCCCAGTAAAAAACATCAACATCAATAAAAACAATCATTAAAATCAACAAGCAGGATACAGTATTAAAAACAGGAGACTAAGTCGTAGATCCCAGGCAAAGTGCAGAGTATTACGAAATGGGGAAAGGAAATTTCATAGTTGAATGGACAATAAAGTGCGGTATAAAATGACAAGACAACAACAATGGGACTATTATGGAATGGACAGATAGATCAATCCAGCAACAATTAAACATTGAAGGCCTTTTGGAAGAGCCAGGTTTTTAAGCTCTTCCGGAAGGAGAGGAGGGTAGGGACCTGCCTGATCTCTCTAGGTAGTTTATCTGACACTCCGTATTATCCAAGGGCAAAGGCCCTCCCTCCCTCGCTCTCTCACCCCACCAGGTCTCGGTGCTGCCGGTGAGTGACCGAAGGACAGAGGGTGGGCGAGGGATGGAAGGCGGCAAAGGCCCTTCCTCCCTCGCTCACTGTCTCACTCGCCCCGCAGGGTCCCGGTGCAGCCGGAACCCAGCCGGGTGAGTGAGTGAGGGACGGAGGGACAGTGGGCAAGGGACAGAGGGTGGCAAAGGCCCTTCCTTCCTCGCTCGCTCGCTCACTCACTTGCCCCGCAGGGTCCCTGTGCTGCCATCGCTGCTGCTGGGAACCGGTCTGGTAAGTGAGAAAGGTAGGGAGGGTGGGTGAGCGAGCACCCACCCTGTTATCCGTCAGTTTCGCTTATCCGACATTCTGCTCGCCAGTTTATGATGGATAAGCGAGACTCTACTGTATTTGGGATTGCTGGTAAGAGAAAAATTCCAAATGTTTTTAACCTGATGAAAAATATAGAACTGATAACTCATATAGAACTAATCCATGTGCGAGAAGCGGGAATGACAGGGGTTTTGAGTTCTAAGATTTTAAAATACATCAGATTATTTTAAAACACAATACTCACACTTCTTGCTTTTTCCAAGTACATCTTATACCTTTCTTCCATTGATTTCATATCTTCATCTTTCTTATGTAAAGCTGCTTCCAGTTCTTCAATTTTTTGTGCTACTTGGAAGAAACCCAGTTTAATATTAGTGGAGACAAACAGGCTGAGTATTCCTTATTCAAAAGTGTTTTGCATTTTGGAATACCTGTATTTGAATACACAAACATGATTAAATATCTTGGAAATGGGATGCAAACATGAAATTCATTGATGTTTTCTATACACATTATACACATAAACTGAAGGTAATTTAATACAATATTTTAATAACTTCATACATCAAAGTTAGTGTACACTGAAATATTAACTAGCAAATGTGTCACCATCTCAGCCAATGACATGGGCAGTTTTGGAATTTTAACTTCAGATTTTGGAATTACAGTTGAGGGATGCTCAACCTGTAGGGGTTATCTAAACATGCATCTGAATGGCAACAAGATGGGAAAACAGCATTAAGAGTATAGGTTGCACTTGTCCAAATAATTGCCTGGGAAATTCTGATCTTGTAGGCTTCTACTCACTACATTCAAATGTGATTTTATTATGGGAGCACAACATCCATCTGTCCAGTGCAAACATCCTGAAACTGCAGCCCTCCAGTTGTTTGGGCTTCCAACTACCAGAATTCCTAACAACTGAAAAAGCTGACTAGGGCTTCTGGGAATTGGAGGCCAAAACAGCTGGAGGACCACAGTTTGAGAATGCTTGGTCCAATGTATTGCAACTAATCTTGACAAAATTAGGAGAGTACAGTTATTCTCTTCAATGTACTGCAATATTTTGGACTGCTAGTAACACACCAAAATCAATGCTTATTTTTCTCCAGTTTTTATGTAGGTATTAACAGGAGAAAAGTATAATAAAACAATGGTTTAGATCAGGAATGCCTCTCATTTTCATTGAGGCTCACAGTCTTATGGTTGCCTTCAAAAGGCCATAGAATGAATGGATGAAGAAATCGTAGATAAAAAGGGCCAACTATAATTATTTTTACATAATTGTTGGTGCTCTTTAGTTTTTACCCAGCTTGGATCTTCTGATGTTATTAAATTACAAATCCCATCTTTTTTGACTATCTGCCATTCGGACTGAGGATAATGGGAACTGCAACCCAACTGCACTTGTAGCTCTGAAGTTGGGGAAAGGTTAAAGGGCATTTTATAAACAGACATCATATCCACAAGCCTTGTTTCTAAATTCAAACCACACTATCCTGATTAAACAGAACTGCAGCCTTTCAGGTGTTAATGTAGCACAACTCCCATCAGCTGTAGTCATGATGTTTAATGAGGAATAAAGGAGTTGTAGTTCAGCATCTGGAATGCCACATAAAATGACATGACAGGCCAGATTTGGCCCATGTGCCTTGATTTTAACACATACGGTTTAGATCCTGTTGTGGCTACTGGCTATCTCTCATGTTGTGGCCATAGCTCTGCTGGTTGTATATTTTACATGCTTGCATAAGGAAGTATCAAGTACTCCATCACACAAGCAGTTCACCATTTGTCCAGGTTAAAAGCCAATCTGGTTTGTGGCAGCAACTCTGCACCCTCATCATGACTTAGAACAGTTCTTGGAATGGCCCTGTGACCAAGGACCAAATGTGACAGTTTGATCAAAATACAATACCATTTTGATTCATGTCTGGCTGGAGATCTGCAAGAAGAGCCTCTTTCTTCTGCAGCTCATCGTGGACTTCACTCAACTTCTCCCTTTAGATTCAGAAGTTTTAAATCAGAGGTTAGGATACTTCAGAATTTCCTGGTCTCACATATTCATAACAACTGAACAAAATGTTTTCATACTTGTAACAAAAACAAGAAACAGAGTGAGTCTGCCTTAAAACTGTGTGGGAATCCCAGATGTAATATACATTTATTTTAGAACCATAACTTTAAGAATTGTATTCAATGACATTCTAAAATATAATTGACTGCTATTTTGGGTCTCATCTGAATAGATTTTTTTTACAAGATAAAGATGAAAAACAGAATTCTTAAGGTTGATCAACATTAGATGAGACCCAATTTAATTTTGCTAGGATTTTATGGACTATGTAGAATATATGAAATGCAGACTGAGCCTCTGTACAGGACCAGGGGAGCATGAAGAATCAAATGGAATTGTCATTGAGGATGGAGAGATGGTTAGGGTTGAACAATCCCATTGTTTAAAGACAGCATAATACCCTCTCATCACTCCTCCCACTACAAGTGGGAGGAGAGATATAACATTCCCTGCTCTGAAAGATAAAGTAATGATAATCTCTTTTCACACAATACACTAAAAACAGATATAAATCTTAACTCACATATGCGCTGCTATCTTCTCTTTCAACTTGCTGGACTGTTTAAAAAAAATTAAACTGCTTAGAGACACATTGAGTCACATCAGAATTCATTCTACTCATATTTCCTCACATAATAGTCGCCACCCCATAATAGTTGCAAAATGGCTTTTTCCTTTCCTCACATAAAATTACAGGTATTTATAAAACTGAGAAACTCCCCTTTCTTTCCCTTCAAAAGATAGTTTGAACACAGAGCTCTCTCTCCCTCTTCTTCGTCTCAGGGGTTAGATAGTTAAAACAAAACAAAACAAAACAAAACTGGCAAAGAAGGATTCAATTTTCTTCACTACATAATAGTCTCATCCCCCTTTTTCCAACAAGGGGATTAAAATGTGACTATTATGCAATAAAATATGGCAAATATGCAATATATTTCCATTGCTTAGTCACACTAGAAACTATGGAAATGATGACTGGTATCTTGTTAGTGACTTAGATGTGAGTAAGAGGCGAGATGTGAGTAAGAGGCCTCTCACTGAACATCGAGAAAACCAAAGTGATCTTCCAACAGGCACTAGCTAATCCCTCTGCAATGCCAGGAATAAAGCTTAACGGTGTAAATGTTGACCATTTCCGCCACCTTGGCAGCCACCTCTCCACAAAAGTCAACATCGACACTGAAATACAACACTGTCTGAACTCTGCGAGTGCAGCATTTTTCCGTATGAAGCAGAGAGTGTTTGATGACTGGGACATCCGTAGAGATACCAAGGTGATCGTTTATAAAGCTATTGTCCTCCCAACCCTGCTCTACGCCTGCGAAACATGGACGGTCTACAGACATCACACCCAACTCCTGGAGCGTTTCCATCAGTGTTGCCTCAGAAAAATCCTGCAAATCTCTTGGGAAGACAGGCGGACAAATGTCAGCGTGCTTGAGGAAGCAAAGACCGCCAGCACTGAAGTGATGCTCCAGTGCCATCAACTTCGCTGGACTGGCCACGTTGTCCCAATGCCCGATCACCGCCTCCCAAAGCAGCTACTCTACTCTGAACTCAAGAACGGGAAATGGAATGTTGGTGGGCAGGAAAAAAGATTTAAAGATGGGCTTAAAGCCAACCTTAAAAACTGTGGCATAGACACTGACAACTGGGAAGCCCTGGCCCTTGAGCACTCTAATTGGAGGTCAGCTGTGACCAGCAGTGCTGCGGAGTTCGAAGAGGCACGAATGGAGGGCTTAAGGGAGAAACGTGCCAAGAGGAAGGCCCGTCAAGCCAACCCTGACCGAGACCGCCTTCCACCTGGAAACCGATGTCCTTACTGCGGGAGAACATGCAGATCAATAGGTCTCCTCAGCCATCTACGGATCCATCCCCAAGATAGCGAAGACGGAGGACCATCATCCTCGAACTACGAGGGATCGCCTAAGTAAGTAGATGTGAGTAAGTCCCTTTTTATGGGGTGCAGAAGGTCTCTTGCTCTTGTGCTCTATTCAAGCAAATCTCATACCTTGTCAGGTCCAAAGAGGAGCTACTGTTGCTCCTTCTTCCCAGAAAAAAAGGAAGCAGGGAGGAACTAGATGTTTACAATGGAGACTCGCCTGGTCTGAACTTCTAGCAAGAAACAACAGAATGCACTGGATTTGAGAGTGTATCCTCTTTTCTTCTCCTTCCTCAAACCTCTCTGAAACCAGATACTTCTCTTGGGTCTGAATTGACTTTCCACTTCCTTCCTTCTCCCTCTAAGTAAT
This sequence comes from Anolis carolinensis, assembly GCF_035594765.1. Taxonomy (NCBI): domain Eukaryota; kingdom Metazoa; phylum Chordata; class Lepidosauria; order Squamata; family Anolidae; genus Anolis; species Anolis carolinensis. The sequence goes on from NC_085844.1 coordinate 172,122,076, forward strand.
AGAATCAGGGATCCTTCCCAGGATCTGACAGCTGACAACTTGTGGAAAGAACTGCATATGGAGACATCATAAATGCGATCCCGACCACTGTTGGATAATGCATAACTCCAGCAATGTGATGCCTGAGGACCCCTGAGAATTGTCATACTTATTTTTACATTCTCCAGGAAAACTGCCATTTAAATCAACTATTCAACAACACAATCATAAGTTTAGGACAAGAAACAGTTTACCATGCACTACCTACCCCTTCTCCTTCTGTCCTGGATGCTTGCTCCTGCAAAGTCTTCTGGAGATCCTCAATTTGCTGCTGTAGCTCTCCAACACGCTCCTTGCTCAATCTATTGGAAAACATTAAAAAAAAAACATGTACATACACTCAGAAAAAATGCTATGTTCCTTTAACATTACATTCATTTGACAGAATGAAAGCTGAAAATGTTCAAGAATAAAAAATAATCAGCTCTTATAGTTTTGACAGTTCTTTGGTCTAACTATAGTGTGTACTTCTAACTACAGGCAGTTTCCAAGTTACGAACAAGATCGGTTCTGCAGTTTTGTTGAATTTGTAGGTAAGTTAGAACAGGTACATTTTAAAGCCAAAAACATGTATTTTGTAGCTTTAGATAGCATAGGGAAGGGTTACCCATGTGAGATTTGTTCTGCTGTCTATGTCTCTGTTCAGAAGATGTTACTTCAACTTTCTGTTCCTGTGATAATTGGATTTTGAAAATTTTCGCTTGTTGTGGAACAAGAATTGATGATAAAGCTTCAGTTGAGACATCTTGTCCCCATAATAACTCCTGCAGGAGTGAATTTCCCTTCCGAGGGGTAGATTTCTGACCTCCTGTTGTCTCACCCCCGTTCTTATCTATGAGTTGTTTGTAAGTCACATGTTTGTAACTCAGGAACTGTCTGTATAGGTGATTCACTGAATCAAATCAGAGTAATTTTACCTTTTATGGATTTAATCAATAGGTCTACTCTTGTTGTTACTGATAACTAGAATCGGACTTCATAATGACTTCTGCACTGTTTCTCATTATTTTATCTTTAGTAAATCTACTCGTCAAATGTTTGATATTCCCCCAAATAGCTTTCATTTAATATTATGCCCAAAAAAGAAAAAAAAAGCACCTATTTTCTGTTTCTAGTTCATTTATTGACCGATGCTTCTGTTCCAGCTGCTCTTGGAGCTCTACAATTCTTTCATTTTCAGACCCTTCTTGTTGTAAGTGGAGCATCTTGTTTTCATGCTGTAGCCGAATGAACATTTCCCTGAAATTTTTTAAAAAAATTTGTTGTACTGCATCAATGTCATTATCATCTAAAAATCTGGAACAGAACACTCCATGTTATGAGATACAATGATCAAGCATAATTTTGTTTTGGAACAAGTCATATGATATACTTTCAGTTTCATTCAAGCACAAAGGCTTTGGATCAGAAATGTCCTTAACACATTGCAGAAGGATCTGTGCCTGGATTGTAATTTTCGACATTCTTTCCAGGATCAAAAGCAAACCTTTATTACTCAACTTCTATTTTTAAATGGAGAAGGAATAAAATCAAAGTAGGAAGTAGAAGAAGGAAAAGAAATAGGAGATCTATTTCTCCTGAAAGGAAGTAAGAAAGCTCCAATAGCAAACAATTCTGTTGTACAATCCTCAAGATTCAGCCTTTATCAATAAAAGCTTCACACTGAAGAATTTCACAACAATCACGTAGTTTGAAATGGGCTACAGAATCTGAGTTAATATTATGATTCAAATATACAGTGTTTAAAACCAGTCCCTAAAACCAGTGTTTCTCAAACTGTGCTCATGCATGTGTTTTAGACTTCAGCTCCCAGAAATCCCAACCATCTTACCAGCTGTTAGAAATTATGGGAGCTGAAGTCTAAAATATCTGGAGGAGCACAGTTTGAGAAACTCTGCCTAAAACATGGGAAATATGTTCCTAAATTTCAAGTGGATAATAGCAAACTCTACTGAAATGAAGGACTTCCAGTATACGACAGTTGCATTGGTTATTCTAGAAAAGGACTAGAAAAAAAATATTTTGTTAGATATGAATAAATGAACCAGTGGGCACCAGTCCCATGAATAAGGAGGCCGCGAACTGTGGAACTAACAACTATCTAGCACTAGCATTTATAATACTGATACTAGCATATACTGTATTTACTTGAATAAAATGCTTACCTTTTTTGGCTAAATTACCTTGCCAAAATTAGGGTGCACATCAGATTCACATGATATAGTAATCTTTGAGCTGAGCCAAAGGAAAAGAGGAAGCTGCTTCAGGAGCACCTTGACCCCCTATTTAAGGGACATCATCTCTAATTTAATGGCCATGGCCCAATGCTATGCAATCCTGTGATTTGTAGTTTGGTGAGGCATTAGCATTCTTTGGTAGAGAAGGCTCAAGACCTTACAAAACTACAGCCCCCCTGATTCCACAGCATTAAACCAGGGCAATTAAAGCGGATTCGTTCTACAGCATAGATGCAGCCCAAGGTTTTCCTTTCCGTTGCTGGAAGCTTTGGTGTTCTAAAACTGTTGTTTTTAAAGAAGGAATTCTTAGCAGGCAGCAACTGTAATGCACACTTTTTTTGGCCAAATTATAAAGAATGCATTTTTTTGCTACTGCACATTACCTTCCTTGGTTTTTTGTTTAAGGATTTTGAAAATTAAGGTGTGAATTAGACCCGAGTAAATCTGGTAACTCCTCTTATGCACTCATAATGAATTCATAACTTCCTTCTAAAATTCTACACTCTTTTCCTACCTGTATTCTACTGGAACGATTTCAGCAGCAAGATTTTCATGACTTCTTACAGCAGAGACATCTGAAAATATAAAGCAAAATAAGAAGTCTATCTTCAATTTAATTCAATAAAATTCTTCTAAAAAGAAGAAATGTACCTGTTTGGTTCAGGTGATCCTGTTGCATTTGTGAGCACCTAAGCTCTTCATTTGTCTCTTTCAGGGCATCCCGCTGAACTATCAATCGCTGAAAAATGTTTCAGAAGTTTAGCTGTGGACGATGTACATTGTAACAATATTTGTCTACATTTAAATTATCTCCCCCAATTCTGAATGGCTTTCCATGTAACTCAGCAGTGAAATTCATTGAAACTTACCTCTTTCTCTTTGATTAATGCTTCATGCTTCTCTTCTAGTCGCTTTATTTCAAATGCCAGTATATCTGCCCTTTTGGATTCTTCTGAGAGTTTGTTATGAAGATCTTGAACCTTGTTTCAAAAGACAAATAAACGGTCTGTTCAAAGGGCTTCACAACTTCTCCATTGGGTGAAAAAAAACCTTGCAGCAAAAATGGGACAGAGGAAATATACTCCAAACTACAAAATCACTAACAATAATATCTTTTAAGTTCTGATTGCCAATTTAGTATTCCTGTCAACAACATCGTGAACGCCATTTTTTCTATTCTATTACTTGGTATTTATATAAAATATTTCACAAGTAGAGCTCACCGCTATCTCATTCACAAGCAAAAGGTTGTATCTTGGAGTTAACATCAACAGTCAATTAAAAGAATGTGAATGGTTCAGTAGCATTAATACAAACAGATGTCAAATGAAGCTTGAAGGATTTGGAACATAGCAGCCAAAAGGCTGCATCAATCAGAGCACAGTGTTTAAATAGAGAGACATAATAACACCACCCTATTCTGCTTTGGTCAGACCTCATTTGGAATACTGTGTCCAATTCTGGGTACCGCAATTCCAGAGGGATGTTGAGAAGCTGGAAGGTGTTCAGAGGAGAGTGACTAAAATGATCAAAGGCCTGGCACCCAAACCCTATGAAGAATGGCTGATGGAGATGAGTATACCATATTTCATGAGCATAATAGTTGACATCACATAATAGTCACACCCCTATTTTGTGGGTGGCAATTTTGGTATTTTTGTGCTCCCTGCATAATAGTCACAGAGCTGTTTGGGGCTGATTCCCTCTTCCTTCCTTCTTTCACCAAAGGGGGGGGGGGGCAAGATGGTTTTCTTCTGTTCTGGAGACCAGAACACAGAGCAATGGATTCAAATTGAAGGAAAAATATTCCACCTAAACATTAGGAAGAACTTCCTGATGGTAAGATTTGTTTAAAAGTGGAATATGCTACATTGGAGTATGGTGGAGTCTCCTTCTCTGGAGGTTTTTGAAACAGAGGTTGGACTAGATGGCCCTTGTGTTCTCTTCCAACTCTGCATGGTGGGAGGGGGTTGGACTAGATGGCCCTTGTGTTCTCTTCCAACTCTGTGAATCTATGGTTTTACACAAGCACTGTGATAGAACTGCTGCCTGGGACAAGCAAAAATCAATGTGAACAACAAATCAATTGACTTCCAAAGGCTGTCTTATTTGCTTTGGTTTGGAGTCAGATCTCCATGTGAACATGTATACATTTTCATAAATTATAAGCCCATATTTTATAGAATTGAAAAAGAGACGTAAATATAAACAAGATATGAAGAACAATTCATTACCTACCTGCCTTTTGTAAGTTTCTAACTGTGCACGGGCTGCATTTGCTTTTTTCAGTTCTTCTTCTAGGCTCACTGTATTATGCATATACATCATATTTGTTTCCTGAAGAGATTTCACCTGCCTGCGAAAGTCATTCAGGTCTTCCAGTTTTTTACGATACACCTCAACAGTCGATTCCAGCTTATTTGCTTTGTCAGCAACTGTCCTGTAACAAACCCAGTACAGATTGGGAGTTTTCTTACTCAGATACAAAATGAGCATGAGACAAGCCATTATGTTCTCTTTTCAAAATCTTTGGTTCTAATTGCCTTTGGAGAACAAGTTGCCAATAGATGCACACAAGTTGAGTAAAATGACCAACACATTTGTAATGAGCTAATACAAATACAATACTTGGCATAAGGCAGCAGAAGAGTATGTATCCTTTGGGCAAAATTCCTTCTACATATGGCTAGTCAGGACAGGAAGAAGAGAAGGCCAAGACACATCTTCCTTCTAGGACAGTTACACACTTACTTACAGACCTCTCTCTCATATACTCACTCTCAACCTTATACAACATGTTTTTATAGAATGAAGACAGGAACCCTGAATATTTAAGGCTACAGAGCAGACTGACTTAGAATTTTGTTTCTTTGGAAAGTTTTTGTTTAAACCAAACTTTCTAACAGATTTATGATGGAAAAGAGTTCCATACATTTATTGGGATACTGTTTTTATAGCATACTAGCTTTGCCCGCCACGCATTGCTGTGGCTTATGGGAATCATTTGTTGGCCAGGTGGAATAGCAGTTAATAGCCTTGCAGCTTCAAAGCCTGACCGTTTTCTGTAGTAGCTGGAGTAGCACCCTCAATCAAAGAGCCGCTTTGAAGCCTGGCTACTTCCTTAGTAAGGGAATTCTTGTTTGGCCAACTTGAACTGCACTGAATAGTCTTGCAGCTTAAAAGCCTGGCCGCTTTCTACATAGGGCATCCTTGCTAGGTCAGGTTGAATGGGACGGTGTAGCCTCGTGGCTTCAAAGCCTGGGGATTTTTCACCTAGGGGAAATCTTGGTTGGCCAGGTAGAATAGCACTGAATAGTCTTGCTGCTTGCAAGCCTGGCCGCTTTCTACCTTGTGGAATCCTTGGTTGGCCAGTTTGAATAGCAATTAATAGTCTCAGTGTGGCAGGTATGAGTGCTGCAATTAGCCACCTTGATTAGCATTTAATGGCCTTGCATCTTCAAAGCCTGTTTGCTTCCTGCCTGGGAGAATCCTTTGTTGGTAAGTGTTAGCTGGCCCTGATTGTTTCCTTTCTAGAATTCCCAATTTTCCTGCTTTCAGAGTGTTGCTCTTTATTTACTGTCCTGGTTTTAGAGATTATATTGTTCTGTATTATTATACCACAGTAATTATTTCATATTACAGTAGAGTCTCATTTATCCAATATTCGCTTATCCAATGTTCTGGATTATCCAACGCAGTCGGCCTTTTAGTAGTCAATGTTTTTGTAGTCAATGTTTTCAATACATTGTGATGTTTTGGTGCTAAATTTGTAAATACAGTAATTATTACATAGCATTACTGCGCATTGAACTACTTTTTCTGTCAAATTTGTTGTATAACATGATGTTTTGGTGATTAATTTGTAAAATCATAACATAATTTGACGTTTAATAGACTTTTCCTTAATCCCTTCTTATTATCCAACATATTCGCTTATCCAACGTTCTGCCAGGGTGTTTATGTTGGATAAGTGAGACTCCACTGTATATTTATAATCTTATATTATCTGCTTAGAACTGGATTATATGAGGCTCCTTCTACTCAGCTGTATAAAAAGCACACTGAAGTGGAATATATGGCAGTGTGGACTCAAGATAATCCAGTTCAAAGCAGATAATATAAGATTATAAATGGGTAATGTAGCTGTGTGGAAGGGCCTTGAGTCTACACTGCCATATAATCCAGTTCAAATCAGATAATCTGTATTTTATAGGCAGGGTGGAAGAGATCTGATTGAAGCGGCCCTGGGCACCATTAAATGGCTCAGTGGGTTGCTAGGAGACAAAGTGGGTGGAGCTTAGCCTTCTACCTGGCAGCAATGGGAGAAAAACAATTACTCCTCTCCCTCTAATTAGGACTTTATTTTTCTTGGTTTTTTTATGTCTAAACACAGCGGGGATAACCATGTCTTTTGTGGCCAAGTTTTGTGGGTTTTGGGTGTTTAGTTTCGCTGTTTACTTTAAGGCAGAAATGGTCAGAACATTTATATATATATAGATAGATATAGTAAAGGCTATACCATATGCTTAAGTTATCAAATACTTGCATGAAGATACACAAAGAAAAATTAATGCATTAGCTTCCTGGAATGTTTTTCATTTTCTGTACTAAGACAGAACACATTTTCCTGAAGACTTTTAATAAGAGGCCCTGGAATTGCCACCTATCTTAAAGTATACCACATTATAGCTGTAGAACTCTGAACACACCCATCTATGATTTCTCATTTTATTAGAAATCCTATGCAGGGCCGGCCGGAGATATTTTTTGATGTGAAGCGGGGGTGCTGAAAAGCGCCCCCGCCACCGGCCCCGCCTCCCGCGCCCTGGCCCCGCCCAGCGTGCCCTGGCCCCGCCTCCCACGCTGCGTGGGAGGCGGGGCCAGGGCGAATAGTGAGGGGGGCGGGGCCAGAGTTGGCCCCGCCCCCCGCCCAGCGTGCCCTGGCCCCGCCTCCCACGCAGCGTGGGAGGCGGGGCCAGGGCACGCTGGGCGGGGGGGCGGTGCCAGAGCTGGCTCCGCCTCCCACGCTACTCCCGCTCACCCGTCTGGCCTTTTCTAGCTGGCCAGACTGCAGCGGAGGTCCCTGCAGGCCGCGATTGCGGCCTGGAGGGACCTCCGCTGCAGTCTGGCCTGCTAGAAAAGGCCAGACGGGCCAGGGCGCACTGGGCGGGAGGCGGGGCACCGTCAGGGCGGTGCCCCGCCTCCCGCCCAGCCTGACGGCGCCCCCCCGGGCCTGCGCCCGAGGCGGCGGCGTCAGGTGCGAATAGTGAGGGGGGCGGGGCCAGAGTTGGCCCCGCCCCCCGCCCAGCGTGCCCTGGCCCCGCCTCCCACGCAGCGTGGGAGGCGGGGCCAGGGCACGCTGGGCGGGGGGGCGGTGCCAGAGCTGGCTCCGCCTCCCACGCTACTCCCGCTCGCCCGTCTGGCCTTTTCTAGCTGGCCAGACTGCAGCGGAGGTCCCTGCAGGCCGCGATTGCGGCCTGGAGGGACCTCCGCTGCAGTCTGGCCTGCTAGAAAAGGCCAGACGGGCCAGGGCGCACTGGGCGGGAGGCGGGGCACCGTCAGGGCGGTGCCCCGCCTCCCGCCCAGCCTGACGGCGCCCCCCCGGGCCTGCGCCCGAGGCGGCGGCGTCAGGTGCCTCAATAGTGGGGCCGGCCCTGATCCTATGCCTCAGCATATTAAGATATTAGTTTCTTTATTAAAGCAAACAGATTCATGCCTTACCTAAGAACATCAATTTCATCCTTCAGGGCTCTAGATTCTTCTGCTAGAGATGTTAGTTCATCATTTCGATGCTGAAGCTCAATCAACTGTTTCTCAAGCTCTTCACAATGAACACGATAATCATCTTTTGCAGCTTCAAGCCTTTGCATAAGTAACAAAGATTACCTTAAATACTAGATACCTGTTTTTATGTTTAGTACCATATTTATTTTACAGTTCTAGTAATTGTTTTATAGCTTTAGCACAAAAAGAACACCTGCTTAATTCCTCATACACAGAAATACAAGCCACTTTATGTCTCAGTTCCTAAGTTAAAAATGGAGTAATAACACCAAACAATTGAAATGTAGAACATGGTTGCTATGTTCTATTATAAGGGTTTTAAAAACATTGTTCCTAAAGCCAATGTCTAATCAGGAATCTAATTAGTAGTTTGATTAAATAATCTTAATTAAATAATCTTAATTATTTAATTATTCACTATATCCCTCACTTCTGTATACCCAAGTGCCTAACAGTGAAAGAACATTTACACATGGGATCTAAAAAAGCAAACGAGTAACACAATCATCTTGCAAATCTATCTAGGGATGCAGCAAGTTTTACCTTTAATAAATAAAGAGGTTATACTAATGGATTTCTCTAGCAAATATCCTCCTTAGATGCGACATGCTAAAATGTTTACAACTGAGCATCTAAAAAAAGCATTCTTCTTAGGCTATTCTGGTCTTTATAGACAACAATCCATATTTAAAAGCAAATCCAGAAATAAAAAAAATATAATGTATCCATATTAACATTGTTCATATCACTGGATTATTTCAACCTACAAGACGGGTTTTTAAGGGCAATAATATAGATATTCATAATAATATAGATATTCATAATCCCAGGGATCATTAAAGTAGTGTGTAGTAATGATAGGCGTTAATAATTCATACCTAAAATTTTCTTCTTGTAGCTGTTCTAGTTGCAACTGTACATGGAAATATTTTTTGGCGACTGCAGTATTTGTATCATCAAGAGAACCATCAAGTTGATCCAATCTATCATTCATGATCTCATTTTCAGACATCAAACTGCTCTTTTCCTCTTGCAGAGCAGCAACCTAAGGATTCAGAAGCCCTTTCATGATTACAGGTTTATAACAACACCTGATACTATTCAGCAATTAGTTTACAAAGGCTGATTTAAGAACACATGATTGACTTATGCTAAATAATGTGTGTTGTATATTAGGTCTTCCCACTACACCCAGATATTGTGGACCACTAGCATCAGCCAACAAAGCCAATTGGCAGGTATGATTTGAGTTGAAGTCCAAAATATCTGGAGAGTACTAGTTTGGGAAAAACTAGTTTAGAAGCAAAAGCATTTTGAAGTGAATTAACCTGCTAGTTTAACCATATTGTAACAAAAATTGTTGCATCTCTGTACATAATAAAATTATCTAGAAGCAAATCCCATTGAGTTTGACACTCAGTTTGAGGATGAATTCCCCAAATTATGTTGAATTCATGAGAAGGCTCCCTCTAACTCCTATATTCATGGGATCAAAAAGCCTTATGACATATGGAAACCTCCAATGTTTCTGTAAGGCAGATTTGCTATCTCACATAGCTCAGTTTCTTCGCTCACAAATCAACACATAGTTGGTGCCTACTTCTCTTCTATTTGCACCCCCCAGATACTGGCCAAGGAGGATTTAGAACATGCAGGTAAATCAACATTATTAATTATAGTAACAACATGGAACCTCATATAGTTTCTTAAACTTTGCTCCTCTAGAGGTTTAGGATTTCATCTTCCACAATTCCTAACAGCCAGTAAGCTGGCTGGGATTTTGGAAGCTGAAATCCAAAACACCAGGAGCACAGTTTGAGAAATACTGCTCTAAAGAAAGGGGCAATATACTTCTGTGCATTCAATGCTGGCAACAATCAATGAAGGGCTGTTCCCTGTTTGTGGATATGCAGATATGTGTCTACTCAATTAGGGAAGCTCGACATTGAATTAGATGGACTCTGGTCTGATTCATGTGAGCAGTATTTCCTCACATGATATCATAATGCAAAAAATGCTTCACTGAATCAGGCCAGAGTCCATGTAGACAGTTTCCAGGTCAATCTGGAAACAAAAATGGTACAGAGAAGCCACAAAAAATAGGGGAAAATGCTTCCAGTTTTGTAACTTGAATAATAAAAACCAATAAAAAACCTCAGCATACTATCAGCAGTTAATGACTTTAGCAAAAAGCAATTCTAGGTATCTTAAATGTCAGCAGCTGGATATATTTTTTATAAAAAACCTAGACAGCATTGTGCGCACGCGCACACTCAGAGAAACACACTATATATATATAAACACAAACATACACATGTGAGAACATGCATTTCATAATTATTTCTGAAAATATTGCTAGAAACGGAAACAAAACAGTAAGTATATTAACAGTAATAAAGGAGACACACATTAACAGAACAGAGCACTTAAGCTTTTTTTTCTAGTGAAAGCCACAGTGTTAATTTTAGTGTATTGGAGCATGTCACATGTTAGTTCATTGCTATTTTAAATGCAGGATGCTCTTTAAGTTGCTTTTTCCTCAAACAAGAAGAAACCTACCTTTCTTATATTCTTGTAAGATATCATGGGAGACTGAGACCTTATGAGTGAATTTATTAACAATTAGTTTAAACAGTATTATAATACTAACCACATAAAATTAAATGCACATATTCAGTATATCATTGTGGCATTCGTTTATTGTGGAAAGCTAACCAAGTGATATTTTCCACATCTTAGATTGGAGACTCTTAATTTCAGTCAAATATAAGGATCAGGATGGATTCATGACTATGAAATTATCTTTTTTATCTTGCCTAGATAATTATAGTGGATTCTTAAAAGGAGTATTTTTGGGGCAAGAAGGGGGAGAACATCAGAGATCATGGGCATCGTTTTGGCCTCGGAAAGACCTTCGCAGATCATATACATTACTTCTGTTTTTCTAGATGAAATTGTCTCATGTTAGGGCTCATCTACACCAGGCAGTTATAAATCTGCTACAAGGGGGTTGTCAAGACAGCCCATATCCCACCTCCTTCATGGCAACACTGCAACTCCTTGCTGGCCATGGAGCCATCTGAGCTTCGGGACATTGTGAGTGCCTCTGTGGTCAGAATGGGGTGCCTGCATTATACGCAAGGAGGAGGGGATGGTCCCCTATTCTATTTCTGGCCATACAGCCATTCTTTCTGACATCAGCAGAGGCATCTGGGATATTCAGGATCCCAGACTGGGCTTTGGGGTTAGCTAGGAGTAGCAGCATAATCCATCCCATTTTCAAAGAAAAGGTGATGGTGTCCAGTCTAGACACAGAAAAGTCTGAATTGAACCTAATTTCACTGTACAGACTGCCTTGAAGCTGCAGGATTGTCCAGAGTTTCAACCCCTGGAGTATTCCAACATTATCTTTGCCATGTGACAAGCCTGCATGGATCCATAAGGAACCTGTTACAGTTCATTCTGAATGCAATCAGAGCAAATGCAGATGAACTGGGACATAAAAACCATGACCATCTTCATTCTCTTCTCATGTGCCATAATCAATGTACCCACACAGGACTTGTGTGTGCAGTAGCCATTTATTACCCAAGTCATAGAAGAGGAATACTCTGCCTTACATAGCTCTGGCTCCCCTTTGAAATACCCAACTTACTTGTCCTCTGCTTAGAATTTGAACAGAAATAGTATCTTATGTAACTGTTTGGGGCTTACTATAAGCCTTCCTGTTATTTGATTTTTTTAAAAAAAAAATTCTGGCTCTGTGTTTCAGATTGGCAAACAGATCGGATCAGATAGCATAAAAAGAAACTCCTAATACACATTCCACAGTACTTATGAGGAACATGTCTGCACATGTTTAGTTATCAGATAAAAAGAGAAACCTAGTAGATTTCATGGATCTCCAAGTCCTCTAATGTTTGGATAGGAAAAGTGAGATTGCCTACACATCTACTATAACCATAGAGCTACATAAGGAAAGCACTGTCAACTGACTCACTGTAAAGCACAACAAAACATTTCAGATTATCAAGATTATAAATCTAACAACCAGAACCGAGCCAGAAAACTGTATGACAAGTGCATAAAATGTTGTTTAAGAATGCAAAACATAACTGAGACATATGAGGGCAAGGAGAATCTGAGTTTTTCTGCCAAAAAAGCAGTAATATACAAACTGCACAAATGTTGTGTTACTATGCTCACTATATGATTGCAACTGAGACCAAACATTCCTTCATATATTGTGCCCAAAGCTCAGTGTGATAAAGAAAAAAAGTTCCTTAATAGGCCACTTCCTGGCTGGCTAATGTGTCCTGCTCTATGTCAGAGGTTAAAACCTTTATGGATTACAAAATAGTTGGTACAGATTATTCCTAGAACAGGAGCACGAATGAGTGATTTTACCCTATTAATAGAAGGTCAAAGTGGCCAGACAAAATTATTGAAAACACTATAACAGTTATAAAGATAGTACCAAAACCTGTTATTGTGTGCCTTCAAGTCATATCTGATTTATGGTGATCCTAAGGCAAACCTACTGCGAGTTTTTCTTAGCAAAATTTTGTTCAGAGGGAATTTGCCTTAGTCTTTTTCTGAGGCCAGTGGGTTTCCATGGTCAAGCAGGAATTCCAACCCTGATCTCCAGAGTTATAGTCCAATGCACAAACCATTTAACCATAATGAATTTTGCATACAGATTTGATCTAATGAGAAAGTGATGCCTATGAATGCTTAAATTGTGCCCCATGACAAAACAATACAGTGTAGTGTTGCCTAGAGTAAGCTAGGATCGTTTCCACAAAATGTTTTTCTACACTAAACTATGTATCAGAAAGTACTCTTCACAGCAAAATAATCTGTTTTGAAAACCAAATGATGCATTCTGTAGTTAGCACCAGAATTCTTGGCTCACAAAAACAGTAAAACGAACTCAGAGGCTCAGTGTGACTACTGTAAGACAACATTCTTAACAGATACAACTGTAGTCACTAAATCAAAGTACAAATAGAATAACCTCTCTTTCAGCAAGCACTTGAGGGGAGAAAGTTCTTACCTGTAGGTCTAATTCTTGACACCTCTGTTTCAGTTCTTCTTTTTCCGCTAGTACATCAGCAAGCTCTTCTAGCGCTCTTTTCAGCTTTAAAATATTGAGGTTTTCAATGTTAATCACTTAGCAACACACATTTCATGACTATATACTCAACAATCACATTACTGTAAAAAATATGGGAAAAACAAGTTTCTAGAACTGCAACCCCAATTTTCTAGATTTACATGAGAACAGTAATCAAATCTGTCTCCTATGAAGACACTGAGCTAAATTCCACTTACAGAGTTCCCTCACTTTTCGCTGGGGTTCATTTCCAGGACCACCCGCAATAAGTGAAAATCCGTGAAGTAGGGACACTATATTTATTTTAATATTTATACATTATTTTAGTAGTTATACACTATTTTAAATCTTTATCAACCAATCGTAAGTTGATAAATTGCCTCCATCTCCTCCTGTTGCTGCTTGGGCTCCTTTTCTCTCCCTTTGGCTTCTCCTTCCTCCCTTCCTTAGGCTGTAAATTGTAATATTTCATGATTTATAATAGTCTTTTAGAGTTTATTGAAAAACCGCAAAACAGCGAATCCGTGAAAAGTGAACCGCGAAGTAGTGAAGGAACACTGTATCTGCAAAATGGGTTATTTTTTAGTGATGCCATTAACATAACACCAAATCAACACATAGTCTATTGGGCTTTGAGAATCTTCCCACCAAAGTTTTATGGCTTCTTGAACACAGCACAGGGCACTTCTCAACGGAGAAAGGTAATTTCCTAGTAACAGCTTCTACTGTGTCTAGCCAAAAATGACAAATAAATATGATGCTCAATGAACTTAAGCTATGTTTTCAATGGCCCAAATACTCTGGTATAAAGTTTATACTATAAACTGTTCCACAGCTGCCCTTGTCACAGCATAGAACCATTCCCAAGCCACTTTACAGAGCTGACAGTGTATTGGGGTTATCATTGCCATTTTACTGACCAAGAGCTGCTCCTTGGCAGAGCCTTACTGTTGATGTCACTTCTGGCAAGGTCAAAACAGGGCATCCAGCCACATGATCACTAGAAGTGATGACATCAGCAGAGCTCTGCTGGGGGTCAGATTTTAAATGGTGATACAGTAGTGGGTCTTTTTGACATGTACACAGGATTGCCTTGGATCTAACTGAGTCCAGCTGTCCACATCTTAAAAACATGGGGGTCACTCTGGAGATCCCTGAAAGCTCCAAGGTACCTTTAAGCACTCCTTGTGCCAGATTATCAACTTGAAGCAGTGCTTATGCTATGAAACTGGCTGTACATCATGTGGGCCACTAACAGCAATTGCAGTCATTGCATTTTATATGACATATTATTATGATGTTGTTGATGACTCTATGATATTAAATGTATTGATTGGGCCTGGTCCCCATGTGAGCCACTCTGAGTCCCCGTTGGGGGAGATGGAGGCGGCATACAAAAATAAAGTTGTTGTTATTATTATTATATGTAGACATGGTCTTATGGGAGCCCCTGATGGCACAGCGAGTTAAACAGCTGAGCTGTTGAACTTGCTGTCCGAAAAGTCAGCAGTCTAAATCCAGAAAGATGAGCTCCCACTGTTAGCCCCAGCTTCTGCCAACCTAAAAGTTCAAAAACATGCAAATATGAGTACATCAATAGGTACTCCTCCAGCAGGCAGGTAACAGCACTCTATGCAGTCATGTCGGCCACATGACTTTGGAGGCATCTACGGACAACGCCAGCTCTTCAGATTAGAAATGGAGATGAGCACCGCAGCCCAGTTGGACACGACTGGGTTTGATGTTAGGAGGAAACCTTTATCTTTACCTTAGACATGGTCTTAGTTTTAAAATCTAATTTCACTGAAGGCTGTTGGGAATATAATGTGTAGTAATTACCTGTTGCTCCAGATCACCAGGAAAGTCACTTGCAACAAGGCCCACTATTTCTTTGCTCATTAACTGCAAAAATAAAAAAGCGGTATAGATATAATTATCTATGCCCAGAAGCATAATCTGCTATCAAGGAAGTCTCAAGATTGCACTGTAACAAACAGTGCACAAGAAAAGGTATTTATGGATTCTAGGATCAAATTCTAGGAGAGACTTTTTGCTATTGATCATGAGTACATCATATTCTGATCTAGTAGAAAATAAGAGTCTGCTACAAGTCCTGCTTTTTCTCAATTCTGAAAAGCTGGCAAAAACAGTCTGGAACAACCCAACACAAAGATTTCTGGCAAAAACAGTCTGGAACAACCCAACACAAAGATTTTTTGTTATTAATGTTTTCTAAAAGATCCCCTATAAAAGTCAGACACATGACATGTGCACTCATATTTAGGCATGCATCAGTTAGTAGTTCCCATATACAGATTTTCCTAGTACAGGCTGACTCTTCCTTATCTGGAATTCCTAAATCTGAAATTTATCAAAATCCAAAATTGTCCACATGGATGACACCTTTGTTTTCTGATGGTTCATGATATGCAAACTTTGTTTCATGCACAAACTTATTTTAAAATATTGCATAAAATTATATTCAAGCTATATGTATAAAGCATATATAAAATATAAATGAATTTTGTATTTATATATATGATTATGTAAATATATAAAAATGCAGTAATCCAAAATAAATTTTAAAAATCAGAACTTTGAAACGTTTCTGGTCTCAAGCATTTCAGATACAGGATCCCCAACTTATAAACAAAAACCATCCTTTATCATTCAAAATAAAACTTACAAAACAAAACAAATTTTGAACAAGCTATTTTGCTTAAAATACATGCAACTTTAGAAGCCTACATCAAACAAGAACAGGGAACAAGCAACATGAAGGGCATAAGGAGAGAGATCAGTTGCTACTTAACTTACTTGAAATATCCCCTCATCCATGCTCAAAATGTTTGCTTCCATTTTTGATCCCCCCCCTTCCATCAAGTCAATTCACTTAAATTAAATTAGCCACACATAAATGGCAAATGTTTCCAGATAACTATGACCAATTATCTTGTCATTATTGCCATGCTAGTAACCTGTTTTGATTTTGCTGCAGCAGGGTGGAAAGGACTGGACAATGAATCAATTACAGTTTTGACATGCGATAATTTTATTTTCTTACCTTTTTAATAGCATCTATTACAACATGCTGCACAGACTCCTCCAGTGATAATTTTATTTTCTTACCTCTTGAATAGCAGCCATTACAACATGCTGCACAGACTCCTCCAGTGTCATTATAACTTGTATATGTTCTACAAAGCAAAATATGCAAACATTTGTTTTTGTAATATTTGTTTTATAGATTACAGAAAAGTAAATTATGCCTTGCATCCATAATGAACTCCTTGTCTTGTGACTAAATTGTGAAACATTCTTAAACTGTTAACCATTCCTGGTACTATTTCTGTAGTTATAATTATGGAAAAAATACTATTGTGATTTAACAATACAATTCATATCTACATCTATACCTAGCTAAGCCTTGGCTCTAAAACAATTGAATAAGCTTACTGTCAAAATGGTATTAGGACTGATGCTTAAACATCATTACTGCTCATTACTAATGAGATAAATTAGGCTCTCCACTTAGAGATAGACAGAAATTTCCAGGAGGCTTAGTAAACACACTAGTGATGGTTGTGAAGGTTGAGTAGTGAAGGTTGAAAATTATTAGTCACATGGATTTTCATCTATTAATCCTCATAATAGGCTCAATTTAGGGTCTGGATAAGACTGATACAGTGGTTTTTTTCTAGACCAATCAAATACAATCTTAGATTATTCCCTGTAAAATGTAGAAATTCTTATTTAAAATACTAATTATTCTTTTTTTTTTAAAAAAAGTAATCTTATGAAATCATCTTGCAGAAGTTAACCATAGTTAATATTAGCTATAATTCCAAGACAGGTCACACAATAAACCTCATCTCTCAGTCACATATAAAGACAATGAGGAAGGGCCTACGTATCCCTGATATTTATAGTTGGTTATGCAAATCTGAAAATTGTTTAGCTTGTCCAAGTTTGCATGTGTGTTTAGTTTGATTTGGATAAAGACAAAGACAAAGAGATTCTATTTAACCACCTGACAATAGCAGCCAGAATAACATATGCGAAGAAGTGGAGATCAAAAGAAATACCGAAAAGAGAAGAATGGCAAAATAAAGTCATAGAAAGAATGAATATGGATAAATTAACTTACTGGCTCTCTCCGAACCAGGGATTGCCGAAAAAACAAATGAACTGGGACACGGTAAAAGAATATTTTAATCAACTTAAAATGGAGCTTATAATTTGAAATGATAAGAACAACAAGAAAATATTAGAGACAAAGGGGAAGAAGACGGTTTGGACTATAAAATACTAAAATACAGAAAGTCACAATACAAACACCAAGGAATAGATGGAAGTCAACTCCTCCCACATACCCTTTTTTCTCTCCTTGTTCTTACTTTCATTTTTTTCTTCATTTTTCTTTCTTTCTTTCTCTCCACCCATATTGTTCTCCCACTTTTCATGTATTTTTTTATTTTTATCTTTAAATTTATTATTAATAAAAA
This sequence comes from Anolis carolinensis, assembly GCF_035594765.1. NCBI lineage: Eukaryota > Metazoa > Chordata > Lepidosauria > Squamata > Anolidae > Anolis > Anolis carolinensis. Next base: position 172,139,757 of record NC_085844.1, read on the forward strand.
TTTACCAGAACATTAAACAATTCAAATATAATTTATTATAAGTAAATGGACTTTTAAAAGTGTTATTTCATCACGTACAGTACATCAAAAGGAGGAAGAAAGGAAGAAGTATTTATCAAGTCAAAAACATCAATGCAAACTATTTTGCAACTTCTCTACTAATCATCATGATTTATGACAAAAGAAACTGCTGATTCACTATAAAACCTGTACCTTGCTTCTTTTCACAGTTGACTGCACAGCCTAAAATGAGCTGCAATAACCTGCCCAACTCTACTGGGTCAGAATGTTCAGATATTCGGTTCAAATCAGGAAGGAGATCTTCTGAAATCTGCTGACCTAAAAACTGCACAATCAAAACAAATGAATTCTGGAATTAGAAAACGCCACAATGGCAACCAAGGAAATTAAGTCCATGACAACAATATTTGTTGGGTTGGTCAGAATGATGCTATTTTGCTCATATGTACACCAAGTAAATTTTACAATGTCCACTGCTGAAATTTGCAAGTAATAGAAAATGCAACATATACAATTAGAAAAACCTAGAATGAAATACATCTATGAAAACTTCAAATGCTAAATCTGTATTAATCATGTGCTGATGGTTGAGGTGAGAAAGTCAGAAATTAACTGTAAAACTAGGAGGACAATTCCAGCAACTAGTGTGTCTTTGGATCCAAGAGGGGAGAATAAGTTTAATCCTGAAAACTCTCTTGAAGACACAGTAAGTAAATATTTGGTGTGGCTATAAGAGATATCTAATCTAAAGGGCTATGGTGTACAGAAGACCTGTCAGTAGTTAAAAGGAAAAAGCCAGGAGAGCTTTTGCTTATAACCACCTTTGAAAAAATAAATATTTTTAAAATATCTACAGTATCTAAGCAGAGCAAAAACCATCTTTACCACACATATCTCATTCATGTAACACATGACGAACATTCACAGAAACACTCAAAATGGACAATAAGCATAGTTACTTCTACTGGGTTGCTTCCAGACTTTCCATTCTATAAATAGAAGAGCTTCTTTTGTGCACCCAGAAAAAGAAAATAGCAATTCAAAAAAGCCTTACCATTGTAGGAAGGGAACAATCTTTTTTTTTCTCCCCAAAGGGAATTTTTAATAATCATTATTTTATAACACATAATCATAGTTACATTTTCTTTTTCCATTTCCTTCTCTCTCCCCACATCCACCTCACTCCTTCCCTGTTGACAACTTAAACCTTATTTTCTTGTTACAATGAGCCTTCTTTCTATTCTTTCCATTTTTTTCTTCCAGCTTTCGTCATGTGATTTAACAATCTGTAGCCATCTGCTAAATGGAGTCCATATTTCTTTAATTTTCTTGTTTGTCTGACCATGTTTTTTTGTTTCTTATAATGTCCATAATATCCACTTGTATTTGATCCCACATATATTCATACAATTTTTCAAGTGTCAATTTCTTTTTATCCTTCCACCCCCACACTATTACTGTGTATGCGGCTCTTAACATTATCACCATTAATTCTTGGTCTTGGTCCTTAATTCTTCTGTCCCCATATATCCCTATTAACAGAATTTGCATATTTATATCAAATTTGGTTTTAGTATGTAATTCAACCTGGGTTAGAATTTGGTTCGAATTTTTTTTATCTCTTCACATTCCCACTATAGATGAGAGTACCATAACCCCCTACTCCCACAATGCCAACATTTAATCCCTGAATCATGTGTGCCAGCTGAATTGGTGTTCTGTACCATTTCGTAATTATTTTCAGTTATAATTCCTTATATTTGTCTATTTTTATTTTATTTAAACCATTGACTATCTTTTCTATCTTTTCTTTTCCTAGGCCCCCTTCCTTTTCCCACTTGTTTTCCATTATTCTATACATACTCCTTATCTTCTATCATTCTTCCATATATTTTATTTACTCCTTTTTTACTACCAAGTCTCTCTTTTAATATCTTGTCTATTATATTTTCTCCCTCATTACTTTCTTCCTTCTTGATTTGTTCCCAAATTCCTCTTAGTGTTAACAAATTTATCCCACCCCCTAATCTTTTCAATTGTTTCCAATCCATCAATCCCTTATTTTCATTATATAAATCTTTAATATTACTATATCCATCTGTTTCAATTTTTTTATAATACTCCTGTCCTCATTATTTCTTAAACGACCTATCGGGGCTTCTTTTGATAAGTATGGCATCCATTTCTCTTTTCATTTCCCCCATATTTTTAATGCTATTTTCCTTGGACCTATTGTTTTTTCTATTCCCTCTTTTAAATTTTTTGTAAATATTCCATAGTCTCCTTTATTTTTATTTACCGTATTTTTCGCTTGATAAGACGCACCGGATGATAAGACGCACCTAGTTTTCAGAGGAGGAAAATGGGGAAAAATAATTTGAACTAAAAGATGACCCACACGTTCTTGTGAAATGCCAATTATGCTTGAAATTTTTCTCTGAGTGATACGACTATCATCCTGAGTCAATCTGTCAAACTTTTGCTTGTGAAACTCGGTGGTTGTTGTCATAGGATGTCCAACCCTTTGTCACTTTCCAAATTGACCGGCGAGCGGGGATCCCGGATCATGGCCTCCAGCTTCCTCCGCCGGCCCGGGAGCAGCGCGTCTTCCCCGCTGGCGGGCGCTTGCAGGGTGGGCATTTTCCCCGCCGAGGCCGCCGGCTGCTGTGGGGGCTGGTGGTTCATGCCTAGCCCTTCCTCCTCCTCCTCCTCCGCTGGCTTCCTGGCGATGGCGGCTGCTCGGCCTCGAGGGGGGAGGAGGAGAAGGCAGGCGCAGCGGTGGCGGCGACAAGCGAGGGGCGCCTCCCGCTGCCAGCGCCTCCTGCGGGGCCTACTCTGAGAAATCCAGGCGGCGGCTCAGTCCCGGCCTGGACCGGCCAGGCCTCTTCTGCCTCGGAGGGAAGGGAGGGAGGCGAAGGCGAGAGAGAGCGAGAGAGGCCCGCCCTCAGCAGCCAGGGGGGGAGGAGGTGGAGGAGGATGGCCCCTTCCCCCCGCTCGCTCTCAGTTCCCAGAGCCAAGGAAACAGGCTCAATGGCGCCTCCCAAACTCTCCTCTTCTTCTTAGGCGGGAAAACAAGTCGCGTCCCTTCCCCTCAAATCCCTGAGGGGATTTGGAGCAGCTTACAACAGTGTAAGTACTCATCCATATTGAGAAACAGTACTGGTTGCATCCCCTCCCCGCCCCACCCTTCCAAGGGAAAAGTCATCGGCAGCAGCGAGATCGCGCTCTAGCTCCGCCCACGTGAGGTCATATTGCGTTTATAAGACACACTGACTTTTTCCCTCTATTTTGGGGGGGGGGGGAGTGCGTCTTATAAAGCGAAAAATACGGTACTTCATTATCTATTTTTATCCACTTCTCTTGCCTCTTCTCTACCAATTCCAACAACGCTTTCAGCTGGAATGCTTCGTAGTATTCTTGTAACTTCGGTAAGAAGGGAACAATCTCTTGTACTACTCTGGAGACCTCCCCAATCTTCCAGAGGAACTTTTCAGGAAGCAGAGAAGACTTTGGGGACAGGAAGAAACATAAAGACCACCCTTGCCCTTTCTTTAGCACAAACACAATGTCCCAAAACACTAGTTAGTAGATCCACATGAAACCATACAAAATCCTCTCTATTTTGAGGGACCTATTGTCTAATAATGTCTTTAATTCATTAAGTATTTAAATACATAGAATAAGATTTCATTAGCTATATGATGTATAACATTATCCAAACAAGTTTCATGAGTTTTTATTAATTATGCTTTTTGATTGCCTAGCACCCAAAGTTCTGTTTCTAGTTTATAACAAAGTTTTTAAAAAATGAGATAAAGATCAGCAACAAGGAGTATGAACATGTTAGCATGCAACACAGCCAAAATAAAAGCAAATCAAGGAAACAATGAGTGCGAATAATTCTTTTTAAACCCTTAAGAGAATAAAAAGAGTTTCACCTAACACCCAAAAGACCATAATGAAACTGCTGGGGACCCTCTCTGAGGTACATTCTTCAAATAGTACACCACACCTGAAAAGGTCCGGTCTTCAGTAACCATATGTCTCACCTCATTTGATGGTGAAATCTGAAGAATGTGCTTGTACCTTCTGATCTAGTACTTAAATATAAAATATTACACATAACAAAGGAACATAATTCATGAGAAGACTATAGCAACAACTACCAAATGTTCAACAGAGATCCCTAGTTTGATGGCTGAAGTAAAAGGGTATTTATATAAATGCTGGCTGTACATACCTCATGATAATAATCAGTAATTCCTTGAAGAACTTTCTTCAAATTACTAGCCTAGGAAGATTTAAAAGAATATACTGATTACCATTAAGAAGTCATTTTGTGAAGACGTCCTTATTTTTGAAGTCTAGTATTCCCTTTCCCCCACAGCCTTTACTGAGCAGATACAACATATATGAACAAGACAGTATCAGCTTTATCCTGTCATGTACTATAAAAATATTGCTGTAATAAAAAAATGTAAGTCTCAGCTGACGGAACAATTCCACGTACCTACTTGAAATAAGCCTTTTTAAAATACCCCTTGAAGATAAAAGCAAGTTTACAAAGAAACAAACAAGCAGGAATTCTGCTGTAACTAGCATCTTGTTCACAATTATACTGTTTAAAGGACAAGTCTCTAACAGTACAAAACTGTTTGATTTACAGAGTTTTAATATAGAAATCTTGTTCTTGTGTTTGCTTTCCTTTACCTTTATTCTCCAGTTGTCACCAACATCTTCTTTAATGCGGCTTAGCCAAGCGTTGTCAAACCAGGCAGCATCACTACAATAAAAATAATCTATGATTATTAAATAATACAAAAACTACTGAGGTTGAGTTCCAGCCCTGTATCTGTTACATAGGTATCTAACTAAAGAATGCTCAGAATTCTAAGTGCATTGGACTGCATCTAAAAGTGTTTTTTCTCTAGCAAAACACTCTTTGATCTATCTGGTACTTCACATCAGTGGAATGCTGAGAAAGGAGGTTTTTGTGAATTTGTCTTCTCCTCTAAATCTCCTACATATTTCCTCATGCCACCAGATTCCCCTAATCCTCTGAAGCAGATAAAGGAAGACAAGGGAGACAAGACAAAGCCACGAATGAGGGGAAAATCAGCAGAAATCAACTTGTATTCTATTTTTGCTGGTAGAAACCTACATGCAATCTAACAACCTTCCACAAATGGGATCATCAGTTGGACAAAAATTGTTGAAGAACAATTAAGGTCCTTAAACCACTTCTATACTTTTCAAACCTTTGCTTCCCAACATATTTAAAATGCCACTGTTTTGTTAGATCAAAATATAGGTTCCTTATTTTTTTTAAAAAAAAGACTGGGGGAAATGTGGCTGTCCAAACGTTGAGGGACTCCAGCTCCCAGCATTCTTCTCATTTGGCTATGCTGGTTTAGGGGTGTCAGTCCCATAAATCAGGACTATACCATTCTTATGGAAAAATGGGAAGAGAAGGATGGATACATGCAGCACTCTGTGGTAGGTAAGGGACTACATTCCCATGCATGTATATACATCACACCCACATAACAACAACAACAACAACAACAACAACAACAACTTTATTTTTGTATGCCGCCTCCATCTCCCCGAGGGGACTTGGAGTGGCTCACACAAGGACAAGCCCAATCAACATCATAAACATCATAAAATAGACAGTTTAAAACATATACATCATAGTTAAAAACAAAGTAATCAAATGGGAGTTTAAATTAACTTAAAATTATAAAACATAAAATATAAAAACAATCTTAATCAATCGTCCACGAGCCATTGAAAAATCTAACCATGCATGAGTGGGTTGCTCTCACAAACTCACTAAAATTTGCTTTGTTTTCCATCAGGATGAGGCTGCAGGCAGTCTAATAGCTCTTGGAAAGAAGTCAGTGCAAATTACTCTCTTTGTAGAACTTTTCCCTAGTGCTATGAAGTATGTTTAGCTGATACTGAGAACATAACAGCATTTAGAAAGACGATGGTGGGACAAATCTTCTTTCCCAGCACAATGGCAGTAACAGGATGAAGATGGCAGGATGGAGATAATGCAGGGAAGAGTAATGTTGGAAAGAACACAAATGCCAACTAACATGGTTGGCCTTCAAGGGTCATATGAGAACGGCCCAACTCTGTATTAGAAGGAGCAGTGCAGAAAAACTAAGACATTTTGAAACCTGTCACTCTTTTTAGTGTTTATTATCTTGTACTATCTTTTTAGTGGAGTCTCTCAGAGGTTCCATGTCAATAGTTTTATTCAACTGCTCTCATGGTAAAGAAAGAGCAATTGGCCTTATACTTAGTGACAAGATTTGCACTGGTCACGTAGACATCCTCAACCTCATGTAGTCTTGTTTATCTGTACATACTCAAATATAGGTTGATTCAATGTACAAGTTGAGGGCAGGTTTTGGTGCCAAAATTATGGAATAAGTCAAGGGTCATTCCTTGGAGAGGGGAAAGAACCAGCACGAGCTTGGGGGTCAATTGGCCCCGATTAGTATTTTCCTGCCAAGGTATTGAAAAAGGCCAGATATAGTGCCATGAGGAAGAAAGTAGAGTGGGTGGTGTACTGGATCAGCCTGTGCCTCAAACCTCTAGCAAGGAGTCAGGGAGTGAGTTACTTCTGGATACTTTTCAGAGCCATGAGCAGGAAATGTGGCAACACCTCAGCCTGCAGAAGCAGAGCAGAAGCAAACTTAGGGTCAGGGTTTGACTCCCTTCTGTAATCAATCAACAGCTGCTCCTGTGCAACTCTATGCATGCCTACACACGACAGACTCCGTTCATTATAAATTACGGTTACAACCCAGGATTCTTCCCTTCTGTACTTGCTGTCAGTTCTGTTCCTGCAGCAGATGCTTTTGTACTCGAATTACAAGCACAACATGTTGTCTTAAAGAAACACTTGGACCAGGCCAAGCAGGTCTACAAGGCTAATGCAGATCGACAGCCAGGTAAAACCCTCCAGGTCGGAGACAAGGTGTGACTATCCACACAGTACCTGCCCAGTTCAAGGCCCTCCCAAAAACTGGAGGTCCAATTCAGGTTTTAAGGTTTGCCTTAAAGGAAAGGTGTATAAGTGTTCATTTAGCTGCGACAAGCAGAAAGAAACTGGTGAAGTGCAGTCAGGATCCAGCCCATAGCTTGTTGGCTTACTATAAAGCAGCAGTAAAAGCTAGGGGCCAGTTGTGGGAGCAACATGCATTTGAGCTGTACTCACTGGTTGTATTTCAGTGAAATTTTTGGACCTTAACCAATGCTTTGGAGTATCATTGACCTGTTTGCTCCAGACCTGACTTGTGCATTTGAACTTTGGACAACTCTTTCTCTGGATTATCCTTGGACTTGGAATAGTAACTTTGATGAATATTATTCCCATTTGTGTTCTTGTATGTTGGTTTGGCTGTTATGTAACTATTAGGACATCTGATATCTAGGGTTAGCCAGCACAGGTGATCCCTTTTTTAAAATAAGAGTTAAAGGTAGAGTACTTTGTTTGACCCATAGCTAAGTCGACCAAGGTTTTTTTAGCTGATTTTTAAATGTATACGCCAACAACATATTATTTATGCATGTTAATGAGGAAAGAAAAAACAGAACTCAAAAAACATATAAAACTGTAATTCAACTTGTCTTTTATAATATAACTTACATTTCATGAAGTACTTGTGCCATGGCAACACCATTAGTTAAGTCCTGAACTTCCCTGCAGGATTCAGCAGTGTTAAATGTCTGCAACTAGAAGAAAACATGAATACAGTAAATATAACTGTTTCTTTCTCAATTTGGTCAGATTTTTTTAAAGTGCAAAAATAGGTGAAAGTATCCGATTGAGTAATTTGGCTCCAAATTATTTATGGCTTTAAAGGCTAAAAACAACACTTTAAATGTTGCTCAGAAACAAACCAGCAACAAGTGGAGTTAGCACAGTATTCACTGTCATATGACCTGTTCATCCCTGGACCACTACCAGTACTCAGGTGCTATATTCTACATAAGCTAAAGTTTTCAAGTACATACAATTGTCAAGCTGAACAGTAAACATTTGATGTTCTAAACACATATTAAATCAGCTTAATTCAACTGAATGATTTAAAAAAAATCAGGGGTATTTTTAAACAAATTAAAAAGCACAATTATAATCAATTTTAAACATATGTCATACTAGCAGAAAAACTCTAAGAATCTCTTAAGAATGGGAAAATCTAGCCTTATTTGTGTAACTAAAATGCTGTTTTGCAAGTTACCTTTGCAAGTGGAATATTGACTAAGAGTATATGAGCGCAATAATTCCTTTTTTTATTTTCTTCTATGCCCTTAAAGATCAAGGCACAGGTTCTTAGCTTCAAACACTTCCCAGTTTGCACAAAAGGTCAATCTTGCTGGTCTTGGTCTACGTAGAAGGGCTCTGTAAAAATTACTTAACTAAAGGAACACTTTGAATAATCCCTACATAAATGCCCATCATAATCAGAAGAGCAGAAAATAGTTAATAGGAAAAGAGATTACAGTATTTTGTATAAAAAGAGCTGTCATGTTGTTTAAAAGTAAGTAAGCCAGTCTGATAACTCAGTCATCTGTGAATTGCCAAAGACAACCATGCAGAAGATGGCCCTGAACATATTTAAACTGAATAATTGAAGCAAGGGTGTCTCAACATGTCACAGCTATGTGTTTTATTTTAAGCCAAGTGTGAATTAAGCTTTCTAAACCTACACTCCCATTTCTCCTGAATTCTATTTGTTCTGTTTGTGCTAATCATGATAATGAAGAGTCCAATACTGAACTGAATTATATGCCATGATATGTTGCCTGCCCAAATCTTAAAAGAGTGTGACTGTATGAGATTGTTTCAGTTCCAATGTTACACTCAATTTTACTACAAAACGTATGGTTTCTGTTTTCCATTTTCCTTATTTGTCTGATAACCTAAACTAAAGTACATATGTCTAGGTAGCAAAGTGTATAACTGTTTGGAATGATTTCCTTATTATAAGGTGTACTCACCATTTTGCTTGTACAAAACTAGGCTTTTAAATATTTATATTACATTTTGTAAGCATCCCAAATAGTAAAATTTTATATGATAAATTATTAATAAAGTAATTTGTTCACCACAACATAGGTAAATGAATATTGAATATATATTTCATTTTTCCCAAACTTCCTGCCATCAACAAAAACCAAGAATATTCCTCATCATTTTCCCATAGCTTCGACATGTATGAACATTTTACATCCCTGTGCCCACCTCTTTTATATTATATTATCAAAACATTATTTTCCCCTGGCTTTAAGGATTGTTTTAAATTTTGTAAGGACTCTAAATTCTTTTATCTTATTACTGTAATGATTTTATATACCACTAGCTGTGCCCAGCCACGCGTTGCTGTGGTGAAGTATGGTGGTATGGGAAATAAAGTATTGAGGAATTGGTGGTAGTTAAGGTAAAGGGTTCCCTGGGCTGAGAGGGTTGCTAGGAGACCAAGTGAGCCGAGCTTAGCCTTCTAACTGGCAACAATTGGATAAAAACAATTATTCCTCTCCCTCTAATTAGGACTTTAATTTTCTTTTCTTTTTGTTGTATCAACCTAGAGGCATGGATGAGGGGTTGTGATGTCAATTTTCGAGGTTGTGGGGTGTTTACTTTTGTTGTTTTGTCCGCTGCCGTGATGCCATCACTCTTTTATATATATAGATTATATTCATAAATAAATCAACCTCATGACTAAGTTTGGGGCAGGTTTGGGGCAGTGAACAACAGCTCTTAATATAGGTTAGTGTCTTCTTGAATAGATCTAGCTAATTGGGATTAGCAGGCAAGCAGGGTCATTTGCCAAGAACAGCACAGCTCATCTCATCTGAACTATCAACACAGAAGTTCTAATATGTCAAGATACACTTCATAAATGTGTTGAGAAAACTAAAACAAAATTTAACTTGGTAAACCACTTTCCAACTATAACCACAATTAATCAAGAATGAAAGCCTGCCCTGCTGTTTTGCCAGCAGGGCCCTGAAATAATCTATTATGTTTCGCTACTAAAACTTGAAGAAATTGTTTTTGTCCCTAACAGGCAGACATATAGTAATTCTTAGTTTTATGGTAAATGTTTTAAGAAACATTGTCAGGACATTGATAAAAAATGATACCATTTTATTTTGTAGAAGTAACTGCTTTACTGTGTGTTAAATCTCAGAAATGAGAAAACAAGATATTACCTAAAGGTAAGAAACCTTCCTTTCAGACCTAAAGTATTAAACATTCTACGATCAAAACACTGCCTAACAGACTCCCTGGTTGAGCTCACAGAACTGATTTTGGAGGTGTTGTTGGAGTCATCCAAATTTTTGCTTCTGGTAGTGCATGCACTGGTAACCTCAAGGTTGGATTTCTGCAATGCGCTTTACATTGGGCTACCTTTTACCAAATTCAGAATCTCCAATTGGTTCAAAATACCACAGGCAGACTGGTTACAGGAACATCTAGGAGTGAGCACATTATACCTATCCTAAAGACACTCCACCAGCTGTCAATTAGTTTCCGGGCAAAGCACAAAGTGTTGGTTTTGACCTGTAAAACCATACATGGTTTGGGTCCAGCTTCCCTAAAGGATTGTCTTCTCCCATACAATCTACATTGAACACTTAGGTCCTTAGGGCGCGGTTACTCCAACCAGTCAGAACCCGACTGCTGACCGTTACACCCAGAGGACCTTTTCACCAGCACTCCAAGGCTGTGAAACAACCTTCCAGAACAACTTTGACAGCTAAATGAGCTGTCAGAATTTAAAAACCATCTAAAGACATATATCTTCTGGCAGGTCTATCCAGACAGGCAGTTTTTAAACATGAATTTTAAACATGTGTCCTTTATTTTATCTCTGTTGCCTGTATTTTATAGAAATACATTTTAATATGAATATTTTATAGAAATACATTTTAATATGAGTATTTGTGGTGTTTTTCCAATCCTTATGTGTTTTAATTATTCTGTAACCCACCTCAAGCCACGAGGAGAGGCGGGTAAGAAATAATTATTAGTACTTTTCTCAAATCAAAATGGTTTATAAAATATTTCCTGCTGTTGTTGTTTTTACTATCTATGTCCAGATAATACTCATCAGGAATTCTCAAAAGTAATTCTCACATCTATTATGTTGACAATTACATTAATGTACAAGAATAAAGAACATTTTACATATAAGCATATGCATGTTCTCTGACAACTAAAGGATTCTATACAAGGTCTCTTGCACACAAAATCTCCAGCAAGTTTTTTAAGTGCAAGGCTGTGGGAAAAGAGAAGTGTTTTGTTGCACCAGTAGGAATCCATTCATGTGATACTCCCAGTTAGCCCATGGTATGGGAATACAAAGTCACCATGTCCATCTCCTGAGGAATCTGTAAAACAGTCAAGTAGTTTTTTTTTTTAATGTCAGGAGAAACTGCAAGTTGCTTCTGGTGTGAGAGAATTGTGTGTCTGCAAGGACATTGTCCAGGGGATGCCTGGATGTTTTTACCATCCTTGTGGGAGGCTTCTCTCATGTCCTCGCATGGAAAGCTGGAGATGACAGAGGGAGCTCATCCGTGTTCTCCCCAGGTTGGATTCGAAGCAGCAGCCTTCAGGTCAGCAACCCAACCTTCAAGGCATTAGTCCTGCCGTCACAAGGATGTAACCCACTGCATTACCAGGGGCTCCGATAAGAGCAGTCCATGGAACAACAGACTGGTTCAAGGTTGGGAAAATAGTACAGCAGGGTTGTATACTCTCACTCTTCCTATTCAACTTGTATGCAGAACACATCATGCAACGTGCGGGACTTGATAAATCTAAGGCTGGAGTTAAAATTTCTGGAATAAACATTAACAATCTTAGATATGCAGATGATACCACTTTGATGGCTGAAAGCGAGGAGGAGGTGAGGAGCCTTATAACCAAAGTGAAAGAAGAAAGTGCAGTAGCTAGGTTGCAGTTAAACATTAAAAAACCATGATTATGGCAACCAGACTGATTGATAACCGGCAAATAGAGGGAGAAACGTGGAGGCAGTGACAGACTTTGTATTTCTAGGCTCAAAGATTACTGTACATGCAGACTGCAGCCAGGAAATCAGAAGAAGTTTACTTCTTGGGAGGAGAGCAATGACCAATCTCGACAAAATAGTGAAGAGTAGAGACATTGCACTGGCAACGAAGGTCTGCATAGTTAAAGCAGTGGTATTCCCTGTAGAAACCTATGGATGTGAGAACTGGATCATAAGAAAGGATGATAGATGCTTTTGAACTGTGGTGTTGGAAGAAAATTCCGAGAGTGCCTTGGACTGCGAGAAGATCAAACTAGTCCAGACTCCAGGAAATAAAGCCCAACTGCTCACTGGAGGAAATGAGATTAAAGGCAAAGATGAAGTACTCTGGCCACATAATGAGAAGACAGGCTACCTTAAAGAAGATAATGATGCTTGGGAAAATGGAAGGAAGAGGGGGCAACAAAGGGCAAGATGGATGGATGTTATTCTTGGAGTGACTGACTTGACCTTGAAGGTGCTGGGGGTGGCAAAGGTGAACAGGAAGCTCTGGTGTGGGCTGGTCCATGAGGTCATGAAGAGTTGGATGTGACTGAACAAATAAACAACATGTCTATGAGTAGGTGGTATTTTTACACAGGGAGAAAATTGCCACATAACTTGGAAAATGAATCATTAAACGGTGCAACATAATGTATTTGATGCTGGTACCATATTAGAATTCATTTGCTACAACGTATTTCTTCCTTTCCTGGAAGCTGAGCAGCGACTAAAAGTCAATGGCTTAGGGACCAGCACTCTGAGTCCATGGACCTATAGTACTGATAATGGCAAGAAGAATAAATTGCAATGAAGATTTTATAGAAGTGTAAGCATTGTATTTCTGAGGATAATTATGCAAGGGATACATATAACAAAAGGAAATATATAAAAATGCTACTTTGTAAATAAATAAATTGCAACTAGGCAGTATTCAAGAACAGGTTTAGTTTGAAATGTCCCCCTATATTGCACAAGAGTAACAGGCATATATTTTTGTAAATCCACTGCAGAGTACCAAAACTACTATTTCAATATACCCATGTGTCTGTCAATTATACTAAAACATATTTATTCAGATATCCTATAGACTTCTTGCTTCCAAATAAACATATGCAAAATTGAAGCTTCTTATTCTTTTGTACAATTGATTTTGGCAACACTACACATAGCCTCCTGCATTTAAAGTCTGTCAGGTATTCTGGCTCACACAGCCATTGTTTCTGTAATTCCAGGTTTTCTAGCATCTCTAAATTTTCATAGTTTTTTTGTTCATAGGCAGTTGTGCATGGTTCAGATTTTGAAATACACATTCTAAGTCTTCTCAGTTTAACCTGGATTGTCACAAGTGGGATTGTGCATCTCACCCTTTAATCTGTTAAACTGTGTTCCTATCAAGAAGAAGAAATAGGCTTGATTTGATCAACTGTGGGGAGACACAGATGATCAAATCTGTGTACTGTTTTCAATTGTGAGTCGCTTTGAGTCTCCATATGGAGAGAAAAAGCAGGATATAAACAAACATAACAATAACAACAACTGGCACCAACAACAACTGGCACCAACAATTGGGGAAAATTGATGGCCAGTCATATGTCTGAGTTGCTTCTCTACAGCAGCAAACTAAAATGAGAAAAGCTGCCACTAATCAAAAATATAGATTTCAGAATGGCAAGCACTGAGAAGATAAATCATGTTTACCATGATGTTAACAATTAAATACAGACATTCAACTACTTTTTAAATACAAAGCTTTACTCTACATTTAAATCTTAAGAATACCATGTACCCAAATTTAAAACACTTAATTAATAAGGGTTACAGTTACTGAGGCAACATCTGGCTATAAATATTGGTATGTTAAGCAAACTAAGACACCAGGGGATTTTTTTAAAGTGACTATCTTACCAAGAGTAAGACACACTGAATCCTTCTGACAGCAAAGCGAATGACATTATGCCAACGGATAAGTGTCGCAGTGAAATGGGGTCATATAGAAAGAAGGATGCTTTTGCATACCTGAGCAGCACCCAGGGTTTGCAATAGGGAAGAGAGAGTAAAAAGGGGATAGAATGACTAGAGGCTATGTAAGTGTATTTCATCCAAACTGACAGCCAGCCGTTAGGCTGTAGGCCAAAAGGATATGCAACTGACAAAACAAAAATATAGAAAACATCAGAATGATCACCCTTGCTATTGCACGTCTCCGCATTCACTCAACTGCGTCAATTTGCCAATCTGTGGTTCCGTGGCTACAATTCCACTCAGCTGTGTAACTCTGTTCCACTGCTCCATTATATATACAGAGTGTTTGAAAAAGAACTCCCTAGTTTTAAGTTAAAACACATTAAAACTAGGGAGTTCTTTTTCAAACACCGTGTGTGTGTGTGTGTGCACGCGCGCACACGCACGCACACACACACATATTCAAAATCAACTCTGAAATTCTAGCAAATGTTTTATATATATATATATATATATATATATATATATATATATATATATATAAAATGAAATTTATAATAATTGAATTATTACAAGGGGGAGAGGAGGAAGATCCCACCTACCAATAGCATTCATCACAACAGCTGACAGGAACATGCCACAATCTTTGGTTATAAACAGGTAGTCCAGTCAATAGCAGGGGACAGGTTTATCATGAGGAGGTGGCAGACCGGCAACGGGTTGTATATGGCATTACTACAGGTCCTGCTTCAGTGTAAGTTTACAAACTTAATTCAGTAAAGTCCCTAAACATCCAAGCTGCAATGTAGGCCAATTGTTACTGATTTAAGGGCACAGGGGATTATTGCTGACAGTACCTTGGTGGGTATTTAAAAATTATTCAATAAGGTCTGCCCTAGCCCTGAGAAATATGTTGTGTTTGTTACATTATATGCCACTGTATGTCCCGTCTATATTTCAAAAGCACACCATCTTGAAAATAGGAAATCTGAATTACTTCCTTCTATCAAATCCCTTGTATTATCTTCTAATAAAAATAATTCTAAAATTTCCACTTTTACACAGCTTCCTGTGGTAAAACCAAAAGTCATCTATGATAGATTAAAATATTAAATTAAATGTGTATTTGTCTTTTCCTACCTAGTGTGGATTAATAAGCTACTTGCTCGTCCTGACAGCTCAAAATATTATTATTATTATTATTATTATTATTATTATTATTATTTTATTTCTTACCTACCTCTCCTTATGGCTTGGTGGCTTACAAAACAATTAAAATACATAAACACAGCAAAAAAACACTATAAATACACACACTAAAACGTACCTCTATAAAAGTTACATAACATAGCATATCTCTATGAAATACATATTAAAACAAACAAATTAGAGATTAAACAAAGGACATGCATTGAAATTCATGCTTATTTTTAAAGACTGTCTGGGTAGGCCTGCCAGAAGAGACAGGTCTTCACTTGTGTCTTAAGTTCTGACAGCTGATTTAGCTGTCGGAGCTCTACCAACAAGTTGTTCCACAGTCTTGGGGTGGCCAATGAAAAAGTCCTCTGGGTGGTGGTTGCCAGTCAGGTTCTGGCTGGTTGGAGCAGATGCTCCCTAGAAGACTGAAGTGTGTGGGGCGGATTGTATGGGAGAAGGTGATCTTTAGGTAATCTGGACCCAAACCATGTATGACTTAAAGGTCAAAAACATCACCTTGTACTTTGCCTAGAAACTAACTGGCAGCCGGAGGAGTGACTTTAGGATAGGTGTAATATGCTCACTCTTAGATGTTCCTGCAACCAATCTGGCTGTCATATTTTGAACCAGCTGGAGTTTCCGAACTTGGTACAAGGGTAGTCCAATGTAAAGTAAATTGCAGAAGTCCAACCTTGAGGTTACCAGTGTGTGCACTACCATATCTAGGAAGGGGCACAGTTGGGGGATCAATCCAAATAAGCACTCCTGACTATTGCATCTACCTGGGCTGACATTCGGAAAGATTGATATAAATCTTTTATATCCAAACACTGGATATAAATCTGTTTAACAGCTTGCTGTCCCTTGTCACACAGACGATTTACCATAAATTACTATTATAGATTCCAGCAGTTAAATTTAATCTAATGTGGTCACATTACAACTATCCTTCTTCAATTATCCAGCTATCATCTACTGGATTCACTGGCATGCAGCTTGTTTTGAATGACCTTTGGCTTTGGAGAAAAAAAAAAAAAGATAAACAGGCCTGCCAGCTAAACACAACTTCCTTATTGTCAATTGGAAAAAAACTCCTTAGCAACATGCATAATTATAGTAAAATATTCTATCAGTACAAAGAAACAATAGGAATACATCTGAGCATGGGAACAGTGTGGTATAGTGGTTTCAGCAGGAGCTCTGACTCTGGGTGTCCAGAGTTCAAATTTCCACACAAACATAGAAACTCATTGAGTAAGTCACACTATTCCAGCCTCACTGGAAAGCAAAGGGAAATTTTACCAGGAAAATCCTGTGATAGGGTTGCCCTAAGTTGCAAACAACTTGAAGGCACACACAACAACAACAACAACAACGTATCGAAAATCACTGACAGGTCTACAACCACACTGATATGGTCTACAACCAAGTAGAATATACTGACAGGCACATAATGATATGAGGAAAGGGGCATGAAAAATTGCTGTTCCCTAGAAAGACAGACATGAATTTACAGTACACACGATCCCCACATTACAAACATCTGATTTACAAATAACTCACAGTTAAGAACAGGGGTGAGACAACAGGAAGTGAGAGAAATCTACTGCTCAAAAGGGAAATTCACTCCTGAAAGAGTTATCATGGAGAATAGGTGTCTCCAGTGAAGCTTTTATCGCCAATCCGTGTTTCCACAACAAGCCACATTTTTCAAAATCCAATTATCATAGGGACAGAAGGTAATGTGAAATCTTGATGTGAAATCTTCTGAACAGGGGCACAGACAGCAAAACAAACATTACACGGGTGTCAACCCTTCCCTATGCTATCCAAAGCATGGCTGGAGTTACACTTAAAAATTGTACCTGTTCTGATACAAATCCAACTTAAGAACAAACCCTACAGAACCTATCTTGCTTGTAACGTGGGGGCTGTCTGTATAAGCAACAAGAGAAGTGATATGAGTGAGGCCTTGAGTATATCAAAAGAATAAACTAGTAAAGGATCCATTATCCAGAATCCCAAAATCTGAAACACTCCAAAACCTTTGTTTTCTGATAGTTCAATGTACAAAAACTTTTGTTCCATGAACAAAATTATTACAAATATTCTATATAAAATCACCTTCGGGCTAATTGTATAAAGTGTTTATGAAGTATCAATGAATTTCATGTTTAGACTTGGTTCCCATCTTCAAGATACCTCACTATGTATATGCCAGTATTACAAAATAAAATTAAAATAATACAGAATATGAAACACTTCAGGTGCAAAGCACTTCAAATAAGGGATGCTTCATGAGGAGTGAAGGGACATGAGAAATTGCAATTCCTTGAAAAGAGGGAAATGAATTTACAGTACAGATTACTACAGAAGTTATACAAGCAAACCGATGAATGTGATGAAAGAGTTATCTAAGGTACAGAACAAAAGTCACAAGTGAATATACAGTAGAGTCTCGCTTATCCAACATTCGCTTATCCAACGTTCTGGATTATCCAACGCATTTTTGTAGTCAATGTTTTCAATACATCGTGATATTTTGGTACTAAATTCGTAAATACAGTAATTACTACGTAGCATTACTGTATATTGAACTACTTTTTCTGCCAAATTTGTTGTATAACATGACGTTTTGGTGCTTAATTTATAAAATCATAACCTAATTTGATGTTTAATAGGCTTCTTCTTAATCTCTCCTTATTATCCAACATATTCGCTTATCCAACGTTCTGTCGGCCCGTTTATGTTGGATAAGTGAGACTCTACTGTATATAGTAACCAGTTGAAAATTTCAAGTAAGTTTCTGTAGCACTGTATACACTGGATGTGTTGATTGAATTGGGACACTGCTGTACAAAGAAAGCATTCAGCATCACAACTTCACTAAGTGGTGTAAAAAACAACAAAAACAACCCAAAAGGAAATCTCTTAAAAGGCAGAAACATGTGCTGTTTTAAGCCTCCAGATCTCTATGATGTTGGATTTCATACAGCCTGCTCCCATAGTATGGCGGAAAGATTTAATGCTTCTGGTCTAAAGCATTTTGGAAAATGGATGCCTAACCTGTAAAATGTATTTGCTAAGGCTTAACATGTATTCTTTGTGTTTTTCTGTTCACAACCCCTTCCCACCCAAGAAATCTTTACATGACCCCAAATATATAGGCATATAAAATAGGTAGAAAAATCAAACATTTACTGAAAATAAACCAGCATTTGCAAGGCTTGCTAAACAGGCTGATTTTCATGGATCACAGTTGAAGCATATTTGGCAGTGTCCACTGTAATCACTGCATGTTGTTGCTAACAGATTTGTGTACATGGATGGTGTTCAGAAACCTGTTGGTAAAATTTTCATGACCCCAACATTGACTTCAGGGGATCCTATTTAGAGTCGGGACCCACAATTTGAGAAGCAGTGATCTAAACAAAAGTCAGTGATCAGAACAAAAGTCAAAGACAACCATCACCAATAGCAACACAACTCTTAAGAGTCAGAAGCATGTGCTGTTTTGAGTCTCCAGATCTCCAAGATGTTGGATTTTGTAACACCTGTTCTCATGGTATGGCAAAAAGATAGCACACGTTTGGGCTCAAGCATTTGGGATAAGGGATGCTCAACGTGCAAATGTGCTATCTAAGATACAAAATAAAAGTCAATGATTAATATTGAAGGAACAGTTGAAAATATCAAATGGATGGCTGTGGTGTTATACACATGGGATGAAATGTTTGAACTGGGACACTGTTGGGCATTGAAAGCACAAAGCTAACACAACCACATTATGTAGTGCAAAAGCAACAGCAAAACCAACAACAGAAGCTGAAGCACATGATGATTGAAGTCTCTATATCTCCATGGTGATGGATTTTATACAGCCTATTCCATGGCAATATGGAATATGCAGCACTTCTGGTCCCAAGCACTTGGGGTAAGGGATGCTCAATCTGTGAAAAGGTGTTATCTGGAGAACAGAAAAAAGTTACAGATGAACACACAGGGAAGAGTCGAAGATTCCAGGTAAGCTGGGCCCCAACTACACTGACCATTTAAAGCAGTTTGAAGCTAGCTCCAAACTGTGGCAGGAAAACAACAAATTCCCATAAAAGTGTGCAAAGAAAGCCCGTAATGTACATCAGTGCTCTGTGGTTAGTGTAAGCCTCAAACTAGTTCCCAGATTCCCTATGTAATCATCTACACAGCAAAATCACTTTTTTCAATACCGGTTTGAAATGGCATTACAGGGTTAGTTAAATGTAGCCTTGGTCATCCATACAATGGAGGAGATTTCTACATGAGAGTGAAGAGTGATTTTAACACAGGTGGTGCCAAAACAGCAACAACAACCAAAATCAGAAGCATGCACTGTGTGAAACTTCTAGAGCCCCATGATATTGGATTTTATACAGCCTTCTCTCATGGTAGAAATATTGAACACTTTTGGTCCCAGGGATTTGTGATAAAGGATGCTCAATGTGTACATGTGTTAAAATCCAAAGTCACGGTAAAGAGAACACAAAGGGATATATTAAAGAGATGTTTTGAGTCTCCAGATCTTCAGGATACGCAGAGTGTGAATGTGTTATTTAAGATACAGAACAAAAGGAACAAAACTACACCAAGTGATGCAAAAACAACAATCAACAACAGATATTTTAAGATGCAGAAAGCTGTTTTGGGTCTCCAAATCTCCAGGATTTTCAACCTATAAATATGGTATCTAAGGAATAGTAAGGTATAGTGCAAAATTGGGTGAATAAACAGGAAATCCAACTACATCCAGTAGAGCAACAACAATAATAACCAGCAATTGTCTTATATTATATAATATAGTAAGTATATTATATAATATTAATAGTATAATATACTGGTAGTGTATTATATATTGTGCTATAATAATATAGTACAATGTAATATACAATAATTGTATATTACATGTAATATTACTAATATTGCAGAAAAGTGGTATGGTAAAATATAATAATATATAACACTAATATTGTGCTATGCTAATAATATAATACATGTTGTATACATATAATATCGATAATATTATTATACTGTAATACAATATAATACTAATAATACAATATAATAATATATAATAGTAATATTGTAATATAGTCATACTAATATGTTAAATATAATTGCTACTGATAATATATAATAATTTATAATGATATACTATTTATTATTTATTTGTATATTTTAAGTTGTAATGTTTTTGATTGTGAGCCGCTCTGAGTCTCTGTATGGAGAGATAAAGTGGGATATATTATCCTATATTTTAATGCCTTTTCTTCATTAGATCTTATCAAGTGGTAAGTGTGTCTGAAGTGTTATATTATGTATACAGTAGAGTCTCACTTATCTAAGCTAAACAGGCCGGCAGAAGCTTGGATAAGCGAATATGTTGGATAATAAGGAGGGATTAAGGAAAAACCTATTAAACATCAAATTAGGTTATGATTTTACAAATTAAGCACCCAAACATCATGTTATACAACAAATTAAGCTTAAGCACAAATTAAGCACCAAAGCACCAAAACATCAAAATACCATGATATATTGAAAAATGGCTTGGATAATCTAGAACCTTGGATAAGCGAGGCTTGGATAAGTGAGACTCTACTGTATTTAAGTTCTTAATTTTGGTTATTTTTGGATTGTCACTATAAGTTTATATTGATGTTGTCTTTATTGTTTTTGATTTAATTTGTTGTCTGTTGTTTTTCAAAACTGAATGTTTGCCACCTTTGTTGGAAACCGCCCTGAGTCCCCTTGGGGAGATAGGGTGGGTTACAAATAAAGTTGTTATTATTATTATTATTATTATTTTATAAATAAATAAATAAATATAGTAAATAAATAACATAAATAATAAATATATTCCAGTTCAAACAGATATTGTGGGATTTTCTGTCTTGATATTCTGGGATATATAGGGCTGTGTGGAAGGGGCCTAAGGTATAGTATAGGTACAGTACACCTTACTATACCTTTGATACCATATTTATAGGCTGAAAATCCTGGTATGGGATAGAAAGGTATAATACAACATTGGATGAATATACAGGGAACACAATTAAATCCATTAGAGTAACAACAACAACAACAACAACAATTACCAACAACTGATCTTCAATGAGGCAGAAAGCACATGCTACTTGAAGCTTCCAGGAGTGAATCTATCTACACTGGGGAATGAATGCAATTTGACACCACTGTTAATGGGGTGGTGGGAGTTGTGGTTCTGACAAGGTCTTCCGCCTTCTCTGCCAAAAGGGCTACGAAGTTAAGGCCAGGGCGTGGGGTGGGACTCGGCACCCGCTTCCCTCCCCTTTCCTTACCCAGAGAATGAGGCTGTCGCACAGCAGCTGGTCGCTTGGCTTGCCTTCCATGGCGGCGGCGGGGCTTCTCCCCTCGGCGGCGCCTCTGCCGCCCGCGCCGCGCTCTCCGCACAATGCACCAACCGCACTTACGCCCAGGACAATGCGCAGGTTACGTGGCGCCGCCCCCGCCGCCTCTAATGTGTCACCTTAACATTGACACCCGGCTCTCTCCCTCTCGCTTTACGTCCCAGCTCCCTTTCGGTGTTGGACGCCGGAACGAGCCAATCACGAGCTGGGGAAACCAGGCCGGCGGCGCCTATTCGGCCCTGTCACAGAGCGCCCCGTCCAATCAGGAAGGCGGCCGCGAGGGAGGTTTGTCGGGCAAATCAATGGGTAGGGGCGGGCACTACGACAAAGGGGCTTGGGGCGCCACCTGGAGGAAGCCTGCGGAATACATTGCCCTGAAGGCGATTTCTTTCTGACCCAGTTGCGATTGCACATTCACAAATGTAATTGTCACGTATCAAACGCAGTATAATAGGGTCTTCCGCCCTAATCGCCCATTTCTTCGTGATCTTTATCCTCTTCGCAGTCAGACACAAAGCAGTCCGCTCTTAAATATGCCTTATTAAGGTGTACCACTGAAATGTGTCTTAAGGTTGACCATTGAGATATGCTTTAAGATTGCACAAGGGGAGTTTACTAAAGTAGATACAGTAGAGTCTCACTTATCCAACATAAATGGCCGGCAGAATGTTGGATAATAAAGAGGGATTGAGGAAAAGCCTATTAAACATCAAATTAGGTTATGATTTTACAAATTACGCACCAAAACATCATGTTATACAACAAATTTGACAGAAAAAGCAGTTCAATACACAGTAATACTATGTAGTAATTACTGTATTTACGAATTTAGCACCAAAATATCACGATGTATTGAAAACATTGACTACAAAAATACGTTGGATAAGTGAGACTCTACTGTATAAGGGTAGATTTTTTTGGGATACTCAGCATTGCCCGGGTTATTTGAAAAAGTCAGTTTTTTAATTGTACACAATGCACAAGGTTGTGGGTGAACTGCAACTCCCATTATGCCAGGTTAATCCTGAGAACCTCCATCAGTCTTAAAATTTGTTATGTTGGGTAAGTTTGATCTGGATGCATCATTGGTGGGGTTCAGTGTAGGGTAAACTACAACTCCCACTATGGTGAGCCAGTCCCCTCAAACCCCTCCAGTAGGTTGAGTTAGTCATGGGGGTTCTGTCTGCCAAGTTTGGACAAGGTCCATCATTGGTGGAGGTCACAGTTTCTCTGTGGGTGAACTACAACTCCCAGAAAGGAAGGTCAGTTCCCCCCCCCCCAAAAAAAAAAAAAAACCCTCCAGGAATCAAATGTCAGCATATCAGGTCTGTGTGCCAAGTTTGGTCCAGATCCATTGGGCGTTTGGGTTCATAGTGCTCCCTGGATGTAGGTGAATTACAACTCCCCCAAATCAAGGTGAATTTCCCCCAAAGACCTCCAGTATTTTTTGCTGGTCATGGGAGCTCTGTGTGCCAAGTTTGGTCCAATTCCATCTTCGGTGGAGTTCAGAGTGCTCACTGATTGCAACTGAACTATACATTCCAGTACCTACAACTCCTATAAATCATGGTGCATTCTCCCCAAACCTCTAGTATGTTCAGTTGCTGATCAATTCCTATGTTTGCTGTGTGCCATAGAGAAGAGTAGGGAAGGGTTAAGGGAGAGGCAGTGGGCAGGGTCATGCAAATTCCACACCAATGGAGAGAGAAAGGAATTCTGGGATATCTGTAGTAAAGGAAACAGAAAATCTAGGATGAAATTGTCCCTGAATGAAAGCCTTCACTTGGATGGTGGACAGTATTGTGTTTGTGGAGGACATTGTCAGGACTCTTGGACATGTTCATGGCGTTCACTATAACCTGCAATGTAATTAGTGGACACCCAGCCACATACACACATACATATTTTCACTTTTGTTATTTGTATAGATAGATGGGACTCACCATGAGTAGTGTTGGAAGTCGTGGGTGGTAGGTTCACGAGTTGGGGGGGGGGGGTAGGAAAGGAATAATTGGATAGAATATTGCCATATATTAGTTTGGGGAAACAACATTCTTGCATTAGATATATTTGTTTCTCTATAGATGTTTCTCCTTTTTATATTTTGTACCCCAAATACAATTTATTAATTTTTAAAGAAAGATTGTACACTGAAACATGCCTTACAATATTGTTTAAGAAGCTCCTCCACCTTAATAGTTCCTTTCTTCTTATTATCTTCTTAGTAGCTTACCCCTTAGCATTCAGACACAAAGCACTGCACATTGAGATATGCCTTAAGACTGCACACTGAAATATGCCTTACATGGTTGTTTCTGTGTGCCTTCAAGTTGCTTCTGACTTATAGCAACTCTAAGGTGACTCTATTACAGGGATTTCTTGGCAAAATTTGTTCAGAAGGAGTTTTCCCTTTGTCTTCTTTTGAAGCGGAGAGACAGCGGTGCAACATCGCTGCCTTGCAGCGTTTTAATTTTTGTATACTTTTTATCATGTTTTAATTGTTTTGTTTTATAGTATATTTGTTGCTGGCCCTCGTGGCAAAATGTAAGCCACTCTGAGTCCCCTCGGGGAGAAGGGCGGGGTATAAATGCGTGTAATAAATAAATAAAACTTGCCCAAGGTAGCCCCGTTGGTTTCCACAGCTGAATGAGCATTTGAATAATCTTCAGAGTCATAGGCCAGTGCTCAAACCCTTGGCCATTTACTATTTCTGGTTTTAAAACATATGAAAACTAAAGTACGAAGTGCGTATCACTATACAGTTGGCCCCTAGTATCCACTGGGCTTTGATTCCAGGACCCTTATGAACAACAAACTCCACAAGTGTTGAAGACCCTGTATATGCAATGGTGTAGTACAATGGCGTCCCTTATATAAAATGGCCAAATCAAAGTTTGCTTTTTGGATTTTTTAAAATTTCAAGCCATGGATGGTTGAATCCGTGGATGCAGAATCCGTTGACATGGAGGATACGAACAGCAAACCTGAGACTGAGGGGAGACTTTTAAACCTGAGACTTTTAAGGAGAGGAGAAAACTTTTAAGTATTTACCTGGAAGGTGGTTGTTTATTACCAAATATAATGGTAATGTTATCTTTGTGATGGAAGATACTGTAGTTTAATACTAAGACCAAATGATAAAACACAAACAAGTCAGCCAACTTTCAGGTTTATCTGCACTCCATCAGGTTGAATGTTGGCATCATCAAAACATTTACAGTAGAGTCTCACTTATCCAAACTAAACGGGCCAGCAGAAGCTTGGATAAGCGAATATCTTTGATAATAAGGAGGTGTACAGATGTGTCTGACAGGGATGGAATCTTTTTTTGATCCCACCACACAGTTACCACCAATTATAAAGATGTCTTGATGATGGTTTTAATTATATTATTATATAGTTAACTATCTTCGCTGCCACCAAATGGAGGAGATGTCAGGCAGATGGCCCTTATTATTTTTAAGATTTCTCTGTTTACTTCAGAAGGTGACGTTGCTTAACTTAGAATATGAGTGTGACAGAGACTTAGATGGTTTGAAGAACAAAACAAGTTTATTTCGTGTACAGAGCTTAGTGGTTTCTATAACTTCTTAAAGGCACTTAGATTAACGGTTACAATTAGATATGAGGTGTTACAACTTTCAAAATACTTCCGTTACTCAAGACTAAACTAAAACCTGATCCTCTTGGATCCACTGGGATTAACTTTCCCTAATCCACAGCCTCTATAAATAACCCTAAACAAGTCACCTAACTTGCTTAGTCTGGCCTACTAGAGGTCTGCCTCCCTGGTTTCCTTATCTGAAACCAGTCTGTTCCCTGTGACTAGAAATCACAGACTGAGATTTAAACTTCCCTGGTCTCCTTAAACTAGGAACCAGTCCTTTCCCTGTGACTGGAAATCACAGACTCCCTAAAATAAGTCACCTTATTTTAGAATTGACTCAAATTCCCTCATTTGAGCCACCCTGATCCTCCACTTGAGAATCAGTCCTCACTGTAATTTCACCATTACAGACTCTCACAGACTGACTGGGTTTTAAAATGTTCCCTCCTTTTTTCCTTCAAACAGTGGTTGGCTCCGCCCCCGTTGTCATGGTAACCTGTCTCACCATGCTGAGCTGGTTACCTTCTGGTATTATCAGCTCCAATACTTACCATTTTAAACTTAACCAAACCTGACTGTTTAAACAAAATCAAATAAACATGTCATCTATAAATCAAAATAAAATCACACACTTCTTTACAGGAAGGATTAAGGAAAAGCCTATATAACATCAAATTAGGTTATGATTTTACAAATTAAGCACCAAAACATCATGTTTTACAACAAATTTGACAGAAAAAGTAGTTCAATACACAGTAATGCTATGTTGTAATTACTGTATTTATGAATTTAGCACCAAAATATCACAATATATTGAAAACATTGACTACAAAAATGGCTTGGATAATCCAGAAATTTGGATAAGTGAAGCTTGGATAAGTGAGACTCTACTGTACTAACTTTAAATCAAAACAGGCAAATAGTCTTGCCGGCCTCTTTTGGTTCAGTTCCTTAGTCATTTTTTATACCCGTTCCACACATTATCTGCTTTGAACTGGAATATATGGCAGTGTGAACTCAGATAACCCAGTTAAACACAGATATTGTGGGATTTTCTGCCTTGATATTCTGGGATATCAGGCTGTGTGGAAGGACCCTTCATTTTACAATATTTGTTCCTGGTCAGGAATCAGGTTGTATTTTGTTTTATATTGTCATTCATCCATATCTATGGCTTCTGCAACCATGTATTCAACCATCCACATCTTGAAAATATCCCCCACCCCACAAAAAACAACCCAAAAAACAAACCTTGATTTTTCCCTTTTATATACGGGGCACAATTTTGCTTTGCCATTGCTTATAATGGGATTTAAACATCCAATAATTCTGGTATCCACAGGGGATCCTTGAACAGATACTGAGGGCACAAGGTATATGTTGACTGGGAAATAAATCCCATTAAAGGAGCTTATTACCAGGTAAGTGTGTTCATAAAAGTGCATTTGTTGTTCTCTACTTTTAACTACAGCCACATAACACTCTCAGCCTCTGTTACCAATGAGCTCAGCCACTCACGGAAAGTTCATCTCAGTTAATTTCCCTACAGCAACACAAGTATCTCACTGTCTTATCATATTCAACTACTGATTTCCTACAATCACATTCATTTGGGATGGCTGATCTGGGACAGCTTAGGTATGATTTTTAGCCGTATACTGACAACTTCAATTGATTTCAGTATGAGCTGTGTACACAGTCTAGTCTCTAAAAACTAGGTCATGTGGCTGAAACAAGATAACTAAAGAATTGAGAGAGATCTCTGAGAGATGTTTCAGCTGAAAAATTTGAATGTCACAGAAGTATTATTGGTCTTAATAGAAAAAGTGAACACAGTAGAGCAGGCTGGAAGTGGAAGTGAACCCTGACAATACTGGAGTTCTGTCTTTGTAAGAGTGGGCAATTTATGACCCTCCTCCTGTTGTTGAACTACATTAAATGAGTCTGCATTGTATGGCAGTGTAGATAGCGCCTCTAGCATTGGCTCTGCTGACTAAAATAATGCAATTTATAGTCCAACAACACAAGAAACATCACCACCAATCCAGCACATGCACAAGTTTTTCAGCATCATATCATAACTTGCGACAGAGGAATACCTTGCTGAATATTAAAAACAAATTAACTTATTAACCTTCAATTATGTTGTTTCTAGTATTGATTTCTGTCAACCTAGCAGTTCGAAAACATGCAAATGTGAGTAGTAGATCAATAGGTACCATTCCAGCAGGAAGGTAACGGCGCTCCATGCAGTCATGCCAGCCACATGACCTTTAGGTGTCTACAAACAACACTGGCTCTTCGGCTTAGAAATGGAGATGAGCACCAACCTCCAAAGTCAGACACCTCTAGACTTAATGTCAGGGGAAAACCTTTACCGATACCTTTACCTAGTACTGATCAAAATGTTAAACAGATAAAATCTGATATCACTACTGATGAAGGACTGAAGAATAATTTTGTATTACATTCAAAAATAAAGATCAGCATAGCATGACAAAACAATGCTTTTCTTTTATATTCAAGCTGTTTATTTTCAGTCAGAATTGTGCTTGTAGCATGTAATTAGTAGGCTTGCTCAAATAATTCGATTTCCCCGTTACCCGTTATTAATTCGTTACTTTCGTTTGTTTTGAAGCAATATACGACCTTGATTGTCCACACGTCTGGATATCGCGGTTTCGAATCGCGAGAGGCCGTTTTTCGTTATGTCGTCGTTTTTTTCGTTAGGAAAAAAAAGCTTTTGCAAATCACCCAAACTCCCACCATTCAGGCCCTTTCCTTTTGCCCCTCAGCAAAAGGGACGTCACGGGCTCAGCCAATGGGAGGGGGCGAGGGGGAAGGAGGCCGAGGAGGAGGAGGAAGACGGAGGGGGGAAATGGCCGCCGCCGCCTCGCCTCAGCTCAGGCCTGATACTCAGAGGTTTTGACGTCTGTGCGAAGCTAGGCAAGTGGGGTTTATATATCTGTGGAAGGTCCAGGGTGGGAGAAAGAACTCTTGTCTGTGGGAGGCAAGTGTGAATGTTGCAATTGGTCACCTTGATTAGCATTGAATAGCCTTGCAGCTTCAAAGCCTGGCTGCTTCCTACCTGGGGGAATCCTTTGTTGGGAGGTATTAGCTGGCCCTGATTGTTTCCTGTCTGGAATTCCCATTTTCTGGGTGTTGTTCTTTTACTGTCCTGATTTTAGCTTTTCTGTAGCTAAAAATGCATATAAAATTGATTCTATAGGGAGGATAAATGATTGGATTTCAACTCCTACAGCTTAGCTTTCTCTGCCAATAATGGTACCATATCAAACTAAACCTCCCAAGATTCTGTAGCAGTGAGCCATCTTGGATATTGTAAGGGATTTTTTATTATTATTATTATTATTATTATTATTATTATTATTATTAGACCTTGCTCCCAGGAAGGTGCCTTCGCTGTGGCTCCCAACTTATCTATCTACCTTTCCACATATTCTCCACATTGTGTGTATGTGTATGTATATTATATATACATGAGCCCCGATGGCGAAGTGTGTTAAAGCACTGAGCTGCTGAACTTGCAGACCGAAAGGTCCCAGGTTCAAATCCCGGGAGCAGAGTGAGTGCCCGCTGTTAGCTCCAGCTTCTGCCAACCTAGCAGCTTGAAAACATGCCAATGTGAGTAGATCAATAGATACCGCTCTGGCGGGAAGGTAATGGCACTCCATGTAGTCATGCCGGCCACATGACCTTGGAGGTGTCTATGGACAACACTGGCTCTTGGGCTTAGAAATGGAGATGAGCACCAACCCCCAGAGTCAGACATGACTGAACTTAACGTCAAGGGATACCTTTACCTTTACCTATATACACACACACACAAACACACACACACATATGCAGGGACTATATATATATATATATATATATATATATATATATATATATATATATACACAGTATATATCACACACACACCAATTTAACAAAGTTTCAGCCACAAAAACAAAGTTTCTGAAGTAGAACAATGACTTTCACAGTAAAGACAACCCAATTTAACAGGAAATAAGACTTTCAAACCAGGAACAGATTTCTGCAATTATTAAAAAATGGTTTATTATAAAAGCTATGAAAATTCGCCAAAAATCAGAGGATAAGGGAAACGTTCCAAATTTTGGTGAGCTATCAGTGTTAAATGTGTTCTACCACTGTACCAAGTTTGAAGAAGATCACTCAAAAAATGAGGGTGGGAGAGTCCTGTAAAGTCCTCTCCCTCTGTGCTGTTTTTGGGAATTGCGCATGCGCGTCCGCCATTAACGAATTAATTTTGAAGATAACGAATTTTCGTTAATTTCAAATTTTTTGGGGGGCAAAATTCAGAAATACCTTCAGAAACTAAACGCTGCCCCCCTCTAGTTTTGAAACGAGTTTAGAATCAAATTTTTCGTGGATCGATCAAGCCTAGTAATTAGCCTGAGTCCTGGTTAATGGCTTTAAGTACCTCATAAGGCCAAAAAAAAAAAAAAAGCTCAGCAGGTAAGCAACAATTTCAGGGAGGTAGGATTAGAAAGAATTAGAGTTAGACATGAGGTGAGTGTATGGTTTAAAAAAAAGCCAAGGTAAAGAGGGAGACATCTGGTAAGTTTGGAATTCAGAGTAAGGAGCAGAAGCACAATCAATATAAAAGATGTAAAACTGACATCAATAGGAAACAAGACAGATACAGGCTGGAGTTGTTCTCAGCAGCTGTCTACTTAAGCAGATTTACTGATGTTGAATTACTGTTGGGGGATCCTCTGTCTCACCAAAGGAGTTCACCTCAGCTGGGTCTCTAAATGTGCCTTGGGATTGAAGGCATTTTTATTTCAGAGTCAGATTTGGCCCCTTGATTTTGTAGGATAAATTAGTTGTCTTTGGAGAATCCAAGATTCACTTGGTTCTGTGATGAATATAGAAGGAGTTTATGAGCTGGGATTTCACGTTCTGCCTCTGATGCCAAATCTTCCAACTGGCACCTGCCTCTTATCCTCTGAAGAAGATCCCTCCAGGTAGAGTTTGACAGCTTAGTCACTTCTGGGAATGCTGAAATATTGCTGCAACAAGAGTTGAGATAGCCATGTAGCCTACTTTAAAGAGACTATTCATCTCTTTGAAGACTATTATTCTATTAAAAAGAAATGTGGACTGAACAGCCCTTCATATAGAAATGGAGAACCCTAACAAGGGGGAGCAGAGGTACTGAAGTTGCCCGTCAAATTCATATCTGAGTAGTAGATAGCTTCAGGAATACAGGTAATGTCTTATATTTCTATTTAAATGATAGCAATTGCTTCCTATCTATATCTATATCTATATCTATTAATATGAGAAAAATGTATATATGCAAATTGTGTTCACCATTTGTTATTTTCTTTGCCAGGTTTTCAAATCTAAGTATGTCTCTGAATACAGATCAAGAATTGCTGGTTTGAATGATTTATTTCACAATTTTGTAAAGGGGGGATTATATGATTTTCACCACTGCAGTCTAGAAGGGATATGAGAGAAGCCTCCCAGTAGGATGGTAACACATCTGGGCATCTCCTGGGCAACATCTCTGTAGACAGACAATTCTCTCACACCAGAAGTGGCTTGCAGTATGTTCTCAAGTCACTTCTGACATTATTTTTTAAAAAGTCTAGAAGGTGGGCAATCTGGATATTGCTTTATCCTTTAACAAAAGTTTTAATTTTGCATGAGTATTCTGATAATAAATATGGCAAACATGAGTTTCAAACAGCATTATATGGCAATGTAGATGGGACCTAGGAAGCTACTTCTGAGTCTTTTTTATACAGTATAACACCAAGGTGTGATAATACTACTGAAAGATGGTGGTTCTGAGTATGGCTAGATATGACATTACACACATGACTTGGAGATGTGTGAGTCTAAAACCGTAAGCAAGCAGCAGTCACGGGGAGATCTAAGCAGGATCAGAGCTGGATTAGGACTAACCCTTTCCATCTGTGCTGCTGTTCTATTGAAAATTGCTCTTCTGGAGTTTTTTTGTTTTGTTTGTTTGTTTGTTTGTTTGTTTGTTTGTTTTGAGCTCAGGGATGAAAGTTCCCTTTGGCACACCAAAAGTTTTTTTCATTTTGATACAGCAGCGATACAGTTCACAGCTAATGCTAAAATGTAGCAGCTAATTACACATAAGGAGTAATGTTGATTTAGTCACATATGGTACCAAATAAAGCAGTTTTACAACCATAATCTATGTATACTTACTGATATAAATCAGTAGTTCCACTGAATTCCATGGGATTCCAAGTACAGCGTTTGGAAACAATGTGTTAGCCTTGTTTACATCATTTGTTTTTACAGGGAGGAACCAAAGTAAGTAATTTTCTCCTGTAATTGTGTCTTTTTAAAAAGGGGGAAGTTTTGAAAAATGGGGGTGGGTGGGTCTTTGTCCAAATTCATCTTTTCCCCCTGCCTTCCAACATGGTCCTGTAGAGGGTAGAGGCAACGAAAGAGTGTTGATTTCTCTGTTCCGACTGTGAAAATTGTTTGTTCTCCCAGACATGCTCAAACTAGCCCAATAATCCCCTTCACACTAAATGTGAAAGTATTTTCTTCTCAGCAGATTCCCTTGTAGGGGAGAGTAGACTTTTTGTTATTGTTGCTGATCTGCTAACTCAGGCAGAGACCACCCAGGAATACAGTCTGAATACAGGGTTCATACACACACACACACACACTATGACCCAGATCACACACCCATGGTTCTCCCACAAGTAAAAGATTTATGCCTCTAAAAAGACTGTCAGTCTACAAGGGAGGTTATTGTCCTTGCTAATTCGATTGACATAGGGTGTGAAGAACTAAGACAAGGGAGGTAAAGTTAGAGCTTTTAAAGGAGTCGGCAACAAAATGTGCCACTAGGAGGCGTTAATGCCAATCAAACTTATGCATTTCTGTCAATTCTGGGTTTTTTTTCCTAAAAAGTAATAATTAACCTAAAGAATTATATTTTTCACAAACATGTTTTTTTAACTAAAGTTTTATTACATTTTACCTATAGGCAGATATTTATATCGGCACGCTCTGATTTCTTCCACTATATCCTTTTAAAAATAGGAAGTCCAGAGGAATTACGTATATCAAATTAATTTGTATATAGTGTTTGAAAAACTTTGGATTCCCACAGTGTTTCTCAGTGGGGCTTTTATCTTACTGCGATTCTGTTTCAAAGGCAGAATCTTGTCTGAGTCCTGACATTGATGTCTTTTATTTAGAACTCTGACATACTTATGTACCACTTCTTCCATCTTTTTTCTTACTAGAAGAAACTAATTTCAGGATAAAAATAAAATAACTGTTACTAGAACCAGGAGCAATCTATCAAAAGGTACCCTAACTATCTTTCTAAAGTTCTGCTTGGGGGAAAAAAAATCTCAGGACTGGCCATTATTTCATTATCTGTAGCAGAGGAATAATAATGACTTATTTTGCAATTGGAGAAATAATGCAATATATTAATTTTTTAACTGATGAAATCAGTCCTTTCCTTTGATATAGAAAGACCAAGTCCCAGTAATGTGATTCGTTGTTTTTGTTATGCGACTTCAAGTTGACGCTAACATACGATGATCCTAACTTAGGATTTTCTTAGCAAGATTTATTGAAAGGTTTGTCACTGCCTCTGAGATTGAAGAGTGTGACTTGCCCAAGGTTAATTCCAATGGCTGAATGTGCATTCAAGCCCTGGACTCCCAATGTTCTTATCCGCCACACCAACCACTTTAATTTGTACTAAACAGAACAAGTAGTTCATAGGGAGGGTGTAAATCTCTGGGTTCTCTTTGGTTCTCAGCAAACTCCCCAGCCCCTTTCCTTTTCTTAAACAAAAACATGAGGTAAATATTGCTGTATGGCTAGAAAGTAGATTATACACCTACCTTGCAGACTACCATGCCTTCTGTTCCAAAAGAGTGTCAGTTTCCATGCCGCAAGGGGAGGCACCATCTGTTCAGTCTTTCTTTGGCTTCTGGTTATTGAGACTCTTCTATAGGAAAGAACTTTGGTGAGCAGATGAACTGAACTGCTGTGGCTGAACTCTTTTCACCCCTCCACATGGATGTATCTGGTGAAAACAGACAAGTCACCACAGGTAGCTGTATAATTACTGTTTGTATATTATCACCACATTACATAGGCAAGATCAATTGTTTCACTTTTCCCTTTCTTTCATCGCAAAGTTGATGCAATTTGACATTTTCTTCCATGAAAGGTCAGCAAGTAAGAAGAGGTTAAATATGGCTGGGAAATAGAATATGAGAACAAGACTGGAAAGACCCAGGTTCAAATTGCCACCTGGCCATAAAGCCCCCTTGGGCTACTTCATTTATCCCATATAGGAGGTGGTAAAGACAACGCAGGAGAGTGTGTGGTACAAGTTGACTTTTATTACTCCTGACTTCTATTAACACATGAATACAGGGCAGCAGAATATACTGCAATACTTTCTGGATCTGATCCATTAAAACCTGTCCAAAAGGTGGTGGAAGAGAGAACTGGAATTAGCTTGGGAAAAGACAGAGAGCACAGTTTCTTGGCTACTGTCATTGGTAGAAATTCTCTGCATGTGACACATTTCATGTGATAATCAAATGGCAGATACTTTTGTGCCAATACAGATTATAAATACCTTGACCCACATTGACGTTTAGGGGGAAGGGAACGTTTGGCAGTATTCAGGGCTAATCATGAGATGTCTTGTTTCCATTTATAGACATTATTTAATCTCTCATATTTCTCTTATATTTCAAGAGAAAGAGTTCTTCAAAATTATTTTTATTCAGACAAATTAATACAAAACCTACATGCCAATGTACAAATAAAAAAGCAAAGTAACTAACAAAAACAAAGTTAAAAATACTTTTTCTAGAATAAAAGAAAACATATTACCACTACATTCTAAACATCAGAAAACATTAACTATAAATGCTCTACATTATCTAATTGAAGAGCTTTACATTATCTGTTGGATGGTTATATTCTCTCAATTAAATGAAAAAGAACCATTAATATATCCTTTCCCCACATGATAACACTCTTCTAGTCCAAAAATCCAATGATGGAGGCTTGACCCCATCTTTGCAGGAGGAACACAATAAATGGGCCCCAGTCTTTCTTAAAGTTAGTAAGAGAGCTCTCCTTCTCTCCTTAATCAGCACTGTAAGTTTATCCATTTCTTCAAGTTTACCTATTTTTATAAACAAACTGTCTTGAGTCAGATTCATTGAATCTTTCCATCTTTGAGCTTAGATAATTCTGGCTGCCTTTGTCATATATAACAATAATCTTCCACATTTTTTAAGACAAAATGTATTTTTAACTACGTTATTTGAAACCATGGGCTTTGATAGTGTATTGATACCTGCTAACTTGTTGTCAGCAAAATTCTAAACAATTCTAATGAGAGATTTCCCTCATTAATGTAGGAATAACCTATCAATTCTCTTCTTTATTATTTTGACTTATTTTATTTTATTTTAAATCTGTAAGGTTTTATACCCATCCAACAAACCCTAGCTGTTATTAGGTGTTTGGTTTGCCTTCTAAGTGAGATTGGTTTTTTATAAATAATCTCTCTTGAGGCTTGTCTACATCTACCACAAAATTAGGGGTCAGTCTGGAGTAGCATGAATTGTTTTAATTATATGCATACTTTTTAATACACTTTCTTGTTTAATTATTTTTAACTTTTGTAAAATATAAACTCTGGCCTGTTTTAAATATTTGCAAACTACTTTCAGACCTTTGTTGCCCCCAAAAGCATTGTATTTATCAATTTGGGCCCAAATACTCTAAAGGTATAAAAGAACCACCCGTGGTGCAGCAGGTTAAACCACTAAGCTGCTGAACTTGCTGACGGAAAGGTCGGCGGTTTGTATCCGAGGAGCGGGGTGAGCTCCCGTTGTTAGCCCCAGCTTCTGCCAACCTAGCACTTCAAAAAATGTAAATGTGCGTAGATCAATATGTACCGCCTTGGCGGGAAGGTAACGGTGCTCTATGACCTTGGAGGTATCTACAGACAACGCCTGCTCTTCATCTTAGAAATGGAGATGTGCCCCAACCCCTAGAGTCAGACAGAACTAGTCTTAATGTCAGGGGAAAACCTTTACCTTTACCTTTACCATTTACTCTAAAGGTACCAGATCCCATTTGATCTTGGAAGCTAACCAGGTCAGTACTTAGACAGGAGACCACCAAGAAATACCAGGTACTGTAGCCTATAATCTGGAGGATAAATCTGACAAAATTACTTTTGACTGTTCCTTGCATATGAACACCCTATGAAATAAATAAGACTGCTATACCTTGAAAATGACTTGAATACACACAAATTAATAAATTAAAAATTATTAAGTAATCCCTTTATTCCTCTCGTTAATTCTTTATTTTCTTCTTCTTTTTTGAATTGGTGACTTTACTGCTTGGCAGATTATGGAAGTTGAAATCCAAAAGTGGAATTTCTCAAGCTTTGTTCAATAGTATTATGATTTTACTCTCTTCTTTCTGTAGCATCTCTGTCTGATTCTTTTGCCCTGGCAACTTTTATCTCTGCTTTCTGTTATAGATTTTCAAATATTTTCTTTTCACTTCATTTCTATTTTGGTACCTCATTTCTATTTTTAAACAATAGACCAAGGCCAGAGTGAAATAGAACAGGTTAAATATTAGCTGTAGAGCAGATTAGATTTCGCAGAATTGCCCATCAGTGTTTAACATTTCAGAGCTTTCCTTTCCACTAGTTTTGTATTTTAGTAGATATCCACCTGATTATCACTCTGCTGAAGTTATTGCTATTTTCTCCCTTCTGAACACAACTGCACTGCTTTGTTAGAAAGCTCCAAGGGCATGGCTGGGGAGGGGAGCTGCAAATGACATTGAGAAGGAAATATTGAGGTCCATTCAAATAGTTTTATGTGGAACATTGGCTTTCACCAATATGTGTCTTGTCATAGTTCCCTTTCATTATGGCTTCTCGTCATAAATGGACAGTGCTCCCCCCCCCCCCCCCCAAATTATTTCTAGAATACGTCACTAGCATGGCTATGGAGCCGTATTCTACTTTTTCAGCCATGGAGCCCTTTTTGAAGCAAATGTTTCACATGGAGCCCCAAGTAATGTTTATACATTATATTATATATTATATAATGCATATATATCAGATGTGACCAACATAAACTTAACTGTATATCAGTGGAAGACCCCAGAGGTCATCCAATCCAAGCACCTTCTGCCATGCAGGAAAAACACAATCAAACCACCCCCAACCAATGGCCATCCAGCCTTTGTAGTAATAATAATAATAATAATAATAATAATAATAATAATAATAATACAATAAAAACACCAGAGGCCATCCAGTCCAATTCCTTTCTCCCATGCAGGAAAAGCACAATCAAAACACCCCACAAACATTGGGAGGGAAATAAGATTTTGGAAGCAAGCAAAGCGATGGAGAAAGGCTCTGGGAGGCGAAGAAAGTGAGGAAAAAGGCTTTTGGCAGCGAGGGAAGCAAGCAAAAAAGCATTTGGGGGCAAGGAGGCAGAGGGAGGAGGAGGAGCAGGAGCAGGAAAGAGACAGGAAAGCTTGGAAGGGGAGAAGGAGGAGGGATGAAGAGGAAGGAGAGTTATTTTTGCGCAACATCCTCATTTTACACACATATCCATAGCTCCATCTATGATTGCAGTCTAGAAAGTGTCCTTCCAGGTTCTGGAAGTAATGCTAGTGAGTCAAAATGGTATATGAAATAGGGACATTAGCACGAGTTTGGAGAATTACATCTGCATTGGCCAAAAGTGGCCAATGGCTATGTGAAGAGAAGCCAATATTTGTGTCCTGTATCTAGAGTAGGCCACGGTACTCCCAAATCAGTCCAAAGTGAATTAGATACATACATTAAATGTATAACCATTAATGGGCTTATTTTAATGCTTTATATACTTGTAAACCAAAAGTCAATGTACAATGTCATATCAGTCTGCTTTTTTGAATTTCCCAGTAGAGAATTAGCCTAAAGAAAAAGGTGGGGCAACATTGTGTTTCTTGAATTTAATGAAATGATTAAATACCACACAAAGATCTAGAACTGTAATGAGCATTTAACATCATTATGTGTTCAGCATCATCCATGAACGCAAATAGATGAACATCATATTCATGTATAAGTCTACAAATTTTAGTCAAAAAATCAACCCAAAACATGTGTCCTCATATCTATGTGTCAGTGGGAACAAATAGGGCTGCATTTGATATCTGAGAGGCTTACTGTTCTTAGCCCCCTTCCTTTAGTTGAATACTAGTCTGCTGGGAAATGCAAGTAAGGCAGAAGAATGTGTTAGTTCACATGGGAAGGCTCCTTGACATTTACAGAACAACTACAAAACAACTATGGTTCATTGATGGTAGCATGATCTAAGTACATATGTCATTTTTGTTCCTAGTACGAACAGTCTCTGTAACAGCTGGTTTGGTACACGTTGTTTTTTCTTCTTCCATTACCAGCTCTTGTTTTGCTCTTGCATAGGAAGTAGGTTAATAGCCACTCTAAAAGCTAAGATTTAGTGCTCTTACAGAACACTATTAATTCTGCTTATGTATACAAAAAACAGAGTTCTTCATTTACAGTTCCCAGAATGAAACTAGACCACATATATAATGGGAAACATCTCCTTAAATAAACTAAAAGCCTCTTTTGAGTGTTGCACTGGAAACAATTAATTTTGTAGTACAACCCCCTATCTGTGTAGGATGTGTTCCTGAACTTACTGTGGAAACAGGAAAATGTGGATAATAGCAAATCCTATTGAAATGAATGATTTCTGCCAAAGGTTATCATAAAATTGCCCTGGAATACTTCCAGGCATTTTCTCTAGGTCCTCCAAGGCAATTCTATGGCAACGTCAGGCAGAAGCATGTCCTAAAGTCATATTGAGGACTTTAGACAATTCCTATTTTATCAGATTCGGGGAGGTGAAACTGTGTGTACCTGTCCCACAAGGTTGTACGATAATTCACTAAATATCAGAATTATGCTGACTGCGTCCACTTGTTCAGTGATTTGGGCTTGAATGACCTGATAGCATATAACTACTCGGCCATGTATTTGCTAAATAGATTAACTTGATCCACTGTTGCTTTATTAACACAGCAATTAATGTAATATTATAGTAGATTCTCAGACTGCACCCATGAGGATTGGTAGATGTTGGATAAATGTAGTTTCTAGTTGTTTGAGAGTTACTATTGAAACAGGCCTAACTCATATCATACCCCATACTATACCATATCAAAATTCTGCATTGACTTGATATTAATATTGAAATACAATAATTAAAAGCAAATAAAGACAAATAAAGGCAAACATAACTTATGTAACACATTTTTGCTGTATTGTGACTGTATTATTATTTATTTGAGTGTTGCTGGTTGCTTGAGAGTTCTGGTTAACTGAGAGTCTACTTACATTGTACTGCTATTTTTTAAATAAAAGGGGACATTTGTATATAACAGACTACTACTGTAGAGGTGAATGATAAATTTTCAATTCAGAAGAAATTCCAGTAGTGTCTTTCTGTTTGTTCCAAATGACTTTTTTGTTGCACTTTATCAGACAATTCCTTAGTAATCCATATCTTTGCTTGCAATACACAATACTAATCAAATAGGAGATTGTTTCCTTTTTATCTTGCTGGAACATGTAATTATAATACAGCCAAAAAACGTATATCAACTTCAACTGAATGTGATAATCTCCCCCATACTTCATTGAAGGACAATTAATCTATTTTTGTCGATTGCTTGCTATAACTAGCAATGGTTTTGCACACAGTGTTATGTGATTTCAATAACCCCAAAATTGTGGATTTGGAATTTCAGTGTGCCATACTATTCCAGAAGGCCAAATCAGGACACAGATGGGTAGAAGACAAAAGCAGAGGTTTTTATTCTTTCTGACCAGAAAGGATGTCAGCGAAGAACAGCACTCCAAAGTACTGACATAACACAATGGAAATTAAAGAGCATTTTAATTTCATTTGACAGCTATTCAGAAGACCTGCAGGCAATTGGATGAAAATAATCTGGTTAGGAACCATGCTCGAGTTGGCTGAGGGCTTTGTGGAGTGGATTCATTGATTAGTTGCTGACAATGGGGGGAAATTCAATAAACTGTTGTTCATGGATTTGAAGTGTCAGTTCGTTTAACGGTCCACCTCTGGAAGAGGTGACTGGGAAAGGCCTGTGGTATGGCAATATGCAAAAGGGACCATGATGGGCTTTATATTTTAGCTGATCAACACAAGAGGGTGAGTTTAGTGTACACAACTGATACTTGTGGGTTATAGCTATATCAATGGGAGAAACTGCCATGAAGCATATGTTCTGGGCCCCATGCAGAGATAGTCCCAATCTTATCAATGAAAACAGGAAACTTGTCAATGGAGATGGGGGATGTAAAGAACTGTGGCAGGGAAGAATCCTTTTGATCCCACCGCTGCCACCAATTTGTACAGAAGTGAGGCAGGGAAGGAATCTTTCAGCTCCCACCACACAGTTACCACCAATTATAAAGATGTCTTGTTGATGATGTTAATTATATTATTATATATTTAATTATCTTCGCTGCCACCAAATGGAGGAGATGTCAGGCAGATGGCACTTAATCTTTTTATGCTTTCTTTATTTACTTCAGATGATGAGGTTGCTTAACTTAGAATATGATTGTGACAGAGACTTAGATGGTTTAAAAGAACAAAACAAGTTTATTTCGTGTACAGAGCTTAGTGGTTTCTATAACTTCTTAAAGGCACTTAGATTAACGGTTACAATTAGATATGAGGTGTTACAACTTTCAAAATACTTCTTTCTCCAAAACTAACTAGAAACTGATCACTTAGATCTACTGGGATCACTTCCCTTACTTCACAGCCTCCACAACTAGCCCTAAACAAGTCACCCAACTTGCTTAGTCTGGCTCTACTAGAGGTCTGCTTTCCTGGTTTCCCTATCTGAAACCAGTCTGTTCCCTGTGACTAGAAATCACAGACTACCTAAAATAAGTCACCTTATTTCAGAATTGACTCAAATTCCCTCATTTGAGCCACCCTCCACTTGAGAATCAGTCCTCACTGTAATTTCACCATTACAGACTCTCACTGACTGACTGGGTTTTTAAAACGTTCCCTCCTTTTTCCTTCAAACTGCGGTTAGCTCCGCCCC
Source organism: Anolis carolinensis (assembly GCF_035594765.1). Taxonomy (NCBI): domain Eukaryota; kingdom Metazoa; phylum Chordata; class Lepidosauria; order Squamata; family Anolidae; genus Anolis; species Anolis carolinensis. The sequence continues at coordinate 172,180,292 of NC_085844.1, forward strand.
CGTCGCTATGGTAACCTGCCTTAGAATGCTAAGATGGCTACCTTCCCCTACATATTATCAACTCCAATACTCACCCATTTTAAACATAGCCAAACCTGACTGTTTAAACAAAATCAAACAAACATGTCATCTATAAATCAAAATAAAACACACTTCTTTACAGGGGACTTCTCAATCAAGGTAAGAGAATTCTTAATGGGAGCATAAAACACTCTAATTTATATTAATTAAGTGAAAATTGAGATGGGTCCTGGGTGCAACTGGATAACATTCCAAAGGGGATTTCTTAGCAAGGGTTAAGGAAAAACAAAAGGCTCAGCCCACGGGCTCTCATGGAGTTGTGGTTACAATTTCATGTATTTCTGTATAATTCTTTATAATTCTTGATAACAATAGTACTATAAAAATAGCTCTGGTTGTAATACAGGACAAACCGACTTGTAAGATCTGGACTTTTTGAAGATGCATGAGTATGGAATATCTTGAGCCCTTTCACGTTGCACATTGATTTCACTTCAGCTGCCATGGAATCATGGGATATGCAGTTCAGGGTGCGGGGTATTAAAATTCTCTGCCACAGACTTCAAATACCTCACAAAATGACAAAACCCAAGATTTCATAGGATACAGTCATGATGATTTAAGTGAATCAACCTCTCTGATTGCCCTGATAAGCAATTTCAGACAAGCCTTTGCTTCATAATAACTTACTCTGGAACACATACAGCCACATCAGAATTATCTACCTTTATGCACACATGACTACTTAGATACTGAAGACCATTTCTGAAACTGGTACAGAAATAGCCTAACACATTGCTGAATTCTAGCCTTGAAGTCACCAACACATGAACTACAATCTTTAGATCATCTAGCTCTAGGAAGAGACATAGTATAACAGCTGAAGCTGATGCTAAGCATTCCTGGCCATCATATCTTTCTGTACTGTCATTTGGAGCCCCCAAAGAAGCCCCAAGCTGCAAATTCTTGGGGAAATGGCATATAATTCAAGATGGGTTGACATACGGCCAAACACAAGTTAAGAACTTGTTTTTCCTTATCTATCCATTCTAGAATTGGTTAAATACTACATAACTTACTGACTCTTCAGGGCAAATTCTCCACTAAGGGCCATCTAAACTGTAAATCTGCCCTCATAGTACCCTGGATTCAGTACATATCAGTCTAGATAGCTTGGGGTGACATCTGTCCTATTGGGCTGCCTCCTCTTCTTGCTGTTCGCTTGGATACTCTGTTCTGCTGGAATCTGCAGTGACCAGGAACATAGGTTGCTAGGAACATTAGTGACGCAGGAGTGACTGATCAATGCATGGAAAAGATGGTGGTGGTGTGTCTGGCCAGTGGATCAGTTCAAATTGATCCAGTCCAGCTGTCCAGACTATCCCTAAGCCCCACAATACTCTGGAGTTTTTCTGGACTTTGCCAAAAGTGGGGTAAAGTGGGAAAGACCCAGCAATGCTGCTGTGCACTGTGGGGACAGCCAGAGCTCCATCTGAAGGGGAAAAGGTTTTGGGCCAACACAGACAAGCCCTGGGGGAAGACTGTGTGGTTTAAGTAGCAACAAGTGACCGAAGGAATTTGATCATATCACCTAATCCAAATATTTCTGTCCCCAGTTAACCTTCCATATTAATATTGCTTGATAAAACGGCTGTATGAATTATCTCCTCCTACCCTACTTATCTTTCTGCCTTTAATCACGTGAATTTGAGCTGTATTGATAAGCAAATTGCATTTCGTCTTTCTACCTTTAATCATGTGAATTTCAATTTTCTTGGCAAACAAGTCAGCCACAGCCCAGTTTTATAGTTGTGCATTTTTTCTGGCCCATTTCATTGATTTAATTTTACTAATCTTTTATTCATAGAGCTAGTAAGATGCTTCATAATCAGATTTGCAATATAGATCCTTAAGCAACTTCATAGGTGAAATAATAGCAATTTCTTAAGTTCTGTAATCTCTCTAGGCTTTTGTGTGTGTGTATGTGTGTGTGTGATAAATTTGGAAAGAGATTATTTCCACTACTACTATTTAGAAACCCTGGCAAAACCTTGACATTAGTCAAGCAGGTAAATGATTTACTAAAAGAGATGTCCTGCCTTAATGAAGTGTAAGCTGTGACTCTGTACTGCACACATTGCTGTCAGCCCAGTGGAGAGAGAACATCACCAGCTTTTAAAAGAAATTGCTCAAACACTTCTTCTGTCAATGCGGCAGTGATACATAGTTCATTGTTCAAATCTTCTGGGACCAGGTAAGACCTTAAGTGGGGGGATTTAAATTAAGAGTGTGATTTTGCATGGTTATCAGCTTAATGCAAAAATTATGATTATGTTTAAAAAGTAATAATCTCTTTTGAGTTTGGCTTTCCAAAGTGAAGATAAATACTAGAATTTTGAAACCCTCCATTTCATTTTAACTTTAATTAATTCAGTAACTCAAATAAAAACATAGGCTTTGCTAAATTCCACCTGGAATAGATAGCACTAGACAGAGAGATGACAGATAGAATAATATTGATTATACTGAACTGCATTCAATAGTAGATTAGCACTAGACACTATCAGTAGAGAATGATGTGGTCCGCTAGCTAATGTTGGACTGCTGCTTCCAGGAACTCCAGCCAGCATTATCCATGGTGATGAATGTTGGAAGCCGAAGTCCAGCAACATCTGGATGGTGACATCATTCCCATCTGATTGTTAGTTGTCACCTGAAAAGCTGCTCCTGAGACTGCTGGGACATTCATTCATTCAATCATTTTATATCTAGCCTTTGCCAGATGCGGTGGCACAATGGGTTAAACCCTTGTGCCAGCAAAACTGCTGACCGACAGGTAGGCAGTTTGAATCCAGTGAGCTCCCTCTATCAGCTCCACCTCCCCATGTGAGAAACCTCCCAGAAGGATGGTAAAACCTCAAACATCCAGGCATCCCCTGGGCAACATTCTTGCAGATGGCCAATTCTCTCACATCGGAAGCGACTTGCAGTTTCTCAAGTCGCTTCAGACATGAAAAAAGTGGTCCCAATTTAGCAAGAAAATTTCTGCTTGAACACCTGGTGTCCCACAATTTCAGCTGTTTTTATGACCACTCAGTTTCTCTCTCTTTCTTCCACTTTCCCCCTTCCTCTGTAGATTAATTCAATTGCTGCAAACTGAGTTCAAGTTGCAAACATAGTTTGCACTCAATTGACTCAACAGGAGAGAAAAAGAGGCTCATATTAAAGCAAACCGCTGCCTCCTCTCCTAGCTTATGCGTTCTTCCTCATCAATAACTTTTTCCGTCTTGATCACACACATTCCAGTTTTCATCTGTGAAATGTGGGAGAGTATGCTTTCTTCTGGTATAGGATCCAAAGCAGTTGACACCATGGATTAAAACATAGTGCTATTAACCAAATAATACAAACATTTGTTTCTTTGTGTTGTTTCTTTATTTAATTTATACTCTACCTGCATTTTGGGCATTAAATTTTGCCAATTTTTGTAAGCCGCCCTGACTCCCCTCGGGTGAGAAGGGCGAGGTATAAATGTTGTAAATAAATAAATAAATAAATAAATAAATAAATACCTTTCCCCCAAGATGGGAGTTACGCTTTTAAAACAGTCTTATTAGAATATGAAGACTGCATGTTTTAAAAAATATTTTCCTGGACAGATGCCTCAAAGCTAAATCATACTTCCATCTTTGGAGATCAGATGAGTGGTACAAGTGAACTCACACTTTAGAATAGCTTACTCTAAGTCAGTGGTTGTCAACCTGTAGGTCACCAGGTGTTTTGGCCTACAACTCCCAGAAATCCTAGAAAGTTTACCAGCTTTTAGGATTTCTGGGAGTTGAAGGCCAAAACATCTGGGGACTCACAGGTGAGAACCACTGCTAAGTCGATGCTATAGGCATCTAAGTCAATGCTATAGACCAAGTTAAAATTGCTTTTCTCTGTGACATATATTGTAGAATTTTAATTATCTACATTGAATATTGATGGATTGGGTGTTGGCTGTGGTTGATGATTTTTTAATTATAGGGATATTTTCTGATATTTTATTTTGGCTTTTGTGGATTGTTTCAGTTTGTAATTTAAAAAGAGAGAACATTGTCCAAACATAGAGATCATTGTTTTAAATAAGTATTATTTAAATAAATAATATATTATTTGATCAAAGCTCAAATCCATGACTTAGGCTGACTATATGGTTTGGTATTATTTTAAATGCTTTGTTTTAGTTAAATGTATATTCATGAGCGAATGGACTCCTTTAAGTGCATGCATAGTGGGGACTGACAGATATATGCAGCTACCTAGTAATCAGAACATTGTTGCATTACCTTATTGGGCTTCAGCCTGTATGTTTATGACATTTCAAGAAGTGCAGTATACATGCCTAAATGGAATGTCAGTCCCATGTGATGCTCATTCCTTTTTTTCTTTTTATAACCCATTCAAGATGCTGGACTTAGTTCAAGATAAACAGAGGGCAGCTCTGTTGCTTTTTTTAAACTAACAGTCACTTTAAACTACAAATGGGGTCTCAGGTCAAGAGATAAGGAAGCAGCTTCTTTTGACCTGATCTGTGTGCTGACTGTGGGCTTCTAATATCCACAGACTCTTTGCACTGTTGAAACATGTCTGTCTAGGGCTCCAGGCTCCACTAAGATCCCAGACTTACCAAGTACAAACTTTGTTTCTTTTCAATGTATATATGTGTGTATATATATCAAAGAAGAAGACTGGAAAATTTTGTTTTAAAGTCCCAACAGTGTTCCAACCAAAACAGAAAGTATTACAAAATCTTCCTTGATGAAGAGAATCATTCTGCTTCTCCAGACCAAAGAGGATAAAAGCAAAATGAAGTTGTTCAAAATATAATTGAATTTCTATATACACATAGACCACATTTCCCTAAACATGGTTTTAGGGAACTGTAATTCTGAAATCAATCCAGTCAAGCCAGTTCTATAAATTTTAATCAGATTATAATGGAATATTTGAAGTGTGGATTGATGATTACCACAGTATATACCAGGATCAATGAGCCATCTAGATCTGTGGGCGTCAGATCTTGGAGGCATCCCTTGAATCCCTGCCCTCCTCCATTCCGTTTTGGTCTGGTGCTGTTTTGCTTTCTATAGTAACTATCTTGTTAGATTACACCAACCACAGATCACCATAAGTCAACCACAGATCACCATAGCCCATATTATTAAATGTTGGTAACGTGAAAATAGACATGCTGAAGCATGTGTGCTTTCAAGTCACTACCATTTAATAATGGGATGTGTGGGGGGCTGAAACTGAACCCGTGGATGCAGCCAACCTGCTCTAGTTTAGAAAGAGTGGGGAAGATTTGAACTACCAGGTATTGTTGGGCTGGAACTCCCTGAAGCTCTAGCCAGCAATGGTGAAGAATAATGGGACCTGCACTTCTGTCAGAATTGGAGGTCTACCAGTCTACTATCCTTTCTATGACTGGATGGCTCTGACACTTCTCTAAATGTTGTTAGACTTCATTATCTGTAACCATTAGCCAGCAAACCATCACATTACATTTTATAAACATTTTTATTTTTACAGATTTCTTAATTCAAAGTCAAGAAATGAGTCCTCTGGAAAAGAATTATGTCCTCTTGTCTCCAAAAAAGCACACAGTAAGTGTACAAATCTGTAACATTTTAAGATATATAATGAAAACAAAAAAGCGGCTTGATATGTGCAAGAGTGAGAGATGTCATGAAAGCTTTTTAAATCTTCCTTCTCTGGGATAGCTAAATTTTCCTGGATTCAGAATTTTGATGACCTAATTAGAAACATACTTTGTCCCTGTTTTGGTAAGAGATGAGACTTAGAAAAGAAGAACTGGGATTACTTTTCAAAACAGAGACTCGAAATATGATATGCTGAATTTAGAGAAGCAGAATGACTTCACTCATCAGGCTTTCTGTCTTGTTAGTATATGAGATAGCCACACAACTAAAGCTGATAGAGGCTGTTTTTTAAGGGGGAGGGGTCTAAGATAAAGCTTCCTCCAGAAGAAATTTACAGCTGTGCATGGCTAGTTTTGAGAGGTCATGACATTTGTAAAAATGGCAAATAAACAAGGCTGTGGGAGCTCTTCTGATCTTCAACAGTCATCAGCAAAATTATTTGCTCTGGGATTGGGTGAATTGTAAGGTCCTATGTATACTAAAGGTACCAGATCCCATCTGATCTTTGAAGCAAAACAGGGTGAGCCCTTTTTAGTACATAGGTGGGTGAGCACCAATAAATACCAGATGCCATTGGCTACATTTGAGAGGAAGCAATTGGCAAAACCACATCTGGGTATTTCTTTCCTAATAAAATCCTACAGAATTCAGGAATACACCATAAGTTGATGGGCACATACACATAGTCAGAAAAAAAGAAACGTCTCCAGACTTTGCTCTTGACTTAATTCATAACTATCAATATACATAGGACGTTTTATAAATTAACTGAAATATGATTTTAACAGATCATTTTTTTCTCTTTTAGGGAACTCTTAGACAGCGGAAGAGATGTTACCATGCAGATGCAACCTGCCCTATCTGCCTCCAGACTTCTACCTTCCCAGTAGAAACCAATTGTGGGCATTTATTTTGTGGTAGGTTAACAAGATTATTTCTTTATGTATATTTTGTTTGCTGTAACTTGAACAGTAAAATAAAACAGTAAAAAAAGAAAATGTCAAATCTGACCTAGCCTTTCATCCTATAAACACTTATCTGAAAATACAACTTTGATATAAACTGGCATAGTACTGGGATGCAAGTTATTTGAATTTAGAGCTAATCAAATCTAACTGTTTAAATGTGGTCTATATCTATCTTATTCTATATCATACAGTAGAGTCTCACTTATCCAACACTCGCTTATCCAACGTTCTGGACTATCCAATGCATTTTTGTAGTCAATGTTTTCAATACATCGTGATATTTTTGGTGCTAAATTCGTAAATACAATAATTACTACGTAGCATTACTGTGCATTGAACTACTTTTTCTGTCAAATTTGTTGTATAACATGATGTTTTGGTGCTTAATTTGTAAAATCATAACCTAATTTGATGTTTAATAGGCTTTTCCTTAATCTCTCCTTATTATCCAAGATATTCGCTTATCCAACATTCCGCCGGCCCGTTTACATTGGATAAGCGAGACTCTACTGTACGTACATATCGTATCACACTTTTTAGATATAAAGAAAGAAAGGCAGTAGGAAATTTCTCATGAAATAAAGTGTAATCACTGGCTGGACCGGATTAACTAGAATCACATAAATGCGATCCCATTATGATCTAGAAATAATAAGAATAAGGATATTATTTATGTCCCATTTTTGACCTCATCATACATGCCTCCAAAATTGCCACAGATCATGGTGAATTCGTTGGTGCTTGGTGTGGGGTGTAGGGAACCCATCACCCTACCCCCACATTGCCTGGCTTCTCCCCCTACCTCATCCCATGGGGGGGGGAGGGGTCTGTCACCTGGCTCCCCCCCCCATTGATTCCAATGCAACACATGAAGTTCCCCATGTTGTCATGGCAGTTCTTCTGCAGTTTTGCAATGGAGCTCCACCAGAAGTAATTCTACATCATAGGATGGGAAGCCAGGCAATGTGGTTCCCTACATCCCACACCCAGGCACCAACGAATTCACCATGATCCATGGCAATTTTGGAGGCATGTATGAGGAGATCGAAAATGGGATAGAAATAATATCCTTATTCTTATTATTTCTAGATCATAATGGGATCACATTTATGTGATTCTAGTTAATCCTGTCCAGCCAGGAAGATCCACCGCAAAACTGCAGAGAAACAGGTGTATGTTGCTGAAAACAGCCCCATCTGATGAGGTCGTTTATCTCTCTCAAAAAGAGAACTTATATATTAACTTTTAAGAAGTGTTTCCCAAATGTCTGCTGACTTTGATAGATTTTTTTATTCAGCTTTGAATATCTGAATTATTTTCAGGCCTGAAAAATTATCTTTTTGCAAAAAGAATGTCAATTCCCAGTGCTCATGTATGTTTGCTTATGGGCTTACAAGCTACCTGTTAAGATTTCAATAGGGTTTTAGTAGGCAAAAAACCTCCTCAGTCTGTCGATTCCTTGTTCTGAAATACAGCCTACATTATACAGGACTAAAATCGAGATATTCTCTTCAACAGATAAAACACAGTTGGATCCAGGATCTGTTTCCAGTGGACAGAAGGTCCACAGAAATGCCACAGCTTTTTCTGCATTTTTTTTTGAAAATTCTAATACCTTGCCCCATTTCATAGTTTAAGAAAGGGGCAGAGCAGTTCACTAACCTAGTTGGTGGATTCATCAACATGCACTTTTATACTCACAAAAAAGCAAAGTCCGTTCAGAGACTTTGATGTACAGGCAAAAACATGTTCAAAGCTTCTGCTTCGGCTTATATATTCATTGAAGGGACTATATAACGGTATTTTCCCCTCAAGATGTACTCTTCTTTATAATAGCCTAACAAAGAAAGGCTACTACAAGAGACAATAGACAGAAATCCAACTCCACTCTCATAAAGATGGTAACAATCATTTATTATATTTATATAAGATGCAACAATGGCTTTCTTTCACCTATAACTATAGTCTCACTGACACATTTCAAAGTTCCACAGTATCCAGGAAGCTCTGTGGACAATAATCAGGGAACAGATACATCTGAGGCCCAGAGTATCAGTGCTGTTCTTAACAGTTTGAATGAAGTCTATGATCTGGGCAAAGGGCCAACAGCAAAGAGAGAGAAAAGAACAGCTTGCTGTGAAAACTGGGCACTAATCTAATAGTAAGATTTTGGACTGCAACACTTGAGAGCTCAGCATATTAAAAACTCAAATTGAAAAGTTGGAAAATACCCTAAAGGCATTGGATCCTGTCCGACATTGGAATATAAGCAACAGCATCTTTGGTTAGAAGTTAGATGGAATCTGCCAACAAAGACCACATGCTGTAGGGTGCAGTTCAGAGGAAGAAACTGGCAAAATCAACTTTGAGTATTCCTTGCCTAGGAATCCCTTTAAATCCATGGGATCTTTATAAGTCAATAGACAACTTGAAGACAATTACACTCATACATAGAAAAATAATGCTAAACTATGCAACAAGTAAATGAAAAGTGCTCCTTAAAATATCCTGGAATTTCACACTGCCCAGAAGGCAATGCCTTTTTAACCCACATCCAAGCAGACAGGATATTTTAGTTCCTCAGAGTTGTGTTTTGTTGCAGAATTTATGGCCACTGCAGACATCCAGTGGTGAGGAAAATGCCATGGCAGCAATCTAGACACAACTCTCCTTTTCCATCCCCACCTTCCTGCCACAAAAGGACATTAACAAGGTGTTCAGCAAATTGGTATCTTTAGCTTCCTTGAGATGAATGACAAACAAGGAGGGCTGACAAAAATTCAAGACAAAAATTCCATCTCATGTATGAACCTGTGCCCATCATGGAGACAATGGGCTTGTGATACTTTTAAGAGTAGCAAAATTTCATATGGGGTAGCGATTCTATTCCTTATGGACAATAAAGCCGGCCTCTTTCTTTATGGGAAACTAAATTGGCTATATGCAAGCTTTGATTTTATGTGATTCCTCACATTTATATGGCTTCCCAACAACAAATGTTTGGTTGGAGGCTGAAAATATACAAAATGCCTCAACGAAAGCAAGAACAAAAATACAGAATAAAATCTTCCTCCAAATCAAGTCAGCATACAGGACTTAGATCAGGATGCAATGGTTTAAAACAGGATACTGCGATTTCTCCTGATGGAATCTGGAAGAGGTGATTCCCCCCTATCTCTCTTGCAGCCCCGTTGTGTGTCCTAAAACCTGCTTAGGAAGGTTGCAAGAAACCTAGAGCATGTCCTCAGAGCCATAGGGGCTGCAGGATGAAGGTGGGGGAAGCCCTTATTTCTTTGGCAGAGGCAGCAAAATTACACTGTTGGATTTTGGCCTCTGCAGCACAATTCAAAACCATTATAAAAGAGCAAGACACCAAGCTAGGCTGTGCACCAAGCAAAGCTAGGCTAGTTAGCAGCCACCTGCAACAAATCACTCTGACCAAGAGGTCATGAGTTCAAGGCCAGCCCGTGCCTGCGTCTTGTCTCTGTCTCTGTTCTATGTTATGGCATTGAATGTTTGCCTTTATGTGTGCAATGTGATCTGCCCTGAGTCCCCTTTGGGGTGAGAAGGGCAGAATATAAATGCTGTAAATAAATAAAAATAAATAAACTGACTGCAAAACATGATAGCATATGATCATGACTATATTGTTTGTGGTACCAGATCAGAAAATAACCCTTTTACCTGCTCAAGAAACCTTGGGCCATGAAAGGTTAGCATGTTTGTAGCTATAGCATAGTTATGCTGATTGTAACTTTCCTACTGCAGTTAATTGTGATGTAGTGGTTTGAATTGGGACTCTGGAAGATCAGGACCTGAATCCGTGCTCAACTATGGGAATCTACTAGGTGACTTTGGACAAATCATTCTCAATGTCCTATGAAGAAGTCTTGCCAAGAAAACCCCATGATAGATTTGTGTAAGGGCCATTAATTGGAAATGATTGGAATTTGCAATACAGAACCCCCCCCCCCCCCCCGGGCAAAAGAACCCATTGTAATGTTACTGTACTAAGTAACTGCAATGTCTAATATAAAATAGTTCATTAAAAATAAATAATAGCTTTGCAAAGTCTAGAAAATTTGTTAGAGAACATAACACCCTGTAGGAAGCATCAAAAGTCTTTTAATCTTTTCACAATATTCACTTCCCCAACAAATGAACCATCTGTATTATCTGAATAAGACAAATTATTGAAAAATGACTAAATTGTACTTTCTCCAAATATTTTATTTTAAAGTTCTGTATTTAATTGTATTTGGACTCAGGAGGAGCAAAGGTCATACTTAAAATCATGTTATCTGACTCTTGGGTTTAAATGGTGATTGGTTGTGACATATAGGAAAAATGCATGATTACTAAACTGTATCATTGTCAGGAACTCCTATTTTTCTTCTTAGATGTTTCAAATTTCATTCGTATCTAAAACCATATGTTCAGGAAATGGAGTAGAAACCCAATCCTGTTCCAGTATTATTTTCTCTAATTGCTAATAGGCAACAGAATGTTTCTTGTGGATCTTACATTTTGGCTAAACATTAAACACAATTCAGATAAATCCTGTAGTTTCGTTTTCATACCTTTTCTTAGCAACATTACCAGATTTGTGTAAGATGTTTTTCTCTGTAAAATAGATTGGGTGTCAAATCTGATCGTACTCTAAAGGAACAAAAGATTAGTCAGGATCTTACCCAGTCATGTCAGGATCTCACCCAGACATGTAATTTTTCATTCCTTTTAAAAGGATCTCTCTTTTTCTAGGTTCCTGTCTGATTGAATACTGGAAACATGGTTCTTGGCTAGGAGCGATCAGCTGCCCACTCTGCAGACAGAAAGTAAGAGAATTTATCTACTCTTTAAAGTGGCCGAGTCTTCCTTATTTGGAAATCTAAAATATTTCAAAAGCTGATACCTTTTACCATCTACTTCCACCTTTGGGGAAATGTGGCTAGTCACACATCTAGCATTCACTAATTTTTTTTCTTTAAGAAACCCTAATGAGGGAAAGAGAAGAGAAGGAAGGGGAAATACCCCTTTGACACAAGGTCCTTGTAAAAAGAAGGCATCAACGAAATTTCTGTACTCATCTTCCACCCAGTGTGTAGCAAGGTGGATACCCTGGAAATTGGTTATGAAAGCAAGTGCAAAACTACCCTACTGGCCACCGACTATGTAGCCCAGAGAGCATGGAGAGGACTGGGGGGGGGGTGGAGGGGTTCCCTGCCTTCCTGGTTACTTTGCTAAAAGGGCAGAACATGTGTTGACAGCCAGGGAAGTGTCTGGGATGTCTGCTTTTTAAAGGGACCATGTATAAACAGAGTCTTCTCTCCCTTCTCCCTTTTCTCTTTCCCCTATCAGAGCTCCTAGAAACAAGATTCGGTGGGTATTAGACATAGGATTAGCCAATCTGCCCCATCCGTCATGTATATGTAAATACAGGTGTTCCAAAATTGGAAGGAATTTGAAATGTGAAAAACTTTTGGTCCTAAGCACTTCAGATAAGGGAGACTCAAACTGTTATTCAAGTGCAATATTTCAAAATGTATGCAGCTTTTTCAAACTTATTCAGGGTGTTACAACCATCTGCATTTCTCATCTGATGCCTGTCAAATCAGAGAATTCCTACCAAATATTAAACAGTGTGCCTGCAGCAGTCTTTTTATTATGGTTGGTTGGATACAAATTAATATGGTTGGTTGGCTCCTTCTGCTCACATAGGATAGAACTCCTTATACTCATCTGACCTTGGTTGCTGGCTGCATTACAGAATGCTCAAAGATCTCAGTATGAGGAAGGACGCCTGCTAGGGAGGAAATAATAACCATAAGGGCAAAGCATATGAACTAGGACTAAAGAGATAACAACATAAGGCCCAATAAAGCTATAAAACAGCATTGATTCATTAACAGTGGAACTGAATCTTACATTTGTGCTAATTCTGTTTTATAATGCTTCTCTTTACGTTTTACAGGTTATTCTTTTGTACAATATCTCTGGTGAAAATCAGCCTGACAAGCAAACCAAACAAACAGTATATGATATAAGAGATTACAACAAACGCTTCTCAGGACAACCTCGGCCTGTAAGTGGCAATATTTCTCAATTCTAGAAAATTGGGTCCATACTTGAATGTGCTCATAACCATTATCACTCCATACGAAATGAGTCAATTACTGAAAGGGGCACCAAATATTCCCACTGGCAAATGTTCCATAATGCAAAGCATGCATTTTTAATGGGGCAATAAATCCTCAGCAGGAGTACACCAAATGGGTAACAAGGGAATAGTGAACAAATAATTGGAGAGATTAGACAGAGCAGAAAAAAATCCATCTGGTTGTTTATTGTTTTCTACTTAACAATGTGTGACTTCAAGCAATTAAAAGCTTGATTTGTAATACCTGATATTTTTTCCCTATCAAACTAATGCAAAATAGTCACATGACTCATCCATATTTTGTCTCTAGTTTACAGATTATCTTTATGACATGCCACTACTTCTCAATTTTGCTGTAAGAGGAATCTTCACGCTGGGTGGTCTTGTGTGGATCTTCTTCCTCAGAGTTGTCCTCTGCTCTTTTGGAACCATCCTGTGCTTAACTTCTCCATTTGACGTGATGCCAGAACCTCTTTGTGGAATTCTGGGTGCAGTTGATGATCTAGTTGTTGTATTTCTTCTTTTAATTTGTATGATAAACATTTCCTCACAAATGGAATCAGAAGGAGCGAACATGGCAAGTTCTACCACACAAAATGTTCTGTTGGAAGCATAATGGACTAAATGGTTCTTCTTAACAGAAAGACTCACCAGACCACAATGATCTCTCCTGATGTCTGGAAGAAATGGTCTTAGCTTTGAAGAATGCTAAATGGTTGATACAGTGTCTGGAGTTTAAAGAAGAACATCAGATGACATGTTAGGTGGAATATATGAACTTAATTTCACTGATGTACTAATACCCAATGCATCTGCAAGTTTTAGAGATGGCACTGCTGCCATTCTAGTAAGACTGTGTCATGTTTGTGGTATTCAGAGGGACATTTAGGAGGCAAAATACGTAAAACTTCCCCAGCTGGTTCAGAAGTCAAGAGCACAACAGTGGATAGAAAAAGAAATCAGGCATACATTTATGCTATTATAGCTTTTATTACTGTAGTACCATCAAAATGACTTTCATGTGTTTGACATGTAAAAGAAAAATGTGTTTGGGCATCCAGCAGCTTATTTTACTAACATTATTCATATTATTATGGTTAAATATATAGAGAGACTGTGATTTGGTTATGTTCAATACTTTCAGTAAGTATAGGTTAGCATCCAGCATTACACAAATAGACTTTCACTGTGCAATGTTGTTTTACTTCACCTTCTTTTCCATATTGCCTTCATTATTCTCAGGGAGATCCCACTAATCCCCATCTGCAGTTTTGGGGGAGGGCATGGAAGGAAAGTAATATCTGTTCCTTTGTCATTCCATTGCCAAATGGCATCCCTTATAAGTAACATATGAAAACCAAAACCTAGAAATAGAAAAGGGAACATTATATGGATCAGATAAAGAACATGAGAACAATATTATCTCATTCTTTTGCACATGAAGATACTGAAGTCTTTAAAAATCTGTTCTATATGCGATGTTACAGTTTTGTGTGTGTGTGTGTGTGTGGGGGGGGGGCCGTCTTAGTTTCCAAGGGCACTTTATATATTATATGCAATTTATATACATCCTTGAAAATCACTTTATCAACAGAACCACATATGATAGAAGCAACTAATATCTTAATTAAAACCAGACTGCAATATACATACAAAGAAAATTACAATTATTAGTAAAGGAAGAAAACTCTCAATACACTGTAAATGTAAACTCGTATCTCTTTGTATTATAAAATGACTGTTATAGAATTTGGTTTTTATATAGTGTCTGTGCCTAAAATGATGTACTTTACATATAAATATTTATTATTCACAGTATTCTGAATGTTTCAATGTTTTGGGGCAATGTTTCTGAGTAAGAGGCCAGTTTAGAGCTACAAAATTCAGGTAAAAATGAAAAGGAGCAGGAACAAGAGCAACAAGGCCAATTTTCAGGAGATCTGCCAGACGCTACTAGTTGGGTCTAGAGTTGATGAAACTGTGCCTGCATCTTCCTCTTCCCCTCCAAAGGTTAGACAGTGGCAGTTAGGATTGGCAGAAGGTCATTCATTTGTTTCTGGGCCTGGATCTAATGGAGCTGTGCCTCCCTCTTCTTCTTCTGAGGCTGAAGCAATTGGGATGTATGAAGGGTCTTCCATCAGTTTCCACCTAGACATGGTAGAATTGAGTCTGCTCTTTACTCTCTTTCTTCTAGCCTGAACAGTGGCAATTAGATTGGAAGGAAGGCCTTTCATGTGCTTCTGATAGCTATATTCACAGAGCAGGTCAAACAACAAAAACAGCCACAAGACAGGACATATTTAGGGATACAATGTGGGCAATGGAAGTTCATACCATTTATACTGACATGAACTCTTAAGGTGCTACTATGTACAGCTTTCTTCTTGTTCTTGTTTGTGCAGCTGTAGCTGTGTGGCAAAGGCTGCTATATGTGATTCAGCCATATCTTATTCTAACTTCAGTTATGTTACTGGACAAGATCTCTGGTAAAGGCATGATGAATCTAATCAAGAGGGTTTTAAATTAAATCCTTGGGAGGCTGGAGATGATAGCTTAAGCCTATGTCCAAAACAAGTTCTAAACTCAAGGATGTGAATTTTAGAGGATAAGCTGAGGGATGAAATGAAAACTAAAGTAAAACTCATAGTAGAATAAAATATAAGAACAAACAACATTTTAGAGGTCTATACATAGGGTTTGGGGAAAAAACAAGATGAGTTTGAAGTCCTTGTGTTGGAAGGCAAATATAATTTTACAGATATAACAGACACATTTTATTGGTATAACAGAGACATGGCATTCATCTATATTGATAATTTAATCCAGTTTCAAACCTGTATTGGAGAAAGTGGTTTCGCTGTGCAGATGACTACAAAGGAAATCCTGGAACCAGTTTGAAGCTTGGATGGGGATTACACAAACTACAGAGCACTGATGTATATTATGGGGGTTTTTTGTGTGCTTTTGTGTCACCACAGTCTGAATTAATGCAGTCGAACTGTATTAAATGGCCATTCAATGGGGACAAGGTGGGATGGCTTCCATGATTGGAATACAGTAATTGAGGGATATAATTTATTCAAAAAGAAGAGAGGGGCAAGAAAAAGAAAGGAAGTAGTATTACATGTCAAACACAATTCACTTGTACAGAATCTACACTAGTAATCAAATTGGACCAGTGGAGAGCATGTGGGTTAAAAATAAATTGAGAAGGAAATAAAAACAACATTGTGGTAGGACTTTACTACAGGCCACCAAGCCAAAGTGGCAGATGGTGCATTTCTGAAACAAATCTCAGAAATCTCCAAAAAGCAGGAACTGCTAGTTATGGGGGACTTCAATTAACCTTATATTTTCTGAGAGACTAGCTTCACTAAACAAAGGCTCTCCAATAAATTTTGATGTGCTTTGCAGATAATGTCCTCTTTCAAAAGGTGGAGGAAGGAACAAAGGAATCCACAACTCTGAACTTAATTTTAACTTACAAGGGAGAGGTGGTCACTCAAATCAAAGCAGTCAACATTTTAAGGTGGGGCACCACGTAATGCTAGAATTCATGATTGTGGGATAGAAGAGTATAGTCAAACATTCATTTCAGGAAAGCGGATTTTATCAAGCTGAAGGAATACTATACAGAATCTCATGGCTAGAGATGGTAAAAGCAAATGACACCCAGCATGGGCAGGATTTCCTGAAAAAGGAACTGCTGAAAGCAAAATCACAAACAATTCCACGGAAGAGGAAAAATGGTAGACATCTGGAAAAGCCAATGTGATTGCACAATAACCTAAAGAAGGAAGTCGGGTGGAAAGAATGTATAAAGAATGAAAGGAAGGAGAAATTGCCAAGGGAGAATACAGATGCAGGAATAGTGTATGGAAAGCTAAAGCTCAAAATGAGTTGAAACTGGGTAAGCCGGTAAGGAGCAACAAAAAGATTTTTCAAATATATTTGAAGTAAGAAATTGATGAAGAAAATGGTGGAACCACTGCTCAGCAAGGATGGTAAAATTCTAACGGATCACAATGAAAAAGCCAAACTGCTCAATATTTAGTTTTCTTCCATTCTCACCCCTCCCCGCTTAAAAAAAGGAGGTATGTATACTTCCATGCAAGGAATCCAGATTGTCTGTCAGAATAGATAAGGACTTAATGAGAAATAATTAAGTTAACTGAAATCAGATCTGTAGGGCTGGATGAAGTGCATCCCAGAACACTGAAGAAATTTGCTGACATACTCGCAGAACTACTTACCATCATTCTTGACAAATCGTGGAGAATGAGTGAAGTGTCAATGGAGCCAAGGGCTCTTGGCAGTGGAGCCAATAACCTAACGAACTGGTGGGGTTTCTTTCTCTGGGGGGCAAATAGGGCCCCTTTCAAATTTATGATTAAGTGATGAACTTTGGAAAGTGGTCTAAATTGTGGACATTAAAGAAATATTATTTGCCAATACAGACAATTGTGGTATGTTTAGCAACACAAACAATTAACACCACTCCTCATTTTCTTCTCTCTTGGTTCCTCCTTCCTGTGTTTTTCTGCTCCTCCAATTCTGCTTTTTTATCCTCTTCTTCTTAACCCCATCTTTTCCATTATAAAAGAAATTCAAATGAGAACAGGGAATAGTAATCTTGTTAGATCTGTAATATTTAAACAGATGATATTCCAGGCTGTATTTGCCATCCCTAGCTTTTGCATGCAAAATATGTCCTATATTACTGGAGGAGGAGGGCACAGAAAGCATGCAGTGATTCACTTGTTCAGAAGAATAGTATGCAGATGCTTAGGGATTCTCAAAAAGTAACAAGCTAAGAATTCTTCACTTTTGAGTCACTGAATCAAGATCGTTATAGTTATCTGCCTGTTGCTGCACTAATTATAGGTCATTGTCCTCTAAATGAGTAAATAATTTATAATACTTTAAAAGAGTATTTGAAGAATGAGGGCACATGGACATGTATACATTGATGGGGCTGGAAAGAAGATGGAGACTTGACCAAAAAATGTAAGAAGTAATATCACGCCTGAAGACACTGGTTCTCAACCTGTGCGTCCCCAGGTGTTTTGGCCCACAACTCTCAGAAAGCCAGTTTACCAGCTGTTAGGATTTCTGGAAGTTGAAGGCTAAAACATCTGGGGACCCACAGGTTGAGAACCACTGCCTTAAGAGAAGCTTTCTTAATCTGAAAGTTCACAATCGTTACTATGCAGCAACTTTAAATGGACACAAACAGCCCATCTGAAGGACTCAATATATAAATTTGGAATCAACATGGACAGCCTCCATGCCATTGTGTGTAAATACAAATTGGTGCTGAGCATCAAACTAGAGATTTTGCTACCTTTGTAACTATAATATAATCAATCCGTTTTCCTTTATGTTTCTATATTTCCCAAGTATTAACATTTCGTAGTATTGAATTAATTTCAAATGTAAATGCTGAGACAGAAGGATAATGTCAGGTCCAGGGGAATGCTGGCTTGCGACAATTCCTTTATGTACTCAATATATGCCTTATTAGATCCACACTGGACTGAATAATTGGCATTTTTAGTTTTTATGGACTGACTAAACTAACAACCATTTTTTAAGAAGGGGGTTTTCAGGAATGATGTAGATTACTGCTGCTATAAATATTATCTATGGCACTTTACAGTAAAATAACATTACAAGAAAAACCTTTAATATCTGAAATAATCATCAATTAACTTAAAAAGTTGAACCCAATCTTAATGTGCAGCTAATATCAAGGAGTCAGTGTTGTATACTAGTTTGACTGTCACAGTACGACTCTGAGAGATCAGAGTTTACATCCCCATTCAGCAATGGAAACCCACTGGGTGACCTTGGGCAAATCATACTCTTTCGGATTCAGAGAAAGGAAAAAACAGATCTCTTCTGAACAAATAGTGCCAGGAAAACCTGGTGATAGGTTCTCTGTAGGGTTACCATGCATTAAAAACGACTTGAAGGCCCACGGCAAAGTTTAAAGATTGATTTTTAATCAAAAAACAGCTGCGTAAGTGCTTTGTGTGCTACCAATTTTGAAAGAAAAATAATAATTGAGAAGTCCCATGGCATTTAAAAACCCTCCAACATCACAAGTGATGGTCCTTTGTACTGGTTACAAACTCTGCATGATGGCTTTGTACTGCCGCTGGTGTTCCACAAGTTTCAGAAACACTTCGTATTTCTTGTCATAAAATCTGTGTGTGAGAAAAAAAGCAGAAACTATTTGAAAGTATCTGTAATACAAGTATTGAGATAAGTCCACAAGCCTCATTTAAGTGACTGAAATGAGCAGAACGTGTAGGCCTTTATACTTCTAACTTACCATTTGTCAATTGTGAAATGTGTGTGCATGTGTGTAATGTGACAATTGCTCAGGGGAAAGGGGTGTGAAACACTGTTTTCACTAGCACTGGCTTTACGCCTAATTACTACATTTTTTTCTTCTCGAGAAGCCTTGGCACTACTCTATTGCCTGGATCCAACTGCACACATCCACTGATGGAAAAAGCCCACATCAATGAATCTAAGAGATAGTGATTCTCCCACTCGGACAGTTCCCAAGAACCCCCAATATTGATTTTGAAAGTCTTGGACCTTCCCCTCCTCCCCCCCAAATCTAAAGGTATGTCATTAAGCAAAGCCACCACACATACTGTGAATGGACTTTTAGCTATTTTCATGTTTCACAGCAGCATCCAATGAATAATTCATGAACTTTCAATTTAAACTGACTTTGTCCAGCATGTAGCAAAGTTGAGGGATACTTCAGAGCTTGCTGGAAATTCTAGAGCAGACATTCTCAAACTTTTTCAGCCGCTGAGCCCTTTTTGAAGCAAAGGTTTCTCGTGGAGCCCCAAGAAATGTTTATATATTATATTATATATTGTATATAATGCATTTATATTAAGAAATGTTTATATATTATTATAATTAAGAAATACTTATATATTGTGTATTATATTTTATATATATTAGTAAAGGAAACAATAGTTCTTTCCACCCAAAGATTTTTTACTTGACTCCAGGTATACATGCATGTTCGAAATATATAAAAGACAAATATTCACTGATAAATAGCATTTACAAGGCTTGCTAAACAAGCTGGTTTTAACTTTGTGGAGTGCAGTTGAAGCGTTTATTGAGGGACTCCACGCTACCCTCCTCTTCCTGTTCCAAGGATGTGCCTGGCATCAGGGCCGCCCTTTGCTCACAAGTGCAGTTTGGGGAGGAGCCCGAGCTCGGAATCTGTGGTAGAGAAAATGGGCACAGAGGCTGGCAGGTGAGTGGCTGAGGAGAGGCTCTGTGGCCACCATGTTGTTCCGCCACTGTCTCTCTTACTGTGACCATGTGGGCTGCATGCTTACCTGCCTTGCTAGCCATTTCCCCTCCCCCTTTAAACAGGTGGCAGCTGCAGAGAGTGTGTGCAAACAAACCTGTTTAAATGGGAGAGGGCTAGGGCTAGCGAGAAAGCGTGCTGGCCAAAGGAAGGAACAAATGAGCATGTGCATCAAGGAGGAGGATGAAGTGCAAACTGTGCTGTTGGTGCAGCTGTTGCTCATTTAAGGGGGGGGGCAAGGACATGCCTTTCGTTCTCTGCTACCCAGACAGGGAAAAGGGGGAAAGAGGAAGGAGGGACTTAGAAGGAGAGGATTCGGAAAGAGGAAGGAGCCACTGCCTTACACACTTGGAGGGGGAGGAGCAGGGGGGAGGAGGCAGATGAAAGTGTGGACCCCTCAATTTGCTCAGTGGAGCCATAAGGACTCTGCAGAGCACACTTTGAGAACTGCTGCTCTATAGTATCCTGGGGTTTGCGGGCAGTGTGGACAGCTTGATCAGATCTAATTCAGACTGATTTGCTGGGTAAAGGCATCATCAGTCTTTTCCTGAACTCATCAGCGTAGGGGAAGGAGATGAATTGTGCCCCTCTTGTCACCACTGCTGCTCCTAATCAGTCATTGAGTTCTATCTGATCATCATTTTCCTTCTGTCCTGGTCATGAGTCCTGCGCCTAAACTACTTATGAATAAATATAACTGAAGCAAATGGAAAACACAGAAGTAAAACATGTGGCAAAACACAGACTCTGGGACTCTAGTTCTACATAATCATTTTTCTTTTAAAATAAGTATGCTTTATCATCATGCCGCTCACTACCTTGCTGTATGCATATTTCTCTCATGCCTGGCTGTCTGGTACTGAGCTGGAGAGCAGCCACTCAGCCTATCACATACACTGAGAAAGGGAAGCTAAGGTATCAGTTTAGGACTAAGCTTCTTAGGAGGCAGGCTACAGAGTTCATTGTTATAAAGAATCTACCACCAGAACTTGTCATCCCTAATATCATCCCACAATAGTGCAATGGCATACTTTGGCATTGCCGTGCTGAAGCTGAAAAAAATGAGTGGTGTGCTATTTTGAAAAGTTATCACTTGGCTATGTAGAGTAAAGAACTTGTATGCTTGCTGCCAGACAGCATTGTTCAAGATCTCTGGAAATGTATAGTTTACTTAAGAGTTCAAATGGATTCCAAGAATGATTTTAGGATTATAGCCTTAATCCAAAGGGCAGATTTGCTTGAGCCAAAGATACAAATAATGCCCCAACATTATTTTGGTATCTGTAATAGAAAATACCCATACTGGTAAATAAAAATACAGTAATTGTCATACCCTGTGAAGACCCTCACTGTTTACCCCTAGTTAAGCCCTTTTTAGTTAGAGGGATTAATATTTTATGTACAGTTTCTGTGGGGTCAGTCTAGACAGCCTCTTTGCATTTGAAGCCTTAGTCACCCTGCCCCTTTAAGAATCCCCTCAGGGACAGAGCCTCAGGCAAGGCACTTCTGGTTCTTGGAAGAATCAGCCTTTTTGTGACTGGAAGGTGAAGAGAGAGGAAGGCCAGAAGGTCTACAAAATAGCACGTCCAATTGGAGCTGTATTCAAGTCCCGTCAGAGTTAAGACAGTTGAACACCATACAAGAAAGAGACAATAAGAAGAAATAAAGATTCAAGAGTCTCAGTTTGGTCTCAAAGACTTCACCTCTCCTCATAAAGACTTTGTAGTGAGACTCAGGAGAGAAAGTCTAAAATTCTTGTCAGTAAATAAATTCTTGTTTGATTCAACTATATAGTTTCTGATCTGTTCCCTGCACAGTCAATTCATCTTCCAAACAGTTAAGATAGTGTGGGGCAGAGCAGTAATAAACTATTAGCAATTCTTTTCATGACAGACAAGCCCCGCTCTCTAAGAGTGGTGCTGCTCAATCACCTTGTTTTCTGTTTGTAAACAATATCTGATAAGTATCTGATATCTGGTGACATTTTCTAAAACTAAGGCATGTGTATGAGTTGGCATATTGATACAGTATCAGTATCAACAATTAATGTTGCAAATAATCTGAAAAAGGAAAATACTGCATTTTCTGATAGTAAGAATTGTTACCTCCTTTTCCTCCTCCACCTCCAAAATATTTTTGAGAGTACAGTATTCCAACAACATAACAAGCTAAAGCAACAAATGTATTGCATTTATGTTGGTAGTGTAAATCGTCACTAGTAGAAAAGATGTTTCATTGTGAAGTGCTCTAATTCATCTTAGACCTTTGGATCCTTTTTATTCAAGTTTATTTGGGTTTCATGTTCTTAAACTCTAAGCAGATTAAGACCTTCACTGAAAATCTGAAAAAGGAATGGGAGAATCCATATATCTGCAGATCTTTCATTTGCCGGCAGATGGTGCTATGGCCCTTCTTGAACAAAAGCCTCTACAGGTTCTGTTTTGTGTTGGAAAGAAATGGATGGGTTCTTGAGATAAGTTAGGAAAATTCAGGAAATATTTCTTTATGCTTGAAGACACCTGTGTTCATTGAAAAGCCTCTCTGGAAAGATGCCTCATCTAAAGAATGTCAGAAGGTGAATGAAAGACCCCAAGGAGTTTTTTCTATTAGACTTCTTAAATTAAGTTATCATAATCTAAGCCCAATTAGGGGGTGTTTAATAGATGCTCCCACCACATACAGAATCCTATTTTACATTGTTCAGGAAGGTCGCCAGAGAGGATTTTTAGGGGAAGGGGGCAAGAGGGAAGAAGACATTTTTCTTCTTCGAGTTTCCTCAAATTATCTTAGGATCGAAGCCAATGGGTGTTTTGATTCACATTTGATTAGAATGTATAAAACAGCATGGGGCAATAATGTAGCTCCATTAATGAACAATGCAAGAAAATTGAGACATGTTTTTGAATACTTATGGGAGAATCCTTGCAGAGAAATATTTTAACAGTCCTGCCAAAACTGTACGTTGCCTAAGATGTCTGTAAATTTATTTTGCTTTCACGTATTGATTACTGTCTTTGCTATATCACATTTCTTATTAGAAAAAAAAAACCCTTCCTTTTTCCAAAAGAATCCTCATTTACCCTTTTTCACTCAATGGTCTGCCTATCTGTTTATTTTCCTTATCTCATATTCCCAGTTGTTCCATCTCTTAAAAAGAATCAGGAAGGCAATCAATCCTCAGTTTTTCTCCTGATATTTCCTGCCTCCATCCTTCTCAAAGGTGTTTTCCTATTTCATGAAGGGAACACGTATCTGGGTATCCAAATTAGAAATTCTTCCTGGCTGGAAGGAAGGTATAAAAAACCCTCTAGTGGGAATGGGAAAGATAAACAAACTCGTCTTGCTTAAGCCTCTATTACCTTACAGCAGAGCTTTCTAAACTGTGTGTCATGACACGTTAGTATGTCGGCTGTAATGTGTAGGCATGTCACATGAATGTAATGAGAAATCTCTTAGTCTGTGTGAAATAAGGAATACATCAAATATTTTAAAAATATATAATTGAAATATTTTAATGACATATGTTGTATCCCCACACATTTTATTACAATTTATGTATGTGTTGGTATCTCTTATAAGGGGTTGGTTTAACCTCCAGCTTGCAATTAAAACTGACTTACTATATTGCAAAATGATCCATGTCTAAAACATTTGTCACTAACATGAAATATTTGTAAAGTTCTACCTTACAATCTCCTCCTCACACCAACAATCTAATCTATCTAAATCTAAATCTAAATCTAATATAATCTAATCTAATCTAAATCCATAATAAAAACGAAACCCCATATGTGTGTATGTGGCACGGATGCCTGCTCACACAGACAGCCTCCGGCCTCCACAAACAGGCTATAGTTCCCAGGCTTAAGAATCTAGCAAGTCACTCTTTTCCACTGACATTAGGGTTACAGCGAGCGCCATGAACATGCAGCCCAGCCCCTGCCAATGTCCTTCCCAAACACTACAGCCCACCACCCAAGGAATGCTTTGGTTTGGGGACCATTTCATCCTAGATTTTGCTTTTTCTTCCACCACAGGCAGGCATCCCAGGGTTCTCCATTGCTGTTGAATTTGCATGGCCCCGCCCCTGCCCTTTCCTTTCCAATCTCTCTGCATAACAAACACAGCAGAACTGAGCTGCAACTAAACTTACTGGAGGAGTTTACTGATTGATTGCACATGGTGGAAGTTGTAGTTCACCCTGCATCAAGTCACAGCACTGTCACTCCTACTGGGGAATATAGAGGAGTTGTAGTTCACCTACACTCAGAATGCTATTAACCCAAATAACGATGGCTCTCGGCCAAACTTTCCATGCAGACCCGATATGCCCAGATTTGACTACTAATGGGTTTGGAGTAGTAGGTACTGGGATTTATAGTTCACCTGCAATGAATGAGCATCACACTTGGCACACAGAGCCCCCATAACCAATACAATATATTGGACAAGTTTGGGAAAAAGGGAGTTATAGTTCACCTGCAGCCAGATAAACACTGGCCCCCACCGACAATGCACTAGGACCACACTTCACACAGAGAAGCCTCTTGACCTACTGAACATACTGCAGGTATTTGTGGGAAGGGGCCTTGATTTTGGGAGTTGTAGTTCACCTCCATCCAAAGACCACTGAACCCAGCCAATGACGAATCTAGACCAAACTTGGCACACAGACTGAATATTGCCTGCTGTGGATACTGATAGATATTTCGGGGCAATTGCCCTGGGAATCTGGAAGTTGCAGTAGTTCACCCCCATCTAGAGAGTACTGCACCACACCTGGTACACACACCCAAATGGCCAACTTATAATACTGGCAGGGTTTGGGGAGGATTCAGCCACAATTCTGGGAATTGTAGTTCACCCACTCCAAACAGAATACATAACATTAAAAGACAAATAATACCATTCTCAAATGACCCGGGCATCGCCGGATTCCCAAGCTGGTCTACAATAAAGAAACACAGCTGGGCTTTGCAACTTATTTTAGACTTTGCAATGGTGTTCCCATCCAACATATTTTTGGTTGCACTGTAATGGAACTCTTTAGTAGGACACTAGAGGAGCTCTCTGACTGAGGATTCGAAATGTTCCTCCCTGAAATGCATATCCCAGTATTCCTTAGGATGGAATCATAATAATTAATGGGGAACCATACTGCTACAATTGTATATAGACAGTCCCCAAGTTACAAACATCCAACTTAGAAATGATTTATAGTTAAGAATGGGGTGAGACAATAGGAAGTGAGAGAAATCTATCCTCAGGAAGGGAAAATCACCCTTGAAAGAGTTATCATGGGGAAAAGGTGTCTCAACTGAAGCTTGGTCACCAATACTTGTTTCCACAACAAGCCAAATTTTTCAAAATCTAATTATCACAAGAACAGAAAGTGGGGTTAAATCTTCTGAACAGAGACATAGACAGCAGAACAAACCCCACAGGGGTGTTGACCCTTCCCTATGCTCTACAAAACTAATCTATGCAATTGCCTGGGGTTACAACTTAAAAATGTACCTGTTCCAACTTACAAACAAATTCAACTTGAGAACAAACCTACAGAACCTATCTTGTTTCTAACTTGGGGATTGCCCATAGAGTAAAAGGGCTCAGAACTAAAGTTCTGGTTGGCTGTGTCTTTACACACATCTGTGGTGCATCCACATTTTCAAGCCACCTTATTTTTCATGTTTTGATAAGCCCAGTGTCTTTTGTACTGGATCTCCAATGGAAGAAGAAAGAAATGTAAAATACCACAGGCAAATTTAGACAGCTTAATACTGTTTCTTCTCCTAGACTGATAATCTGAAAAGTAAAACAAAACAAAACACTGCTCTTACCTTTTATCCTTGTGGTTTGGCAGTACAATTCTTCCAACTCTCCCCATTTTCTCCATAGCATCCTGTTTAAAGATCAACGGAAGCAAAAGTGGCCTGTTAGAGTTTAACATTCTTGGTAAAGAACAAGATGTTTCAGAAATTGAACTGAACACTGCTGCTGAGCTTTGTTTTAGGTTAGAAACTATAGTGTTTGAAATATAGTTTGCAAAAAAAATGAGATATATTCCTTATCAGATGGCAAAGAGAAGATAATAGCGTCATTATAATTCTATTCTGAATGTTATTAGGTTCCTTTTATTGGCGTATTTTAATCTAATGATTTTATCTTATATTGCTGCTATAGTTCCCCCCCCCCCCCCACCACATTTGAAGTTGACTGAATTGCATTGGTGGTTGTTTGATATTATTACTGTTGTATAAACCTTTGTTTTAACTTCTGTTTGATCATCTTCTTGTGTTTTAAACTGTGTATATTGTTAATGTATTTGCGCTGTTACTTTTGTAACATTGTGAGCCGCTCCGAGTCCCCACGGGGAGATGGTGGAGGGGTATAAATAAAGTTTTTTATTATTATTATTATTAGCACAGACTATGCAGTAGGCCAAACACCCAAAAATGAATTCAGGAGATTATAAAAAAAACATACATAGTATAAACCAACTTCAGAAAATTAGCATTCAATCACACATGTATGCATGTACACAATGACAGACAGGACATGGATTAGACTGGAAAACATCTGCAGTTTTAGAAATCTGTTGGTGCTACCAAGTGACGGGCATTAGTGAGTCCAACTGAAAGCAATATGATTTGATCTAGCTTTGACTACTTCAGCTTTTTCCTGTGATGTCCAGAAACATCTACTTCATAAGCTGAGAAATATACGTATAAGTATATCTAAGTTTTTACATGTGGGCTATCCTTGTATAAATATCTATGTGGATGACAGGTAGATGACACAGTACAGCCTATAATGAGGATAGCTGGAATAGTTAACTGAAATAATAGGTGAACCACAATGCTTAAAATATATGATTCAATAAGATCAATATTTCTTGCCAGGAAATACATGTGTGTGCTGGTGAGTCATACACAGCCATGTGAAAATAATCACTTTTGCATTCTTGTTCTGAAAAGTGGAGGGCAGATGGTTGTCTGAGGTGTCAGAACCTCCATGGCCTTCATCTGGCCATGGGCTTAGCACAGAGACATCAGGGATAAGGTTAGCAAGTATGGTATTTTCCCTCTCTCCACATGTAACACATATGTAGAGAAAAGGAAGGCTCTTAATCACAACTAAAGTTAGTTTTAGTGGTCGATTATAAACATTTCCTGCCTTCCTTGTAGACATCTGTATGTATATGGTGGCTTAAATCAGGATCAAATGACATACTATCCATACTGTGAGGCCTCTGTGTATTAAGGCATATCTAAACTGACCACTAAAGTCAGTTCTAAACCAGTATTAAAGAAAGTGGTTTTGATAGGGTGATGATTATATAGGAAATCCTGGAACCAGTTTGAGAGCTGGTTGGTGATTATACAAACCATAGAGTATTGATGCGTATTAAGGGAGTTCTTCCTATGACTCTTCTGGCCATTTGTTGTCTAGTCACTGCAGTTTGAAGCTAATTTCAAACTTCATTAAAGGGTTGGTGTAGATGTGGATCAAGCTATCAATGCTTACGTGCTTGACACTGTTATCATTATTTATCTGAAATATTTCTGGTAGTGAAAATTCATGTTAAAAAGTTACAGATGTGCCTCAGAACTCCAGATTGAGCTCTTTTTGTTTTGTTTTGAATTCTTTAAATTATTTCCAAAGTGTACACGTTATAACATTATATAAAGCCATCAATTAACAATAGTAATTTTACACCTTCTAATAATAGTAAAATATATATCTTATTTGAAAGAAAACTCCCTACACCATAGAATTTTACAATATTTTGTCCTATCAAAGCTCTTAACAAGCAATGTATATTTATTAATACATATGTGTGTGTAAAATTTACACAAAGTATACAAAGGTGAACTCATTGTACAACATTGATCATAATCTTGCTTTTCTTTCTGTCAATGTATTTTTAATCACTCAATGCCATTACGGACCAGTCGTTTTACCTATATATTCTGTGAAAAGCTTCCAATTATTTTGAAAACCTTGTATTGTTTTATTTCTAAGGAGACAAGTCAATTTATCAAATTCTGTAAAGTTTAGGAGCTCGATCAACCATTCACTTACAGACGGAATAATACTGTCTTTCCGGTGTCTGGCATTATTATTATATCATCATCATTATTTATACCCCACCTTTCTCCCCATGGGGACTCAAGGCAGCTAACAACTCACACTAGACAAGTTTAAAAAGAGCAATAAAAAGTTACACAAACCAATTAAATAGCAACAGTGTGGTAAAAACACTAAAATTACCTTTAAAAGTCATACCCCCCAATCCCACCCAACCTCCCCAGAGCCTGCCCTTTCCCCTTCCCCAAATTCCTGTTGGCAGAAAAGGGTCTATGACCCGCTTGGCATAAATGATTCAGGCAGCTGTTATAGCATTTTGAAAGAAAATCATATTTTCTTATTGATGATACCATTTGCCAGTCCCAACAAAAATATCTCTGGTAAAAACAGTATATTCTGTTGCAAAATTATTTGGATTGTTTCTTTAACAGCTGTCCAATATGCATGGGCTTTATTACAGGTCCACTACATGTGGAAAAATGTCCCTTCTTTTGGCTTACATTTCCAACATTTATTATCCATTCTTTTGTTTTTATTCACCTTGGAAAGTTTCACTGGAGTGATGTGCTACCTGTGAAACATTTTATAAAAGTTTTTTTCCAGTTTATTTGCCTTTGTACATTTAAGGCCTTTGTTCCACATTCTTTCCCATATGTTGATATTTATTTCATGACCCAAATCTTTAGCCCAATCTACCAAACAGACTTTTACGTGTTCTTCAATTGTCTCATATTTCAATAAAAACTGATAAATACTCCCAATATGCTTATTTTTTCTGGCCATAATATATTTTCCAATTTGGTCGTTTCTTTTTCAAAGCCATGTTGAAGATTTTGTTTAAATTTGTTTAATTTACTCATAAGTGAACCATCCAACATTTAACCCTTCTTTCTTCAATTCTTCTCTTGTTTTTAGCACAGGTTGATTATTTATGAATGTGAGTATTGTCTTGTATCTCATCCACTCTTCTTTATCTTCTTTCCTTATTTTGAATGATGAACTTGTTTTTTTTCTTTGTTGCCCTTAAGTCGTGAAATTGTTCATAATCTGCTAACTACTAGTTTACTACAACTACTGAGCCCTTTTGAAGCCCCACAAATATCTCCAGAGTCCCTAGAATCTCAATTAGAAAATGCCCAAAAGTTCACCCATAAAATACCAACCCCCATCAAGCTACTATTAAAACAACTATTTCTGGTGTATATACTGATCAACCTGTTTGGATTCTGACATAGTACAAAGCCAGTTTGTATCACAGTTAAAAACAAGAAACAACGAACAAAACATAAAATCCTCAAAATGACAAATAATTATGACAAATTATTGCACATATAAAACATTTTGTTCCAGTGTAACAGAATTCTGAAGTTTATTAGTAAAATGATATTGGTGAACTATGATCCACTAAAAATTAGTAAAAGAGGGGAGCGGAAAGATGATGGAGAATATATAGGAGAAAGGATATGAAAAGGCAAAGGAACCTATTCAAAGTCTATAGTCAAACTTGTCAATTGTCTCTCAACTTCCAAAAGGATAGATTATAGGAAGTAACAAAATCTAAGCACATTCCAGCGATGAATTGTGTGCTTAAATCATTCATGTTCTGTGGTAACAGATGCTCTGAAAAATGTTTGTCTGCAAATGTTGTGAGATTTCTTTCTTTTCCTTTTGAACAAACTGAAAAGTCTACAGTTGACAGATGTATGAGTATATAATAAGATTGTCAAAGCACTCTTACTTCCTCAATATATTGTGGAAGTCATTGTGGAAAACCCATGGAAGACTAGATTCAAAGTTGTTTGTTTATTTTAACTAGTCTAAAATAAACAAAGAAAGGTGTTATTCCTCAAGAACTCTTGAATATATGCAAAGAGGGTTTTTTTTGGGGAGGGGGACTGAAGATTGGTTGCTAGATTTTAAACTGGTATAGCACTTTTCTGTATTTTGTCTTGACATTGTTCATTTGTACATTCCATGTAAGTCCCCTCTCTGCAGGCTGAATGTTGCTGTTAGCACGATATATACAAAATTGTTTCTCTTGTGGTCAGTGATGTTACAGGTACTTTCAACAACTACATATAAGATCCAGAAACCCATCTTTTAAGCCATTACTTCTGTGGGTCCTGGCCCCAAATGGGATCCTCTTAGCTCAATGTTGGGGTCCAAAATCCGGCAACAGTAAATGTTTTCTGAACATCACCTAGTGGCTGTTTCAGACATTATAGGAATCTGTTTTGCTGTATTTACATTAACTCTGCAGATGGTGCTTCAGCTGTACTTCATAAAAAAATCAATCTGTTTAGCATGCTTTGCAAAAGCTGATTTGTTACAAGTAAATGTCTGATTTTTTAATACCTTTTATAGATACCTACCTACATATCTGTGGCCATGTAAAAATTTATTGGGCAAAACAGGGTCATGAACGGAAAAGTTTAGAAAGTCCCATTCAGAACTGTCAGAAACACAATGATCTCCAATTGTTATTCCCACTTAGAGAATTAGTAACTCAATGAATTTTGCTTGAATGTTAACCTGCAAAGTACTCATTGATTCAGTGGGCCTGCTGTAGTTGAAACTAAGAACTTGGTTTAGACCAATTGCACAACTAAAACTTTTCCTGAGGAGGAGGGAGGAAATCACACTTTGCAAGTGATATTATATTGTGCTTTGGTGTCCCGGGAAGTTGTTGTGTGACCTTCAGAAAAGAAGTATTTTCTTATAAAAATCTGGTGAACAGAAAGAAAAACTAATAGTTATATGTTTGTTGCATGACAAGCCAATCATCTGGGAAGGCGTTAAGTGTCCTAGTAAAGGGAGAAATCTACTCTGAGAAGAGAACGACAGCTGGCAATTCCCCTGAGCTTTTTTGTCTTTCCTGTCCGGGTCACAGGTAGTGTACAGACAGAACATTCTCTGCTTGGCTTAGACACTCTTTATTCCTTTGGACGCTAGCCAGTCTTTCAGATAAATATATACTCACACAACTGTTACTTAAAAGCAGTTATTCACTTAGCTTGAAAGCTTTCTTCTTGCTTGCTCCCCTTGGTTTTTTGGAAAGAAGAAAACACCCACCCACACAAACAATAAAAAGATTAAATGGCTTTCTTTCAGGGAAGGAGAAGAGAAAGAGAGAAAGGCAGTACTCGCCACTCATCTGGTGTTATTTTTTGTAGGCTATTTAATCACAGGTTCTGTGCTAGAATTGGCTGAAAAGTCTGGGAAAACCTCACACACCCTCCACCAGACATTGAGTTCAAGGGACATTACCCATGTTACCTATAATTACAGAGCACATAAAAGGTGAAAAGCACTTCTCCCATCATTATTTCATTAATCCGTAATTAATTCTAATAACCTGGTGGAAAGAGAAGGCAATTATGGTTCTCCATTCACACAAGGGAAACTGAGGCACCATTTATGCCTGCAAATGTTTTATCAGTTTCTTTTTGCCTAAAGTGTAGCTGGAGAAGTCACTTAGCAAGTCCTATAGTTCTCCCAACAGTGAGTAATGAAGATGGTTTCCAACAGCATGTAGGTAATTCCAGGCTTAAATCACTGGGTTTGTTGTCCACGCAATACACAAATTAGGGTTAGAGCTGTAGACAGGGTCTCAGTACACTCTAGGACAGTGGTTCTTAACCTGTGGGTCCCCAGATGTTTTGGCCTTCAACTCCCAGAAATCCTATCAACTGGTAAATTGGCTAGGATTTCTGGGAGTTGTAGGACAAAAACCTGGGGACCCACAGGTTGTGAACCACTGCTCTAGGGTCTTAGCAACTCATCAGAGGGAATCTACCATATTTCATTGCATAATAGTCAGCATTACATAATAGCCACACTCCCATATTTTGGGTCCTAGTTTAGGTATTTTCAAATTCCTCACATAATAATCACATCTTTGATTTATTGGTAGGTAACCTCTCTGCTGTAAATGTCCATCTGTCCATCCACCCATCGAAACACCTGCCCACTTCACTTACTCACCCACCCACTCACCTCCCCCCCACACTCACTCACACATCTACCCATTCACCCATCCAAAGACCCACCCACTCACTTTGCTCACTCCGCCATCCGCTTGCCCACCCACCCATCCAACCAACCAAAAACCCACCCACCCACTTTATTCATTTGCCCATCCATTCACCTGCCCAAAGACCCATTCACCCACACATGCATACTTCAAGTGGCATTTCTGGAAGAGGGTGGGCAGCATATGGTTGGGCATCTGAGTGAGTGCGTGGGTGGGCGAGTGGTTGAGAATTACCCACCCTCCTACCCACTCACCATCCCGTGGGTAGCAGATGGATGGGCATCTGCGTGAGTGACACTGACACTGATACTGAAAGTGATAGTCATCATGATTAGCAGTTCTGAAGGCTTATCCCTCTTGATTTAAAATGTAGCAGAGTGCGATATGATGGTTTAAGTGTTGGACAGGACTCTGGAGACCAGCTATGGAAACCCACTGGGTGAACTTTGGCAAGTCACCATTTCTCAGTCTTAGAGAGAGGCACTGGCAAACTCCCTCTGAACAAACCTTGCAAAAATAAAAAAACATAATAGATTCCACTTGGTGTTGTAATAAATCAGAAATGACTTGAAGGCAAACAACATCATAACATAGATAAAGGAAATGTTCTTTAGGGATAGTGACTCCCTGTTCAGAACAGCATTTCCAAAGAAATCAATTAAAAGAATGAGCAATTGATTTTTGATAGTAGAGTAAGGGCTAGCTCACAGAAGAGATGGCTGGTTTGTCACATGCTAAATTCAAACACGATCATTTAGTCATCAGCCTTGTTTGAAACAGCTTTTAATAAAGTAATGAAAGTACAATGAATTTGCTTTGAAATGAAAGAAAATCTTTTGTAACATTACTTGTTTTGTACATTTATTTTCTCCTTTCCTGTAAATGTTGTGCTAAAAATAAAGTCCCAAATGTTCATGTTTGATCATATTTTATCATGATTTCTAAAGGCTAGGCAAAATGCAAGAGAAGCAATTTTCAGACAAAAATAGAGCCACTGCGCAATAAATAAAAGGATGCATTCATAGTTTCTAGCCTTTGTTATAATGTCAAAGCTGAGACAGACACAAGCCAGTAAACAATCCAGTAAGCAGCTAGAGAGACTATCAGAACTGGAATAGTTGATTCTCTATATAGACAGGTAAAATTGGGTCCAGCAGACTTCCTTTTGAAATGATTAAGATAAAAGAAAAAGCAACATGTTATTTTGCTAACAAGAGTGAAGTGTAGAAGTAGTGATTTCTACTTGAACTTGCTAGAGGTGATCAGAGTTGTATATATATAATAGACATTATAGTTATTTAATTTGAGTTGTATAAATAATTGTATATATAATTAGGGCATTTCCCTAATGTCTAATTTGACCCAAAGTGAATAAGGACTTGGAATTCATATTATCAAGTAGGAAGACCTATTTCAGCTCAAATAGGTTTAACTGGTGAGAAACTTGAGTTAAAATATAGCAAAATGCTACAGTATTTTTTCAGTTGGAGAAGGGATTCCCTGGAAATTGTATTCAAATTGCTAAGCAAACTATCAGTTTGAGCATTATGCTCCCATTCCTTTTGCCTGCTCCTAGAATGAATTAACATATCGGCAACTGTGTGGTACAGGCCCATCAAATAAGTTTTGTTCACCAGCATTTCCCCAGGTTGGCTTTGTTGATCAAGTATATTCCTGGTCACTCTTTTGGATATGTATAATAAAACTAATGTTTTAAAAATGAGGTTTACATTGCACAATCTAAGGGCGAATCTACACTGTCCGGTAAATCCACAGCCAATCCAGAGCAAAAAATGTTCTGGATTATTATTATTATTATTATTATTATTATATTAATTTATACCCTGTTTTTTCTCTCCGCAAGGAGATTCAAAGTGGCTTACATTAAAAGCATTTCAATAAAATTTAAAATCTACAAATATACACTAAAACAGTATTAAATATAAGTTGTATTTAAAAATCCACAGTTAAAATCCATAAAAAAATATTGAAAGCTAAAAACTATAGCACCCCTTGACTTGATCTTTAAAAGCCTGACCAAATAAAAAGGTTTTAGCCTGGCTGTGGTGACCCCATTCAGCACAGGCTGGGTCCCTATTCCCTGATCTGCCTTCCAACTGACCAGGAACACATCTGTCTTGTCTGGATGAAGTTTCAACTTGTTTTCCCTCATCCAGTCTATGACAGACCCTGGTTTAGGGTCAGGACAGCTTTCATTACTTTCGGGGGGAAAGGAGTAGTAGAGTTGGGTGTCATCTGCATATAGGTGGATGGATTGTCACCTTGCCATGGTGAGGGGGCTTGCGTATTCCAATGAACCTGAGGGCACAACCAATGGAGTCATGCACTCCCAGGAGGAGCCACAGGGGAGGATCCAGACCAAGTACAATCGGAAGACCCTAAGACTTCAATGGCGGAGGATAACATGGTGCATGTTACAACGGCTGTGAAGGCGGAAGAAGGCTGCAACAGACTGAGAAGCTACTCTCATTGTGTTAATCACACCACTGCTGGGACCTCACTCTGTGAAGACTGTGTGTTAACCGGTCATGCACCGACCTCCACACATTAAAAAAAAATCACGCACAGGCGTCTTCCAAGAAAATAAAAACAAACCAACAGGAAAGCCTTCCAAACATGGCAGAGAGACACCAACTGTGCTGCCAAGAAAAAGATCTATGCCAGTGCAAAAGCTGAGGTCCAAAGAAGGACCAGAGAACTTAAGAACATCTGGTGGACAAAGAAGGCTGAAGAAATCCAACACTTTGCAGGTACCCATAATGCTCAGGGATTTTTCAAAGCCACAAAGATCATTTATGGACCAAGAAACCATGGCATACAGCCTCTATGCTCAACAGATGGAACCAAACTTCTGAAGGACAAAACATCAATTGCACTACGTTGGAAAGAGCACTACCAGAACCTGCTGAATCGCAGCTCCAATGTGGCCGAAGAGGACCTCTCACAAATCCTGCAACAACAAACCAGGGATGAGCTTGCAGCACTGCCTAGTTTGGAAGAAGTCAGCAATGCCATCAGCCAATAACAACAACAACAAAAAAAACAACAACAAAGCCAGCGGACCTGATGGGATCCCTGCTGAAATCTTCAAAGAGAGTGGACCTGAGCTGATACAACAACTCCATCAGCTCATTGAAAAGGTGTGGGTGACCGAGAAAATCCCAGCAGACTTCAAGGATGCCACCATTATCACCCTTTTCAAGAAAGGGGACAGAACACACTGCGGGAACTATCGCGGTATCTCCCTTCTAACCTCCGCCGGGAAAATCCTCGCAAGAATCCTTGCAAACCGCCTTCTCCCCGTCTCAGAAGACACCCTAACAGAATCCCAGAATGGCTTCTGCCCCTCCAGAGGAACAGTGGACATGATCTTCACTGCACAACAGCTCCAAGAAAAATGCAGGGAACAAAATCAACCTCTGTACATGGCATTCATTGACCTTGCAAAGGCATTTGACACAGTGAATCACAGCGTTCTCTGGACCATCCTCCAAAAAATTGGGTGCCCTGACAAATTTGTGAACATCCTGCTGCTCCTCCATGATGACATGATGGCAACAGTCTTGGACAGCAATGGCTCCCAAAGTGACCCATTTAAGGTGGGATCAGGTGTCAAGCAGGGATGTGTTATTGCCCCTACCTTATTTTCCATCTTCATTGCTATGATACTTCACCTTGTTGGTGGGAAGCTTCCCACTGGAGTGGAAATCATGTATCAGACAGATGGCAAGCTATTTAGCCTCAGCTGACTGAAAGCCAAAACCAAGGTCACCACAACATCTATTATAGAACTCCAATATGCTGATGACAACGTAGTCT
This sequence comes from Anolis carolinensis, assembly GCF_035594765.1. NCBI lineage: Eukaryota > Metazoa > Chordata > Lepidosauria > Squamata > Anolidae > Anolis > Anolis carolinensis. Next base: position 172,216,461 of record NC_085844.1, read on the forward strand.
ATGCGCATTCAGAAGAAGACCTACAAGCCACTCTAAACACCTTCGCAGAAGCATACGAGAAGCTCGGCCTCTCACTGAACATCGAGAAAACCAAAGTGCTCTTCCAACAGGCACCAGCTAGCCCCTCTGCAAAGCCAGGAATAAAGCTTAATGGTATAACACTCGAAAATGTCGACCATTTCCACTACCTTGGCAGCCACCTCTCCACAAAAGCCAACATTGACACTGAAATACAACACCACCTGAGCTCTGCGAGTGCAGCATTCTTCCGAATGAAGCAGAGAATGTTTGATGATCGGGACATCCGTAGAGATACTAAGGTGCTCGTTTATAAAGCCATTGTCCTCCCAACCCTGCTCTACGCCTGCGAAATGTGGACAGTCTACAGACGTCACACTCAACTCCTGGGGTGTTTCCATCAGCGCTGCCTCAGAAAAATCCTGCAAATCTCTTGGGAAGACAGGCAGATAAATGCCAGTGTGCTGGAAGAAGCAAAGAGCACCAGCATTGAAGTGATGCTCCTATGACATCAACTCCGCTGGACTGGCCACGTTGTCCGAATGCCTGCTCACCGTCTCCCAAAGCAGCTACTCTACTCCCAACTCAAGAAAGGGAAACGTAATGTTGGTGGGCAGGAAAAGAGATTTAAAGATGGGCTTAAAGCCAACCTTAAAAAAACTGTGGCATAGACACTGAGAACTGGGAAGCCCTGACCCTTGAGCACTCTAATTGGAGTTCAGCTATGTCCAGCAGTGCTGCGGAGTTCGAAGAGGCACGAATGGAGGGCTTAAGGGAGAAATGTGCCAAGAGGAAGGCTCGTCAAGCCAACCCTGACCGGGACCGCCTTCCACCTGAAAACTGATGTCCTCACTGTGGGAGAACATGCAGATCAAGAATAGGTCTCTCCAGCCATCTACGGATCCATCCCCAAGACAACAGAAACAGAGGACCATCATCCTCGAACTACGAGGAATGGCTGCAGTAAGTAAGCATATAGGTGTTGCACCTCAAGGCAGCGCAAGCACTCGAAAACCAGACCGGAGCCAATATAACACACAAGCCATTTATTGAAGCAGGAAATATATATATATATATATATATATATATATATATATATATATGTGTGTGTGTGTGTGTGTGTGTGTGTGTGTGTGTGTGTACACACACACACACACACACACACACACGCATTTAAGGTGGAAAGTCAGAGTAAGAAATAGTCCTTAATATATAGTCAATTGCAGTCCACAAAGAGTCCAGCAATGCCCAAATTGTAATCCACAAGTGAAGCTCGACAGCTTCCTTTGAGAAAATCAAAGTCTGTCCATGAAACAGTAGCAGGAACAAATAGTTGTAAATCCACTTGAAAAGTCCCGTAGGAGGATCAAGGAAGCAAGATAAACAAAGCAGAGTCAAACTCGATTCAGGAACAAGGAAGATGTGGTAGCAAGGCAAGGTCTGCTTGGGAGTCGCGTCTCGGCGCGGCTTGCCTGGAACTGGGAACTTGGCACGGATTCAGGAGGTAAGGCAAGGAGCTGGAAACTGGAACGTCTTCTGAGGAAAGGCAAAGTTGACACCACAACAAGAATACAGTGAGGGGCACTTTTAAGGAATCCCAACCCTGTAAAATTAAGGAGTACAGGACCCACAAAAACTTCCCATGGGAAAGTTAGCCATCCGACTTGTGAGCTAATCTTCGACTCCGTCTCACTCCCTCTTTCCTGCTTCTATCTTTTGTAACAAATTCCTTCTGATTAAAAGTCTCATCTTCACCTAGGTCAACCCCATCTGGTGTGGGTAACGATGAAGAAACTTTGGAATGTTTGCCAATTAGTGGTTCTTTTGAAACCACCATATCAGGCATCTGCAAGGCCATGGGGCCTCGGCCTGGGGCAGAATTGTCTGCAAAATCCGCAGCCTCATCAGTTTCCAACTCCATCTCTTGATGGAATACAGGCCATGATCTACAACAATAGGTGGCATGGTACTCCAAAAGTTCAGATGACCTCTCCCAGTGGTTTTATGCATATGTTAAATAGCATGGGGGACAAAACAGAATCCCAAGGAACCCCCCAGAACAATGACCAGGAGTATAAAATATAAATTGTAGTGGTGTCTGTCTGTCAGTGGAATCCCCATCTCTATTACAGTGTACCATAATAGAGAGGCAATCTCTCCACAGCACATTTTAGACTTGTTGGAGAAGATTAAAGGAGCAGTCAATGGCACGGTAAGAGCAGAGGTCACATTCATAATGTTGAATAAAACCCTGTTTTTTAAAAAATTCAAAACAATTTTCACATTTGAAAAGTTGAATTAGTACCCTCCCATATTGTTCTGATGGGTCGAATTTGAATTTCACATTCAACAAAAAAATAAACAAGAAAAATCCTGAGTCTTAAAGTAGTACATAGAGAAAGGAGAAACCGAGCTTATCTGCTATCTTCCCCATCCTCCAAAGTTTTCATGGATATGCCAAAATCCTTAACTCTGAATTCAACCACTTCAATGTCCAAATAAAAGCATATTGTCCCACTTGCACTGCGTTTCATGTTTCACAGAAGGAATTCAGCCCTAGCACAGACTAAAAATGTCCAGAAAGCCTCCACTAACAGGCTTTGTGACACCCCATGGCTCCTGTTCTCTAGCTTTCCACACTCCCCCACCCCTCAAAGGGGGAGAAATATCACATTGCCACATGCTATTTGCACTGAAAGGGACAGGGAGGAAATGGGCATAGAGAGGGAGGGAATGGATTATTAAGGTTCACTGCAGGACAAAGAAGCACATGAAAAGCTTCTAATGTGTCAACAGTCACTCTAGGGGCAGTCCCGTGTAAACAGAGCCATAGTTAGACTTGGCAGCTGGAGAAAATCAAAAGGGGAGAAGGGTCACTGCAACTGAAGTAGGAGTTTTCTGGCATTCCTGCCATGTTAGTCATTTAATTCAGGCGGCCAAATTTAGAAGTAGAATGAGCCACAGTGATTGTCATCCTACCAGCCTTCAGTTAGAAAGCCTGTTTTGTGGTAACTCTCTTGCTAATATTAGGCAGCTGCTTATTCTGCTTCTTGCTTTTCAAAGGCCTCCCCCTCAATATCCTAAGATGAAGAAATAATTAAGCAATTGTATTTAGTGGGCGACTAACAATTTTGTACAGACTGAATCAGGTCAGGTGCCAGTCTGAATGCCCAGTGGTGGGTAGTTTGGCTTACATGGGCAATGGAAGGGGCCCAACAGCTTAATTCTGCTTTCATCTCCCAAGTTTTTCTGGCACCAAGCACAATGATTTATTGCACACTGGTTTCTGACTCAGCAGTGCTGGATTTTGCGTAGTGGAAGGGAACAGGTGCCTTTGAATGGGTTTGTGACTCAGGATAGGGATGGTGTCAACAGTCTCTGGCAAGGGACTATGCAGAGATGTATAACACTCCTAGCATAAATACTACCTCTCTAACATGGAAAGAAGAAGAAGAAAGAAAAAAAAAGAAATTGCTCACACAACCAGCCTAAATCCTCATCCCATCAATGTTGGGTAGAGTTCTCACCTTCTCTTTCCCATCAACCAAAAGCGATTTAAAATAGCGGTATCATTTACAGTGGGCCCTCAGTATCCACTGGGATTTAGCTCCACGATTCTCCATAGATTCCAAATCTACGGATGCTCAAATCCCATTATAATGGCATGGCAAAATGTGTCCTTAGCATACTGCTAAGTGAACAGCAAAATCAAAGTTTGTTGTTTTTTTGTTTTGTTTTGGGTTTTTTGGCTGAATATTTGGTTGAATACATGGGTGTAGACCAGCAGAAACAGTAGATCTCCTTCTTCTTCTTCTTCTTCTTCTTCTTCTTCTTCTTCTTCTTCTTCTTCTTCTTCTTCTTCTTTATTCATTCAATCATTTCCGATTGTGACCTCATGAACCAGTCCATGCCAGAGCTCCCTGTCGGCTGTCGCTGCCCCCAATTCCTTCAAGGTCAAGCCAGTCACCTCAAGGATACCATCCATCCATCCATCCATCTCGCCCTTGGTCAGCCTCTCTTCCTTTTTCCTTCCATTTTCCCCATGATCTTTTCCAAGCTTTCCTGTCTTATGATGTGGCCAAAATACTTCATCTTTGCCTCTAATAACCTTCCTTCCAGTGAGCAGCCGGGCATTATTTCCTGGAGGATGGACTGGTTGGAGCTTCTTGCGGTCCAAGGCACAAAAAGAAAGTAAATTAAGGCATCTCCCCCAACTTTTGGGATTGAAAAGATAGCCACCTATTCACTGTAGGTAAGGTAAAGGTTTTTCCCTGACATTAAGTCTAGTTGTGTAGATTGACAAAAATGTTGCTCATACCATATGATAGGGCATCTATAATAGGAAATAATAAAGTGAAGACCATAGAGTGGACTGCAGTTGGCAACTGGTAGAAAATGTGTTAGAATAGGCTGGAAATATACCACCCTCTGTGGACTGGAAGGGGAATCACTTACAATTGTTCTGTCATTCATAATTGCTACAGTCTTTTGAAAACTGTAAATATCAGATTTGGAGGTGGTGGGGAGGGGGGTCTCCAGATCGTAATGAATGGAGCAATTTTTTAAATTCACAACAAAATCAGAACATTAAAGTTATTTAGTCTGGGGTGAAAACTCCCACAGCACTGTGTACTTTTTAAATGCAGCTTCTTCAATACAAAATTGTTTATTGTGTGTTACCAATGAGCATTTCTATAGTTAAAAGCAACCAGGGGGAAGGGTGCATCATGAAAACCATGTCACAAAAATGAAGGAACTCTTATCTTCATATTTTTAACTGGTACTCATCACCAGTAGCTATTTCCAATATTTAACAGATCACCACAACTACAGTGCACATCACATGTAGTTTGATTATATGGTAAAGATTGGCTGAGTCACATTTCTGTAAGTTGAATTATTCATGCTATGTCTTGCCCACTTTCTACTTTTTTTCCATTTCCAAGACTTCTTTGGACTATCTCACAAAACACAGGAAGAATTTCTATTAGAGGGATTAGCTGAAATTTTCATTTTCATGTGCGGGTTTTTAGGTTCCATGTTCATTAAACAGAAAGCCTTTGTATTATGAACACATGGAACAGCCTTTAGAATGGGAACTGGCATGATGTATGTCAAACACCATCACATTCTGTCAGCACAGGGGATTTGTACTTGTGAAGTTGCAGAGTTGGAAGTCCTTCCACATTTTGTGCTACATCACTTTTTATTCTTCAAAATACAGGCCAAACAGCTTGTATTGTTCTACTCTATTTACAGCTAAGTTGTTTTAGAGCAAAATATCTGTTATCTGATGTTTATATGACCCATATGGTCCCTCTTTAGGTCTTGGCAACAGTGGAGATTCAAGCAAAGAATACCTCAAACTTGGCAATTAATTGTTCTGACGACATTTCAATCTTACACATTTTTTGGTGTCTCTCTTTACTATGTTATGCTATCTGCTGTTTTAATTTTCAGGATTTCTCTTTCCTGAAATCAAATATCTTAGGGCTTGTATCTATGAAATTTAGTTACTTTATCTAAGTGGATCTTGGATTTACTCTAATCTCTTGAGTTGGTATCTCTGAAAATTTCTTAATATCTGTATTTATATAGCTGAAAATAAGATAAGTTCTCTGAGTGGCTCACGAACCAATACCAGGATGGCATATTTGACCTCAATCATTTCAGTCCACAGTCTCCCAAAAGATCAACCCTGCTCTCTTCATTGGCCTTACAGCTTTTCCAGATCTCCTTTCTGGAGGATAACCTACTCTTTCCTCTATCTGGTCAATCTCTCTCTCTCTATCTATCTCTCCCTCCCCCTCTCTCAATCTCAATCTCAATTCCCCCCCCCCTCTTTCTCTTTCTCTCTCTCTTTTGTAGGGCAAACAGGATTTGTATATGAATTGCAAAGATCTAGATATACACGTGAAAGAGAATGGGGAAAAGAATGTTGTTTTAGAATTATAAGTGGCAGAAAACCATTCATAAGTCAAGGATGCACCATAGAGAAAAGGGATTTTTGCTTTTGTTTCTAGAAAGTTGCCACAATCTGTAAGAGTTTACTGTACTCTGCATCGATGTGTAATAAATGAAGTGGTGTTTCATAAGTGTTGGATCTCAGGTCACAATAGAATTAGATTGAATCTTTCTTATGCCATCAAGTTTTGTACCTATTGAACTCCTTGTATTTCCAAATCATCAGAACATTCATGCTACTCCCATCCATTACTGTTTCTGAAGTATATTTTCCAAGGTTACATTGAAGTGTGACAACTCCTTCCATTTGTGTCAACACATTTTAAAAAAAGAACTTGTATAAGAGATGGCTCAGAGGCAACATTAACCCACACAAGGCTGACAACTATAGTTTGATTTACCTATCTGTGCAGGAGAAGATCTATCATGCAACTAAAGCAAAGGAGAGAGACACTCCATAAGGATACACACAAACCCAACCTGCATTATTTTTTTTTATAATTCTTCCTCTGTAGGAACAGGTATACAAGTTGATTCTTAGTGGATCACTCATCATATATATTCATATATGTGTGTTTTCTTGGAAAGAAGAGGCACATTGTCATGCCTCTTCCACATGAGATATCTTACTAGCTTTCTGCACTGAAAAAAAATCAGTATCCATTAACGTTTACCTAATTACCCTTTTGTTTTGTGCTTTGCAGATGTTAGAAAGCTGAACAGTTCTTTAATTAACTTATTTTGAAAGATGTTCAGAAGAGCTGCTTTTCAGCATGTGTATAAAAACAAACAAAATGCTTCCCCCACTAATATTTTGCAGCCTCCTCTGAGGCCACATGAAGCAGATGATCAACATTACGCCTATAAACATTTAAAGCTGAGTACTCGAAACAATATCATGTCTACAAGAAACCGTGGGAGGGAAGGATCATGGAACAGATGCCAACACATTCTTAGACTTCTTACAGGCAATCCTGGGATTGTGGGAAGATTCAGTTTAAAGATGGTATCTAATTGTTTTTGCAATTAGGCTGGGAACATTGTTCCGTTGTGAAAGTGGGAGGAAGATGACATGAGGATCAAAAGTAGAGAGAGAGTCAAGTGAAGATGAAAAAGACATCTTCACGTGGATTTCTGACAATGACTGTACTTTGAATTTTATGGAAAGCTACCTGATCAAACGTGCAGGCTGATACTGTGTCTCAATGATTTCTTGCCATGGTCATTGTATACATTCCGCTTTCATCATCTTGAGTTCAAACTTTTCTTCACCATCTGGCAATTGGGCGGTTTTTTAAAAAAATGTATTTACTTTATGACCTACAGCTAGAGCACTGTTTACATATTAGATGCTGGATGGGGTTTTCTCAATTCTTTCCATATGTTCATTTACCCTCTCATAAAAATGTTTTCAATCAAGCCAGTTCACATGCATATGTGATGCTCTGTCAAATCCCTAAGCACAGACCACAACAGAGCTCTTTTGAGCATCCAGCTGGGATTTTATCATGAGAACCATTTCAGAGGCCACCATGCCTTGTTATTATTGCCATTTAAACACAAAACGATACCGTTGTATTTCCTAATTTTTTGCCTAACAGGATGGTCTAATCATTCATTATCTTCCCAGTAAAAACTGGAAGATGGTTGTAAATCTGTCTGTTTCTCCATCATTTATTGTCTTCCCCAAGATCAAGATTTCAAATTCCTATTATTGTTGTTGTTGTTGTTTCCTTGACATGATTGTCTAAGTGATGTCAAAGCATCTCTTAGATTATACAAAAGTCTAACTTGTGCCTAAGGAATTATTTCAATTTCAAAACATAAGATATGCATTTGGTCATAAAAGCACAGACTTCTGTTTTCTGTTGTTGTTTGAAATATCGAAGTAAGCAAATATTTTAATAGGGGCAAAACTCAAAGGAAAATTATTGTGTGCAAGTTTTCGAATGACAAAAACTACAGAGGAGATATTTTTCTAAACATGTATTGTTGGCAGTCCAGCTATCTATACTCTCTTGTTTTCTTTATCTATTCTGATCTCTATCACAGGAGGAAGTTTACTTAGATTACCTAAGCATTATTTTCCTCTTGGGAAAATGTGTCTCACCAACTAAAAAGGAAGGAGGATCTATAGAAACAACTTTCTTTCTTATTATGAATATAGTTATTTAAAAATAAAAAGAACTTCAAAGAGCTATATGAATAATGCATGCCTCCAACTGAGGTCTTTCTTCAACCTCTGTTTGAAAATATGAGAAAGGAGGTAATTTTAAATCTCCTTGCTTCTACTTTAAGAAATATTTGAACAATTTGAGGCAAAAAACCCCATCTGTAATCTCTCAAGTCACAGAATAACCTTGCCTAGAAATCATCCTTATATGTGTATAAATGCTACATTTTCTACTTCTGTGTCATTGATCTGGTCTAGTTCACTTACCATGACTGCTCATCACATACATTCATACATACATATCTGCTAACAGAAGAAGTCATAAGTCTGCCTACATTAAGTCAATCCATAGGACAACAGAAATCCTTGTGCAGGTGCTGCTTTGGGAACTGGAATGCATTTTGAGCATTCCAGAGATTATAGAGTGGAACTTAGCCATTTGAGGAAATATAATGTATTCAGCCTCCCTGTGGAGAATTGCTTTTCCAGGATGTGACCTTTCCCAAAGCTGTCCCACATGAGGCAATAAATCATGGCCTATAGCTCTCAGAATTTACTAGCAGGAAATATGCATCTTTAATTTTTGTAACCTCTGCATGTATGGGTATCTCTTTACATTTTACAGTGACTTTCTGAATTTTAATAGTGTTTATTTTGCAAACGAGAGTATATTACATTGTGCAATCATATAGGATGGAAGATCCTAAAACCCTGTAGTCTAGATGTTTTTCTCAATCAGTCTTGAAATATTTTTGACATATCTTGGAACCTATTATATACTGATAATACTGTAGAAATACTTAAGCTTCAGTAGAATTTTTAAATGGGGAATTCAGAAGTATCTCTAAGTATTATTTACACCAAAAATCGGTATTAATTTACTCAATTTATACCCTGCCTGGAGCCCCCAGTGGCGCAGTGGGTAAAACTGCTGAGCTGCTGAACTTGCTGACTGAAAGGTCAGTGGTTTGAATCCGGGGAGTGGGTGAACTCCTGTTGTTAGCCCGTTTCTGTCAACCTAGCAGTTCGAAAATATGCAAATGTGAGTAGATCAATAAGTACCGCACTGGTGGGAAGGTAACGGCGCTCCATGCAGTCATGCTGGCCACATGACCATAGAGGTGTCTATGGACAATGCTGGCTCTTCAGCTTAGAAAAGGAGATGAGCACCAACCCCTAGAGTCAGACACGACTAGACTTAATGTCAGGGGAAAACCTTTACCTTTACCTATACCCTGCATTTCTGCTGAAAAGCGTGGGGTGACAGTATTTTCAAGGCAGCTAACAATAATTTCAAATGAATCAAATAAAAGCAAAATATAAAATCTGGTTATAACCACACAAATAAAGAAACCATATTCTTTATATCTCACCATGGAAGCTAAACCCCTTTATCAGTAAAAGGAAATGTGTCTAGTGGTGGAACAACAGAAATGGGGGGAAAAAGGGAGACAGTCTTATTTCCTTTGGCAGGGAATCTCAGCAGGCACAAGTGTAACCCAGAAAGTCCTCTCTTACATTACCATCACATTTTCCTGAAAAGTATACCTTAGGGTTTATAAAGGCTCGTAAGGGAGACTACAGCTTTTCAAATAGCATGATCCAAAGGGGTACATATTTCTAGGTCAAAACCAGCATTTTTTAGTGCCTGGAAACAGGTGAGTAGCTAGTGAAGTTGTCATAACTAAAGTGTCTTTAAAACCAGCTTCAGTCAATAGTCAGACGAGAGCTTTCCGAATGAGCTAGTTTCCAAACTCTATCCACAATCAATCTCATATAAAGCTTAACTTTGGACAGATCTACACTGGTCGATTCTAGGGTCAATCTGGCATCCTTAAAGCTTAGGTTTTTAAATGATGATTCAGAACATGTGCATAGTCTGATTTTTGTCACAGGAACAACTGCTAAAGTTTATCAGCAAACGAAGCATCTCATGTGACAAAAGCAAAGTATGTCTGGATAATCTGATACTGAATGCATGTTGCTGAAATGGAAAACATAATTAGAACTGTGGTGTTCAGTTGGAGGCTGAAATTCACTGTCATCATTTTTAAGATAGTTGAGAACAAATTTCCAATCCCTACTGAACCTTCCTTGCTTCACTTAAACTTAAACTTCTCAAAACTCTATTTGGAAAGAAGAGAATTAGCATCAAAATTCTTTTTGAATTGGATAGAAATCTAAGGAACATAGGTCTTGGTGAGATTTTTTGATCTGTGAAATGTACACTTCATATGCTTTTACAGCAGAATTAGTCTTCTCTACTTGGTTCACACTACACTCTGTTTAGCATCTATACTGTGGCATGAAGAAAATGTTACATTTAGTGGAAATAATTATGAGTTATCATTATTCTGTACCTTTGTATCCTTATTTTTTCTAAGCACACCAGTAATAAAACTTGATCTGTTTCTATATTTATTGCCCATTTTGTTTCCAAATTGTCATTGATCAATTTCCACAAAAGAACAATATCAATATTGGCCAAACAAAATACACAAAACATCCCAGGCAAGCTTTCTAAGCTCCGTTGTTGTTGTTGTTGTTTTTTAAATCAGGTGAAAAATATTGAAAAACTCATACAGGAGAGAGAAAAAAATGGTACAAGTGTTAGAGTGACAGGTCTACATTCTGTGGCAGAGGGCTGTCTTAGCTATAGTTCTAGTGCAGTGATGGCCAACCTATGACACGCGTGTCAGCACTGACACACCTAGCCATTTTTGCTGACAAGCTGCCGCATGCAGAGTGATTGGATGACTAATGTCTTTTGTGGCCAAATTTGGTGTGATTTGGTCCAGTGGTTTTGTTGTTTACTCCATGGGAATTATGCACATTACACACACACACATATATATATACAGTAGAGTCTCACTTATCCAACATAAATGGGCCGGCAGAACGTTGGATAAGTGAATATGTTGGATAATAAGGAGAGATTAAGGAGAAGCCTATTAAACATCAAATTAGGTTATGATTTTACAAATTAAGCACCAAAACATCAAGTTATACAACAAATTTGACAGAAAAAGTAGTTCAATATGCAGTAATGCTACGTAGTAATTACTGTATTTACGAATTTAGCACCAAAATATAACGATATATTGAAAACATTGACTATCAAATTGCGTTGGATAATCCAGAATGTTGGATAAGCGAATGTTGGATAAGTGAGACTCTACTGTGTGTGTGTGTGTGTGTATATGTGTGTGTGTGTGTGTATATATATATATATATATATATATATATATATATATATATAATCATTCTATTATTATTCTATTATTATTGTAGTATATTATTATATTATTACTATTATATTATTATTATATTATTCATTATTCATGACTACATTGAAACTACAATAGAGAGAAATCAGCATGGAAATTGCAAGAGGTACCATAGATTGTTGTACATGGAAATAATGGTAGTAAATAGTTTTTGATTTATTAAATACAGTTATATATTACAATTATATATTTTTGTTATTTAAACTATATATATTGTGAAATTATGGTTTTTTTCTCAAAGTGACACACCACCCAAGTCATGCTAGGTTTTTTGGTGAATTTTGACACACCAAGTGCAAAAGGTTGTCCACCATTGTTCTAGTGGAAGAATCTCAATCCAGGCAAAGGCTACCCCCTTCTTGACCATTTGGGAATTGAGACAAAGGACAATACAATTTGAACTCCATTAGTAGCACTAAAATAACTTATCTTGAGATCCTGGGTGTTTGTTGTGAAGCCACATGCTCCTTTCTTAGGGAAGATAATATTGCATTTTTAAGAGATTTCTATATTGCTACAAGGAGAAAAACGTATGTGTTGTATAGGTAAAACTCATCAAATTATAGTCCAAAAGTTTTATGTTTGTTGGAGATTGAAGCCTCAAAGAGTTATGGCTCAGACTTTTACATCCCTCTTGTTTGGAATTTTCCTATCACCAATAACTTTTATATTTTTTGTTTGAAATAATGGGAATAATCCTAAATTCTGGAACAATTTCATTTTTAAAATGTAATCCCACATAGAAAAAAATATGGCTGACATTTATTGACTAGCAAAAGAGGATTTTAAACATACCTCGCATAAACCTTTGCTAGAGTTTTTAAAAATGGTTTTAAGGCTATATTCTTAAAAGTCATTTATGTGGAACAGTAAATCTAACACTGGATCACATTACAGAATTTCATGAAAAATTAATGGAACTTTTATTTTTGATCATGCTTTCTTTAAAAGGACAAGACAGCAGTCCAAGTTTCATAGTTTGAAAACAAAAAAGATGAAGATGTGGAGTTTTAGGCACCATATCTTTGACCACCAAGAAGAACTGAAATAGATAATGAAAAAGAAGGTAATGGAACTCAAGCAGCATCCTTTCTCATGAGAAATAAAAAACATGAGAAATAAATTGTTCATTCCCAGCTTTTGGTAGAATAAATAACTTCCTTTTTTATTTTATACAACATGCACCTATTTTTCTCGTATTAATTTCTTTTGGGGCCTGACAAAAAAAAAATCTCCTGTGCTGCAAAATGCAGCCAGAATATACTTCCTATTGATACCCAATTGCATCAATACTGCATCAATATACAGAGAGACCTTCGTATATACTGGAAATCAAAATCTCTGGATATTAATGCCGCACTGTGTACAATGGCATAGTAAAAATGGCCCCTTATACCTCAAGAAGACAACCAAGTTCAATAAAAATAATAATTAGCTATGAACATGCATAGCTATTATTAAACCAGTCTACACTCGTGTGCTTTGTGAGAAGCCGATGAAAGTATTACACATGAAAACAATAACCTTTCCTGTAGCACTTCCAAGAACATATAAGATCCTAGTAGCCCAAACCTGCACCCTACGCAGAAGTTGTGTGACACTTTTCTTATTATCACTCCAATATCATTATTTTCTGAGCAAATCAGCAACATACAAGTTTTGTACAGAATAACTCCCAAATTGAGAAGAGTCTGATCAGTTGAGGACAAATTTCATCAGGGTTTCTTGACACTTAAAAACATATTTTGAAAGTTTGCAAATGTTTTGAATATTCTTCCCATTCCTATCACACAGAGATCCTATTCATGCAATTTTTATTTATTTACTTATTTATTTATTTACAGTATTTATATTCCGCCCTTCTCACCCTGAAGGGGACTCAGGGCAGATCACATTACACACATATAAGGCAAACATTCAATGCTATAACATAGAACAGAGACAGAGATAGACGCAGGCACGGGCTGGCCTCGAACTCATGACTTCTTGGTCAGAATGATTTGTTGCAGCTGGCTGATAACCAGCCTGCGCCACCGCCCATATTAAAATAATACCCAGTGCATCATCTTTCAGTTGCAGCCACGTTAAGGAAGATGGCTGTATGTGTCTATGTTGGATATGGCACATTCAGAAAACAGGCTTGTATTAAACCAACAAGAAATTTGAAATTTTGTGAGTTTTTATATTCCCCACAATCAGGAACAATACTAAATTTTTTCAGTGGCTGAATCTACACTGTTAAATAATGCAGTCCGAACTGCATGCTATGGCAATGTAGATCCAGTCTCAGTCAACTAGTAGTCTGTGTCTAAGTGGATTCTAGTGGCTCGGTTAGATTCTCGGATAATTATCATATGAATGTGATCTGAATGTAATAGTTCAATTCAGCCAAAATTGGTTCCAATATTTTATTTTATTTTTGTTAAAGGCAATTCTATTTAGAGTTGCTGTGAGATGCATGTCTCCAGCACATGGAATATTTTTATTTGATGTTTATCAAAGTTGGGTATTATTAAACAACACCCTCAGGTATCAAATATTGCAAACCTTGTCGAAGTCTACTCACTATTCCCCTCACTCAGACAGTATAAAGCCTGTCCTATGCATCCCAAAGTTTATTGGTTGCCCTCAGCTGTACTGGAGGCACATCTCATGTTACCAGGACCAATGCAGGTTTCAACTGGTGATCAAGTCAACTTCTGTACATGCATTGATGGGGATACTTTCATTTTCCCTAGGCAATTCTGTTATGACCAGATGCTTGCAACTGCAAATGTACATGATGCAATTCCATTAACAAACCTGAACCAAGGAAATCTTGCAATACCTTTTGTCACTCACTATTCCATTTCATTCTCAGTGAATTAATAATTTTATACTTGAGAAAACAATAAATAGTGGTTGAGCAACCATAGTTGTTGCTGCTGTTTGCAGTCTAGTTGGCTTCACCTTATGGAGCCCTTTTGACAACCCTGACTGGGTCTTCCAAACTCAGGGACATGGCTTCCTTGTTTGATTCAATCTGTGTGCAATCTGGGCTTCCTGTTTTCCTTCTACAACTCTACAAATGACAAACTTTAGATGCAGATGCAACATTGTGGTCCCTCCCACCAAACAAATAATGAGTCTAATGAAGATTAGCCCTCTGTAAATGTTACGACTACAGTCTTGCCCTTCAGTCTACTCATAAACAGATGTGTGTTTTTTTAAAAAAAATTGCTACACAGCAAAAGCTGTACGGGACGGGATTTTAGAAACTTTCTATTGCATTTCTAGTAGTGTTCTACAGGTGGAGCTGCTGCAAAATTTATAGACGGCTTAACCCTCTTCAGTGGGGGAAGACCTTAAGAAATGTAAACCAGTGCAAGTTTTTATATATGTGATGTTAAAAGCAAGATTTTTTTTTATTTTTTCCAAGGAATTAAAGATATGTTGCATCTCTAGGGCAATTAATCACCCCTTTCTCCTCAGCTAAGTGCCAGCTCCTGTCATAGGGGCTAAAACATCTAATTTACCCAGCACTGTTCTGCTCTGTTCTCCCTCCTCCTCCTTTCTGCAATCTAATCTATGAGTAGTTAAGAGACAGGCAGCAAGCTGTTTTGTGCTGGTGAATAAAAGCACTACTTTTTACAAGTAAACTTGTAGTATTATCTTCAGCAAAAAAGGTTATTTTGAAAGGGCAGAGCAGCCATAGATCTACAGTAATGAAGGAATAAGTTGGAGATTTAAAATATTTTCACAAAGACAACCCTACCTCTACTTAAACACAACTAAATCCTAAGAAACTTTTAAAGTTTAGACCACAGTAGCATCCGGTTGGGAATGTAGATATTCAAAATGGTTTTTTAAAAAAAAGGAAAAAAAAGAACTTTGCTTCTTGAATGTGGGGAACACTGAATAGAAGCCTAGATGGGGAGGATCTTTGTAATTTGGTATTTATTCTGTGTGAAAAATGAATATTGGAGGTGGAGAGAAATTTTTCCATATAAAATATCATTTCTACATGATCAATATTCCTCCATAGAAAACGATTCTGATTACACTGAATGTTTTTTTCTGTCCATAAAATAACATTTTCTGTACAAGAATTCATGCAATTTTGCCCAAAATTAATTTTTAAACTGTGAAATGTCTTCAAAATATGCACCGTAGTTCACAACTTTCTTTCAGTAAGGATAATCATATCAAAATCATTTATTCTTGTCATCAAAAATGAAATTTGCAAAATTTTCCATTTTCAATCCATTCAGGTTTAAGTTGTAGACTATGAACATTGTGGCCCCCAGTTCTCAAATTTTAGAATACTGTCTACAGTAAAGGAGTGAGAAGGTTGGCTCAGGACTAGGCACTTTTGACCTCAGCCTGAATCAAGACGACTATGTCCAGCACTTGCCACTTGACAATTCTTTCTTCCTCCCACCTTCCTCTCATAAAACTCTGTAAGTTTCTATATTTTCAAAATGCCATAGCACCAAGTGATCTCTGATATGTGGATACCTCTCTTAGTTGAAATGATTTCAGCAGGATCTATTTCTCTACAAGGATATTCAGAATTGCAGCTTAACTTTTACAGGATCAGGAGCAGAACCTGTACGTGTGAGACAGCAAACATCCTTATAAAATAGGCTTGCTGAAGTATGTCCCAGTGGTTCGGATGGCTGGTGTCAAATCCTCAGACGAAGTGCTCAATGTGTCCTTTGAAAATATTCATTTAAAAAAACACAGGCATTTCAGACAGTCACTCTCCATGCCTGTGTTTTCTTACAGAACGCTCTGATCTCCTTCACTGGCATACCAGGAGTTCAGTTCCCAGATGGGGAATTAAGGTGGTGGATTGAATTTCCAACTCTCTAGCACATGTCTTGAAGTTTCTCTTCCACTTAGCTAGAGGGGAGGGTGGCTAGACTATTCAATTGGCCTGTAATATAGCACATATAATTAAGGAAGGCACACTCTGAAAAAGGAGACAGTTAACTTGGAGAAGCTATAAAGAACCCAGGTTATCCTGCCTGCCCCTCCCTTTTATAATTGCACCACTTTCTCGGCAGTCCAAAACACGGCTCTAATTTTAACAGATCACACTAGGATTTATGCCTACATAGAAAGGATGTACTTATGCAGACTTTGGCTAATATAATGCCATCCCATTATTTTTCAAGTATATAAATGGGAGACAGTGTCACTGCTGTGTGTTAAAAATCATTGGAACAAATCTTGTATTTCACTAGAACAAACCTTGCGTACACTAATCCAATTATGGAAATCATTTTGCTCTGGAGCATTTGTCTTATTTGATTTGCACACTTTTTGAAAACAGCAACATCAATCTTTTCATTAGGGGAAGATTTATAGGCATACCTCTACCATAAACAAGATGCTTGAACCTTCTATCCCAACACTGCATTCCAAATGTATTATGTGGAATTAAAGGCAGTTCTGATTTATAGCAGTTACTTCCAACACTAAATATGCCAACTGTAGAGAATCACACAGAGGTGCACAAATATCTTTAAGCTTTAAATTACATGTTTGTGCACATACAGTGGACCCCTTGGTATATGCCAGGATTTGTTTCCAGGACTGTGGATTCTTAAATCTGTAGGAGATATGTAAGCCCTATTATATGCAATGGCATAGTAAAATGGTGTCATTTATATATGAAATGGCAAACAGCTCAAATGACTGCTGGAGAGGTAGAAAGAGAGGAGAGGTGTTGCTTTAGTTTCCCAAGTACTTAACATGTAGCAAGCCTTCTGTTGTTGTTGTTGTTGTTGTTATTAAAAATTAACAATGGTAGGCCCATATATATATATATATATATGCCGATATATAACCATATTGCTCAGAGCATGGCAAAATCTAGGTTTGTTTTTCGAATTTTTTGGGGGAAAAAATTCATGCTGTAATTGGTTAAATCAATGGATGCAGAACCTGTGGATATGGAGGGCCAATTATATGCTTGTGACGAACCATAAAAGAACTCTAGTTAGTCACCATTCAGTATAAAAGCGCATGCAGTAAACGTGTAAAGTGTAAATCTGTCCTTTGCCTTATCAGTATTCTAAGTTCTTCACTTTCAAATTACAATGTTGTTTAGATGGAGATGCTAGTATTACTTGCTCATCTTTACAGATGTAACCATTAGACTCAGGTCTAAAACTCAAATGTTGAGCACAACACATGGGGAATTCAGCCTTCATACATATATAACTTCAGACATGCCTATGGAGGGATGCTTTTAAATTCAGCCTTCATGTACAGAGGTAACACATTAGGAGAAGACTGATGGCTTTGTGTCCTTTGACGTGTGAGTTTTGCAATCCACAAAGAATCTCCCTTTGAATAATTTTGCACAAATGGGAATTTTTCCTTCATGCCTATGTTTTGGAATCCCAGGTACTTTATTCAGCATGCAACCAGATATAAGGTTTCAATTTTTAAAAATATATATAATAATATTAAATTGCATCTGTGAACCTAACTTTGAGTAAATGAGCCTCCTGTGAATTACTGTACTTAGGATGAGAGTATGTGTTTTCCTTTCTTGTTCAATACTTCTCCGCTTCATCCATGGGATCATTTTCAGTGCCTGAAGTTCAAGGGTCATGTTTCAAAACATGGACAGGATTGAGGTGGGATATGGAAACCTATTACACACGAAAGCCGAACTTTGATTGTTGCTTTAGTTTCCCAAGTACTTAACATGTAGCAAGCCTTCTGTTGTTGTTGTTGTTGTTGTTGTTGTTGTTGTTGTTGTTGTTGTTGTTGTTGTTGCTGCTGCTGCTGTTATTATTAAAAATTAACAATGGTAGGCCCAAATAGATAGACCTATGCTGAACGATATTAGACTAGGATCGAATACCTCTTGATGTCTCCTAGTAAAAATGGAGCCGTTGGATCATGTTAGCGGTTTGCGAAATTATTGCAATGTTCTTCAAAGATTTTACAGCCTGCACAATCCAGAACTGTAAATGTTAAGTGATAAATAATGAAACATTTATTGTGGTTCTCAGACAGAAATAATAAGCAGATAAGTCAAGCTGACTTCTAACCACTAATAATAAGCATCCTTTCAATGACACCTGAACTGAGTGTAATGTTTCATTTTTACAATGACTGTATGTTATTATCCATCTACTTTAGAGATTTTAAATACTCCCCACTGGAGACTGTTTTGGTTAACATATTCCAAATCTGACATTGAAAGCATTGTATTTTTTGGGTCATATCCTATAAATTAAGTGTGCAATTACATCGTTCTTTTTCAGATTGAATTTCTTAATTGTAGGCACAGACTCTTGCAGAATATTAAATAGTTTAGCAACAAAAGTCTACAACATTTCAGGTTGTGGGATACATTTGGACTTTTGAGAGAATATAGTGGGCACTCAGAAAACAGCAGTGATTAGAAGAAGGAGCATGCTCATTCACAAAGCAGATGCCATAGCAGACGTGGCCAACCATAAAGCACCCTATGCCCAACCGCAAAAGAAAAATAGCTCATCCAAAGACATTGGTATGACAGAGATGTTTAGGTTACAGTTCACAGTTTATTCAGAGATGTGTCTGAGACAAATAACATGGCCAAAAAATTCAGGACAGGAAAAAGTTAGTGAATTAGTTACAGCTTTTTGGTTGCATGTTGAAATGTTTAATATTTTCACACTTGTACCAGAAAAAGAGGATAGAGAGAATATGAGCCTAATGCTCAAACATAATATCAAGTCATAGTTAAGCATTAAGCTGAGCTGGCTCATAAAACAGGAGAAATTTGGATGCTAAATCCACAATGTGAGGATTAGAAAAACCAAATGTGTATAATAGAACAAACATATCTTAAGGGAAAAGACGTCCTTAGAAATAGATGTCTCTGCTCCCAAATCCTTTCACTGAATCTATTTATTTTGCTGAATTTATATCCCAACTTTAGCCCAAGATGGACTTCAAGGTATCTTATAATAAAAAGTAAAGGTTTTCCCCTGACATTAAGTCTAATTGTATCTGACTCCGGGTGTTGGTGCTCATCTCCATTTTTAAGCCAAAGAGCCGCTGTTGTCTGTAGACACCTCCAAGTCATGTGGCAGCATGACTGCATGGAGCACTGTTAGGTTCCCACTAGAGAGATACCTGTTGATCTACTCACATTTGCATGTTTTCAAACTGCTAGGTTGGCAGAAACTGGGGCTAACAGCAGGAGCTCATCCCTTTCCCCAGATTCAAACTGCTGACCTTTCAATCAACAAGTTCAGCAGCTCAGTGGTTTATGTGCTGCCGGGTTTATAATTTTTTTTTTTAAAAAATGAAGAAGCTAAAACATTTAAAAGGTTAAAAATAACTAAATTATAATACTATATAAAATTATTAAAACAACTTTCAAACTTGATTTTCAAGAAGCAATTCAAAATATAGCACCATTTTACACACACACACACACACACTACTGTTCTGTAATTAAAACTGTATGGCCCGAGTTTTTAAAAGTCTTATCCTTTTGGCAGAAGGCCAAGGGAGGGAGGAAGCCAAGTAGACCTCCCATGGAAAGGAATTCCACAGCCTGGGAGCACCTTGTGAAGGTGGGAGGACTGAGAGCTAGCCTTCCCTGTGGATCTTTAAAGAAAGGACAGTATTCTAGATAGTCTCAACCCAAGCCATGGAGAGCTTTAAAGGTTAAAACCAGGTATTTGAATTTTGCCCAGAAACTAACCAATATTGCTGTTTCAAGAAGAGAATTATATGATCCCTGTAACCAGACTTAGCCCTAGCTTCCAAAATCAGCCCCACATAGAACATGTACAGTAATCCAGAAGGCAAGCTTCTCAAAAAGTAGTAATAAGGAAGTACAGTGGAAAATATACCATATATACTTGAATATAAAATGAGTTTTTCAGTCTTTTATTTGAGTTGAAAAACTCTCCCTCGGCTTATACTCATGTCAAGCTGGGCAGCAGAGCCTGGAGGTGAGGCTCCGAAGCCAGCTGGTCATTTCTCCTCCTTCTCGGCCGGGTGGCCATGGAGGAAGAGGAAAAGGAGGATGAGTGTCAGCAACACCAGCGCCTCCCCCTCTTCCTAGGCCATGAAGAAGGATGAGGATGAGGACAAGCGCCGCCACAGTGAGAAGAGGAAGCTAGTAATGCAACTGTTTATTTTAACTTATTGTACAATATTTAGTATTGTCTTTTATTTAACATTTTTAGGCTTTTTATTTATATAGGCATTGAGTGTTTGCCTGTTACTACATTGGAAGCTGCCCTGAGTCCCCATGGGGAGATAGGGCAGGGTACAAATAAATTATTATTATTATTATTATTATTATTATTATTATTATTATTATTATTATTATTATTTTATTGTTGAGATCATATTGTTTTTATTGACCCTCCTTTTCTACTTACAGAGCTAGTTTACTGTTTTTCTTTGAAATATGGTAAATACTTAACCTACTGATGCCTCAAATAATGTCATTTTATTGGTATCTATTTTTATTTTTGAAATTTACCAGTAGCTGCTGCATTTTTTACCTTCAGCTTATACTTGAGTCAATAAGTTTCCCCAGCTTTTTTTGTGGCAAAATTAGATGCCTCAGCTTATATTTGGGTTGGCTTATACTCAAGTATATATAGTAGTAATAAGATAATACATCGATGCATGACAGCCAGTAACAAAAATGACACAGCATTTTGCTGGAAACAATTCAGATGGGGGAGGGTGGGTAGGTTGGCAAGTTCTAAAATCCCCCCTCCCAATTTCTGACTGTGAATTATTTGGGAGAGAAATTAACCTGATAACATGTTATGAAACCTAACAAATCATAACTGATCCAGAGGCTGCTTTTGTTGAATGATTGTACAGATAAAGAACATTTCCAATGATTACCAGAAGGAAAGGAAAGAGAGTGTTCAGCAAGAGTGAAGGGCAACAGATGTCACCCTGTATCATATGTCAAGTAAACAGCAATGGCACATGAGGCTAATGATCTTAGTCTACTTGAAAGAACATCACACTTTCATAAAGCCATGTTGTAGTTGCTGAGTCTGTAAATTGTAAAGGCCTCCCACCACTTCTTCAGTGCAGTTGTTCCATCCAAGGAATAAACACATTGTCCACCTATCGCTATCTCGCAAAGAAGTAGAGTTATTTAAGGACCAACCATAAAATAATGACTCTAGACACTGAAAAATGGTCAAGAAAGGGTCACTTTATTTGACCTATAACCTATTTAATTTGTGTTGAACTGGAAAAGGAGCAAGAGAGGGGAGCAATTTGATGTGAGTCCATCTGAGATGAGGTGTCGGCCTTTGACAACCTTTTCAGCCTTCCCTTGGAGGAAACACCTAAGCACTGAGGACAATCAGTGCTGATTGTTGATCCTGGCTGGCCATTTACTGGAAAGCAAACCCAAGATATCCACCACTTCACCATAAATCACAGCGTTTTATAAGAAGGCAAACCCCTAGGTCACACCGAGGGCAGGCTCCTTCACCATCCTCAGATCTCAAAGAGGCAATTTGAGCTCTACCCTTTACCAAAGGGGTGCCAAGGTGCTCACAAAAGCTATATATTCGATCTGCCATGGAGAGGGAAAGAAGTGTCTGTTTAGTCCCTTTCCCACCCAATAGGCTAGCCAACAGAGCTCTGTTTCTTTTACAACATGATACATTCTTCTGACAGACAAACACCATAATCACTGCAGAGCTCAGGCTATGGAAATACTATGTAAATGTTGGATAAAGTGGACCATATTTAACCCAATCATTTATTCTGAATATTCTGGACTTCCTTGTTTACTCTTCTACAGGCTAAAGCATTGGATATCCGCCTCACTCCATTAAACTTGGTCTGGCAAAACATCTGACCACACTAAGATTACACCTGACTGTATACTCTGTATGTATGAACTGAAAATCATGCCGAACCTGTAAAATGAGCAAGCCCAAGTCATTCCCATCAAGTGTATAACTAAAGCAAGAAGAAGAAGAGGCCCAGTGCACTCCCCAAACAAAAGAAGACACAAACAATTTCAACAATAGTCTGTTTTCTCAAGTCAGTCTGTGGATAACCACACAATCCCAGCTGACAACATTAGGCCTGGCATGCCATTCAGTAAACCATACTATGGCTGCAGATCAAGACCCATCACGTCTCAAAATAACACTGGCACCTATCAACAATATTAGTCAATAACAGTGCAATCAAAACTTGAGAGAATGCACATGCCTCTTGAAAGCCAAAGATCTTCAATGCCCAATATGTTAGACTGAGGGTATAGCCTCATAGCAAAATGTAACCCCTTGCAGACCCAAGACCCCAGTGTATGTGACTGCTATTATACAAGCAGAAGAAAACACACAAAGAATGAAACACAGACACAAATAAAAGTCTTAAATTTACAGATATCTACATTACAAATACAATGTGTGAATTGGCCTTGAGTTGGCTTGTATTTGTTACCTAAGTAGAAGAACTTAAAACAAACCTAGCACAGGCGTTTCAGATTTGAGGCAGAAGGATCACTTTTGGAGCTCAAACTACAATATGGCTTTCTGTTATTGAATCTTGATTTCGCTTGCAGAATGGCCTTACATAAAATAGGAGATATTTTTAGATCGGTCCAAGTGAAGAACACAGATAATGCCACTATCACCAGTACCACTACTACAACTAAAACTGCCTAAGTCAAAAACTGTTTGTGTGCTCTTACTTACATCTAATTAAGACAGGACACAAATAGAAAAAAAGGGGAAGCAGTGTGGAAGGTGAATGACGCCAGCAGATACTGCCTCTTCTTCTGTTCTTTTCTACTTTCAAGCCAGTTGAGATAGAGGAAGGGCCTTTCATTTCCTTCTGAGTCTAGGTATGACAGAGCTGTGCATGTCCTTTCTTTTTTCCGTATGAGGCCTTGTGTATGAACTTTCTTGTGTTAAAGTTCTCTTGCAAAGTTTGTGGAATTTAATTATAAGTGTCACAACCCAGTTGGGTACTAAAGTTGGATCCTAATGCTTCCACAAATCTGATACCACTATCACCATTCTGCAGCCCTTCGTTCACATAAAACTGTTTTAGAGTTTATGCTTGGGCTGCAGGATGAACACTAGCTTAGCTGGACCCTTGGCAATGGCTTGTAAGAGGTGTATCAAATCAAGCAGTGTTGATTTTTAAAAGGCAATTATATGCAAAGAAGCAGAAATTCCTATTAAATCAGGTTATGATAAGAGCGACTCAGAAAATGAATGGTTGTGCAATATGGACCAGGTAGGAAACAAAGAAATAAATTAGTAACACTGACAGAAACATCTGACTCACAATCATTATTTGAAAGAGTTCTTTCTAGCAAAAGAAAGCAAAAGTTTGTCTCTTGGCAGACAAACCAGAAAGCATTAAGAACTTGATCTGAAAATCAACCGCTACATTAAATGATTTTCAGGAAACTATATTTGTTATCTGGAACCATCACAGGATTGGCCCCATGCTGTTTTAGCATAGGGAATCCTATGTCTTGTGTTGTGAACATTATGCATTCATATCGGCCAATCTGTTTTTGCTATCTGTGAAAAAGTACATTTCCCTATTCTATTACCTCTGGATGACAAAATTACTTTTCCTTCCAAAGGAAGAATACTGAACAACTAGTTTTTTTAAAAAAAATTGGAATGGATCTCCCCAGAATTAAATTAGAAATCACTTATTTTGTCCAAGACGTTCCTAGTTAATTCTGTTTTAAATCATAGACTGACAAAACAAGTGTGAACAAGCCCAGTTCCTTTGGCAACTAATGAAAGAAAGTGATTAGAGCATCTTAACCTGGTTCTGTCTGCCAGAGTCACCTTTCAGAACCTCATCTCTCTCCTTTGCCCAACAACAGCTCCATGATTAAAGGAGTAGAAAATAAGATGCATCTTGACACTGTAAGAAATTTTTAATAGAGAAAGCCAACAAAGTGATTCATTAGCTTTTCTAGTTCAATATTATGTTTACATAAGATGATTACAGCAACTAATTAGTAATTTATACCACTTCATATGAGAGAAGTTGTTAGACAACTTAAGTTCTTGTAATGTGGTCTATTGAGTTATTAACATTAAATGTCTATATTCTCTTCCTTAAGGGTGGGTAGCCATATGAAATAAAGAATAAAAAGCAGTTGCTAGAGACTGATAACCACTTTGGAACAGTATTAACAAATTGAATATGTACCTCAAATCTTGCCTGAACAAGTGGTGGTCTTAAAAACTGGTGCTTAAACTTCCACATAGTTCATCCCCTACTCCTGACACCCAGTTAAGTTACTCAAATGCATGGTCCATGAGATCTGTGCATCTAAGTTTCTTGTCATCCCTATAAAATCAGATGATTCTTAGAAAACTAGGCAGAACATAAGTATTGTAAGAATGAAAACTCCTTTTCTGAAATACTACTGAGGAACAACATATTTACTCAGAAATTAAGACTCACTTCAATTATTTTTGTTAAATCCTTTTGCAAGACTTCAGTTTGAGAGCGGGCATATTACTGAAAAGAAAGTTTCTTAGCACACTAGCATACCAATAAAATGCATAAGGCCATTTACAAAAGTTTATCACACTAATAACCCATATTCTGAAGCGTTAGATCCCATTTTTTTCATGGCAGGGTTGGCCCACAATTAGAACTCAACAAGATCTTTTCAGAGGAAGAAAATCTTACAGTTGGACTAGGTTTAGAGACCAAAGCACAAAAGTGAACCTCAACAGGTAACTTAAAACTCAACTGCTCAGGATGACAGGAAACCTGGCAGTTCCTAAGGTTATTAAAGGAGGAACAAGGATGGACATATACTTATATACGACAGTGAGCATCCTTGCAGGACTAGAAGGTGAAGCTACACAAAGCCTCCAGTCTCTTGCCCTTGTTTTAGAACAGGGGTGGGGAACATCTGGCCTGAAGTATATAAGTATTGCAAAGTTATTTCGCCTGGTTCTGTGGAGTCTGTGGCTGCCTTTTTTTCTCCCTTTCTTGCTCTCTCCTTCTATGTGTGGCGCAAGCTGTGATCAGCCCTCGGGAGAAGTTAGCCTGTCTGCCTGCCTTCTTCATTCTGTTGCCCACCATTCAGCTCCTCTGGGAAAGCGGCTGGAGCAAGCTGGCCCAGTAGGATTTTCATTTCTTTGCTCAGACTCTAGAGATAATCCAGAGATTAAGAAGGGAGAGGCTTTGGTCTCCCATGAGTGTTTTTCATGTATGGGATATATGTACATGTGTGAAGAGATAAATTGTTTTCATTCTTATTCCTCAGTGTTGGTTGTGGTGAAGTCATTGAGGTAAGAAAAGAGAAAAGGAAACCTAGCTAGTGCTGTTCAAAAAGTGAGCATCTGGAAGCAAGGTGTCAGAGATGGATTTTGTAACCTTTTTGTCGAATTATTCAAAGGGAAACATCTAAATTTTAGTTTAGAATATATTCTGGGCTTAAAAGAAATCTAACAAGTTGTACTGCAGAATTCATTGCAACAATTTGTGCAGCTGAGTTTCAAATTCAATTGAGCACACAACCAAATAATGTCAATTCCACCTCAATATTCAGATACAATGTATTATCTATCTTGTTTGCAAAGTACTACAGTAGAGTCTACTTATCCAACATAAACGGGCTGGCAGAATGTTGGATAAGCGAAAAAGTTGGATAATAAGGAGGTATTAAGGAAAAGCCTATTAAATGTCAAATTACATTATGATTTTACAAATTAAACACCAAAAACATCATGTTTTACAACAAATCGACAGAAAAAGCAGTCCAAAACATGGTAATATTATGTAGTAATTACTGTATTTCTGAATTTAGCACCAAAACATCACAATATACATTGACTACAAATACATTGGCTACTAACAAATTGACTACAAATATAGAATTGCATAAAATGAAATTACAGTAGCAAAATTGTCGCAAATGAAATCCATAAAAAGTTAAATCCTAGCTGCCTAGAGATACAGCTGTGGATCGGGGCAGGAGGCAAATTGCGTTGGATAATCCATAACGTTGGATAAGCGAATGTTGGATAAGTAAGACTCTACTATATGTGATTCTTGTTTGAGGGGAAAAGATAGACAAACAAGCTACAGCTGTGGGATGCAAATGCAGCAGATTTCAAGAAGCTTTGCAAATATTAAACCAATAGTATTTATAAAACCACCAAGATATGAAAGCATGATTAAAATTCAAAGCATTTTAAACGATATGCAACATCACTGGTATGATCCCATTCAGTTTCAAGGTTCTTGTTCCCAGATGAATGAGTAAGCACACCACATTTTCATGTCCCCGTTTTAAGCCCAGGATAGGATATACTCTGATCGGCAGCTGCATCTTTTGGGGGATATTCTAGCCTTTGTGGTGAGTTTTTTAATGGGCTGTTCTTGGCTTGATGTGCACTGTGGCACATATAGAGGGTGTACATTTGGTGGACACCCTGCTTCGAACTTCACTATACGGCCTGTGTATAAGAACTTAGTTGCCAGGAGCCTCCTGTTCCTACCCATGCAATTACCTGCACTCTGTTCCTCTATCAAAACCACATTAAACAGAGTTTGGAAATTTACATTGAAGAAAAACAAATCTAGTGACCTTTTGAGCATGTTCCAGTAGTGCTACTAGACCCTATTTTAATTTCTTTAGAGAAATGGGAAAGTAAGAAATTTTATTTGAAAAAATAACACTTATAATGGCAACAAATTACTTTTTAGAATTCACTTTCCAAGCTTTGAAGGTAATATATTAATGGGTATATTCTGTAATCAATCAAGATGATGCACAGTGTGACAAATTGTTACATTACCTATTTATATTACACCTGAATCCCTTTTGGCAATGTAAATTTGAAGCATGATCCAGATTGCCAGTCTAATCCAGACTGGGATTAGAAAAAGGATTATTTACTCATCTAATTTCCTAATCTAGATAGTAATACCTAATTTTACTCTGTTTTTTTGTGTTCTATAACTAAATGAATAGGCAGGCATCACACAGAGAATCTACCAGATTTCTTTTGCAAAACAGAATCTTTCAAAGAATAACAAAGTACCAGTTGTTACATCTGAGCTTCAGAATGAAACTGAGCATGTATGGCTTAACATTGTTAGCAGCTGCCACTATAGGCTTTAATGGGGCAAAAAAACATAGCACAGGCAGTCCCTGAGTTACAAACATTAGACTTACAGATGACTCATTGTTAAGAACGGGGGTGAGACAACAGGAAGTGAGAGAAATCTAACCCCCAGGAAGGGGAATTCACTCCTGAAAGTTATCATGGGGAAAAGAGGTCTGCACTGAAGTGTTATCACTAATCCTTGTTTCCACAACAAGCCAAATTTTTCAAAATCCAGTTATCACAGGGACAAAAAGTGAAGTGAGATCTTCTGATCAGGGGCACAGACAGCAAAATAAACACCTATGCTATTCAAAGCTACTGGAGTTACAATTGAAAATATACCTGTTCTGGCTGACATACAAATTCAATTTAAGAACAAATCTACAGAATCTATCTATGTTGGCAATTTGGGGACTGCCTGTACTTTCAAATGCTGTTTAGAGCTGCACTCAACCAACCCAATAAGGCTTGCCTTCCTTGAGAAACCAGAACAAAGTACGTTATTAGTTTTCATCAGCATTAGACAGAAATATATGCCACCCCAGAGTTAAAAAAAAAAAGGAATAATGTTGCATCAATTTTAATTTGCAGCCTTTATCAGCTTGGTCTGAATTTGGCACAGTTGCATACACCTCAGGAGTAAAGCTGCATATCCCAAGTTTCAAAACACAACATTTATTATATTTTATAAGCCATAGAGGTTCATGGCTTATAATTGGTAGAAACTCTGGAGAAAGGGTCGCAACACACAATTGTAATTATATTTTATAGTATTGAGCTTTATTTTGTGAATCACTCAGTGGATTTTGGCGATTGGGTTGTGCTGAACAGACATAATAGGAAGAAATTAAATGAATAAATACAATTACCAGTTACTATGCTATTTCCTCTGAGAATCCCATGGCAGTAAAGAAATAATGACTGTATTTTATAATAAAATAATATATCTCCTCCCATGAGAGTTCAGTGTAGTGCCAAACTATAACTATAACTATAGTGCCAAAAATGCAGATGAGAAGTTTCAAGAGCAAATTATAGATAAGGCTGAAATAGTTTGGATACTGCTACAGCAAAAAAGGAGGACAAATCAATACATGTGTACTCAGAGCTAAGTACCTCTGAGTTCAATGGGACTTACTTTGGTTAATGGGCACAAGATTATAGCTAAAGAGAAGCAAAATCAGTGTCTACTTATATGGTACAGTTATTCATCAAAGCAAAAGCAAATCACTTTGGCAGTTCTCTTTCCATATAAGAGATGCTCTACAAAGCATTTTTTTCTGAGAGCACATTAACAAAAAAAACCTGCCTATATCCTTATATATTATACAAAGATGCATTGTTATATCATTGCAAATTTAAAAGACTTATTTTTTGTAAGAACAAACAATGAATATGACTTAAGATGGCTACTCTTCTACATTTTTAGAAGGCAGAGTTATTTTTAAACAATGAATGTCCAGTGAAGGAAATAGATTGGTTATTCCTGAATAGTCTACAAAAAGAAGCAGAACCCCAATTGTTTTGTTTGGAAAATGTAAAACCAACAAATGGCATAAAACTAGGGATTTGACACCAGACTATCCAGTTTGTTATCATCAACATATCAGTGTCCATTACAAATATCATTGTTTTCTCTTCTTTCTATCAAACACATTTTACTACCGTGCATATAAACACATGAGACATATGGAAACAAATTTATTCAGTATTTTCGTATTGATGCTTCTATGTATTTTTAAAAAATAAATGAACGTATTTGTTTTAGTAATAAACAATGTTCCAAATTTCATGACAAAGTTAAACTACTAGTTTTTGACTGTCGCCATGTTTAACTAAACCACCCTCAACCCAGGAAACAGTTTGAAAAGCTCGGCTGCTGTGATGAAAAGAACCTGCAACATTCTGCCCTCCCTGAAAAGTATGATGTGTAAGACATGAAATAGAAAAGTGCTGACCTTCAGCTTTGACATTTTGGCCTTCCATTATTACATACCTGCAGAGAAGCAAAATCTTTCGAAGCACAAGCTCCAAGAATAGCAGCACCCACTACAACAGACTCCACCTCTTGGGCCAGGACAACAGGCATGCCTAGGCAGAGATAATGGTTCTGTTAGAATGATCACAGTAGAGAGACCCATGCAGATGAAGGAATAGTTTTATATCTATCTGTCTATTTATCTATCTGTCTATCATCACCTCTGTGGTATAATAGCACTTATACCACAGAGCTGTGTAGATGCCATAAGGCCATTTTATGTAGTTGTATAAAGGAGTATGAGATGAATGAATTAAATGTAATTGTTAGTTCAGGAACAGAAATGAATTGTACAGTACTTAGGTTCGGGTAAACTGTATGAATAAAAGGCAAAGTAGGAAGAAAAACTCAGTTAATATAGTTATTATTACTAGTCATGGACCTGAAATTTGTCTCATTTGTTTCATCCGTGTTTTTATCCATTCATTCATTTGGCATGATATGGGAGACCCCTCGCCATATGGGTAGCAAGGTCATCCTGTACTTTTCAACATACAGTAACTTAGAAAGAGACACTCTTTAAGAGTGTGTGTGTGTGTGTGTGTGTGTGGCCTGCAGACCCAAAATGCCCATGATTGTCCTGGCTTGCGGCTGAGCTCCAAGTGCCTTGTAAGAATGCTCTGTGCTCCACTCAGCACTCAGCTACAAACCCTAGCACCTGTGGGCTCTTTGAGCCTGCAGGCCGCAAACACACTCAAAGAGTCCGCGATGTAAGGGCTTGCAGGCGAATGCCAAGCGCTTAGTAAGAGGCGCTCTGCACTCTGCTCAGTGTTTAGCTACAAGCCCTGGCAGTCACAGGTGCTTTGGGCCTGCAGGCCACACACACATTCTCTTAAAGAGAGTCTCTTTCCAAGTTACTGTGTGTTGAAAAGTATAGGGGGAGGGCTTGCTACCCATTTAAAAAGATAATAGATCCTGATGCTGTTTGCAAAAATAGAAACAATGAGCCACAGACTGCATTTTGCCTATCCGGGTTCAGAGACAGGGGTTTATCCCATCAACCCTAACAACTCAAATGAATGCTGGAGAGAGCCTGAGGATCACTGAAATGGTGAGACCCTCTAGCTCTAATATTGAGGGGAAGGGGAGCTTAGGAAGCCCTCCCATGTTGGTCAATGGGACAAAAGCTTTCATTTATTCAGATGAAAGAACAAAATAATTCATTCAGAAAGGCCCCATTTTCAGAAGCAGCACTCAAAAACGAAAACATGGCCATACGAATGGAACAGAAACAGACAGTGATTTTATAAAAAAAGCACCAGACTAGTTATTAAATTTGTATCAACACAATAGATACAAATAGTTAAGTAGGAAAAGGAATCTGAGATGGAGAGGGAGTAGAAGATGTTCAAGTAACAAAGTGTTGCATATATGTCTGTGTCTCTTTTTCTAACATCTTTATGATTCTATGATATATTGTCTGATGAAGAAGCTTGCATGACATACTTTTGCATTTCAATTGGCTAATAAAGTTACTGTTCTTTTGTGGATTTTGTTTTAGTTTAGTAAAAGTAACAACTGCAACAACACAGACTCAGAGGGAACAAAGATAACAAAATACAGCCCAACAAAAACGGAATGTCCTCAGGGATCACCAGGGATTACAGAATGTGTCAGTTGGGAAAGAAAGATTGGCAATCAGTGGGAAAGGAGCAAACTGAATTGTTCAAGCTCTTATAAACCTACAGAACAGCTCACAGGATGGTGCAATTGGATAGATAGGACCCAAAACAGGATTCATCTGGTGACAAGGAGTTCCTTCTTATTTGATTCTGTGTCTGATTGTCTCATTCTATGTGCAGATTTATAAGGGTCAAAAAATCAAGGTTCAAAAAGTTACTTTTTGGACTATAGCTCCCAAAATTCCACAGCTGGCACAGTAATTGTGCTGACTGGAGGCCTCTGAGGGTTGTAATCAAAACAATAATTTTTCTGAACTTTGGTCCTAAAATGTTCATTAACCTGAAAGGGGGAAAGTCTGTATTAATGCTTAATGCTTCACACATTTTAAAAAACAAAAAACAAATGGGTAAACTAGAGGGACGTAAATGATTTTTCTGCTTGGTGATTCTCCTGCAACATCTCATTCATGCAGGTGAATGTGGTTATGGAAATTAGTTTATCATAGGAGAATCTCCATCATAACAATATTTTGACACACACAAAAAGTTTAAACGTATCAGATGGCTAAATTAAGAATTGAGTTTACTGGCACACTTTAACTGTACTTTCAAAACTTGGATGCTTGTGCTCAACTCCGCAAGTGCCTCCACAATGAATACATTCATCCAACCATCTGAACAATCTGATCCTGCAGCTTTTAAGTGGTCTATGAAATTATCTCTTGGTAGCTTGCATAATTGGCTAATGGGTGTTGCATTTGATAGAAATATATTCAGAATTTCCCAGTCTGTTTCCTGGAAGAATAGGGGATTGATACAGGAATGTTAGCTATTTTATCAGATAGATTTTAATGAGGGCAAGAGAACCAAGAGCATTTTAGACAGATGAACTCTGACATCCTCTGTCAGTCACAGTTCCTACAAACAGGAAAAATTCCAAGACCACAGAAAGGCCTCTTTGTCCTGCATTGTACTTCACAATTAGATACAGTCAAAGAACCACAGTTTAAAATTTAATCAGAATTATCTATTAATAGATCTTTAATTTTAGACATCAGAAAGCAGCTCTCAATCCCAAGGCCATGTGAATTAGATAAGAAAAGGTGTGGGCTTGATAAAATCTTATTTGACAAATAGAAAGTACCACTGTGGCAATAGCCTGTTGCATTCATCCACTCTAGGTCAAGACCTTGTGTCATTTGGTTCAGTTTTTCTGCTTTCATGAAATGTAATTACATAATACTGATTTTCATCTTTCTTCCTGCATCAAGGTTGGATGTTGAGTTTGCCATTCAAGTGATGCAAATCTGCATGAAAAATACCTAGAATCTAAGCTTTAGACTTGATCTAAACCACATTGGCTCTTTTTATATATGTCCATGCATACAGTTCATGGTTCTGCTTTCCCTGTTAAGAACTAAATAAAGATGTTTTGCTCAAGTTAAATGCACATTATTTTTAACAATGTAATGGGTAATCAAAAATTCCGCTAGATAAAGAACGAGTTCATGTACATTTCAGACTAGGGCTTATAAACATAATTATTATTGCCAGATAGTCCCAAGAAAATGTATTATCTCAAGAGTAAAATGGTATTTTAATAATCAGCTTCTGCTTATTATAATGTGCAGAGGCTGTGCTGAAGAGAAAAATGTGAAACAGTAGTATTTGCACACCAGTGGAGACTGTTTGAAAGCAATCACCTTATTTTTTTTCCATAAATACATGAATACACAAACACATAATAGGACTGCCATCATGGCTTTGTTTTATTCAAGCTGTTTATTGATATATTTTAAGTTAATATATGAAATAATCAATCAGGATTAGCTTTTGCACATACCCAGTCTCTGGGCAGTACCTATTCACTTTAATAAATTTCTTGCTAAATATTTTATATGATCTATAAATATTTCCTGTGGGTTTAGTCCATAGTTGCCCTTTTGCTCACAGAAGTAAATAAATCAAAGATTTTTCAAGCCAGCGAAAAACTTCTTAAGTCTCCAGAAATCTAGAATCTAGTATAGATTCTGAATGATGCACAGGTGGACACAATTTGTGTTTAGTTGAAATTGTAATATTGAATGTCTATAAAATTATAAACAGGACAGATCATTTGTTTCTAAAAACCACCACAGTAGAAATGGGTAGAATACAATACAATAGGACTATGTATAAGGAGCCATTATTGTATAATAGTTTAAGTGCTGGACTAGAATCCTTTGAAAGTCACACTCTCTTAGGCTTAGAGGAAGGCAATGGCAAACAAATCTTGCCAAGAAAATCCTATAATAGGATTTCTATAAGGCAGTGGTTCTCAATTAGTGAGTCCCCAGGTGTTTTGACCTATAGCTCCCAGAAATCCCAGCCAGTTTACCAGCTGTTAGGATTTCTAGGAGTTGAAGGTCAAAACATCTGGGGAGTCCACAAATTGAGAACCACTACTATAAGGCAAACCTGGCTTAAAGGCATATAACAACAGGTTTCCCGGTTTCTTCTTTCTTCCTTCACCAATGAGAAACTACTAATTTTCTGATTATTACTAACTGTGCTTAACATTGCATCAGCACTAGCTTTTAACCTGAGGCAGTAGCCTACTAGAAAAACCTGATTACAACTAACAATTATTCACAGGAATCATAAGGATTAACTCTGCAGATAAAATGCTAGGGTACAGTTAAGAGTAACCAAGAAAGTAATTAGTTTTATCATTTGGCACTCCCACAATATTTTTTTTCTATCTGGGACTATTTATGCTTGATAGCTGTGGGCTCTTGGTATCCGCCCTGAGTCCCCTCGGGTGAGAAGGGCGGGGTATAAATGCTGGAAATAAATAAATAAAATCTGCTGGGATTTGATTTCAGGAACACCCCACCCCAATCCCCATGGATACTAAAATCCGTGGATGGTCAAGTCCCATTATATACAATGGTGTCGTGAAATGTTGTCCTTTATATAAAATGGCAAAATCAAGTTTTGATTTTAGGAATGTTTTAAAAAATTATGTTCAAGCCACAAATATTTGAATTTGAATGCTGAATCCATGGATATGGAGGGTTGAGTGTATGCACATTTGCCATTTCTTTGTTTGATTTTGTATGGTTTTGGTCTTAGTTAGACATAACCAGTAGACCAGGGGTCCCCAAACTACAGCCCGGGGGCCACATGCGGCCCCCAAAGCACAAAGGCAGAAGAGGGTTGGGCTAAATGGCCCAAGGGGTCTCTTCCAACCCTCTTTTTTATTGTTGTTGTTGTTGTTGTTGTTGTTGTGGCTGGGAGGCCATCTGTCAGGGGTGCTTTGCTTGTGCACAAAAGCAGAAGGGTTGGGCTAAATATTATTATTTATTATGACACAGCAAACAAGATAGACATGCTGGATTTTGTATTATTATTATTAATATTATTATTATTATTATTATTATTTTATTATGACACAGCAAACAAGATAGATCTGCTGGATTTCGTATCACAAAACCACAAGTCAAACACTTCCCAAGTGTCTAGGACTGTGTGATGTATTTTCAGATGATATGTGCAGATCCCAGTAGGGTGGCCTTTTGCAGTTGGCAGATCGTAATCCTGTCAATGTCTATTGTTTCCAAATGCCGGCTGAGATCTTTTGGCACAGCACCCATCACCACCGGGACCACCTGCACTTTCATTATATTATTATTATTATTATTATTATTATTATTATTATTATTGCTTGGTGGCCACCTATAGTCCAGCCCTCCAACTGTCTGAGGGATCATGAACTGGCCCCCAGTTTTAAAAGTTTGGGAACCCCTGCAGTAGACAGTCAAGCTCTTGGAAATGGGGAAAATTAAGGATGGAATTTAAAATGAAATCCTCTCTACCAAATCCACTAAGGACAATCCAGAGCACTTAAGCACAAGATCTTGCTTGCATTGAAATCTCACTCAAATCAATTCAAGTTGTGGATTTTTAAAATATCTGGCCGAAGTAGTTAGTTGGGACCAGGAGTTTGGAGAATTTAAAACAGTAAGTTCGTTGTTTATCTCCAGACTTACCAGTGATATCTGCATGCATCTGCACGAAGAGGGGATTCTTGCTCAGCCCACCACACATAAACAAGGTATTAACAGAATGTCCAGCACCTTGCATTGTTTCCACAATGTGCCTTGTTCCCAACTTGCATAAGAGAGAATGAAAAAGAGATATAAGTTAACTCAAACAGCTGCTGGAAAGAAAATGTCTATTTAAAGTTTTGGTTGGAGATGGCTGTTGGTTGTTAGTACAAATATGAAAAGGGTAGAAAGCCATTCATGATACCTAAGAGAGAAAATGTTAAATTTTTCTAGTAATACTGCCTTTGTTAACTTTTTGTTAGGAATGGAGTGCTTAGTCTTTGAAATTTCAGAGATCCTGTGACTAGGATTAGGTTCACAACAAATATGCAAGAATTATTTCCTCATGCAGCAAAAAATTCACTCAGAGAATTACTATCTACTACCGTGTTTCCCTGAAAATAAGACAGTGTCTTATATTAATTTTTGCTCCCAAAGATGCTCTAGGTCTTATTTTCAGGGGATGTCTTATTTTTTCCATGAAGAAGAATTCACATTTATTATTGAACAAAAAAAATGAACATTTATTATATACTGTACAGTAATTGTCATCACAAACTAGCATAACCAGACAAACTGTGAATCCTATCAAGAATTTCTTGTTACTACCACTATTTCCATGTACAACTATCTATGGTACATACATTTACTGATCCTGCATGCTCTGGTGTTCTGTTTGGCGGGCATGCTTCCAAACAAAAACTTTGCTAGGTCTTACTTTTGGGGGAGGCCTTATATTTAGCAAATTCATCAAAACCTCTACTAGGTCTTATTTTCTGTGGATGTCTTATTTTAGGGGAAACAGGGTAGTTGTGCTGGTGATGCCATCCATATGAAATCAGTTTTTCAAAAGACTGTAGATGGATACCCATGTCTTACTCCTATTTCTAACAGATACTGCATCTGACTTCTAAGTGACTATGCCTTTGATGCTGAATTTGGGAGTATTGGTTTCAACACCCCTGGCAGCTCTTTTAATGCTCAGATTAAAACCTGGAATGGACTAACCGCTCCACTAACATGGGAACCACTAGCTAACAGTACTGCGGAGAAAGAATAATGTTCTCCATGTCTTATACTTTGTGGTTTTCTAAGAACATCTACTAAATTTATGGATGTGATTCAGATACGACAATTCTCATATATTTGTCTTATGCAGAAAGTATAGATACTCCAGACATTAGTCAAGAGTCATGTAATTTTCCTAATAAATGAATAATCTGCAAGTAAGAGGTAGCAGATCCCAGTAGGTCAGTAAATCAACTCCAAGCTTTAACCCAGCCTTGCAGATACTCTCTAACGTGCTGAACCTGATCCTTAAATAAGTTCAGCACCTTGGATAGTTCTTTCAAGGCTAATCAAAATCTAGAATAGATTCACAGTAGTCATTAGTCACAGCTAGAGATGAGGGTTTCTTGGGCTAATAAAAGGAGATGGGTGGAAATTTCCATTA
The DNA here is from genome assembly GCF_035594765.1 of Anolis carolinensis. Classification (NCBI taxonomy): domain Eukaryota; kingdom Metazoa; phylum Chordata; class Lepidosauria; order Squamata; family Anolidae; genus Anolis; species Anolis carolinensis. The sequence goes on from NC_085844.1 coordinate 172,253,219, forward strand.
CTGCATTACTGAACAAACAACCTGCTGTTCCTGATTTTGTTTTAGTGAATATTTGATCAGAACCAGGATCACTGCCATGCATGGAACAATAGTTCGAAATAAAAGGATCCAACCCAACCTAAGGCAGATACCAACTCTCCTAGGCTTCAGGAAAGCCTTAAAGACATGGTTGTGCACACAAGCTTTTAATGAATGAGAACATGGACTTTATATGACCTGTACGAAGACTTGAGGATTCTGGATGAATGGATTTTAATCTTGGACATTCTTAAAATTTTATATAATGTGACTTTATTTTGTAATGGTATCTGTTTTATATGAACTGTTGTTTTGTAGATTGTTTTATATGAATTGTTGTTTTTACATTGTTTTTAGGCATTTAATTTTTGCCTATTTACTGTAAATCGCTTTGAGTCTCCTCGGAGAGAAAGGCGGGGTAAAAGGGTTTTGTGCAGACATTACTTGCTTTAACAAAGAATATTCCTTCACTGTTTAATAAAGTGAAATTGCAAAGGATTAGCACTAGACTTGTGATTCTTTAAAACATGCTTAAAGGCCCATAACGAAAACAGTCAAACACAGCTTGAAAAATAAATATTTCACAAAATGCTATGCTTTTTTATGGAGGCTATATGAAGGGCTCTTAAATACACGCTTTTCCGTAATAAAAGTTATTGTGCAACACATTTGGAGGGCACCACATTGGATAAAGATGCTCTGTAGAATTCAATGTATCAGACCTAACTGCCCTGTTTAACAACTCATGTTTTTTCCATTAATTTCAACTTCTCATTTACTTTCTGAATGTGTAAACAAACCAAGCACTTAAATGGTGTTAGGAGATTTTTGTCCCATGTTTCCATATCAAGCAGACAGGCCCTTTCTGCACTGACTGTATACTCTGAAATCAATTTCAGCTTGAAATTGAAGAAAGAAAGAAATGTGGAAAAATCCTACCAAATCTTCCCTCTGTCAAATCCATTGCTAAGGAATTCCCACCGCTTTATGCTGAACATCTTTTGAAGTTTGGTCAAAGTTCACTGAAAGTTTTACAATCTATAGCAAATGTCTCTTTAGATCCAGCTTGGGTATTTAAGAAAAGCAAAGCATGTTAGGCTTTGGCTGTTTATTATGACTGGGTTGAGTTTCAAATGTATTTTGGTTTAAGATAGGTAGTTTTGGCAAGCTGTAACAACTGTAAGGACAGCTAATAAAATCCATACCATCTTTATTGACACCAAGGATGAATATTTCAAGTCCTCGAGCTACAATTTCAATTATATAAAAAGTAAACTATTATTTTCAATCTTTCTTGAAACTTTGATATGAGATTACAAAAATAACTGCCCTTAACTGTTGTAGTTTTACCACTTGATCACCTTAAGGGTATTTTTTTACATCTATGGACTATCCAAATTATTCCAGTGATTCACTAACTACACATTTGACCACACATTTATACACATGCCCATACTGCCACAAGGATATTTTTCATTCCTTCTAAGCAGTATAAAAAGAGCATGCTCTGAAAATGGCTTTTATGTTTATGTGAAACAATTTTTTTTTTAAAAAAAAACCATAAATTACATTCTTTCACAATTAAATTAGTTTATCCAATGCTGCAGTCTAAAAAATTCAATCTGAAACAGAGGTGTAACTTTCCATTTTTCATCAAGAATCTTACAGAAATGAAAACAAAATATTAGCATTTAGTAGCTATAATTACAATTATAATTACGGTTCTGACTAGATTTTGAAATCAAGCTCTTTTGTAAGCAGAGTGCTAATATAACTGAATGTCTGGGTGGTTAGTCTGTTTGCAATACATGCTATGCTCTAAGCAGTAATGTCATGCGTTATATTTTTATTTTTTATAAAACAAAATGGACATGAAAAATGTCACTTATTGAACATTACATTATCAGATTCTCTGACAGTTAAGAAGAAAAATCTGTTATATATCTTATGAATCTCTAAATCCTTATATTATATATCTTAATGAACTCTGAAATATGATGCAGGGAAGACAGGCCAGAAATAGCTTATTTTCAAAGCACAAAGCAATCAGCTGCAATGAAGCAGTGGGATAATAATAGGTGATTTTCCCAGGATATCCAACTGGGAAAGCTTCCACCCCATTAGCATAGAATAATGCCACGGTGCTTGTTTGGCACTGAGAAGTTGTTGTCGGTAATCTCTTTCACCAGATAATATCAATCGTGCTCATTTTCCTAGAAAGCACTTGCATTTCTTATTTAAATGAAAAGTGAATGGTATTAAAATACCAAGTGCACTGCTGTAATGCTACCAAAGAAGAGCAATAATAGGCCTAGCAGTAATGTATTCCAGGTTTAGTTAGGGTAATTCTGTTTTTGTGATGAGAAGTGCTAAAATCGTGCAAATGGAGTTGACAGAATCTGACCTCACTGCTAGAATTTATGGAGTGCGAGGATGTTGAATGCAAAAGTAATCTGCATTGCGTGTACACCTTTGTCTTTACCTCTCTTGCATCACAGAACAGCAGCAATGGGTGTCTTCTAGGGTAACACAAAAACAAGGCATATTTGGGTAGTGGAAAGGAACAAACTGCAGTTTTGTGCCAGGCTCTGTATTGTGTATGTAATGTGCTTGCAAGGTTTAGATTTACATATCAATCAAGCAGAACTCAGTCATACCACTACCAAAGACTAACAAGCTACAGTAAAAAACTACAGTACAAAAACTACCTCAAAAACTACTTTCAGGCAGCACTTCAGATACAGGGGACGTAATCTACAAAAATGAGATCTACAAATCAGCTCTGCAACTGCAAGGACAGAATAAAAGGTAGAGTGGAATCTGCTGGTAGATCCTGGTATGATTTGTAGGGGATAAAGAGTGATTTCTGGAGAGGGTGATTGAAAAGACAGTTGCCCTCCAACTCCAAGCAGTCTAGGATGACACACACTTCCTCGACCCATTCTAAACTGGCTTCAGAGCAGGATATAATTATTTCCTTCTTGTCCTAAATTATATTGAAATGGGGACAGAAAGAATATTTGAAAATATTTGAAAAATGGACCAAAAAGTTTTTCAAATCTCAAGAAACTCCAATAAGAAAATTTCTGGACTGACGAGAATCTTTGGAGCACGGTACTTGTTTTATGCAAAATTTACACATGATTGTTTTGCACATAAACTAGTATTTTCTGTGCAGGAAACATCATGGAATATAATATTTAATATACAAATGTAAAATTCATACACACAGGAAATGCAAAAGGCAGCATGTTTTGGTGAAGGAATTCTATTTCCACACTAAATTATTATTTTCCATACAGAAAATGCTGTTTCTGGTACAGAGAACGTTATTTTCTGCTCAAAACAATCACAAGTGAATTTTGCACTGAATAAGTTCCACATTACAAATAGTTTTTCAAAACTATGTAGTAGCATAATTTACCATGACAAAGTTATTTTCACTACTCCCAACAGTTGTATTCCCTAAATTGCTTTGCTAAGAAACTGGTAGTGACTGGAGACTTGGAGAGACCAAGACAAGAGGAAATGACAAGGGCAAATCGAAGGCTCTTATGGCTTTGCATTTGGGAACAAAATGAAGAGGGGGGGGGGATTAAGGAGGGATGACATAAATGGCCTAAGCCTGATTTTTAGAAGGTGTGGTGGCCACCTTAATTACCCTAAGAACCTATTTGTTCCAGAGGATTGTGCTCCTCAAAAGTGAAACACAATTTCCTGCATTCTGTATTTCTGGCATGAGAAGCAGTACCCCATCTACCAGATACATAGGAGACTGCTTATTAGAAATTCAAGTACAATAGGAGCATGTTATTACCCTAAACATCTTACATTATCAAAATGATATTTTCCCATTATATCTCATCAAATTGAAACTTCTCTTTTAAAATATTTCTTCTGCAGAAGATGCAGAGGACAAACATATTTACCTAGGATTAAAATGAGTAATAAGAGGGACTTACTAGATTATGCCAAATGGAACTCCTTCCTACGGGTTGGCCTCCTTTATAAGGTAAAGGTAAAGGTTTCCCCTGATTTTAAGCCTAGTCGTGTCTGACTCTGGGGGTTGGTGCTCATCTGCATTTCTAAGCCGAAGAGCCAGCGTTGTCCATAGACACCTCCAAGGTCATGTGGCCAGCATGATTGCATGGAGTGCCGTTACCTTCCCGCCAGAGTGGTATCTATTGATCTATTCAAATTTGCATGTTTTCGAACTGCTAGGTTGGCAGAAGCTGGGGATAACAGCGGGCGCTCATTCCACTCCCTGGATTCGAACCTGCAACCTTTTGGTCCGCAAGTTCAGCAGCTCAGCGATTTAACACACTGCGCCACCGGGGTTCCTTTTGGCTTCCTTTTTCACTTTCACTTCATTGTTGTAGAAGGGTCTTTTTATGGAAGATGCTGTACTTTTATTCTCATTCAGATTTTTTAAAAATGCAATTATGAAAACTCTTTGAAATAGTGCTGTTTTAATAGGAACATTTATTTAATTAAAATGTATTTTAATGATTGTTTTTAAACTGCATTTTGTTCCAATCTGTATTGTGGGCTGCCTTAGGTGTCATGCTGGGAAAAACTTATTACATAAATAAACAGGGGGGGGGGGGAAACCTAGCTGAAATCTAAGAGCTAAGTTGCAATGTCTCAAAATATGTTTTTCTGAAACATTTCTAAAACAAATAGGCTACTTGACCTAAAAGGTAAATTAGACAACACATCAAGCATGTTTTTAGAAGTGGCTATCTCACCAGTGGTAAAAGATGTCTACGTGTCATACCTTGTGATTTTTCTCACCTACATATTTTGCTTTTAGTGTGCTTTGTTTTTTATTTGGAAAGTAAACACAGACTTAGTTTATAAGTATGATTACAGAGGGACACTTTGGAAAAAGAAAACATTTAATCATAGAGAATATGTACTCCCTTGAACATATAGTTTGACACTTAGCCTGTAATTGTAGCTGGGATTCTGTGTATTTTTTCTTTCTTCTTCTCTTTGTCTCCTCCCTTTTAGTTTATAAACCTACTATTGTGTTCCTGTGGTTTTGCTACCTTCTTTTCTTCTCAAAGTTGCTTTTTTCCAGGGGAAAGTTGGAACTTTGGTTGTTGACTCAAGCAGTTTCTATATAAAATCTGTTTCTATTTTTAAAAAGTCCTGTGACTAAAGTTCATGACCAGGGCTAATTGGAGCAGGTGAGTGATGTATCAGAGTTGTCCATTTCCTGAAAGTGAGTTTTTGATGGGAGGTTAGGAAAAAAAGATTGAGGGACTCCAGGAGAATGGGAAAGACACTGTGAATACCCTTAAAATCATCCCAGTGAGCTGTAGGGTGTGTGCGGTGTTTTTATTTCTGTTTCAAGACAACAGGATTGAAAGATATAGTATGTGGAAGCTACCAGCCTTAATTGAAACAAAGGTGGAAATATTCAAAACATGTTTCTGTACACTTTAATTTATTGGTAAGCTAACTTACCTTAATTTATTATTAGCTTTCTCATCGTAGATAAGTATATGAATATGCTATTTAAACCTAAGAGAATCAGGATCCCATTTTGGTGAGAAGGAATTTAACCAGTAACCTGACAAGGAGCAGATGTGTGAATGTGGTCTAAGACTCCCTTCAGATAGCATCCTAGTAGCCATGCACACACTGGACATGTCATCTTGGGAGGTGTGTTGTGTTCCTAGAGTATTCAATTAGGCAGTAAAGAAAGACTCCTCATATCAAATTACTACTATCTGTTCCCCCTAATTCATGTGAGAAGAACTGATAAAGCCAGAAGAAATGTGGAATGGAACTCTATGAAGCTTTTGAGTAGAAAAGTGAAGGAATTGCACAAACAAGCAGTGTTTTCAAAAATCCTTCCTGTCAAGGATCCTGTCATGGGAAATGCAGATAACGTTGTGAGGAAAGGCCTGATTTCTTGGACCATTGCCTATGATATTAATATGACAGCTTCTTTGCAGATTATGTGGTGCAACTCCTGAGAATTGATAATAATTTTTGGCAGAATCTTTGCAGACCTGATCAAGATGGCTTTAAGCTAAAGTTTGATTTGTGAAGAAAAAAAAAGTAGCAAAAGCTAAGCATGAATTATGGAGCCCAACTATTGTGGCAAAAAGACAAGGGACAAATGGAGAGGCAAGAGCTGGAAGCAGGTTCCAGTGAAGTGAAGATACTGCAAGAAAACCAGGAAAACACAAAACCTCTGACCCCAGTAGGCTTATACATGGAGAACAGAAATGATGACCAGCATGAATCCTAAATGAAGTAATAGCAATTCTCTGAGATTTGGTGAGATGAGATTCATGACTGAATACTGTTGTGTGTAAAGAATACATACATCTCTCTGGAAATTGTGACTGTGAAAATGGAAGGCTAGCTTGAAATGAATAAATAGGGAGGGAGAAAAAAGAGTGATGTTGTTGCAAAACTATACTATAGCCAGCTGGAAGTCATGAGTGATCCTTTCCTAGCAAGACAACAATGAAAAACTAGATTTCAGCTATCACGGTATTAACTGAAAATCTAATCTTGCATAGACTGGACCAAAGAAGCACACCTGTTGATTATCTTAATGAAAGGTGAAGGACAGGCTGATTAAGTAAAAATAGCAGGATCACTCCAGGAAAGGTAGCATGTCATCTTGGAATTTGTGACAGTGAGGGTTGTGAAAAATGAGTTTAAACTGGCACATACTCTGGACTTTAGAATGGCCAGTTTCAGAAAGTTCAGAGAAAAGTTGGGCAGGGTTCCATGGTTAGAAACCGTGAGAGAAAAAGAACTTCAAGAGAGATAGGAACCTGGCCAAGAATTGTACCAGAACAACTCTTTCCTCCATTTCCCAGAACATACTTACAATTCTTTTTCAAACAAGCCAATAATTGGTCAAAGATATAAATAAAATTAAATCAAGTCTCTTAGGGTTTTTAAAAAAAAGAAAAAAGAGAAAAATGTAAATTTATCATTTTCAATGACTTACTGCAATGGCCTGAATTGTGGCTAAGTAGATAAGAGCGAGATCATCAAGGCCTTGAGATAAAGTCAGTCCTACTACCTGCAGAGAAAAAAAGAAAAATAATCTTACTGACAAACAAAAAAAATTGTGTTTGTTCTCTTTAGCTATCACTTGGTTCATATAGCAGTGCTACATCGTATATCAAATGATCGGTTTACGTGCTCTATGGTTCTAATACAGCAGCCTCTTGCATATGCAATTTTATGCTGTAAGAAGATTGTCCAAGAGTTTGAAGTCTTGAAAAATACAAACAGTCAAATGTGTTTTTAGCCAAAAAAATGACAAAAAACACACTGTGAAACTTAAAGGCTATTTTCTTGTAGGATAAAGTCATATGTAACCATACAAAGCTCTGCTATGCTCTGAAAGTTAGAAAGTGTGTGAAACGTATTTTTATTCCATCCAGATTATAAAATAAAATATAAATTAAAGTGTTCTGGATGTATGCGTCTCTTTTCTTTGAAAGAAAGTTCAAATTTCAACAAAAAAGGCAGTAAACCCAAACTCTGTGAGATTTCTTTTGAAGACCTGATGACTATATTTAAAATACAAATGCTCATTTTGAGCCCCCTTTTTACCTCATTGTTCTATTTTCACTCTTCTGCAATGACATGCTGTTTCTTACCATGCCCTTTAGAGTCACATCGGCAAGGGGAGATCGGTTGCCGTGGAAATCTGGCCAAACATGTAAATCAACAGTGAGAAAACCCACAGGCAAAGATTTCCTAATCAGATCCAGGTGACCATTTAAGTATGTATATATACTTTGAGCACTGAAAGAAAAACAAGCAGGAAAAGGGGTGTGGGAGGGAGGGAGAGAGAGAGAGAGAGGTTATTCCCTGAACACATTCCAGAATCTCAGCTGAACAAGAGATACACACATACAAATCATCAGAAGTTTGACAAACCCAAGCTGACAAAAGGGAAAGCAGAGAATACTCACATATTATTTCCTATGAATGCACCGCTGATGAAGAGAGTGGATAAAGTTCTGAATGAGTCTAGAATCTCATCTTTGTAACAGTTGGAGTGATTTACCTTCTGATCATAAGAATATTAACTCGGGATGAAAACTCAGTGCAAGCAGGGCACTTGTTGACGGTTGTAGCCTTAGGTTGCAAAATTCTAATAATGGCTGCATCTAACTGTTGAATGACTGAAGTGTGACACCACTTTAACTGTCCTTAGCCTTCCCTGCCAAAGTGGGCTGGCGCCCTACCAATCTACAATTTCCAGGATTCCATCACCTTGAGCCAAGACAATTGAAGTGATGTCAAACTGTATTCATTCTATAGTGTAGATCAGGTCTGCTCTGCACAACCTGTGATCCTCCAGGTGTTTTGAAGTTCATCTCCCAGAATTGTGGGAGCTGGAGTCCCAAACACCTCGAGGGTCACAGGTTGTTCAGGCCTGGTCCAGATGCACCCCATGTCTCACTCATCTGGTAGATCACTAAGACTACAACAGGGGCAGATAACCTGTTACTTTCCAGATGACTTGGAGTACAAAAACCATCATAACCAAACTAATATGGCTGATCGTTTGATATAATGCAAGCCGCAGAACAGATTCTGTACCATTTCGCACACCCCCAGAAGGAACTGTAGATCATACAAGCACTGGAGAGCACCCTGCATGAAATTTAGCAAGCAAAACATTTGGACATGGAGTAAATCATGTAGATTATTCATTGAAGTCCCACTCTGTCTGGAAATCTTGGCATTAGCACAAATCATGGCACAAAGTAATTACTGCACGTCTTCGGTGTAATCCTGAGAATGCTTAGTGTGCTCAATTTCTATTCATTTTACTGAAACTTAACTTTTTTTGGAATGCACCCGAAGGGTGAAATCTGCAGAAAATGAAACAAGACAAATCTCACAGATATCAGTAGAAATTGGGACTTAGACTCATTTTTCTTGTTCTAACATGCAAGTCAAATATGCTACTATATTAGTAGTCTTTATAAATCTCGAAGAATAACATAAGGATCAGATTTTTTTAAATTAAAAAATCTTGTTTGGCTTTGTTTTCTATATTGAGAAGTCTCATTGTTTTCAGGGGAGTTTGTCAATATGAATATCTTCTTATAATTACATTTGATTTCTCACTGTCTTGGTTTTGGCGGTCTAAATAGTGATATTCATTTAGCCTCTGCGTATATGTTCAGCTATACACTAATGAGCTCCCTGAGGGAATTTGGCATGTGTTTACTACTCTGACTTATGACCTCTCTGCAGCTGCATAGTTATATTCTGCATTTAAGCATTCAGCTGCACATTGTTTCAATTAGGCCTTACCATGTGTTTGCTATTGGAGGGTATGATTCAAAATGAAGTGCACTTGGAAAACATTAAAATAACTAATTCATATCATTATTCACATACTTTAAAGGTTGTTTAATGTGACTCCTTTATGGACAGGAATGAAACAAAAATACCAATAGTTTTGCAGGTTACTGTCATTCTTTAGTATCCTTATGTCATTTCCACTCATCCCATGCAGTCCTATTAAAACTGTGCTGAATTTTTTATCTTCCTTTCCCCCAGAAATGTGTGTTGTGGGGGGCATGTGCAGTGTAGTGAAGAAGAAGCTTGCAAAAGAGACTGGAGAAGGGAAGAACTTTGGTAACATTTATCACTGGGAAATCTCAAAGTTGTGTCTGTTTTTCATTGTTCATTGAGCCCCTGGTGGCGCAATGAACAAACCCTTGTGCTGGCAAACTGCTGGCTTGAAGGTTGGGTTGCTGACCTTAAGGTTGCCGGTTGGAATCCAACCTGGGGAGAGCACAGATGAGCTTCAGCTCCATGCGGGGACATGAAAGAAGCCTCCCACAAGGATGGTAAAACATCAAACATCCAGGTATCCCCTGGGCAACGTCCTTGCAGATGGCCACTTCTCTCACACCAGAAGCGACTTGCAGTTTCTGAAGTCACTCCTGACACAAAAAAAATGTTCATAGTTTGGAGCAGTCTTACAGAGTCTTTGGAGTACACAGTCTTACATAGTCTTATAGTACAGCACCAACAATCCATCCAGACCCGGTGACTTCCCCATTTCCAACTCTGAAACAACTTCCACAAGTTCCATCATTGTGATTGAATTATCAAGTCTCTTTCTTTGATCTTCACTGAGTTTAGGAAGGAGTTTGTTTTCAAAGTATTATCCCAGAGAACATTTAAGAGGGTCCGGGACTTCACTTGGTCATGCAAGCACCTTTGCTTATATTGTCAAAGGCATCTAGCAAAGACCAGGAACTTTCTGGATTTCTGCGGCCACTGTTGTGGTGACAAAGGACAACAAAGGTAAGTTTCCTCCCTGCAGTGCAGGGAAAATGAGATGGTGGTACTGACTATGTGAACAATATGACTTGTTCTGAATTAGAACTATTCAGGAGCATTTCTGCTAACATGGGTTGAAACTGGAGGCTGGAAGTACCTGGACATTCATAGAATCATAGAATAGTAGAGTTGGAAGAGACCTCATGGGCCATCCAGTCCAACCCCCTGCCAAGTAGCAGGAAATCGCATTCAAAGCACCCTTGACAGATGGCCATCCAGCCACTGCTTAAAGGCCTCCAAAGAAGGAGCCTCCACCACAGTCCGGGGGAGAGAGTTCCACTGCCGAACAGCCCTCACAGTGAGGAAGCTCTTCCTGATGTTCAGGTTGAATCTCCTTTCCTGTAGTTTGAAGCCGTTGTTCCGCGTCCTAGTCTCCAGGGCAGCAGAAAACAAGCTTGCTCCCTCCTCCCTATGACTTCCCTTCACGTATTTGTACATGGCTACCATGTCTCCTCTCAGCCTTCTCTTCTGCAGGCTAAACATGCCCAGTTCTTTAAGCCGCTCCTCATAGGGCTTGTTCTCCAGACCCTTGATCATTTTAATTGCCCTCCTTTGGACGCTTTCCAGCTTGTCAACATCTCCCTTCAATTGCGGTGCCCAGAATTGGACACAGTATTCCAGGTGTGGTCTGACCAAGGCAGAATAGAGGGATAGCATGACTTTCCTGGATCTAGATGCTATATCCCTATTTATGCAGGCCAGAATCCCATTGGCTTTTTTAGCAGCCGCATCACATTGTAGGCTCATGTCTAACTTGTTGTCCAAGTTACATTGTTTTGATGAACAGGAGTGATTTCTGCCCCATGTAGTCCAGAAGATGAAAGCAGGATTTGTGGCCTGTGTAGATCGACTCTCTTCATTATCTAAACTCTAACTCTGTATTTGTGAGAGGTTGAGAGACAGCTACAAATCTTTATTGACTTCACCAGCGTAGAAAAAAAAAAGGCTTGGCAGAGTGTATGGTCAGCTCACGCATCAAAATGTATGTACGAGTCAATACTGATGGATAGAAGGCCAAGATTCACATCATTTTACATAATGAAAACCAAAATGAAGTGCAGACAAAATTAACATTAGCCCATTTATGCTCTTTTAAACATGTATGTTCTTTAAAAACTTAATGTAGAATCACAGTTCTGTTTCATTTTAAAAATAATAATGCTTTTCTTTTTATAAAAAAATCTTTTTTTGTCCAATACAAGATCCCACATAGTATAAGAAATGTGAGATAACAATACCTCAACCTTAGAATTTAACTGTCATACTTAAAATGTTAAATATTGCCATGTCAGGATTTGACATGTGTTTTCCTACAAGGAAACATGTGGAACTCAGCTCAAAAAAGCCTCTAATTTGCAAACCAGAAGGCCAAATATGTGTCTTAATATTAGGTTAAAGATATTCCAGTATTAAGTGTAAATGTCCCAAATTTCAGTCATTTGTTCTATTATTTTTATTATGGCGTTTCCAAAGACATACCGGGAGCTCTGAAGTAATTTTGGATTAAGGAAAAATTGATATAACCTGAATTTTGCAGCAACATGACCCAGGCAATCCTGTGTCCACATAACATATTCCTGGTAAAGGAACTCGCATTGTTTGAGAATCAACAAGGTTATTTTACAAGCACAAAGGGCAAAGATAATTTTTTGTGATGCTGACATCTAAGAAATGGCCACTTGATTACTTGTTTTTTGTTTTTTATTTACTTAGTAGTTTTGTGTGTTGTCTTTGCTGTTTTTCTTAATTGTATGTTATATTCAATTTTTATACTACATGGATTTTCATTATTTTTGAAAGGAACAAGATGAGACATAGAGCTGGGAGGGAAGAAATGGCCACATGAATCAGTTCACCTGAGACAAGTTCAAAACGAACAAGGGACTGTATTCTGAAATAGGAAATATGAAGAACAAGATGGAAAAAGGAATAAATTACTATAGTGAGAGAGAGCCCAACCCATGTCTCTGTTAAACTGGAACATTCCAGCTGAACTGGTTTTTGGACTGCAGCCAAAGTAATGTTTCTAAGACAGACTGTTAATGAAGAAGAAATAAGGACGATGACCTGACCTGGCTGCAGATTTTGTTTGTAGTTCTGGGAATGCAGTGTGTCCTTGGACGACATGATCTATCTATAAAGAAAGGAAGATGAATTTTCATGTTAATTCTTGTTAGTTTCAAAATTGCCATGTGGTTACAGCACTAAGAGGCTTACAGTCTTGTTTCTGGATTTGTACACAAAGGCCCATTCTCCAGATGTGCAGAAAAATAAGCCCTGAGTCAAAAGCTGTAAAATATATATATAATAACTATGTTTTGGCTTGCCTTATTTTATGGAACAGTACAAGATGCACCAGCAAGAACAGTGGTTTGTACTACTTCAGCAAAGTGAAAAGTGAGACTGTGGCTGAGAATTCTTCAACACCCTAAATTAGCAAAGCTTTGTCTAATCTTTTACTATCAAACATGGAAAATGCATATGCATGTCAGTTGAGATTAAAAATGTGGATATCACATCAACTCTTTCTCCATCTCCACCCTTCTCTATAAAGGTTCATAGTAGCAGGGATCTTTCCCCTTTCACATTTGTAAAATATAAGGTTAATGACCAATTAATTAAATTTACATTTACTACACAGGCTTTTGTGAAGCCTAAACTTCACCTGTTTTTTTTTTTTTTGTTTTTTTTTTGGAACCCCCAATGGCGTAGTGGATTTAAACCTCGTGACTTGAAGGTTGGGTTGCTGATCTGAAAGCTGCCAGATTCGAATCCCCCCCGGGGAGAGCGCGGATGAGCTCCCTCTATCGACTCCAGCTCCATGTGGGGACATGAGAGAAGCCTCCCACAAGGATGATAAAAACATCAAAACATCCGGGCGTCCCCTGGGCAATGTCCTTGCAGACGGCCAATTCTCTCACACCAGAAGCGACTTACATAACTCAAGTTGCTCCTGACACACAAGAAAACCCTTTATTTCATACATAAAATATAAACCATGTTATTCTTTGACACAGGATACAATCCTACACACTGGGGAGTACATCCCATTGAACTAAGTGGGGCATTTTTGTACATATCGGATTGCACTAGCAAGTTACTTAACATGAAAGAAAATAATTCAATTAAAAGTTCCTAATTATAACTGGAAGGAAGTCAAAATAGAAATCAGTGAATAATTAAATAATTGTGTTTACTGTAACTAACATGTAAATATTTTAGGAACAAAGTTACAAAGCTGAAATATGTGTGTGTGTGTGTGGCACGTTTTCATGGACTGCCACCCACTTCATCTCTTAGAAGCTTTTGTTTAAACTATGAGTAACAGTGATTATCAATTTTAGTATTCTTATATATTAGGAATGGAAATAATATTCCAAAAATATAGAGACTTTTTTCGAAAGTGTTTGGAAACTCTGATGGGGAGAAATCTGCATCTTTGCAGGACTTGCTCTTTTGTGCAGAAATGAGTTTTTTTATATCTGTACAAAATAGCATGAAACTTTATTGTGAAGAACCTAGCTCACCAGTTTTCCAGTAGCACTTTGGCCTCCTTCATTTAGCCACAGTCCTGGCACCATTGCTGAGTAATATGGTCCCCAAACACCAGGAACAAACACAGGGATCTTGCTTATCTGAAAAGATATTAAAATCTAGTTATGCAAATATTCAGGCATGATAAAAGCAAGGTGTATGTGTGAAAAGTGTGTGTGAGGGTCTACATGGACACTTTTTCCTGGGACTCTTCTGGAATGTTGAACTCTGGATTAGCCCCAGGGTCACTGTGGAAGCAGGAAAGAGTCCTGGTCATCCAGTGGCACTCAACCCTGTTCAGCATCACAGAATGCCCACTCTTATTGTTCTATTCCCTTTTTTTTGGTTATAGTCGTGGTCAATAAGTGCAAAATGGCTGGCGGCCATTGCTCATCACCTGGAGTGACATTGTTCAGGCATTCCAGTGATGCAGAAGAAGGAAAGGAGGAAAAGCACCTCTCTTCCCTGATTGTCCTTGTGTCTAGCTGATGTCATTACAGGCAATAAGTGATGACTATCTGCCATTTCATGCCCAATGGCCACTACTATATTGAGAACAGTAAGGGAACAGTAAGTGCCATCCCTGAGTTTGGGGAAAAATGGGATGGCTGAGTAAACATTTGTAGCTGGTTCCAATATGGAACCAGCCCAACTGTTTACATAGGTCTGAAGTTGGTTTTTTTTTTCCTGGATTCTTGGGGAAACTTCAGAGCATGGTTGCAACTTTTTATTAATGTGGCTCAAGCACACCGAACCTTGGCCCATTTCAACCTGAATCAGCTCCATGTGTCATGCAACCACTATAGAACTGATTCATCCTCCTTTGGGGATAAAGTGTCCATGTTGATGTGCCCAGAGAGAAAGAGGTGTGTATATAAGAACACATGTGTGCATATATGCATACACATAGAGAGAGTCTATGTAGAGATTACCCCCTCGATGGATTGTCACCTTGATGTGGTGAGGGGGCTTGTGTGTTCCAATGAACCTGAGGGCACAACCACTGGAGTCATGCACTCCCAGGAGTGGCCACAGGGGAGGATCCAGACCAAGAACAATTCAAAGACCCAAAGACCTCAATGGCGGAGCAGGCGGAGGATAACATGGTACATGTTACAACGGCTGTGAAGGCAGAAGAAGACTGCAACAGACTGAGAAGCCACTCTCGTTGTGTTAATCACACCACTTCTGGGACCTCAATCTCTGAAGACTGTGTTGACCGGCCATGCACCGACCTCCACACATTAAAAAAAATCACACACAGGCGTCTTCCAAGAAATGGAGGACCATCATCCTCGAACTATGAGGGATCGCCTAAGTTAAGTAAGTAGATATGAGTAACAGTAGCACAGAACATTACTCAAGCAACAATTTATCTAAATCCAAGAAGCATAGACAATAAAGGAAAAGTGGGGGAGCAAACCCATAGATGACTCAGTCACAATCTTGCCCACCGTGAAATATTATAGGTATAAATCAGCATTACGAAATAAAGCTATGATATGTCCTGTCCCTTTTCTATCAATTCAATTCTTCCTTTTCAGCAATGCCTAAATCAAAGGAAGAGGATGACTCCTGTGGCAAAAGCAAATGAGTAAAAATGGGGGATAGGATTACAAAGGACAGATGCTTACCACCTACTATGCTTGATCAGTTTCTCTTCAAAGCCAGCTGCTTCCTCCAAAAAAAGTTTATGAACCAAGTTTTCGAAGTTTCAAAAGTTTTTCCAAGCCATTAGTCCATGCTGCTTAGGTAAAGGTAAAGGTGACCGACTCTGGGGGTTAGTGCTCATCTCAATTTCTAAGCCGAAGAGCCGGCGTTGTCCATAGACATCTCCAGGTTATGTGGAGTCCAAGATGGCGCCGGAGTAATCAGACGTGCCTAATTGAGCTCCGGTATCTTTGTTGTTTTTATGTTTTTAAAGTTTTAAAGTTTGCCTTATTTTATTAGTATTTTATTTTATCGCATCTCTCGCAACTAATCTTTGCCTCTGCAAATGGGGAATAAGAAAAACAAGAAGAAACGGACAAGGACAAGCCCAGAGACACTAAAACATCAAAAACCTTCTAAACAACTCAAGATAGATGATCTATTTGTGGAAACCGTGAGTACGCCAGAATTGAACTCATTATTTACCGATAACAGCTTCTTATCCTTGGATAAAGAAAACAGAAACTCCGGTAACAACTCCACAGCATATCAAGAAGGAGTGTCCTTGGATTTGTGTAGAGGAGATACGCCTGGAACAAGCTCACTAATTACTGAGTTAAAACAACCTGAGCTGTTGCAGCAGACGAACTCCACCAGTGCATTGATGCAGCAATGTTTACTGACTGCTAAAACAGTGACATTTATTTTTGATAAACTAAAGAATGTAGCAAATCAGATTGAGCAGCTCAGACTGTCTTTTGACTCTTTTGTCCAGAGGAATACGGCCCTAAGAGAAAGCACAGTTCAGGCTGATGGCATGGGGCCCAGAAGGGAGGCAACGGACGAAAAGCCTTGCACAAAGGCAACTAGGGGCTACTCACTTACTTCTACTAAATGTAATAGGATCCTACAAGCAAACCAGATAATGCTGCGAATTGCTCATAACAACATAAATAAGGGCAGATGGAGGTCATTCAGAGCTATTAGAACATCGTTGGGTCAGTTACTACATATACACCCCCAAAGTGTTGACCTGCTTAAAGTTGAGTGGCTACCCCAAGTATCTGCAGATAAGAAAATCGTAATGACCTTTGAACAATCAACATTACCATCTATGCTGATGAAGATGAAGCTCTTCCTGCTTAAATTCCAAATAGCTCCCATGAGGGTTTTCCGTGACCTGGACATCAGCCCACTGATAACTCCCATGCATGGTGATGACATGCCTGTGGAAGTGGGCAGACCCAGCCTATTAGCCCCCAGGGAGACTTCTGGCAGGAATAGGCCACAGTCCAGTCCAGCCAAGGCTGACAGTAAACCAACACAGAATCAGTCTACGATCCTGAGCAGTGCAACCTGTGGTGATCAGTGAGACATTGACTTTGGATTGGATCATCTTGAGACTGTAGCGACCACCATAGGGGACATGGTTGAGCCATTGGTGGGCTTAATGTCCACTGATGAGTCCCCACAGGCTGAGATGGACTTAGAAGTGGGCCCTGTTAATGTTAATGACCTACTGGAGCTGAATGAGGAGGACGAGACCCCCACCTTGTCTCCAATTCAGGTCTTGGCACCTAGGAGGGATGACAGCAGACCCCCTATCCATGATCTACCTCCCAGGGAAGGAATGAGTGTACCCTCAACATCAAGACAGAATAATACTACTGCTGAAGAAATACAACAACTACAACATCTGCGGCAAACCAGAAAGGAGAAAAGATATCCCCACAACAACTGTGTTTTCAATGGGGATATTGGTGGCATCGTACCAGCCTCAGACACGAATTGACTGTCAGAATCTTCAATACTCATACAACCTGGCCAACCAGAACACTTAGAGACAGTAAGACCAATCCAGATTGTAACCTGGAATGTAGCTGGCTGGAAAGAGATTGTTGATTGTGAACTGGTGAGATTCTTATCTGATTTTGAGATAATAGCACTACAAGAGACTTGGCTGGTAGAAGGGGTTGACCCAATACAATTACCTGGATTTCAATGTTGGCACACACCTGCTCAGAAAAGAGGGAACAAAGGGCGTGCCTCAGGGGGCCTATGTATATGTATTAAGGAGGAATTACAGTGGCAAGGGGAGAGATTGTGCAAGGGGGATGATATCCACAATATATTGGCCATTAAGTTTAGTTATAAAGAAATGGAGCTTATATTGATAAATGTCTATATCCCACCATTCACATCCTCCTATTACAGTCCTGATGCCTGGGTACAGCTAGATATAATAGTGGAAGAACTAACAGTAGCGTATACCCAAGCAATAATTATTTTACTTGGAGATTTTAATGCTAAATTAGGCCCATCTATACATGATCTAGCCCAATATGGTGGCCTTCCACATGATTTTATTAAAAATCACCCAAAATGGTACTCAAGAGACAAAAAGATCAATAGGTCTGGTATAAGTCTGGCATCACTGATCTTGAAGTGCAATTTACAAATCCTAGGAGGTAAGAACAATAACAATAATTATAATTATAATTATGTATACCCCTATACATTTCATTCTAGCCATACAAGCAGTGCCTTAGATTTTATATGTGTCTCAACAGGCAAGGCCAATCTTTTTTCACAGATCAAAGTACTTTTGAGGGAAGAAAGTGACCATCAACCAGTGTGTGTGAAATTCTTGGGCCCCTCAGATTTAAGACCAAATAATAGGAATGATAACTGGATTATGGCCAACACTGAGGTGATACAAAACAAAAGACTTGCCTGGACCAAAGTAGACATGACAGCAATAGCCAATAGCCTCAAAACAGAGGATATTACAAACTGGAACTCAATAATTCAGTCACACTCAGCAGATTGGCAGACAGTCTCTAATGCATTTACAAATATCTGTGGTAGTCTAAAGGAACATCTTGTCACAAAATCCACTCCTAAAGGTCCTTACTTGAGCAGAGCGTCCTGGTTTGACAAAGAATGCCAACTTCAGAGAACAAAGCTGAGATTGGCAATGAGACGTGCTCAGGGACAACATCTTGTAAATCCTCAATTAGAAATGTTAACCCTGAGACGAGAATATAAGAAACTTATAAAAACAAAAAAGAAAAATCATACAGTCTCGATCTGGTCAGGGCTTGAGTGCTCAGCTAAGAGTCACAACTCAGCTATCTTTTGGCACACAGTAGCTGGAATTTTGAAGGAAAGGAAATTTACATTTGACATACCTATTCCTGCAGAGGACTGGGAAAATTACTACTCCCACCTGTTTGCCTCCACAGAACCTACAGAGACACAGTCACGAGGTAAAGATCTATCAATAAAAGCCCTGCCCCTTTGGCCACCAGTAACAGAAGATGAGATCAGATGTATTATAAATAATTTGAAGACCAATAAAGCCCCAGGGGAAGATTATTTACCCGCTGAGCTATTTAAAACACATCTGGATTGGTGGGCCCCCCTGTTAGCAGGCTTATTTACACACATAAATAACATCTGCCAGATTCCAGTTGGATGGAAGATGGCTATAGTTGTCCCGGTTTACAAAAAAGGGAACAAAAAAGACCCTGGTTCCTACAGGCCAATTAGCCTAATTGATATTGTGGCCAAGATATATGCCAGATATCTCCTGAACAGAGCTGAATGCTGGGAAAAAGAAAAACATATCCTCGTTGAAGAACAGGCTGGCTTCAGGCAGAATAGATCAACTATTGATAATTGCTTTGTTTTAAATCATACAATTGCAAAATATGTCAGCAGAGGGAAACAACTGTATGCTGCTTTTATAGATCTTAGTGCAGCATTTGATACTGTAAATAGAGAGATGTTATGGAAAAAATTAACTGATCTCAATATGGAACCCAGACTGCTGGCACTAATCAAAGCACTTTACACAAACACCTTCCTGAAAGTGTGATTCGGGACGCAAGGAGCCATGACAAACAGTGTAGAAACATACAAAGGGGTTAGACAAGGATGTATATTAGCACCACTGTTATTTAGCTTATACGTAAATGATCTCCCCGAACAGCTGAAGGACCCAGAGGTACATATGCCTAAGTTGTGTAAAACACACTTTAACATCCTACTATATGCCGATGATATGATTTTATTATCATACTCGCAAGTCGGGCTACGTAGGCTGCTGAGAAGATTTAACACTTATTGTCATAACAACGCTCTAACTATTAATAAATCAAAGTCAAAAATAATGGTATTTGGCAAACGACATAACAGACATAGATGGTTCCTGGATGGTGAATCAATAGAGCAAGTTTGCACTTTCACGTACCTGGGAATTGTTTTTTCTGAGACCGGCTCTTGGCTACCACATCATCAAAGAAGCTCAGTCAGGGCAAGAGTACGTGTAAACCAACTGCTTAAATTAACAAATCACAGCCAACCAGGATCTTTAGACCCACTTCTTAAAGTGTATAAAGCGAAGGTTACCCCCATGCTTTTATATGGAGCTGAAGTTTGGGGTCTAAACCAAGTACCATTATTAGAGCAATCACAATCACAGCACCTGCGAAGTTTTCTAGGAGTACACAGGACGACCCCAGCTGCTGCAGTAAGAGCGGAACTGGGAGTATACACAGTTGATGGCTTATCTAAAATCAGGGCCTACAAGTACTGGATAAAATTGATTGCCATGGCAAATGATAGACTGCCAAAACTGTGCCTGTTAGAGCAGATAGAAAATCAACATCAGTCCTCTTGGCTAGTTCATCTGACAAAATACATTAGTAGTTGTGGACTTCCGATTCTGTATCCAAATCTCTTAGAAGAACTAGACCCAAAAATAGTGGCTCAACAAGTACTGGATATAGAAGGCCAAAAAGACATTGCTACCCTGAGTAAAGCTGGCTCATTGAAATGGTTAAGCCATTTTAAACATACTTTCCAAACAGCCAGGTATCTAAAGACAGAAATGCCTAAACACCTCAGGAGGGTATTTACCAGAGCCCGTTTTGAGCAGCTGGATACGATGGTCAAACACGGAAGGTTTAATCAAGTTCCATACAACGAACGATTTTGTATTTGTGGAGCATCAGAGGTGGAGGATATCGCACATGTTTTGTTCAGCTGTGAATTGTATAAGAAAGAGAGACACCAATGCCTCGGACCATACATTATTCACAAAACACACTGGGACCCACATATTAAAATTTCATTTTTGTTGGCCGGCCAGAATCCTAAAATAACACACAAAACAGCCCTTTTCCTATTCAAAGCCACACAACTGAGAATTGCATATCTGGAATCAATTGGGGTAAACTGTGCAGGTGATGCAGATATTTGACCTGAACGGGGTCTTGTTAACAGCTTGTTTATTTTAACTTCTTTTTTTACCGCGGGTTGTATGTTGTATGTATGTCTATGTGTTAAATGTTTTGATACGGCCGATGGGCTAATCAATAAAACGTGGTTAACTCCAGGTTATGTGGCCGGCATGACTGCATGGAGCACCGTTACCTTCCCGCCGAAGCGGTACCTGTTGATCTTCTCACATTTGCATGTTTTCGAACTGCTAGGTTGGCAGGAGGTGGGGCTAACAGCGGGCGCTCATTCCGCTCCCGGGATTTGAACCTGGCACCTTTTGGTCCACAAGTTCAGCAGCTCAGCGCTTTAACACACTGTGCCACCAGGAGCCCCATGCTGCTTACCGATAGCTAAAATACTTTAAATAAATGCTGGTAAAGTGTTATCTTCCTACAATGTTGTAGTATTGCCTGACATAACACAAACCAAAATCTCTTGGTTAAGAGAAAGAAGGAACTTTGCTTTCCAAAGTAATGCAGGATAGTGATATGTGTGTGTCCCAGCTAAATGGCATTCTAGGGCCCTTCTACACATGCAGTAAAACCCAGAAAAAACTGGGATAAAAGAGGTGGTAGCTGAACGATGTTGGGGAAAAGTACAGGCAGAATAGGGTTAACATCTGAAAAGCTCGTGTTTAAAAAGTGTGCTTAAAGCCTGATTCCACCCCCCAAAATGTGCACCTTTGCATGACTGTATATCCAAGCAGTCATAGAAAACACATGACTTCACACACATGTTTTTAAAGCCCAAAATAGCTGATCGGGCTGTCAAAAAATGGAGCCATAGAAACATAGGTGGCTAAAGGTAAAAACAATTGGAAAGCAATTCAAACTCTCTGCAACCATTATTTCTTTCTTATAATATTAAACAGAGCTTGAATTAACAGTCAGGAGAAGAGAGAGATAAAAAATCTGCTTGTGTGAACATTGGGATCACTGCATGTGCACATATGAGGTCCAGCACATCTTGGAATAATTTTTTTAAAAACTTTCGTCAGGTGTTACTCTCTGTCTTGATACTTCAAACAAAGGCATGAGGATGGCGGGGGAGCATTTCCCGGGACTGACAGATCTGTGTGTGGACTTGCTGTCAGGTCCTAGGATTTTTGCCCCACTTTTAAAACCCATATTTTGATATTGTCTGGAACTGCCCCTTGTCTACAACCAACTTATTCAATGATGCAAGATCAGATTAGAAGACTGTTACAAGTAATTTAATGCTTGTATTTGCCACAGCTGTCTCTCTCTTATGCCTCTTTTGTAACCTTAGTGGTCAATGCTGTGTATCCTATTTCTTTATAGCTTTGGGGGATGTAAAATACAGATTGGTGGCTGTCCGAAACCTGGGCAGTCTACTTTTGCATATTTTTTATTGTCATGTTTATCGTATCATCTTTGAAAACTATGATCGCTATCACTTCTTTTGAAGAGTACATTTTCTTGGAACCTTTATTGAAAAAAATTGCTTCTTACAGCTAAGCTTCAGAACACTGCAAGTAAACAATGACATGAAATGTATTTTCTGGGCTGTTTCAGGAAGGCCTAAATATTATACATCCTACCTCATTATGTACTACATTCTATAAATTATTGTTTCATTGCTCCCCAAGCTGCCTTGTGTTTGTGCCAACCCTCAAAGTGAAAGTCCAATTAAAAAACAAAACTGGTCCTTCTGAGAAACCATCTGTAGACAGGCTTGGTATTTTAGAGAATACCCGCAAGAATTTGCCAGGACAGGATATTTCCGTCTCTATCTTGTCTCCTGTTACACGGTTGGATGTTAGTATCATCTTACCCCTAAAATGCCATTTGTATGCATTCCAAAAAGCTATCAACAAACATGTGGAGCAATTAAATTTTGCACTTCAGTACATCTGTGAGCATAGACAGCTGGGTGTGGATACTTTCTTCAGCACAGGGAATATTTATTTAATTCTCACAGAAACTACCAGGATAAAATCAATTCTCGGATTTGCCTAATGACTCTTTTTTTACTAGTAAATCTCTCCAGAATGTTCAGGTGCATGCAATTTTCTATTACTTGCAATATGTAATTACATTCATGGGAGGCTGGCCAACCAGAAAAACTCAGATCAATATCTCTAAAGACAAAGAACATCAAAACTTCGTTTGTAGAACATTTTGTTCCTTTCATCCTGCACACTTACAGTTACACCAGAGAGTAAATCCTCTGCTTTAATCATAACTAACATTAGATTCTGGCTAGATCCGTCCATGTGAACACCTAAATCCTCTACAGAATACCTTTGACTAGGTGATGCATATTTCTCCTAGAGCAACGAGTGTATGAAAAGTTTTCTTCTGATTCCCCTTCCACCCCACACATAAACATGTATTCTAGAAAAACAATGTAGAGCAACATTAATATGACATTTTTATAAGCTAGTGGCAGATGAGCTTGCATCAAAATAGCTTCCTAATAAGAAGCTGCAGTTGACTGACAATATCCAGATTTCTTAAAATACAGAATCAAGAGAACAGTTATGAGAAAGTATAGGTATATCTCAATCAATAAAGTAGATGTATTCCTGTGCATTATTTCTTTAATAGAAATTTGGTACCATAGGCAGAAATAATATGGAAAGACTAGGGACTGAAAATGAGGAGGAACAAGGGTGTTGGGCAAGTATAAAAAAGGCTTTGTATAAAGGAGCTTATCTACAAGATGCTTTATTAATATATAATAGCTGTATATATTGTCTAGGTGAGGTTACAAATTAAAAATATCAAAATCTAGTAAGTCTGATGAAACTGTGTTCTTATTGCAGGGTAGGCAAAATGCTGCCTTTGGACCTCATATAAGCCTTGGGACCCACAATATGAGGTTTCCAATAATCCCAGACATCCCCAGATTCAAAAACCCGCAAACTACCCAAAATGCACCAAAACCATAGTAGTTTGCTTACCCCACTAACCCTTACCAACCTTCCCCAAACCTCTTTTAAACAGAAATCTTTTTTAAAATCAGCTGATGATCAGGGAAAAATAGAATCCAACATTTAATTGGCATAACTTCAGGTGTGTGAAAAATGGTCCCATCGTATTGGGACCATTTTTTTCCTTACAGTAGAGTCTCGCTTATCCAATGTTCTGGATTATCCAACGCATTTTTGTAGTCAATGTTTTCAATATATCTTGATATTTTGGTGCTAAATTCATAAATACAGTAATTACTACATAGCATTACTGCGTATTGAACTACTTTTTCTGTCAAATTTGTTGTATAACATGATGTTTTGGTGCTTAATTTGTAAAATCATAACTTAATTTGGTGTTTAATAGGCTTCTTCTTAATTTCTCCTTATTATCCAACATATTCACTTATCCAACGTTCTGCCAGTCCGTTTATGTTGGATAACTGAGACTCTACTGTACACTTAAAAATGTACTCATTCTAACTTACATACAAATTCAACTTAAGAACAAACCTACAGAACCGATCTTGTTCATAACTTGGGGACTGCCTGCACTGTATAGAAAATTATTACATCAGAAAAATTGAGTGAGCTCTCCTTCCCCCTAATTCAGGCTTCTGCAATATGACATACATACTTCATGTATTTTTTTTACTATAATTCTCAGCATTCCTGACTAGTGGCTGTGCTAACAGGGTTGAAGGGAGTTGAAGAGCAAACTTCTAAAGGGCAACAAGGTTAGTCTAAGTATATGTATGATGATAAGTCACTCATAAGCATAGTGCTGACAATGAGGTTGATGTTTTCCCATGTAACTATTTCTCATGTATTCACAAGATTCTGCATAACAAGATTACAAGAGAATGAATTTATGCTTTCTCAGCAGTATTTTAACTAGAACTATTCAGTGTAACAGAGAGATAACTTCAAATGCATTCGTGCTTGGCTATCTTACATTCAATTGTTTGAAAGTACCCATGTTATACAGTTTTTGTGGAGATTATCCTGTGATGTGACATTCATACGAGACTTAACAGCACAATGATTAAGGAGCCCTCTTTGTTGGGATAGCATAGTGGAAACTGAGAAAGGAACACGTTCAGATTTAAACCCTATTAATACTTAGATTTACTTTGCAGGTCATAGCCAAGTTCTCATATAGCATCAGGATCAGAATATATGTAAGACTACACCAGCAGCTTATGTGGTAGATGGAAGGCAAATTCCATTCATGTCTCACTTCCACAAAACCAAATGCACAGCTGTGATCTGTTTCATCTGATTCCTAATTAGTATAAATCCAAGGAGGAGGTACATACGGAAGGATGTACAAATACAGGTATCATGGTCCCACAAAATAGCTAAAATAAAACTGACCAATTACTCGTTCAGAAAAATACCAGAAAGTTTTCAAGATTCTTCTTTAGGTTTGAATCATAACCAGGACCATAGCCAGAAAAAAATTTGGGGGGGGGGGGGGGTTGAATTTTTTTTTTTAGTGAATCATGAAGAGTAGTTCCATAACACAAAACAATTTAGAAATCAGGCTCCATCAATAAACTTCAGTGGACACTTATGGCAGATAAACTTCAGTGGACACTCATAGGGATTTGGTTAATCAGTTAAAATTCATGAGTAAACCAGGTGTTTTTTAAAACCTGAAAATTTGAGGGGGGGGGGTTAACCCCTACCCCCCCCCCCCCCCCAACACACACACACACCATCAAGTACTAAAATTCTAGAATGGCCTCTTAGTTCACCCTAGTTTGGTAATATATATTTATCAATTTCTGTCTTTAATCATATTGTTCTTATTTGTCATAAAGTCAGCTTCAGCACTTAGGTGATCATATTAATGAGATATCTACAAGAACATTGATCATCAACAGATTTGAGCAGTAGAAGTGATTACCTGCTCTTGGAGAATTTTCATTCATAAGGTTGCCATAGATCAAAGCTTGACTTGGTGGAAAATATTAATGACATCATGTCTTATCACACCCATTAAAAACAGATATTGACTAAAATGAATGCATGTTATCAAACTGGAAACTTTGAAGATTTGTCATAAAGGAAGGTTCTTAGAAATATTCAAACCATAGTTTAGATATTCTTTCTTTGAGCAGCATCACCAATGGATGCAAGGAGACATTTTCCAAGGATGTCATGATACCCCACCAAAAGTTTCCAATCTTTAAGTCTAAATCTTTATGTCTTTATATGGAAATTGAGACTTCTAATCTTATTTACTACAAAAGAAAACCTAATTATATTCAATTACTTTGTTAAGTGCAGAACTCTGGGTCAAAACCAAAAGTAAATGTGAAATTTACTAGCTGCCCTTCCCAGCTTTGTCTCATCTGATGATGTTCTAACCATCTCATTTACTTTTTTGTCCAAATATTTACTAAAAGTTGAAACATAGTGTAAGGACAAAGCCCTATGGTGCTCTACCTAAGATGCCACCTCCCAAGTTTAACACAGAGAAGCCATTGAAATCCACAAGCATGTGGACAATTTCAACAGAAAAGAGGAAACCATGAAAATGAACAAAATCTGGCTACCAGTATTAAAAAAAACTCTAAAATCAGGACAGTAAATAAAGTACAACACTCTGAAAACAGGAATTCCAGACATGAAACTATCAGGGCCAGCTAGCACCTCCCAACAAAGGATTCACAGCCAGGCCTTGAAGCTGCAAAGCAATTAAATGCTAATCAAGGTGATTAATTGCAACATTCACACTTTCTTCCAGCAGACAAGAATTCTTTCTCCCACCCTGGACCTTCCACAGATATATAAACCTCACTAGCCTAATTTCCAATATACCTCACAATCTCTGAGGATGCCTGCCATAGATGTGGGCGAAACATCAGGAGAGAATGGTTCTGGAACATGGCCATACAGCTCGGAAAACTCACAGTAATCCATTAATGAAACTTATTGGGCACGGTTATTCCACCAGCTGTGGGTTCACTTAGCAATACTATCATCCAACCCTAATCTTACCAGCATCTTATCAAAAACAATATCATGAGAAATTTTGCCTGACATTTTGCTAAAATGCCAGTATCTTAATGTGAAGGATTTCTTAATTGTTTTCAAAGCTCTGTGGTTTCTAATAAATAAGATGTTTGTCCAGTACTTTAAAGCCCAAGGTTCTATTTTTTAAAATAATTTGTTTTAATAAAACTGCCTGAGGACAGAATAACCTTTGCCCTTCCAGTATTTACTGTGTCGCCTGCCATGAAATGGAAGGAGAGCGCTTTGATAAATTGACAAAAGGTTGTCTGGGTACACTTCTACAGGCAGTCTCATGTTGTGCACTGAAATGCCTTTTTGTACCCTTCTAAAGTAATGCACCATTTATAACAGACACTGCTGCACATACTGGAAACTCTATATGGTGCAGGAACTCTATATTCATATTAGTAGGATTTTCATAGATATGTCTAGTAAGGCACTTGTTTAAAAATGGGATACTCTTCATAGGAAACAACTCCAGAGGACCTAATTATGTGATTTACTACAGAATGTCATAATCTCATATCAGCTTCACAGAGTGGAAACGGCAGCTTCTATGCCAAATTTCTTTGCTTATGTCTTTAATTTGGGATAGCCAGATATGAAATGTTATATAATAATATTTAGTAGCTCTGTTGTCTACCTGGACAACTTGTGCTTGCAAGATGCTGATGCGTAGGAGGAACTGCAAGGAAGTGACACATTTCTGCATATGGTCCCCTCTGTCTCATCCCCTTAGGTTTACAACTAGTGAGAACTATGCACAGGAGATCTTGGATGGAAGTGCCTTGTGTCAAGTTTCATGGGTTGCTCCAAAATGAGCAGGAGCATCTTCCCTTTCAGGTAAGGTCCACCTTTTGGGTGGACTGTTCCATAATTTCCATCTGGAATCTGTACAGATCGGTCTAGAGAGAGATTGGGTGTGAGACCTTCTTAACCAAAAAGAGATAATTTTGCTCAGATGTTTTGCAAGTAGTTGGGTCAGATTTCTTCACTGGCATTTGACTTCCTGCTGAGTTCTAGACTTGTACACATCTTGTACATGTACAAGATTTATACTAATTGTACATGGAAGAGTAGGAATAAGAGTAAATGTTGGAGGAAAGCAATGGCTGAATAACTTCTTGCTAAATTAAGAATGCTTTCACAACTAAATCTTGAGCCAAAACTCATGTTCAGCCACAGAATCTGAAGCTTTTGCTTGACCATTTTAGCATTTTTGTCAAGTTCCAGTTCTAAATACCAGAACTTGAATATCTATATTTTAAGTTTGTTGTTGTGTGCCTTCAGGAAGTTTCTGACTTATGGCAACTCTAAAGTGAACTTATTAAGGAGTTTTCTGGTACTGAGAGTCAAAGTCAACTTGACAACAATTAACAATAACAAAAAAGAGAGTGAAAACAAAATGAATCTAAAAAGCAGTTTATTTAGTGTATATTTTCCATGTGAAGTTTTCAAAAAACCTTTTGGAATAACCGTATCTGTGAATTACAAAAAAAAGTTGTGGAATGTGTTCAGTATGTACAGGTCAGTATTACTAGATAAGTCTGTCAAGTTGGGGGTTATGTACATAGAAGGCATGCATCTGCCTTTAATTTCTGTCTGTCCTTTACACCCCATGGTGTGTGATTAATGACTATAATCATTTCCGGGATAGTGTAGGTATATGAGCAATGCAGGCATAAGAATTTCCATGATACAACATTCCTATTCTTACAATGTCATTGAAAAACATACGTCTTCCAATTGCATGCAAACTGTTTGGAAGAAATCAGGAGTACCGTTCTTCCTACAATTTGCATGCCTTGTTGTAAGCTTCTGTACTACAATAAGCATTTTAATTTTAATTTTTACATGGGTTCTTCATTTAATTCATATTGTAATTCCATGAATAGCTCTTGAGTTTCATGTCTTCCTCCCTCCACAGTCTGGGAGCAGCCACCAAAAAGACCTTCTCCCATGTTCCCACCAAATGTGCTTGAGAGAGAAGGCCCATCCCAGTTGATCATACATGTCTACCAGGATAGAAAGAGATATGGTCCTTCAGATACTCTGGACTAGAGCAGTAGGTCAAAACCAACTGGAAAGGAGTAATAGAGTTGTGTGTTATCTGCGTATAGATGGCAATGCACTCCAACACACTGAATGACCCTTTCCAGTGATTTCATGTTTATGTTGAACAGCATGGGGGACAGCACAGAGCCCTGAGGGGCCCCAGAGGCCAGTGGCCAAGGAGTCGAACAGGAGTCTCCCAGTACCACCTTCTGAAATCATCAATCCAGGAAGGAACAGAGCCACATAAGAACAGTGCCTCCAAGTTCCATCCCAGAAAGGTGACTCAGAAGGATTGTATCAAACGCTGCTGAAAGGTCCAGGAGAATTAGGTGACACACTCCCTCTGTCCAGTTCTCTGTGTAGGTCCTGATAAACCACTGCAACTCCACCTCCCTGCCCCCCAGGCCCCACCTGCTGCTGCACAAAGAATCCTGGTGGTTAGAGCTGAGTGAGACTCCCTCAGTATCATCCAGCCAGGTCTCTATAATACTTGCCAGGTTGCCATGCTCATCCCGGATCAGGTCCTGAATGGCAGCTGTTTTTCCATTTACTGACCTGGCATTAAGCAGCAGCATTTCAACTTAGGGGGTTGCTACAAAGGCTATCCAGTTTTGGGGTGACCCTGTTGTTAACTTTGTCCATTGGGTGATAGGACTGTCCACATTCACATATCTCCCTTCTGTATTGCAAAAACCATTTTAAGTGTGTTTACCAAGTTCACACTGACATAAGTAGAAATAAGCAAATATTCAATCATGAAGTTTTTGATTGCACTGCACTTTGTTTATGAATTAAATTGTATTTTCCACTTGGAATGGCTAATGGTTGGTTTGAATAACCTGCACAAACTTAATTTATCTGTTATGAGATTTTATTCTCTTGAATCATTAAACTGTCCTCTTGAAAACATCAACAGGATGTGAAAACTGCAGGATCGCTTGGGTGAATCTGCAGTTATAAATATCCTGAAAGTTTCCCAGTTTAGTTCAAAGGGATGTCCTCATTCTATTTGCTTGAGTGCTTGTTTAAAGAGCAACTCCAGGCAAATGTGGATATTCTAACTTGGCTCATCTGCTTCTTTCAGCATTTGGCCTATGGAAGACAGAGCTGTTTTTGCTCTGCAATTGTCCACTCACGCTGCCAGCTTTGTTTACACAAATAGAGTCTGGAGCACGTTTCCAGGCCCAGAGCTTGCACAGTACGTGTTCTTTGCAGAACATCCTGGGGCGGAGACCGCAGAGGCATGCTGGCTCAAAGTGTTCCTGCAGGCTGATCTCCGTAATCTCAATAGGAGCCAGAGCAGCAAGTGGTTTCAGTCTGTGTTGACTGCAATTTGAGGGAAGAACATGCCACATAGTTAAAGCACCACACTCCTCAAATCAGTAGTGGAAAGGAGTCCTTGGCTGTGTTTCCGAAAAAAACAACACAGACAGGGAAACACAGCACTCCATGTTGCTGGATTTGAGTGTGCCATACTCAGACTTTCTGTAGAGCAACATTAAGCAAAGTCCTTACTGCAGGAATGTCCAAAATGCTGCATTCCTGGATTGCCAACCTTTTACTCTACAACCCCTGATGGTTTCCAGTTTTGGATTAGGGAAATGAAACGTGCCATCTCCAAGGGAATGGAGCTGAATGCCCTGGGCAAAGGACCTCTCAGCCAACTGGCCGTAACCCAGCAGTTCCCAAAGCAATTTGTCCCTCTCCAGATCACTGAAGTGGGGTGGCAGTGGATGAGCAGGGTGTTGCAGGAAAATGAAAACAAAGGTACAACAAAACACAAGCAGAAGGCCTGAAAAGAACAATGAGAGCTGAAACAAGCCAAGTCCTCTTCTTCCTGCATCTTTGCAGCCTCTTATCTTAAAAGGCATGTTCACCAGCATTCACAATACACTTTCAGATGTGAAAAGAAATGTCTGAAATGTCTGCTTGTAATTCAAACTACTGACAAGCTGTTGAATTCACTTGGTAAAGCGGAAGCAAGATGAGATTCAGAAAAAGACAAAAAAACAAAAAAGGACACAACTGAATAAGAACATACATCATGCAGATGGACAATAGGATTGCAGAGGTATTGGGAGTTCAAACAACCATTTCAGCTTCCCTGCAAAAGCTAAGAGCTTCTTATGCTAAGACCTTAGTACTCCATAGGATGATCCCAGGTCAGTTAAAGTGGAACCAATTTTCTATAATTGCTTAATGTGAAAAGACCACAAATTTACTCTTTTCACTTGCAGAGATATGAACGGTGAATGGTAACATGGGTGCAGCTCGCATTGTATGTACACAGTATAAGTGCTGATTTTTATACTTTTTTGTGTTCACAGGAGAAAATAAAGCCACTTTGCTCTTGAAACTTTTTTGCCTACACAGACAAAGGGGTAACAATGAATGAAACCTAAAATTCAGTAGAAGATAGGCACAAAGCTACTTTCTTAATGATATCATTCCACCTTATAGAGCACCTCCAGAAAAGCTTTTTATTATGCAATAACTTTGTCATTAAGAAGATTTTATGTTGTCTTCTTCAACTTAGAATTCTGCTATATTTCAAACTACTTTTTGTCTCTTTTTGCCTTTAACAAAAGATCAAAGTGATGGAATTATTACTATATTTATATCCCACCTTTCTCCCCATGGGGTCTCAGTTGTTCGTCTTCTATAACAGTTGTACATCTTTGCATTGGAATGCTGGGACTCATCCACCTGAAAGTACCATTCATAGTGTTCTTGGCACACTTATGCCTATTCAGCCAATAAAGATGTTTTTAAGCGAAGAATATTTCCCCACTTAAAAGATTAAAGCTAATATTGCCACCACCTAATTTTTCCACATATAGTTGGCTTTCAGGCACCACAATGGCCAACTGGACTATAGGAACATGTTTGAACTATTTCTGTTAAGCATTTAGCTTTGCAGCCTAATCTACAAAGGCTAAAGGAGTTGACATGTACTGAGCCCTAGAGGTTCCAATAAATGAAGGGTTCATTTTTAAAAATAACAACACAAGAGTGAAGGTGAAACTATGTTCAGACTATGATTCCATATGAATCTTTCATGGCCTAGTTGCTGCAAAAGTTGCCAGCTCATATATTGTTTTTATTAAGGTCTAAATTGAATTCATGACTTGGTTTTAGAATTATTTTTAAATGAAAACTTTAATTTTTGATATACATTGCAGTATACTTTAAAGGAGACCCGGTGGCGAAGTGCGTTAAAGCGCCGAGCTGCTGAAGTTGCAGACCGAAAGGTCCCAGGTTCAAATTCCGGGAGCGGCTTGAGCGCCCGCTATTAGCTCCGGCTTCTGCCAACCTAGCAGTTCGAAAACATGCAAATGTGAGTAGATGAATAGGTACCGCTCCGGCGGGAAGGTAACGGCGCTCCATGCAGTCATGCCGGCCCCATGGCCTTGGAGGTGTCTACGGACAACGGCAGCTCTTCGGCTTAGAAATGGTGATGAGCACCAACCCCCAGAGTCAGACATGACTGGACTTAACATCAGGGGAAACCTTTACCTTTTATACTTCAATATGTTTGTGACAACACTTAAGAGGATGAATGTTTCAGACTGCATGCTCCAATTTGCTAGCGATCACTATATGCTGGAACAACAAGAATCGCAAGCTAGAGTAAACCTGTTCAGTTAACTTACTCATGTGTTGATATACTATTAAGCAGTTGTTTCAGTGGATCTACTCTATTTGTACTAACAGGATAGTAGCCGCTAAGCCTTATAATTGTTTGGGAGTATGGGCTGAATATGATGTTAGTTAGACTGAAATAAATGAAATTCACTATTGAAATTAACATGTCACCTTGGTTTCAATGAGCCTTCTCCAGTTGTGTCTGTCATTGGGTTTAGTTGCAGGAGACCCCTGGAGAATAAATACAGCTGGTTTCTTAGGCAGAATATTTTCCTGTTTTCTGTTATGCGAGGGCAACTAATTGATTTGGTCACTTTCTTTACACAAACCTTTCACATAAGAACATTAGCAGGAGCACATGTCTGTGCATCTAAAATGTAAGCTTTTCAAGGAGTGTCTACCTGCCCTCTTCCTTTACCTCTGTTGCATTAAATACTTTTATTTTCTGTTAGAAATAATTTTGCACAAAAATAATTTTGAAGTTCTACTGTCCGCTCTAGTCAGCAAGCAACTAAGGAACCAGGTAGTTGAAGTGCAAGTGCTGTTTGAGTAGTTAATTCAGTCCAGGTCAGTCTTAAGTAAGCTTCTTAGATAATAGCTAAACAAGAAGTGTCCAGGAATCATTAGAAAAAAATCAGTAATCCAGATAAACTAAGTAAATCTAGCAATGAATAAAACAGAGTGCTTAACTGTAGCCACTTCAAGATTAGGAAAAAAAAACATGAATAATGAAGACTACTTCCAGCGACCAGAAAAAACCTTAAAGCGACCAAGCTGCCATGGAGTAGCTGACAGATTTATAGCCAGCTGTCTCAAGACACCAAACACCTCATTAGATTGGCATCACCTACTTCACAACTTCTAAGTGTTTATCCTGGGATTGATGTAATCTCTCTTGAGCTCTTTTTTGCTCAATGAATGATTGTAATGGATCTTCACTTTCTGCAACCTCCTGGTGATGAGTAGGGCCTCTTCTGATTCAACCCCCATGTTCTTGGACTCTGAAAACCACAGTCATCAGGAGTTGTAGATTCCAGGTTATCTGCCTCCTTCTCTCCATCTGGACATTCTGACTAGAGGGAAAGTTATGTTATCTATATACACAAAACGAGACTTACTATGATGATGTTCTGCTTTGATACTACATATTGGCTGCAAAACATTCGTATTTACCCATTTTTGTGGATTTTAATCATAGCTGGTTCTGAAAAAATTGTCTATGACACAGAATAACTGCTGAGTGTCTTTATTCAGTCCTGAGAGTTTGTTCAAGTTCACAACACTCTGGTTCTCTGTTGTTGCTGTTGTCATCATATAAAGCTAGTTATTAGATGAAGGTAATATCAGAATCTGTAGAGTTAGCTGCTTTGGAACTGATTCCAATTCTTTCCATGTACAGAAAAATAACACAGAGGCATCTGTGTCAATTAAGTAGGAGTCAAGATGGGGACAGGGAATAACATGTTGGTGTCCAATGGGCATTCCGGACATATTGGAATCTAGTATAGCTTGGATCCACTTTTAGTTGCTCACAAATACGATCTGACATCTACCTTCCTTCCTTTAAAAAGTATTTATTCAGGGTAACAGCTAAATATTTCTTCCAAACAGAACATTCTGTTATCCCCCCACCCCATTTTGTTTTTTTTCTCTTGTCACCATTTCCAGTGTACAGGGCACTAGGCTGTTTTTTTTTTTTTTTTTTGGAGTTAGGGTAGGGGGCGCCTCTGATTTTTTTTAAAAAATAGTGAAACATTAATTTATAAGTGTTTATTCTGAACATGGCAATATGTCCCCACTTCTCTCATATTGTCCCTATTTGGGCTGTAATCTTTTCAGCACATATCAGCTCGTGTTAGAGAAAGGGAGAAGAAAGGGGGGAGAGATGGCAGGAACTTTGAACAAATTAAAGGACTGACTCAACAGGACCTTGAAGGCTTTATACTCCATGGTTTTACCATGGGGAATCTCCTTGTCACGCAATGTGTGTGTTATCTGAAATATTTGTCATGTGTCAGCAGCCCCAATTCCAACAATTACAGGCACCAAGCTTTTATTGCAACATGACGTTTTCCCCTGATGTTAAGTCCAGTCGTGACCGACTCTGGGGGTTGGTGCTCATCTCCATTTCTAAGCCAAAGAGCCGACTTTGTCCATAGACACCTCCAAGGTCATGTGGCTGGCATGACTGCATGGAGCGCCGTTACCTTCCCGCCAAAGCGGTACCTATTGATCTACTCACATTTGCATGTTTTCGAACTGCTAAGTTGGCAGGAGCTGGGGCTAACAGTGGGCTGGGGTTAACATTCCGCTCCCAGGATTTGAACCTGGCACCTTTCGGTCCGCAAGTTCAGTAGCTCAGCACTTTAACACACTGTGCCACAAATATAGCTGGTTCTAAAGTAATTTCTTACTGAAAAATGAGTTTTCAGTTCCTCTCAGCAATTAATCAACTGCTTGCCTAATTACATTTTAATTTGAAAACATATAAAACACATAAAAGATAACCTATTAAAGCCTTTGCTTGCTTTGTTTTTACATCTAAAAACAAAAAGAAATAACTCGTTTTCTTCCTGCTGTGAAAGAGTTTGAGGACTTTTTTTGATAACGCTTTGCATTTGGAAAATCTGTAGGAAAAATAAATGTGTACAATTTATTTTTCTGTACAAAATGTTGAGGTGGAGGAGAGTCCTGAAACTGAAAATCTTGCAACGTGGCCGTTCTTTAAATATTATGTCAATAACACCCTTTCTTGCCGAGGAAGAATATTTGTGAGTGTTTTTAATATCCCTTTTTTAAAACCCTAAATCTGAAATCTGGGGTAATAAAGGAAGCTAGATGCTACTGAATATGAAATTGCCAGTTTCTTTATTTCAGACAGTTAATTTTGGCTCTAATCTGTCAGAAACTCCTAAAATATTAGAATTACACGTTTATCTGCTTTTTCAAAATCTACAGCAAACAATTTTTAAAGTCTTCTTGAAACTAAACTACTATTAAATACCCATGGTTGTTTTTGAACAAGTTGTTGTTGTTATATTATATTATTATATTATTATATTCTAATAAACACACTAATATGGCATCTTCTGTCTTTGGCAACAGTGTATCCTGACACCACACAGAGCTATTGGGAAGGGATGGAATGGAGGAGGCACTTAACACACATAAATGGAAACGTGAACAATATTTGCATTAAGGATGAACATTATTATTGCAGAACTTCTAGCAGGGAATCAATTAATTCATAAATTATAAGTGGTTCAATACAATTATTTCCTAGCAGCAGAGACAATTAAGTAAAATAACACACTTGCTGCTGCACTAGGGGGCTGCAAACCTTGAAAACCAGGCTATGGTTGTGATGTTTATGAAAGGTACCCTAAGCTGGATTTTAGTTCCAGAAATTGCAGAAGTGTGGGTAAGCATATTGGCATTCTGAGGCTACTTGCAGAAGAAAGTAAAAATGAAGACAGAAGGATTCAGAGACAGAAATAATAAATTTAAAAGAATGAAAGTTTCTGTTATTTATTTCTCTTTTTTCACTTTTGAGATTACCGGTATAAAAAAGTACTAAATAGAGGACATAAAAATACGAACAATGGAAACAATTAGAAATATATCAACAAGTACGGTGGAAAGACTATTCAGATGCTTGAGAGGGGGAAAAGGGATTTGTCAAATGTCCAAAAGGAGGAAAATCTTTTTCATATTCTTTTCTTGCCTCCCCTCCCCCAATTTACCTCTTGATATAGCATGGTTAGCAGGCATGGGACACCCAGGAAAGGATCCTGGAAGGCTATAGTTAGACCACTGCTGAAAGAGCCCTCCTCGGATCCCCTAAACCTTCATAATTACAAATTAGTGTCTAATCTTCCCTTTTGGGTGATCAAGAGGGCAGTTGCTCTCCAACGATAGGTAATCTTGGATGACTCACCCTTCCTTCACACATTTCAAACTGGCTTCAGAGAAGGACATGGAGTTGAAACTGCTATGGTCACCTTAGGATATGATCTTTCTATTAACACAGACCTGGGAAATGTGTTGCCTTTCAAATTTAGATCATCAAACATGATATCCTTCTGGACCACCTGGGGTTTGGCAATTGGAGACATTATGGTGCAATGGTTCCGGCCATACCTCTCAGACAGGTTCCAGGTGGTGATGTTTGCTCCTCAAAAAGGGTTTTTTAAAATATGGCATTCCATAAGGTGCCATTCTTTTCCCAATTCTTTTTTTTACATTTTCATTAAACTGCTGGGAGATATCCAGAGGCATGGGGCCAGATGCTACCAGTATGCTGATGAAACCCAAATATATTTGGATGGGGTTATGCTTCCTCTGAAAGACTGTTTGCAGCTCGGGAATGCTACTGGTTTTGTATCTCTAAAAGATGCAACAATCAGGAGTGCTTATTGTCAGGTTTGGTTGTGCCCCTTCCTACAATTGGAAGACTTAAAGATGGTAGTGCACACACTATTATTTATTTATTTATTTACATCATTTCTATCCCGCCTTTCTCACCCAAGGGGACTCAAGGCGGCTTACAAAGACTCAATGCCAATAAACAACAATACAATAAATAAAACATAGAGCAATTAAAAACAGCTAGGCAATTAAACAATTAAAAAATATACAAAGCTTAAAATATGTAAAGTGCCTAAATCCATTCATCCAAAGACCTTGCGCATAATCCTTGTTCCAGATCACGTCAAGCCATAAAAGCTTATTCGTTAAACGCTTACGCACATTACCAAGTTTTTAATTTCTTTCTAAAGCCCAAAAGGCATGGAGCCTGCCGAATGTCATTGGGGAGGGTGTTCCACTGCCAAGGAGCCACTGATGAAGAGGCCCTGTCCCTCGTCCCCACCTGTCGCACTTGTAAGGCAGGTGGGATTGAGAGCAGGGCCTCCCCAGACGATCTTAAGGTTCTCATCGTAACTTCAAGGCTGAACTTCTGTGGTGCATTGTACAAGTTCAAAAACTTGTATTAGTTCAAAATATGGCAGCCAGATCTACCAGTTGCGGGTACATCTAGGAGTGAGCATATTATACCTATACTAAAATCAATCCACTAGTTGCCAATTAGTTTCTGGGCAAAGTACAAAATGTTGGTCACTACTTACATGATTTGGGTCCATATTAACTACAGGATTGCCTTCTCCAGTACAACCTGCCCCTTAAAACACTGAGGTCCTCTGGGAGATGCTTACTCCAACCAGCCAGAGCTCACCAGGTAAACATCACCCAGAGGACCTTTTCATTGGCTGCCCCTAGACTATGGAATAACCAGCTGGAAGAGATCTGACAGCCAAACAAGCTGTCAGAATTTAAAACATTAATAATAATCATAATAACAACAATAACAATAATTATGCTTTCTTTACATCCCACCCCCTCTCCTCAAGGGGACTCAGGGCAGCTTACAATAAGGAAAAACAGAATAAATAATAATAGTCACATAAAACAATTCATGAAAAATTAAATCAAAAGAACAAATTAAAAGAACAAACCATAATACATAAAGCAAAGCAAAAACAATAAACATGTTAGCTACAACTCAAAAACAACAATCTATATATATAAAAGGGTAATGAAATTTCAGCCTAGGACAAAACAACAAAACTACACATCCCAGAAACACTAAACCTGGCAGCACAACCCCTCATCCATGCCGCTACGTTCATACAACAAAAATAAAATAAAAATTAACTGCTAATTAGAGGGACAGGAATAGTTGTTTTTATCCAATTGCTGCCAGTTAGAAGGCTAAGCTCTGCCCACTTGGTCTCCTAGCAACCCACTCAGCCCAGGGGACAGGCAGAGTTAGGCCTCACTTAGGCCTCTTCCACACTGCCTATAAAATACAGATTATCTGATTTGAACTAGATTATATGGCAGTGTAGACTCGAGGCCCTTCCACACAGCTATATAACCCATTTATAATGGACTTAATGTCAGGGGAAAACCTTTACCCTTTACCTTAACTACCACCAATTCCTCAATAGTTTATTTCCCATACCACCATACTTCGCCACAGCAACGCGTGGCCGGGCACAGCTAGTCATAAATATAGGACTATGTAATATGTAATACTTAAACATGCAGTGCAGTAAAAAATTCTTGTTGGTAGAATCAATAAAAGCAATAAGATCTAATTAATATTACTCCTATTTAAAACCTCTGTCACTGAATTATAGTTAGCCATTTCCAAAAGCCA
This sequence comes from Anolis carolinensis, assembly GCF_035594765.1. Classification (NCBI taxonomy): domain Eukaryota; kingdom Metazoa; phylum Chordata; class Lepidosauria; order Squamata; family Anolidae; genus Anolis; species Anolis carolinensis. The sequence continues at coordinate 172,291,945 of NC_085844.1, forward strand.
TGTTTTGAAATTCCTTCCTAAAGGTCATTAATGTGGGAGCCAGCCTAATCTCTTTGGGGAGGGCATACCAGGGCCGGGGGGGGGGGGGGGCTACTACCAAGAAGGCCCTTTCCTTCATCCCTACCAACTGCGCTTGTGATGGAGGTGGGGCCCAGACAGATTCATAGGGGGAGATAACAGTTGCCCAAATAGACTGGACCTGAACCAGGTAGGGCTTTATGGGTAATAACCTGTCACAAGCCATGAGGTGGCTAACAAATAAAATGTATTTATTATTATTACTATATTAAAATGTTTTCCAGTTTAGATAGATATAACCAACTTTTAGGGTAAAGGTTTTCCCCTGACGTTAAGTCCAGTCGTGACCGACTCTGGGGGTTGGTGATCATCTCCATTTGTAAGCTGAAGAGCCGACGTTGTCCGTAGACACCTCCAAGGTCATGTGGCCGGCATGACTGCATGGAGCGCCGTTACCTTCCCGCCAGAGCGGTACCTATTGATCTACTCACATTTGCATGTTTTCAAACTGCTAGGTTGGCAGTAGCTGGGGCTAACAGTAGGCGCTCATTCCGCTCCCAGGATTTGAACCTGGGACCTTTCGGTCTGCAAGTTCAGCAGCTCAGCATTTTAACACACTGCGCCACCTCCAGGGGCCCAACTTTTTTATTGTTTTTATTGTATTATTTGTATTTATTTTATTTTTTATTCCTTTATTATTATTTGTGTTTTTATTATTTTATTTTATTATTTGTATGTATTATAATTTTATTATTTGATTATATTATTTTTATTTATGTTTTTTAAATTGTATTATTTTATTTTGGGTTTTTGTTTTTTTGTATTTATTTTATTATTTTTGTTGATTTTTGTATTGGGTTGCTCTGAGTTCTGTGGTCTGCCTGGTCATGTTCGAAATGTATTCTCTCGTGATGTTTCGCCTGCGTGTATGGCAGGCATCCTCAGAGGTTGTGAAATGTGTTGTAACAAAAGAAAGTGGGGTTTATATATCTGTGTAATGACCAGGGTGGAAGAAAGAACTGTTGTCTGCTTTAGGCAAGTGTGAATGTTGGAATTGGCACTGAACAGCCTTGTAGCTTCAAAGCCTGGATGGTTCCTGCCTGCCTGGAATGAACAAAATGTGGCTCCCAGTATTTAAAAAATCTGTGAACTCAGGACAGTTAACTAAAGAGCAGCACTGACCAATCAGGGAATTCCAGACATGATATACTGAGGGCCAGCTAACATCTCCCAACAAAGGATTCCTCTCCGAAGCAGGAAGTAGGCAGGCCTTGAAGGTGCAAGGGCATTCAATGGTAATCAAGGTGGCCAAGGGGAACACTCACTGTTGCCTCAGACCGATCAGAGTTGTCCCATCCTGGATATCATTGCTGAGATAGAAATAAACATCCCACTTGTCCGTTTTCAAACAGATCTCATAATCTGTGAGGATGCCTGGCATAGACATGTATGGCAGTTTGGCAGCAGATAGGGTTGTGAGGGAATGTGATGTTTAATAGGCTTTTCCTGAATCCCTTCTTATTATCCAACATATTCAGTTATCCAACGTTCTGCCGAGGTGTTTATGTTGGATAAGTGGGACTCTACTGTATATTTATAATCTTATATTATCTGCTTAGAACTGGATTATATGAGGCCCCTTCTACACAGCTGAATAAAATGCACACTGAAGTGGATTATATGGCAGTGTGGACTCAAGATAATCCAGTTCAAAGCAGATAATATAAGATTATAAATGGGTTATATAGCTGTGTGGAAGGGCCTTGAGTCTACACTACCATATAATCCACTTCAAATCAGATAATCTGTATTTTATAGGCAGTGTGGAAGAAGCCAAAGTGAGGCCTAACTCTGCCTGTCCCCTGGGCTGAGTTTGTTGCTAGGAGACCAAGTGGGCAGAGCTTAGCCTTCTAACTGGCAGCAATTGGATAAGAACAATTATTCCTCTCCCTCTAATTAGGATTTTATTTTTATTTTATTTTTATTGTCAGAACCTAGGGGCAAGGATGGTGGATTGTGCTGCCAAATTTCTAGGTTCTGGGGCTTGTACTTTTGTTGTTTAGTGGGAGGGGAGGACACCATTACTCATTTATATATATAGATTATATAATGCAGTGGTCTCAACCTATGGATCCCCAGATGTTTTTGGCCTACAACTCCCAGAAATCCCAGCCAGTTTACCAGCTGTTAGGATTTCAGGGAGTTGAAGGCCAAAACATCAGGGGACCCACAGGTTGAGAACCACTGATATAATGTAATATATATACACTTATTGTAGCTCCATGAGAAATGTTTGCTTCAAAAAGGGCTGAAAAGGTTTGAAAATCGCTGGGACTAGATTAAAGCTGTTTAAGTTTTTTTTTAAATCACTGGATTTAAATGGGAAAATCAATTGGCATCTGTCTTCTTCCAAGTATTGCAGCTTCTGCTGTTTCAGATCTATGTAGGAAGTGGAGGGGTGCCACCATGATACTTTTTAATAATGGTATGAAAGAACTGTACCTCTTATAGGAAATGAAGGATCCACCAGTAAAGTGGAACTCTTGACATCATGATTTCTATAGTGGAGTTCTGGTGATGGAGGGAAAATGGCTCTTTTTTAATTTACATTTTTGATATTTTTTTTGTTTCCTATATTCTTCCAGCATGACTGTATTGCTTTGGAATCTCAGTCACTCCTATTTAGTAAGCTGATGGATAAAATGGGATTTTCTCTATCAAAATAGGATGGTATAGGGAATAAAATATAAGTATGGATGGGATTTCCTTCCCTTCTGGTAATATAATTAGTATGATAATGCAGTAAAATGTATATGTCAAATTAAAGTTATTATAATAAATGTCCCATTTTTAAGGTAAATCTAAGTAACATAAGTGAGGAGTCTCTGAAAAAGATATAAAGAGTATCTAAAGGAAACTCTGCAAATCTTTTTTTGTACTTAATGAAAAATTGGGGCTTGTTTTCCATAATTCATGACATATTTTAGTTAGAACTAAAGTAGATTCTATCTCTATAGCTATAAGCAGTTTCATTGGTAGGCCATCTATTCCTGGTGATTTATTTCTAATTTCCAGAGAGCCAGTGTGGCGTAGTGATTGGAAGTTGGGTTTGATTCCCTGCTTGGAAGTAGAAACTCACTGAGGCGCTTTCTACACTGCCATATAAAATCCAGATTATCTGCTTTCATTATCTGGGTTATACAGAAGTTTAGAATGGGTCAAAGTGACCTTGTGTAAGTTGCACACTCACAGCCCATGAAAACCCTGAGATCGGTTCACCTTAGGGTTACCATAGATCAGAAATGATATGAAGGCACACAACAGCAAACTACCAAGCCCTGGATTTAAAATTATAAAACCACAGCAGTCAAAATGGAACAATAACATTACAATTCTTCAGTGTGAATGGATCTTTGATTCCAGAACAAAACCCACACAAGCCCCAACTGACTCCGGAACCACTTGAAATATGACTTTGGAATCACTTGAAATGTCCAAGTCATGATCGATTATTTTTTTCTAATAATTCTTCCAAGAACTACTATACCAGATTTGCTATTGAATGTAATGTGAGGTAGTGGTGGAGGCGGCAAAAAGGTCAGTGGGAAGTCATGCCCCTCTGCCTGGCCTTCGCACCAGCCTTTTCATGACCACCACAGCTTCTCCCTCCTCCGTCCCCAACTGGGATCTATTGCTCAACTGTGTAGATCAGTGGTTCTCAACCTGGGATACCCAGATGCTTTTCGCCTTTGACTCCTAGAAATCCTAACAACTGGTAAACTGGCTGGGATTTCTGGGAGTTGTAGGCCAAAAACATCTGGGGATCCCAGGTTGAGGACCACTGGTGTAGATGGATTTAGGAGGGTGATTCTAATGTGCCATAGAATTTAATGCACAGCTCAATTTTAGCTATGTAATTGAGCCAAAAAAAGGTGAGCCTTAGACTCGAGTAAACATAGTGGGGTTTTTTTTAAACAAACACACACACACACAGAGCAGAAGAGTAACAGAGCGTCTTCTACAATTTTTCAAGCACATTAACATTGCTGAAGGCCTACTGATCGGACTAACAAAATGTCTAAACTGATCAAGGAACCCCTTTTCTCTGTCTCCATTCCACCTCTCACCCTCACTTGCAAGAAAATAAAGTATCCAGGCAAATTATTTTGAATGCTTTCTTGTTAAGAGCCATTGAAAGAAACCCACTACTCAACCATTGCACTTTCACCCTGCTTTATGTTCACTGAATTTCTCCTGACAGTTGACTTTTTCGTGTGCCAGAACCACAACAAAGGAAAGCCTTGAGTTTCCATACAGGCCATTCCCCCCTCCCACCACCTCAACTCTGTTTCACTCTCTACTCTGATCATCTCACAAAGATATTATTGTTGCTGGCTCACCGGGGCTCAGTGCACCTGAAGCAGATCAAAGGCACACTTTTATGCCAGCCTGACCACACAGGTCTCTCTCCCACTGCATTAAATTAAACCTGATGATTCATCTGTATTGCCCTCGGGGTCCCTTGGTACAAAGAAAAGGAGAAATACATGTAGGGGAAAAAAGAGAGAAAATTTCAAACAAAAACATAGAGGATAATAAACTTACATTTTACAGCCCTAATTAAAAAAAGGTACAGTTAATTTCAACCAACTGCAGCTGCATATACATCTCATTAAAAAGGCACACACAATTGCCCTATGTCATCGGCACAGTATAAACAGGTACAGATAAAAGCATGCTTCAACCAAATAGTTTTCATATATTCATTCCATAAGCTTTGGATTTGCTAGTTGTTGGCTGATGAGGAAATTACATTGCCTTTGACAACAAAAATGGTAAGAAAAAATAAGCAGTTATATTTTGAAAATGGGGTAGATTTACAATGCAATCCTATATGTATTTTCACTTGGAAGTGTTAGTGGGTTTATTCCCAGGTATGCATACTTGCATCGCAATCTCAGTTCTCTATTAGGTTATAGAATGCGTAAACCTCAAAGTCGGTTTCTAGCCAATTGGAACATTTATGTCATTACCATTATTTGTGCCAGGAACCTTACTCTTCTGTATCTGAAGTGAGCCAAAATTTACTAGCAGTGATCATCACTATTGTCATCATCTTATTATTCTTATTCTACATCATCACAGGAAGGTACATTGGCATAGCACTTGATAGAGTATGCAAATCTCTTTGCTTGTCTTCACTTTATCTTTTAATTTATACAAGAATTATATAACACTTGGATTCTTTTGGGGCAGGGAGCTGACTTCAGGGTGCTGAAAGTATCTTGTCTAAAACCAACATTTGCTATATAGCATTTCTCTATATAGCTTATTATAAGCCTAAAAAAACATGCTCCCCTTGCTTGCTTTGCAAAACTGGAGGATTGGTATCTTTTCACTTCAAGCATTTGTAGTTAGCCATGAAAATAATATATATATATAGAAACAAGTTTTAACTGTACTTAAGCCATTGTTTTTTCACATCTGGAGATTATATCTGAAAACAAAGAGCAAGGGCAAACTTTCCTAACCATGATTATGTTGCCAGTCAAATGAGGTCTCCTCTCTGCCCCATCTTACCATACTTCTGAGAAGTTCTGGAAATGGGCTGTTGAGAAAAAAGTTGGATATAGAAAATATATACAAACAACCAAAGGCCCAGATGGTGCAGTGGGTTAAACAGCTGAGCTACTGAACTTGCTGACGAAAAGGTTGGCAGTTCAAAGCTGGGGAGTGGGGTAAACTCCCGCTGTTAGCCCAGCTTCTGCCAACCTAGCAGTTTTAAAACATGCTAATGTGAGTAGATCAATAGGTACCTCTCCACCAGGAAGGTAACAGCGCTCCATGCAGTCATGCCGGTCACATGACCTTGGAGGTGTCTGCAGACAACGCCAGCTCTTCGGCTTAAAAATGGAGATGAGCACCAACCCCCAGAGGCGGACACGAGTAGACTTAATGTCAGGGGGAATCCTATAGCTTTACCTATCCAAACAAGTCCATTTTATTGGATACAAGCAATCGATATTTAGTTGGGCTCATTTCTAACTAAGTCTAAGAAAAGTTGCTTATTCCCACTGAAAATAACTGAGATCAACACAAATGGACATATCTGGGTTCAACTTCCCATTAAATTATGCTTCTACATAGGTGACTTAAAATGCTTTGATGAATAAATAAAAACTAAGCAGCTGCATTGCTTTTGCAAAAAGCACAGGACTACATCACTGTGTTATTCATCAGTTATATTGGTCTATACACACACACACACACACACACACACACATTTACGGTGCAAAACCTAAACATATATTGTCAGAAACATTTGACAGGTGTCTCTTTTCAACATCTGAGATCCACAACATAAAAGACTGTAATTTAATATAGACATCATTTTGTATTCAAACAACATATGCAAAAAAATATATTGTCATTTGTGAAAAGCCAAAACAGACCCACCTACCACAAAAGTTCTTTATTTTAGTTAACTACTAATTCTCATAACTCCATTGTAACATTTCAGCCTACATAAGCAAGTTCACAGGTCTGAAATAAAAAAAAAAGACTAAAAAAGGTAGTCATGAAAATGGAATGCTTTCAGGCTTATACATTTTTAAAGAGGTATTAATTTTAAAAAGAGAGACACTAAATTTTAATTGCAATCCCAGGAAAATGCTTTTCCTCTACTTCAGTGAGAAAAATTATCGAAGCAAAACTGCTTATCCTGGCTCTTTTGGAGTCACAATGCATCTCGTAATTCTATAGATCATTAGAGCTTTCAGAGCAAGATGGATTTATATTGATTGAGCAAGAAGGTGGGAGAAATGAAGGTCTAAGGGGCTCTTTAAAAGACCCCCAAGTACTTTGTTATACACGAGTGACATGTTCATCAGAGGTCACTCAAAGCCAAAGTCGCAGGCTCCAATCTCACAAGGCCCAGTCAAAATGTCTGCAGTGGAATTTCTGGCTCCCTTTTTACATTTTGTGCCTTTCCCTCTAGTATTGATTTCTACTATGAAAATGCTTCTTTATAGCAAATGCATCTATGATATAATGCATTTCTGAAGGTAATGATAAGCGTTACCACATAATAGAAAAGACACAAGAGTTACAGACAAGGAAATTAAAAAAGGTCTAAAAGGCTAGCTTTAAAAAACCCACAAAATTAATGTGATTTGCATGAAGGTGCTGCTTGCAACTCACCCCCATGTGGCATGAAGATGTCCCACATATCACGGCAATTCGGGATGTAATTGGCTGGTTTTTGCATGGTAAGTTATATCCATTCACATTAGCTCCAATCATGCCTGATATAAGGGTATAAAACAAAGAGACCCAATTTTAAGGCAAAACCACATTGTCTTCCATTGTAGTATTGAGAAAATTGCCAGATTATGTTACTGCAGAGGTCAATTTCTGCTCTTCTCAAATACATTCCCACACAACCCACTAATTAATCTGATGGACACAGAGATGAGAACAAACAAAACTAATCAGATTTCATGGCCAGTAAAAGGGCAGGCATGACTATGATAGCAGCAATCCTCGGAAATAACAATAAAGCAGGTATAGCCAACTTGAGGTCCTCCATATTTTGTTAGACTACAAGTTCCAGAAGACCTAGCCACCAGACTGAGCAAATGGTGGTGGAGTTGCATTCCAACATCTGGAAGATCATTCGTTGGTTGCTTCAGCAGACATATGCATATACAGCTTAAGCTGCGAAAATGAAGGATTTCTATGGACTGCTGATCCATCCACTGGCTCCTTCCAGTTTCCACTGGCAGCTGGTAAGCCAATATAGGAAGTGAACTGAGATGGGCCTTTGATCTGATCCAGTAAAACTACACCATCTCAGCCCATTTTTCTCCAAGCTATACATGGGGGGAGGGGGGGAGGGGAATGGTAGAAAATAGGTGTGCGTAAATGTCATCATTCCAACTGCTTCCTAGTCTCCAGCTATTTCACTATACATTGTAGTTTTTCCAAGATTATGAAGCAGTGTCAAGAGAATGCAGACAAAATCTGCCAGTTCCAAGCTGCATTTTCCCCCGAACAGTTTACTTCCATCATGGCTGGAGTGACTGTGGCCTTTCTTTCCTTGCTACCACTATCAATGGAGGTACAGTGTTCCCTCACTACTTCGTGGTTCACTTTTCGCGGTTTTTCAATAAACTTTATGACTATTATAAATCATAAAAATTTACAATTTACAGCCTAAGGAAGGGAGGAAGGAGAAGCTGAAGGGAGAGAAAAGGAGCCCAAGTGGCAACAGGAGAAGGAGGCGGTTTATCAGCACATAATTGGTTGATAGAGACTTAAAATAGTGTATAACTACTAAAATAATGTATAAATATTAAAATAAAAATAGTGTCTCTACTTTGCGGATTTTCACTTATTGCGTGTGGTCCTGGAACCTAACCCCAGCGATAAGTGAGGGAACACTGTATAGCAACGAAGTACACTCATCGTTTCTGCATGGAGTTTCACTTAGAAATTACTGTGTTAAGCCCCACCGAATAACAACTTCAGTTAAACTTAATGCAGGTTGCAATCCTATATAATCCATCTCTGGAATAATTCCCAATGAATCCAGATGCAAATTGTTCTGCATGTGCTACTGAAATGTTTGGATTTTGTGTCCGCTACAACTAAAGTAATCCAATATATATCCAATAAGTCATATGTGGTTATAACTCAGTTCAATTTGATAACAGTTGAAGTGTTTACAGATCAATTTATTTCAGGACAATGACTTCTGAAACTGAGCAATAAGGACAGCCATGTTAATTTCTAAGGCATTTTTTCTTAAGAACACCAAATCAAGTACTGTTTGAGCCATATTTGATTTACTATTGATTCAACTGTTTGTCCCCTCTTCAGTTCAAGATCAAATTTGATCTTTTTTCCAGTAACTGATTTCAGATGAAAAGATTTAGAACTTGAAATGTGGTTGAATTGTTTTGATCTCAACATTTTAACAGAGGCAGTGCCCTGGTGGGGGCAGCAGAGGGGTCAGTACTTCTTTTAGATTCTCCCCCAATGAACTAAACCAGTGATTCTCAACCTGTGGGTCCCCAGGTATTTTGGCCTACAACTCCCAGAAATCCCAGCCAATTTACCAGCTGTCAGGATTTCTGGGAGTTGAAGGCCAAAACCTATGGGGACCTTCAGATTGAGAACCACTAAACTAAATTCTCACCTTTTACCTCTCTACTTAGAGAAGGTTTCTTTTTTATTAGAGTTAAGGTAACATACTTACAATGTCCTGTAGATAACTTGACCTAGGGTTTTTGGATTAATATTTTTACTAAAATGTCTAGACCTATACATGAATATATACAGTATAGAGCAGGTTTTTAGACGAATAGCTACCTTCTAGTGTGAAACTGGAGCAGCAGTTTTGGAAATTTTTTTAAGAACAGCTATTTTATTCCGGCAAATGTGTTTTACTGTTAATTAATAAATTAGTGTCAATAATTTATAAAACCCTTTGGTATATTTTACCATATAATACTGAAAAACAATGTCAAGATTAACACGTGGAAAGGAAAACAACCAAGAAGATTTTTAGTATCCATAGGCCTGGAACAGCACGTTCCGTCTCTATAACATATACAAACACAAGTCTTTCTCTGGACCATTGCCAAAACAGGCTAAGTTTGAAACTGGAATCGTGCAGGATTATAAATGAAATGCACATTAAAATATTTAATGTGTCTATTATGAGGAGAGTATCAAATCTCTCGAGTCTACTGTAGGCAAATATTTTCATCCCTCAGGGCTTACTGTCCAAAACCTAAGTTCATATCTGGCATTTAAAATTGTGACCTTATTTGCACCAGCTTCACCTACTGTGGTTTCTCTGTATCCCTGAGTCTGCAATCATATAAACTCAGCATAAATGTATAATAGTACAAAATACTGTCCTTTACTGAGGCCATGTTTGTTTGAGGATGCCAGGAATGAGGCGTTTTATTAACCTTCCCATCTTATATTAGTTTGAAAAACTTTACAATATTAAATAGAGCTGTATAAACAATTGGGGGAAGGGAGAAATCCAGCAGAAGTTTTTTTAAGTCACTCCATTATTTGCTGAATCTCATATGCACACATGCGTATCTGTTTGTATTTATATTGAAATATTTACATGTGTGCATAATCGCATATACTATCCAGGGCATAACAGAGTATTTTTTTAAAAAAGACACCTTCCACCGGATGTCCCCTATCCATCCTACATCTTGTTCTGATACAGAGAAAGCCTGTGAGGATGGTGGGGGACCCAATCCCGGAACTAACAGGTCTGTGAGGGAACCTGCACTCGGGTCCCGGGATTTTTTAATCCCCATTTAAAACCCACATTTTTGTGCTATCTGGAAGCGCCCCTAGTTCACAGATGCTTCGATTTCACTAGCAAATGGAAGCACAGTTTGAGTATCCCTTATATAAAATGCTTTAAAAACAGAAGTGTTTTGGATTTCAGATTTTTTTAGAATTTTTGAATATCTGTATTTGCACATGCATAAATAATACGAGGGCTATCTAGAAAGTACATTACATTTTGTAATTAAAAATGAACAAAGTATAGGAGAAAACATATGCAGTTGAAAGCCAGACCCAAATACCACTTCTCAACATAGTCCCCATTGAAATCTAGGCAGTTATAATAGCGATAAAAGAGTTTGGAAAGTCCTTCCCCACCAAACTTTGCCGCTTGGCTTGTGTCCTCAACCAGGCGGGCGTCCCTTTCTGCAGCTGCGCATGTGCCCCACACTCATCCTGGATCGCTCTTCTGTTTTGCAAATGCTTGCAAGGAAAGTTATGGCAAACGGTTTTTGGGACAGGAAAGGTGTGCTTCTTGCAAAACCTTAGAAGAGCGATCCAGATCAAGATACTCTAGTAAGGTGTGAATTAAATACTGAAGGCTAGTAAAAGGAGCTGCATATCTCTGTATGTGAGGAATTCAGAGACAAAAAAGAACTACACAATACCTATTCCTCCAGCATGTGCATCAATCAGAGAGGCAGCTACCGGAATTCCCTTAGAAAGCCCAAGATCTCTTGCAGCTTCTGCTGTTAGCCCATTTCCAACAGGAACTCCTGGAGTGAGAACTTCATTTCCTGAGCAGACATAAAGGGAGAAAAGAGCAAACATTTATTATCATGTTGGAGAAAAAAAATCTGGGATAGGAGGGGTTGTGCTTAAAAGGAATTATCTGTCATCTTCCTCCCTGAATCTATACCTCCCTCACATTATTTATCAAGTATGGACAATACGACATTTTATTTTAAAACCTACACATGCTGTGAAATGCTAATTATAACAGTTTAGCTCCTTATATCAACAGTGCAAATGCATTTAGCCAAGAATTGGATAAACATGGATGCTTTATTTCTAAATATACATTTATATAGCTTTCCATGACTGTAAGTGATGTTATAATGGTTTCAGTGCTTGTGTGGAAATTGCTACCATTATTCCTTCAGAAAAATCAATTGAATATTCTGTGGCCTTTAAAGCTAATCTGATATGAACTGAAAAGCTTTCACATGAATTCCCTATGGCCAAGGCCAAACTGATCTGGTGCCCTTTCATACTTCTCTGTTACAGCACTATGATTTCACCTTAACTGTCATGCTTTCCTTCTGTGGAATCCTGGGGTTTGTAGTTTGAGGAGACAGGAGAGTGAAATTTGTCAGCAATCTTTCCTAAACTAGAAATACTGGGATTCCATATGATAGAACTGTAGTGCAATCATAGTGCTGTTTTTGGGTAATGTGAAAAGGTTCTTGGGTATGAACAGAACAAAACAAGCACTGTGGAGAGAGTGACATCAGCACAAAGCATGAAATGAATATTCTCCACAATAATTAGGCATATTCCACATTATCAATCATGACACCTTCTGGTTTAGAAGAAAACAAATCAGAAAATATAATATTTATATTTAGTATATTATAGAACCCTGTTAGTCTGAGTTAGTAACATACATAGCTAAGTCATCTAAAGAAGTTTAAGGCATTTTCACCTGTTTCTTTATAAACTAGCCAGCCAGTCTTGATGACCATATATCGGTTATCTCAGGACAGTAGATGCCCCAATTTCGCCTTACCTCATCCATACTGAAGGTGGTGAAGCAGCATAATATTATATCACCTGGCCTCAAACTCCAGGCATTGAGTAAAAGCTGAGAATGGACTCTATGCATATAAGGACTGTCAAGAATTATGACTGCACTAGGATTTGAAATGACATGCATATTCTCACATACTGCTGAGCATGTCAGATGTGGGAACAACAGATGTGTAGATGGGCCCAATGGATGATGATGATGATGATATTATGGGGGCCGGGCTGTGGCGCAGCTGTTGAGCAGCTGCCTTAAATCACTCTGACCATGAGGTCATGAGTTCGAGGCCAGCCCGTGGCGGGGTGAGCACCCGTCAATTAAAAATAAAAAATAGCCCCTGCTCGTTGCTGACCTAGCAACCCGAAAGATAGTTGCATCTATCAAGTAGGAGATAAGGTACCACTAAAGTGGGGAGGCAAGATTAACTAATTTACGACCTGGAATGAGGAAGTGCCGTCAGTGTGGCTGATGAAGCAGCTGCTCCCCCTGTGGCCAGAATCGAACATCCCCTCAGAAGAACGTTAACTTGCCTCTGCGTGTGTCTCTCAGTCTCTGTTTGATGTGTTTATGGGCATTGAATGTTTGCCCTATGTGTGTTATAATGTGATCCGCCCTGAGTCCCCTTCGGGGTGAGAAGGGCGGAATATAAATACTGTAAATAAATTAATAATAATAATAATAATAATAATAATAATAATAATAATAATTATTATTATTATTATTATCTTCCCATCGTGTTCCAAATAATGGTACTCAAAGAGTCTAACAATATAGTCACAAACAATACAAATGTCATTAAGAGTATGAATGTTCAAATTATTTTTAAAGCAATTAAAAATGTAAGCAGTTAAAACTTTAAAATGTTAGAATTAATTACAATTTACAAGTGTGCACACCATAAAACACAGGATAGTATTAAAATTCCATCTCATTCAGTTTTCAAGAATCTGATGGCACAAGAATATTTTCAGGAGGGTTCCACCCTGGCTTCTCTAGGGAGAGAGTTCCAAAATCTGGAAGCAGCCACTGAGAATACTCTCCTCCTTGTTCCCAACAAACAAGCCTAAGAACAGTGTTTCTCAATCTGGGGGTCAGGACCCCTGGGGAGGTCGCGAGAGGGGTGTCAGAGGGGTCACCAAAGACTCTCCAGTGCTCTCCGGATGTAGGTGAACTACATCTCCCCTAAATCACTTATCAATTCCTCCCAAATTCCTCCAGTATTTTCTGTTGGACATGGGGGTTCTGTGTGAGAAGTCTGGCACAGTTCTATTATTAGTGGGGCTCAGAATGCTCTTTGATTGTAGGTGAACTATACATCCCAGCAACTACAACTCCCAAATGTCAAGGTTTATTTTCCCCAAACACCACCAGTGTTCACATTTGGGCATATTGAGTATTTGTGCCAAGTTTGGTCCAGATCCATTTGTGCCAAGTTTGGTCCAGCTCAAGGTCAGCACCCACCAAACCCTTCCAGTATTTTCTGTTGGTCATGGAGATTCTGTGTGTCAAGTTTGGTTCAATTCCATCGTTGGTGGAGTTCAGAATGCTCTTTGATTGTAGCTTAACTATAAATCCCAGAAATGACAACTCCCAAATGGCAAAACCCCCACCCCCCTCCATGTTCCAATTTGGACGTATTGTCAGAGTGCAAGGTTTAGATAAACACACATGCAGCGGAAGATCAACGAAGAATCACTGGCACCAAAAAAAGAGGCTGAAGCCTGTTTGGCTTTCTACAAAAGATTTACTTACAAACGGATAACTCTCAAGACGACATATACATACAGAGTGCAAATAGGCAGAGAGCAGAGGGCAGAGGGGAGAACAGATAACACAGCAAGCTATTTATAACCACTCCTGCTGTCTGATGCAATACACAGTTAACTCTTTACACACTCGCATAGTGGACAGCAGACAGTGCATGATGCAATCACCTGCTCACATTGCAACACTATAACTCAATTGCATTTAAACAACTCTACATACAATCATTCCCACTTCAACACGTATCAGGTATTTGTGCCTAATTTGGTCCAGTGAATGAAAATACATCCTGCATATCAGATATTTACATTACACTTTATAAGTAAAAAGGTAAAGGTTTCACCTGACGTTAAGTCCCGTCATGTCTGACTCTGGGGGTTGGTGCTCATCTCCATTTCTAAGCTGAAGAGCCAGCGTTGTCTGTAGACACCTCCAAGGTCATGTGGCTGGCATGACTGCATGAAGCGCCGTTACCTTCCCAACGGAGTTTGAACTGCTAGGTTGGCAGAAGCTGGAGCTAACAGTGGCCGCTCACGCCGCTCCCGGGGTTTGAACCTGGGACCTTTTGGTCTGCAAGTTCAGCAGCCCAGTGCTTTAACACACTTCGCCACTGGGGCTCCAGTTTATATCAGTAGCAAAATTATAGTTATGAAGTAAGAACAAAAATAATTTTATGGTTGGGGAGCACCGCAACATGAGGAACTGTATTAAGAGGTCGCGGCATTAGGAAGGTTGAGAACCACTACCTAAGAAGCTGATGGGACAGAAAAAATGCCTCTCCTGAAAATTTTAGAACCCGAATGTTCTTTAACATGTGTGTGCATACACATACCCAATTATATTGCACTATCTCCCCTCCATGATTTCATTATACACTCAGAAAGAAAGATCAGAATTGAAGCAATGATGGCAAGATTTCTAATAGTTTTAGATGACAGTGGATAAGAAGCAAAGCTGTAACCAACCAAGTGTACCATGCAGAGACATATATGTTTTTAGGAGGCAAGAATGAATTCACCATAAAAATAAATCTCTGGTTTTGTTGGCTGTGCTAATAGTTCAACAGTGAGGATACAATAAGGATGTCTAGTTTTAAATATATACTAAAATCTTAAGATAAAGAACTTTCTGTTTCACATTCATAAAGCTGTCTGAGAAAAGGAGATGCTGTTTTATGGCATAGCTTTTATTCATGGCACCTCTATTTCATAGCAGACATCCCATTTTTAGAAGATTTTTTTCCCCCTATGAAGTAAGAAGCAAGTTTACCAAAGGAAAAAGCTGTCTGAACTTTTCCTTCCCTTTTATCTTTTTCTAAAGACAAACTTTGGAATGAGCCATGCTCATGTTTTGTTTAAAGACATGTATGCAGTACCAATGACCTAGGCAGTTGCCATGGCTGCCATATTTAGTCCATCTGAATAAGTAATTCATGATTCCAAAGTCATACGAATATTTAATAGAATGAGACATCTTAGTACTCACTAGTCTTTACATATAGCGAAAGAAAAACCCAAGAAGGATGTTCAGCTGACTTAGCTATGACACATGCACTAATTCAAAAATTGCTTTTAACCTGATATGCAAAACCAGTTGTGTCTTACATGGAACATTAATTGGCTGCATTTCAAAATACAGAGAGGAAAATAGAGTTACTGCTATATTTCTTGCTTAAACCCAGAAAAGAATAATCCCAACCTGGCAAGAATCTTTGCACTTTGGGACATATTCTGCAGAAAATGAGCATGTGATTATTTTGCACAGAAAAGAAAATTTTATACATAGAAAATATTATTTCACTATATAAATATTAGTATTTTTATGCAGAGAATGCTGTAATTTGAAATTTGTGTATACAATCTGCACATAGATCATTTGCATAGAAACAACTTTTCCTTGATGGAAACCGTTTCCGCATTCCAATATTATTTTCTACACTGAAAATGCTGTGTTCTGTGAAAAAAAAGTTGCACAGAATCAGTCCCAAATTGCAAATAGCAATTTTGAGAAGATTTACACCACCACAAAGGATGCCATAAACACAAGAAGAAAGTGTGTGTGTGTGGGGGGGGGGGGGGGTATAGAAAACACTGTAATGCAATGATTTGACACATTTGTTTTCTGGATTTTCTGTGCAGAGGGATGGGAATTCCTGAAAAAAGGACTAAACATGGAAAAAATGGTGGTCAACCACATTTGTTAGTTGGAGAAGAACTGACTTTAAGAACTGGTTAACAAAACTGGTTTCTCCCCCCCCCCCCCAAGTGCAGTTCTCTCACTAATGTAGATCATGTCTGGAATCTTCTTTTATAGTTATGGTAGACCATGAGCCAGAAGAGACAAGGAACTATTTTTAAACAAGCAATGCATGGAAGTGGAAGAAGACAACAGAATAGGAAGGCCAAGAGACCTCTTCCAGAAAATTAGAAACATCAGAGGTAAATTTCAGGCAAAAATGGGCATGATCAAAAACAAAGATGGCAAGGACCTAACAGAAGCTGAAGAGATCAAGAAAAGGTGGCGAGAATATACAGAATAATATAGAGGATAGTTTTGACGGCCTGGTGAGTGAATTAGAACCAGACATCCTGAGTAGTGAGGTTGAATGGGCCTTAAGAAGCATTGCTAATAACAAGGCAGCAGGAGACAACAGGGAGAAATTTCACAATGGCCTGAGTCTCAAGATATTTTCTTTTCCTGGCCCTTTCTAGTCTCATAGGACGAAAGCAACTGATGAAGGAGGATAAATTTAAAGACAGTGAGTTAATGAATCTAATCTGGGATGTAGCCTAAATTCTAAAGCAGCTATCCCAAGTGCTGAAATTATTTGGAAGTTAAGGAGTAGTTATTTTGAAAACTACTTAAATGTCCAAAATGAAACGAAAAATGGAAAACAACAGTAGATTCTGTCCAGCTAGTCAATCACAAGAAGTTGTTCAGATAATCTGGAAGGACTTTTTAAAGGGGAAATTTTCTTCTCTAATCTATAAGGAAACCACATAAATGGACTCCAAACATATCATAGCCTCATTTTGTTCCCAGGAAAGTTCCTCGTCCATTCTTTGTGGAGGTAGATTCTAACTTTCATTGCATAGAATATTAATTTTTCTCATTTCCTGTGTTCTTCATACAAGAATGTGAGCTATTGTTAACAATAAATTCTGTAAATTTCACAACAAAACCCAGAACATGCAAAGCAAATCTTTCCATCCTTTTGGACATCAACTTGATCACCTACTAACACAGTATCTTCAAGCAACTCAGGTTTGATTTAAGTAAGGTTTCTACAATGAGACTTGGTTTTGTATAGCCAGGCATTACATGTAAAGGGTTCTTTATCTTAAGCACTAAACTTTAACATGTCTTCTGTCTTCATACTAACACAACTACACTCCAAGCTAGAATGTTCTTATCAGCTGTCACAATAGCTAGGAAACCTAATTACCCAAAATATCCAGGTATAGAAAGTTTGGTTAAAAATCGATATTAAAAAACTGGGTTCGCTTATTCATGGGTCATTGTAAGTACTGTACCCTAACACTTTACAAAAAGGCACCATCCTATTTTCTGAGTAGAGTGGTGAAAAGCAAGAGCTTACTCCATCTTGGGAGAAGCTAAACAACATAGTGATTTGCCTTTACTCTCTCCACCATGCTTTTTTGAATGCTTGGGTGAGGAAATTGAGCCAATGTTGGCACTTTCCCCTGTCTATAGAATAATAACCCTCAACTGAACTATGAGTCATATAATATTGGCACCCAAATCTATCCTCAACTTATACTTCAGGCTGACTTCCACTTGAGAATACACAGTAAATGAAACTGTGTATAGGTAATTGTCAGTGCTTTACGTTAAACTAAACACTAGCCATTTTCCTTCCCTTCTCCTCCCTTTTCATTCTCACTCATAAAATCCTATATGCCCCATCTAGAGAAGATCACCCCTAACTTCCATGGTTGTTCACAACCTTCTTGAAAACACAGACTGAAACATCAGTAAAATTCCCAACCAATTGTTAACTGTGAAAGATGTGGTGCAACTGGAGAGCAGAAATTTGAACACATTCTTACATCAGAACAATCTGTTCTCCAAGAAAAATATGTTCACAAGTATATTTGGAAATACTAAGTACATCATGGTACAATGGCACTGCTTAGGCTATATTAGGATTGAGCTGCAGAAAGAAACTCCAGCACAAATGTTGAGGATTAAGTTGGAAGGCTATTAAAAATCTTCCTTAATTTAGTTTAAAAACAAAACATTTTGCTGCGTAAAAGTGGAAGACTGCAACATGAAAATCAAACAGTAGACAAAGAACATTGAAATCTATTGTGTAATTTCTTTGTTTTTAGATTTATAATGAAAACAGAAGATGATATTCTGTTCTAGATTCTATCTAAATTCTATATTATATAAAAGTGCCACTTCCGAGTTGTACAGTTTTTCCATGTTGCCCATATTTCTCATCCTATGCTAAACAGACTTTGCTCTCATTTGCAATATGAACATTTAGTTGTTTAAAAGGGAAAGCTACTTCCTCATGTCCTTCAAATGTACTGTATAAATATTGTATTCAATCCTTTGCTTTGCAGGTCATACATAATTTATGTTAAAAATTCGCTTCCAGGGGGCACTCCAGTCATGGGGGGGGGGGGGGTAAGATTTCTTTTGAAACATTTATTTGCTGCTTATAGTAATGTGGCAGGTGGGGGGATAACTACTTAAATGTTATCTATCAGAACTGCATTTACACAAAAACAAAAAAATTCACACAAGAAAATATATAATAGAATTCAGGGCTACCAATGAAATGGTAACTGTTTGTATTCAATGAATACCCACATTTTATTTATAAAAGCTCTGTTTGACACATATGGCTTCCTGACTTACCCCTTTACATGGGAGTAGACCTTCAATATAGGTTGGGAATTCCACCTATTCTGAAGGATACTAAGTCATTAGAAATCCTTGCTGCTTCAGACTTTGGGGAAAAGGCAAAAAAAATCATGTATAGGTCATCGAGGGGAGAAAATTATAATTCATTGTAAATCACACTTCATAGGTTCTGATACTAGCTCCGCTTTTTGCCAATAATGTTTCAACATTGGAGAAGCAACTGGGACTGAACCAAACCATCCACTTTTGTTGTACTTTTATAACTTATATTTCAGAGGAAGAAACTAACAAAACTACCTCATTGGCTAAGGAAACACGATAAAATTCACGAGATGGCCTTAAGTCAACAAAAGATTCGAAGGCACATGCACACAACCAGCAGTTACTAAAATAAAAATATCTATTAGGGACATAACACATACAGTAGTGGTACTATATCTAAGGGGCCTTTCACACTGCATAATTATGGTTTTGTAATTCCACTTTAATTGTCAAGACTGCATCTCATGGTATTCTGTGATATACAGTTTAGTGAGGCACTAGAGCTTTCTGAGTGAGAATCCCGAATATCCTTTCTAAACTACAAACACCAAGCTTCCACATAATGTTGCTGGTGCAGTTGAAATGGAATCATAGCTCTATAGCTACTTAGTGTGAAAGAGGTCTAAAATTAACTATACACAAGAATCTTTTAACTCTAATCATAAAATTGGTCCTAAAATCATCTACTGCGATCTCTGTTCAAATATCAGAAAACTTTACAAGTTTCACGATTGGTATAAAAAAATTTCTGCTGTTACATTAAGATGTGCTAAAAACATGTTCAAAGTGTTCCAAAAAATTAGGTGATTAATGTGGAAGAACGGACTTCTTTAAAAATAAAAAAGAACACGTATGCTAATATTCTCATTAATGACATGTCTACTTAGGACAGCTATTAAAAGTCCATTAATGGAACAAGGAGAGTTGAATAAAACTATCCTGGAAAATTTCTGGTAAATTAGCATTATAATCTTTTAATGGAAATCTACTGTAAGTACTGCACAATTAGCAAGGCTTGCATTTCAATTAGAGTCAGGCTTTGGGAAAGTTCAAAGCAATATGAAGACAATGTAACAAGCGGGTAACAGAAGTGTGATACAGGTCACAAGACAGGCTAATAGCACATTTAAAGGCAAGATTAGCATTATTTTTATTATTGATTTATTCTGTACTAGCAGGGGTATATGAACAAAAATGGGAAAGCTTGTATATTCTTCCATGCTCCTCTAAAAAAATTCCCTTGAAAAAGTGCTTAACAACAGCAAAAACACAGTAGTAACTGAATATATTACGCTGTTCAAATAAATGTAACTTACTTAGGAGAATGGGAGTGGTAATAAGAAGGAACAGGTCAATGCTTTATATCCAAGGATTAAAAAAAAAAAGGAAGGAGGTTTAGTAGTGCATCTTCTCTTCTCTTATTCCTGGACAGAATTCCTCATCCACTCTTAACATGTAGCTCAGGAAGAGAGAACAACTTTAAGAGGAAAGGCCAGCCATCAAACTTGGGTTATGTCTACATAGAAAAATCAACTACATATTCACCCCTAGCATTAACATTCTTCTTCATGATGCATGGTAACTTCCGGTAAGTATCCAGTTTTCAGTCCTTAATCTGAACTTGCCCTGAATAAACCAAAGTCAGAGGGACCTCCAGAGTATCCTTTCAGCTGTCTGGACAGATGTATTGGGTCCTTTTCAGCTTGATCCACTGTCTTCACAAATATTGCTGCATTTACCCCTTCTCTATGCTAAAGTCATGCCTGTTCACTGGCCAAGGAGATACCTCTGAATGCCTCGTCATTGCAATCACATTTGCTAAGATCAGAACAGGGTGCCTGCACAATCAATCAGTCACTCTACCCTACACTCCCACAGATCATCATGTAGACGCCCTGTTATGACCACAGCAAATATAACCACAACAGCCAGGAGCTTGCAAAGGAGTTATGTGACTGGCGAAGAGGGGCAGAATGACAAAAGGCACAAGTGGGTGGACCAGTGAGACAAATGCAGTCTTGAGCTGTTTCAACTTTCTGGACATTAATATTGTGCTGGTAAGAGTTTGTCTTTGTCAATCCAGGGCCAGTACAGAGCATATAGCTCCAGACTGACCTTCGATTAAGCAGCCAGTGCAGAAAAGGCCTTACTGAAATATCATTATGAAGCAAGGCCACATCCCAAAGTCACTGCCTCTTTGGCCAATGCACTGGCTGGAGCTTGACTGCCCAATACTTCAGTCATGAAGACAATTTCACCCCTTACTACCCTTCTTTGCGCAATGGGGGAAGGGAGTGAGATATATTGGTAGAATATATACATATGACTTCTCTTTTAATCCAAGAGGAGAGTGAAGCTGGGCAATCCTATTACCTCTTTTCCCCAACCACCCTTCCAATTGGCATAGTGGAGGTCGAAGAATCACTGACCAAGGAAAACGTGAGGACTCCAACCAAAGCTCATCCATGTAAAAGCTGAGATGGCTAATGGAACAGGGGACAACTTGCCACCAGATACTCGCAGAAATATAGTACACCTAAGCCACCACCAACCCCTCCAGAAGCTGAATCTGGTTAGTTGTAGACTGGAAGAGACCTTTGTTTCAGGTGTTTATCCTCCCTTGGATTTCTCTCAACCTTGAGTAGTTATGGAAAAAGTGGCATTACCTTTGAATATAGTGATTGCTGACAAAGACACCTTTTAAAATCAAGACTAAATTGTAGGACCAACTGATATTGCAAATCCTGACTAAACTAATATTTAAGTTAATGATACATATACTTTAGATAGTTGCTGACACTACCTTTAACAAGATCAAGGCAGAGGAAATGGACGATCATTCTAAATGAGAAGTAGCATACAGTCATAATCTAAATTCCTTCATCGAGAAGAAATAACTATTGCGATGTTTTCACCGCTGCCACTTTGAACTCATATATGTGTGTACAGAGGGGAACCTTTCAATATTCTTATTTGATAAACTGGGGAAACTGATACATTGACTACAATTCATAAATTCAATTCAATTGATATATTGAAAATAAAGTCCCCAAATTTCAATATGGCAAAAACAGTGGTTACTTCATAAGCCAAAGCAGACACTTTTCATGTGTTCTTCTCATGCAAAAAAGAGAATGCAAAAGAGAAAGAAGTGCATACACAAGCCTAGGTTTTTCCACATCATATTCTCAAAATAAAAACACAGTTTCCCATGATACCCGAAGTAGGAGTGATTTGGCTCTGTAGAATTAACATGGTTTGACACTACTTTAACTGCCAAGGCTCAGTGCTATGGAATCATAGTTTCACGAAGTCTTTAGCTTTCTTTGCCCAAGAATGTGAGTGCCTCATCAAAGTAAAATGAAATCCAGAAATCCATGGCATTGAACCTTGACAGTTACAGTGGTGTCAACCTGCATTATTTTTACAGTATAGATACATCCTCAGTCATTATTCTAGGGGGTTGCCTTTTACCATTTAAATCTAGTTTACCTATTTTTGTGTAATTATTTGCCATCAGATCTTCTAATCCAATTAGTTTCCAGAAACTATCATCCCAGCCTTTCTCTGAAGAATATGTCCACTTACACACCAATGTGCATAAAGATCTGTGGAGAAAAAGAATGCATTACATTTCTGTATTAGCTCGTTCCTAAAGATTTATATGAACCGATCAAACCAATTAAGGGAAACCGGAGATTCATCACTTTTAACATATACATATTATTAAATTTAAATATTACATTAGAATGTCAAACTAAATTTGGATTACAGCCAGTCCCCAAGTTATGAAGAAGATAGGTTCTGTAAGTTTGTTCTTAAGTTGAATTTGTATATAAGTTGGGACAGACACATTTTTAGGTGAAATAAAACACCACAGGGGTGTTATGCTGTCCAAAGCTATATATATACTCCCGATATCCCAGACTCGCCTTGTGGGAACAAAGGAGAGGGCCTTTTCTGCTGTGGCCCCCCGATTGTGGAATTCTCTGCCCACTGAGATTAGGCAAGCCCCCACACTAGCAGCCTTTAAGAAAGACTTGAAAACATGGCTCTTTCGCTGTGCTTTTGGAGAGTAACCATTTTATATTTCTTTTCCATTGCTCCCTCTAATATCTATCCTCCAGAATACCCCACTCCCTTATGACCCTGTTCGCTGTGGTTTTTATTTTTATGTCTTTCTCACCCCGAGTTTTAACTTAATGTTCATGTGGTCTGCCCTTGTTTTCATTGTCTCCTTTTTTATTTTGTAATGGATATTATTGTATTGCTTATTGTATTGTGATGTGCTGTTCTTTTATATGCTGTTTACATTGTATTGTTTTGGGCATGGCCCCATATAAGCCGCCCCGAGTCCCCGTTGGGGAGATGGTGGCGGGGTATAAATAAAGTTTTATTTATTATTATTATTATTATTATTATTATTATTATTATTATTATTATTATTATTATTATATAGATAGATTGATAGATATAGATATTGATATATAGCTTTGGATAGCAAAGCACCCCTGTGGTGTTTGTTTGGCTCTCTGTGCCTCTGTTCAGAAAATTTCACCTCACTTTCTGTCCTTGTGACAATTGGATTTTGAAAAATGTGGAAACAATGATGGTGAGAAAGCTTCAATGGCGACACCTTTTCCCCATGATAACTCTTTCAGGAGTGAAATTTCCTCCTAAGAAGTAGATTTCTCTCACTTTCTGTTGTCTCACCCACATTCTTAACTTCTTAACAGTCATTTGTAAGGCAACTGCCTGTACTCATTTCCAGCCCTTGGGATCACATTGGCTTTAATTTAGATAATGTTATGTCACAGTAAATCTGCCACTAGGCCAAAGATGGGAATGTGTGCCCCTCCAGATGTTATTGAAATGCAGCTCTTAGAACTTCTAAGCACTTAATATGCTGCATGGAGCTGCTGGGTCAATTTAGAAGTCCTAATAATTCAGTTATCCCCTTATGCTTCGGTCAGAAATTGTTCTTCATTAAATTATCTGATATGGGACTACACTTGTGTGTTAAACATTTTGTGTTTAGATAATACTAACCTCAAAAACATTACTAATAAGAAATTGATTGTTTCGCAAATTGTTCTTAACAAAGAACCACATTTGGACTTCATGAAATCTGGTTTTCATCTAAAGCAACTTTGTTTCAATCTGTGTCAGTAATATTTATAAAACCATTCTATCTCATTACCATCCCATTATTTTTGGATTAAAAAAAATACTACAAATTGCATTTGTATTTAAATGTTATTGAAAAGTGCACATTTTTCACATTCAGAAAAGGACTGAAAAATTCAGAAAAGTACATAACCTGAAAAAACCCTGCATTTTGATCTATATTTTGAATTATATTCATTGATTCCAAATAGGCTGAATGAAACTCGCACCACTAGTTACAAACTGTCTTGCAATTAACAGAACTCTAGCAGTGGGTATATTAATTTAAAATAATGGAAAGGAAATTATTTTTCATTCACCCAGGGGCTTGGCAAGAATCATAATAAGTGCAAGGAAAACCCTGTGAACAAAATACAAGGTGTGAGCCAAACGTAACAACACTTGATTCAATTCATTTGAAGGGTCTATTGCTAGTATTATCAAATCTAAATTTAAACCATGGTACTTATATCGGTAAACATTTATGAAGAGAAATGTGTTACATTTTTTAACTTACATACATTTTTGCATTTCCAATATGCATTATTATTTTTTTAAAAATTATAAAGACTATACCTGCACTCATGCCTGTTTGGAAAGTATTTGAAAAAAAAATGTCCCATAGGCATTAGAGCAGTGGTTCTCAAACTGGGGTGCCCAGATGTTTTTGGCCTTCAACCCCCAGAAATCCCAGCCAGTTTACTAGCTGTTAGGATTTCTGGGGGTTGAAAGCCAAAACATCTGGGGACCCACAGCTTGAGAACCACTGCTTTAGAATGAAGTGCCTCATCTTTTTTTGGTAATCTAGTACATGTTTTCAGGTCCAACTAAGACTGCAAGCAGTAATACTGGACAAAAGGTCCAAAGACTAAAAACACAGGTCTTATGGCCATGGTTTCAAGATCCAGCAAGTCATGCCGTGTGCATCTACACCGTAAAATTAACACAATGGCTCAATGCTGTGGAATTATGAGCATTGTAGATTTACTCTGTTGGTGCCTCAACAAGCTACAAACCCAATTATTCCATATGACTGAGCGACATCAGTTAAAGTGGTGCCCAACTGCATTAATTATGCAGTGTAGATGTACCTTCAATGAACAGTTTCAGAAGCTCAGTGAGAAGTAGATCACCTCCTCAAGAAAGGAGGCAAGTGTAAAAACATATGTTAAGGAGGAAAAGGAAGTCTCTATATAAAGTCTCTCTATATATTTATATATAATATAAACAGTGTATAGAAACAAAAGAAACTTTTGGCACAAGAAAAAGCTTTCAACATACAGGATGGCAACATAACAAAAGAATCTAAGGGCTGTTTCACCACAGGCCCAGAGAAGTGCCAGTGTTCCCCACCCTGAGTTGTCCCAGACAGAACATTCTGCACATTTAAACCCTCTGGCTAGGTGCTATTTTATACAGTGCTGGGCGTTGGTGCTGTGGAAACCTTGAGAAAGCCACAGGTCATCATGTGGAAGCATGTGAAAATAAACAGCTCTTTCCTATAGCACAAATGTTCACAACAGGCAGGAAGATCCTGAATTGCCATAACAGAATCTATGCACGGGCAGAGGTCATTTGTGTTGTATGTAGCAACTTCTTGTTCTATAAGGTTGCTTCCCAGGAGACTGAGTGGAGAAGAAATAAAAAAGGGAGTAGAGATGTTTATCCCAAGATAGTAACTTCCAACAGAAGATGGTTGTAATCAAGGAGCCATCATGCAAACATGGATTTATAAACAGGTGGCAGGAAACATCCAGCAACTATTTTATTTTTTTAGGAAAACTACAGTTCTATACACTTAACACACAAATTTGTGAGCTGGTACAGGGAATGGAATAGGAATTAATCAAATAGTAATCCTTGGAGGAAGGGACTCCTTTTGCCTAACATGTTAGCACTGTCCATTTATTTCCTTCTTTCTTCTACTTCTTTACATAAGTGGCTTCCTTCCTTCCACTACTTTCTTTACATCAGTTGCTAGTTTATAAGAACATCCTTTGATCATTACTCTAAAAAAAATTAAGGAACAGAAAAATTTATATCAATTGGGTTGTTGTATGTCTTTCGGGCTGTGTGGCCATGTTCCAGAAGCATTCTCTGGAGAATGCTTCTGGAACATGGCCACACAGCCCGAAAGACATACAACAACCCTGTGATCCCGGCCATGAAAGCCTTCAACAACACTTTATATCAATTATTTGAAATTATAATGGCTACATCTCAACCAGTAACAAACAACTTAAAAACATGAATTTATGACATATCCCATTCTTATAAAAATCTATACTGAGTGAACTTTACAAAAGTGAGCTAATAATATTTTCTTTTGCTGGAATAGATTTATGGTTTCTAAATGAGGACTGCAGCTCTTTCTTCTTTATCATAGCACATTTTTCTTCAGGTTACTTTGCTGAGTTGTAGGTCAAAACACCTGGGGACCCACAGGTTGAGAACCACTGCCCTAGGTGAAAATGAGCTTCAAATCTTTATCCTAAGTCCTCCAGTGTGGTTCTATGTGGTATGTTTCTGCTGGACAATGATTACGGAGTCAAGCTGGGGGACCTAGAAATGCTAGTGAGATGTTTTCTCTAGATATTTTCTAGGTTTTCCAACACGTCTCTAGAATATGCTTTCACAAGAAGCCATTCATCTCAATAGAATTCACTATTACAGTAGAGTCTCACTTATCCAACATAAACGGGCCGGCAGAACGTTGGATAAGCGAATACGTTGGATAATAAGGAGAGATTAAGGAGAAGCCTATTAAACATCAAATTAGGTTATGATTTTACAAATTAAGCACCAAAACATCATGTTAGACAACAAATTTGACAGAAAAAGTAGCTCAATACGCAGTATTGCTATGTAGTAATTACTGTATTTACGAATTTAACACCAAAATATCACGATGTATTGAAAACATTGACTACAAAAATGCATTGGATAATCCAGAACGTTGGATAAGCGAGTGTTGGATAAGTGAGACTCTACTGTATTTGTAGTTTTGCTTCCCACATTAAGCCCAACAATATATCCCCTACAGATAGGAAGGCCATGCTCTATCATGTTATGCTATGCTATACAGGTTTTCAGCCTATTTGATGAAATGGGCTTCACTATGCAGAAGTTGATGGTATAACAATATTTGTTAATCTTTATTGTATTAATTTTGCTGAAACCGACTAATGCCACTAGCTTACAAAATGAGCTTTTAAGTGTTATGTGCTGGTTTTAATTTGTGTTCCAATAAGCACTGTACTAGTGGCAGGGCTATAAAAATTTCTGCCGTAAGATGCAGATCAAGCTGTGTAGCCACCATTTGGGAAGTCAGACTAGACAGCACAACCAGGGTGCCTCTTAAAATTTTGATGACATATTAATTAAGGCAAAAACTTAGCTGGAATTCAGTCATATTTTGTCTTGAAACTTTCAACCTGTAAAGCTATAAGAAAGAAATACTTGCATTACATTTTGTACTGTGAACAACTTAAGTGCAATAAATGTCATGACAAATAATTCCATGCCATTTTCTCTCAGAAGCAAACCCCTACTCTTTTGTTAATTTAAATTATAATGTACTCAAATATTAAAAGAGCAAATTAAAAGGGTGGAAATTTTAGGCATGTTGTTCACTGCTTAGTAGCTGCAAAGGAAAATAGCTAAGACAAAATTATATTGTTGTCCAAAACTCCTAATTAAAACAACAAAACTGAATACATTCACATTTTTTCATTCAGTGTCACTGAATCTTATAACTTTCAGTGTTACCTGTGGCAATCTCATTTGAATAAATACTGAAACCAGGTACAAATTAACAAGAGTGGCACAATAGACTAAAAAAGCAGTTTTCAAACTGTGCTCCGCAGGGCCCATAGGGGTCCGTAAAGCACTCAGGGGCTCTGCCTCCCCTCCACTCCTCCCTGCCTAGGAAGTATGTGGCTTGTGAAGCCCCACCAATGGTAGTGCGGCTTACAGGAGTTCCCCAGTGCCGGCACCAGCACGACTTAGTAATCTGCCTGGACCACCTTCTGTCAAAGTCTCCTGATGCTTTCAGGTAAAACCAGGACAGAAGGATGAATCTCTAGGAGAAATTCATAAAAGACAGGGAACAGGTGGGAAAGGAGAAGGAGAGTGAAAAGGAGGGGAAAGAATAGTCTGCATCTCTCAGCTGCAGGGTGAAGGGAAAAGGTGTGAGGGAGGGAGTAAAATGTCAGAGGATTTGACTGGATGGCCCCTGGGTTGCTCCTATTATTATTATTATTATTATTATTATTATTATTATTATTATTATTATTATTTCAAAGGCTGAGTGGTCATCTGTTGCGGGTGCTTTGATTTGTGCTTTTACTGCATGGCAGAAAAAGGTTGGGCTGGGTGACCTCTGGGTTGCTATTGTTGTTGTTGCAAAGGCTTGATGGCTCTTGGGGTATTCCACTGAAATGGTAAAATTGTTCTTCATTTTAAATATTGGTTTTGCACTACAAACAAGATATGTACAGTGTGCATAGGAATTTGTTCATGTTTTTTTCAATTAGTTCACACAAACAATCTCCACCCATCTGCCACTGGCCCAGCCCATCTATCAAATTTTAAAATGCAATGTGGCTTTAAAGGTTTGAGAATCCCTGGGATAAAGGCAGTAAATGGTGATATGTGTTCCAAGAAAGAAAGCAAGTAAGCAAGCTACTGGAGCAGTGGTTCTCAAGCTGTGAGTCCCCAGATGTTTTAGCCTTCAATTCCCAGAAATCTTAACAGCTGGTAAACTGGCTGGGATTTCTGGGAGTTGTAGGCCAAAACACCTGGGGACCCACAGCTTGAGAACCACTGGCCTAAAGTATCTTCAACAAGCATGAAGGGCCAGGAAAACATCTAAAAATCTGCTTAACATCACAAGAACAAGCTTCCGTAAAAGGAAATCTTGGTTATCTCTGGCCATAAGAAGTATGAAAGCTTTTGCTTCCATTTTTATTACCTGAACCCTATAAACTGTAGTTAACTTTAAACTATGATAAGTAGAAACCAGCAAACTACAAACTGTGGTCGGCATAGGTAGCATGTTTACACCAATCAAAGTTAGAGATTAACTACAGTTTAGGGGTTGTAGAGAATGCTAAACTGTGGTTGATCTAAAACAGAAGGTCCCATTTGCCTTCATTGTAAAGTCTTTTCCCCCCCACTATTCTCTCCAAATTACATTTTTTTAAAATACTTCCATAGTAACCAAAGCTGAAAGTATTGTCTTCCAAGTAACATACTGTAACACATTTTTTTTTAATTTAAGAAGGCATAAAACATTAATTTTCCAAAATAAAAAAACAACAAGCTTTCATTTTTTTGTAATATAATTCATTGCATTCCATAAAAATAAGATTTTATTCATTTTCTTATTTTTGCATTTTAATATGTATTCATTAAAATGTCTTATTCTTTCCATAAAAATGAAGTTTCATGCACTATATTTTAAATTATATTGTACTCATCTTGTTTTTCATTGCAAGATGCATATTTCAACGAGACGTGCTGGTTCACCAAGTCCAGGATTTTGCTGTCAGAGGGAGGAGAATGCTCTTGCAATTTTCTACACCCACATGTGCAATTAATCTTTGGTTTCAGCCACCCCTGACAAGAGTTATATTTAATAATTAACATATAGTAGTTTAGGAAATTGCTTTCAAGGTTGCTTTCAAGGTCAATGTAACAAGATAAATAAATCCTTTAAGGGTTCTCTAGCAGCCTCACACTCAGATCAGGGAGTGACCTCTGATTAATACTATTAAGCAAACAATATAGTCAAGAGTATGATTTACGTAAGTTGGACCACCAGGCCCACCTCACCAAACTGCAATAAGTATCATAATAAAATTAGAAAATCCATATTTATCTATACTGTATAATCATAATGTGAATTCCATGAAGTATAGATTTGGGCAAGTCCAAAACATTGCTTCAATAGATACAAACAGTAAGTCTCCTAATCTGTGTCCTGCTCTAACAAGTCTGCAAGTTATAACTATACAGTGGACTCTCTGGATCTACAGTATCTGGATTCGTGATTTCCACTGACAGTGGATCAACACATCCTACACATGAAATGGTGATGACTTGAATGAAAATGTGCAGAACCATCTCTGTGCATGATGCTACTATATAATAATCTGGAACACAATCATCCACTTTGGGGCAAGGGGCAGAACCAGGTCCCCATGGATCTGGTGGGCTCACTGTATGTGAAAATCCATCTTACATTTATAAATACTATTTTTGACCTGTCCATGGGAAAAGCTGAAATCCTTTAAAATTCACAGAATTGGATTAGTCAAACATTAAATGAATTTGAGCCGAATAAATGCAATTGTGTTTCAAGGTTCTACAGTTGTAATTTAAAAAAAAAGACAACAGTCAGAAAAATAGTACCTAAGTGTAAAAGATACACACATTTTCTTTCTGCAATATTGTCTGTCTCACACTCAAATACAGTATGCCCTTGGTCCCCTTTGCGATTTGGTTCAAGGATCTACCATGGATACCAAAATCTGTGGGTGTTTAAGTCCTATGATATACAATCGCATAGTAAAATGGCACCGCTCATATAAAATTGCAAAATCAATTTTTTGCTTTTTGGAAGTTTAAAAAAAACATTTTCAAGCCTTGGATGGTTGAATCTATGAATACAGCATCTTTGGATATGGCGGGCAGATTGTAAAATAACCTGCTATGCAATCTGTGGCTTATTCCTATGGCTTTTTGATAATCCAACCAAATACACTTACAAGTTTCCTCTCCCTATATTTTAAGTCAGCCTACTACTCATTATTTATATACACTTATAATCCTCCTTTCTCTATATTTTAGGTCATTGTCAAGCCAGGCTAGTTAGCTCTATACAAAGCTGTCTTTCCCACTCCACTGTACAGAGGAATGCCTTTATTTTCATATATATTTGTGATGCTGAAGAATATGCAGAGAAATGCACACTTGATAATTAAATGTGCCACTCAAGTCAATCCCACTGGGTTTTTTTAGTATTGTTCTAATAAAGAAATGAACAAAATAAATGGAAAAAGATAAGTCATTTCAACACCTTATTAAAATTATTTAATGAACTAAATCTATAAAAGAACAATGAATCAGATCATCCCAAGTGAATGGAGAACAAGTGCTAATAATAATATTATTTGCATGTATTCAAGATACTTTTTAAAAAAAAATCATGGAAAATCTCACAAATATTTAATTTTATTGCAATACTAGCTTGGGTACCCGGCATTGCCTGGGTTATTTGAAAAAGCATTTTAAAAATTTTTACAAACTGCATTAGGTTGTGGGTGCAATAAAACTCACATCATACCAGGTTAAATTCCTGACACCTCATCAACAGTTAAAGTTTGTTATGTTGGGCAAGTTTGCTCTCTAGATGCATCGTCGGTGGGATCCATGTGGTTTCTGGCTGCATGGTGAACTACAGCTCCCACCATGGTAGGTCAGTTCCCCTCAACCCCCTCCAGTATCTTCAGTTTGTCATGGGGGTTTGTGTGCCAAGTTTGGTCCCGGTCTACTGTCGGTGGGGGTCACGGTGTCTCCGGATGTAGATGAGCTACAACACCCAGAAATGAAGGTCAGTTCCCACTAAACCCATTCAGTATGTTCAGTTGGTCATGGTGGTTCTGTGTGCCAAGTTTGATCAAGGTCCATCATCAGTGGGGGTAACAGTTTCTCTGGTTGTAAGTGAACTACACCTCCCAAAAACCAAGGTCAATCTCTCCCAAACCCCTCCAGTATTCAAATTTGGGCATATTGGGTTTGGTCCAAGTTTGGTCCCAGTCCTTCCTTGGTGGGGTCCAGAGTGCTCTTTGATTGCAGGTGAACTATAAATCCCAGTATTTATAACTCCCAAATGTCAAGCCCAATTCCCCCCAAATCCCTCCAATATGTTCTGTTAGACATGGAGGTTCTGTGTGCCAAATGTGGTCCAGGTCCATTGTCAGTGGTTGTCACAGTGCTGTGTCTTGATGCAGGGTGAACTACAACTTCCATCATGTGGAGTCAAATCCCCCAAACTTCTCAAGTACGCAAATTCCACACAAATGGAGAGAGTAAGGACCCTGGGATGTCTATTGTGGAGGAAAAACAAGAAATCTAGAAGGAAATTGTCCCCATATTTATTTATTATTTATTTCCATCATTTCTACCCCGCCCTTCTCACCCGAGGGGACTCAGGGCGGCTTACAAAACAGGCAATTAATGCTGATACACCATAATACAATAAAATAGAGCATTAAAACAGTTAAAATAGTTATAATATACAGTATACAAAGTTTAAAACAGTGCAAAGTGCTCATGCCATTGGTCCACCAGACCTTGTACAAAAACCTTATTCCAGACCAAGTCGAAGCCAGTAAAAACTTATTAAACGCTTGCGCGCATAGCCAGGTCTTCAGTTTCTTTCTGAACCCCAGAAGGGATATGAAAGCCTTCACTTGGATGGTGGGACGTAATGTTTGTGGAGGACATTGGCAGGGTTTGGGCTACATGTTCATGGCGCTCGCTATAATCTGCAATGCCATTGGAGGGAGTGCTTTTGGTGGCTCAGCACTGTGAGATATAGCTGCTTGTGGAGGCGGAGGCCTGTCTGTGTAAGTGGGCATCTCCGCCACATACACACATATAGATTTTCATTTTAATTATGTGTATAGTTCACAATATTAAATATATTAATAACTTAAAACGGATGAAAAAAATATTACAATAATTATGTACCTTACTGAAATGAATTAACAAAGCCCTAAATGAACTAATTTTCACTTGATCTTAGATGAAATTAGTATTAGAGTCAATTAAACCTCCAAAATTGAGGTGCCATAGCTGAGAACACCTTCTCCCATGTTTCAACATAATGTATTAGCATCACAGATAGAGGAGAGGACATAGAGGAGACCCTCTTAGTATATCTCAACTCTTGGAAAGGAAAATATAGTACAAAGTTTTTCATAAAAGATGAATATATACATAACTTTTAAAATGTAGCTCACAATATCTTTGATTTCTGGTTTAAAAAATAGCTTTGTGCTGGTTTTACAACCAAATGACCAGCCAAGCAATACTTTGACTTATGGCAACTGTACTAACAAGAGAACTTCATCAATAGCCCTGCTTATTCAGGGCTGAAGATCTTCAGATTTTTTTAAAAGAACATGGGAATGTAGATAATAATAATAATACTAACAACAACAACAACAACAACAACAACAACAACAATTTTATTTATATCCAGCCCCCTCTCCCCAAAAGGACTCAGGGTGGCTTACAACAGACAATGGACACAAGTGAAGAGAATTAGTAAGAGTACTTCCAGATCAGTCTTATTATTTTTAAAAGTCTCTGTGGTTTCACCCGAAGATTCAAGTGAATGGAACCAAGATACATCACTATAAACAAAGCTAGCTACCATATTTGACAGATGTCTGATGTAGGAGTAGGAAATGAATTATTCATAGTGAAAATGGCTCTTGTTAGTTGAAAGCTGTCAAAATCTATCTTCTTTTTCTTCATTTATGAATTTATCTGTGAGGTCAAGTGTTGAACTCCAAATACAAGAATAAAAACATGCTACTGTTCAAATATTGAGAGGAATTTATTTTGACAGCCACAGTGGATACTAATAGAAAGTACAACTCTCCTGAAGGGCATATTAATTGTGTGCAACTTAAATATGTTTCATAATTCTGACACCTATGTACTAATAACATAACTATTCAAATAATTAGGCATTGTTGTTATACAGACAGTACATTCTCTGACAGAATCCTAACAAAGATTGGTTGCTTACCTGTAACCGTGTTTCTTCGAATGGTGATCTGTGAAATGAGCACATGTGGTAGTAATTGCACCTAAGCATTACTCTCGGAACCTTTTAACAGCTGTTAGAGGTACTTTGGCTGCAGCCCCGCCTTCCTCCCAGGAAGCATATATTGCAGAGTTGGGGCTGTGGCCTTAGTTCCCCGCCGCCGACAGCGGCTTGAGAAAGAAGGCATGACGATTAGAGGGGAGGAAGGGCGGGGATGTGCTAATTTCACAGATCACCATTCGAAGAAATATGGTTACAGGTAAGCAACCAATCTTTCTTCCTCATGGTGTCTGTGAAATGAGCACATGTGGTAGACTAGCAAGCTACTCACCGTGGTTGGTGGGCGTCATGACAGTGCTGATCCCAAAACTGCTCTGCCAAACGCTGCTCGCTTTTTTGAGAGCAGATCCACCTTATAATGGGTCACAAATGTCAGAGGGGTGGCCCATGTGGCTGCTCTACAAACTTCATTCCTCGGCTATATGCCATGGAGGTGGCTACTGCTCTGGTGGAATGGCCCTTTAGGCCGAATGGAGGCTGTTGATGTGCCAGTTGATATGCCAGTTTTATAGTCGCTGTGATCCATCCTGACAACCTTTGTGAAGATACTGGAAGACCTTTAGTGTCTGTCCTATATTTGACAAAAAGTTTAGGTGAAGCTCTAAAATCTTTTGTTCTTTCAACATAAAATGCTAATGCTCTTCTAGCATCCAGAAGATGCAGAGCCCGTTCCACCGGAGTAGATGGATTTTGAAAAAAAGAAGGTACAACAATATCTTCAACCAAATGGAAATTTGAGGCTACTTTCGGGAGAAAGGAGATATCTGTACGCATGACCACCTTGTCAGAGTGGAAGCGCATATAAGGAGCATCTGCCCGTAGTGCACAGAGCTCACTTGCCCTTCTGGCCGTTGTGATGGCCAACAAAAATGCTGTTTTCCAAGACACATATGAAATTTCCACCTCTGCCATAGGCTCAAAAGGTGGCTTCTGAAGGGCTGATAACACCAACCGGAGGTCCCATGCTGGGACAGGTGGAGTAACAGGAGGTCGAGTATTCCTGCATCCTCGCAGAAAGCGTTGGATTAGGGGATCTCGGAAACAGGAGGAATATCCCTCACCTTTACGACAAGCAGATATTGCTGCAAGATAACACTTGATGGAGGATACCTTTAGTCCGGTATCCATCAAAGAAACAAGAAATTCCAAAATGACTGATGTGGGAGCAGTGACTGGATCCATATTCTGCTGCCATGCAAATTTGGCAAACTTGTTCCATTTGTAGGAATATGATCATTTCATTGATGGCCTGCGTGCTGCACACAGTATGTCTTTCACTGCTTGTGAAAATGGTTGGGCCGGATCCGCCAAGCTGTGAGATTGAGCTGCTTGATGTCCGGATGGCGCAGGCAGCCATGGTGAGCAGTAAGAAGGTCCGGGCGGTGCGGGAGGGGATAGTGTTGACCCCGTGCCATTGTGTGAAGAAGTGAGAACCAAGGCTGCCTCGGCCACCATGGAGTCAAAATTATGCAATCTGCCTGGTCGCGGTAGAGCTTTGCCACTACCTTGGCTATGAGAGGAATCTGTGGGAATGCATATAGCAGGGGCCCTGTCCATCTGAAAAGGAATGCATCCCCGAGACACCCCATCTGCTGGTTGGGTTCCTGTCTTGCACAGAAAAATTTGCATTTTGCATTCTCTGCTGTTGCAAATAGATCTATTTGGGGATTGCCCCACCTCTGGAAAAGAGAAGCTGCTTCTGTTGGTGACAGAGACCATTCGTGGGTGGTACTGTCTCCCCTGCTGAGACGATCTGCTATCTTGTTCTCTTGACCAGGAACATGAATGGCTACCAGATGGATATGGTTCAGCAAACACCATTCCCATATCTGCAGGGTGAGGTTCAGGAGGGAGCGGGAGCGTGTGCCTCCTTGTTTGTTGACGTACCATGCCACAGTGGTATTGTCTGTCCTCAACTGGACCACCCTGTGACAACATATGTCCTGGAAGGCTTGGAGGGCTCTTTGCACTGCCATCATTTCCAACAAGTTGATGTGACTTTGAGACTCTTGAGGCGTCCACTTGCCACTGACCACTAGGGAGCCAGAATAGGCGCCCCATCCTTCCAGAGAGGCATCCGTCGTCACCGTCACTGTTGGTTCGCAATGCCTGAATGGAATGCCCTTGCACACATTTGTCTGAGACAACCACCACTGGAGTGATTGGCGGACATGTGACGGAAGAGACAGACGAATATGTGAACTGTGGAGCATAGGATTGAACACCTTGAGAAACCAGGCTTGTAGAGGCTTCATTCTCAGGCGTGCATATGGTGTTACAGATGTTGTTGAAGCCATGTGTCCCAGGGCTGACTGTACATCTTTGGCGCCACGTTGTGCACGAGACGGAGCAACACTATTCGTAGGGATCGGAAGCGATCTTCCGGCAGATGTGCCATACTGGTGATGGAATCCAGCTCTGCTCCGATGAATCGTATTCTCTGCACAGGAACAAGATGTGATTTCTTTTGATTGACTACCAACCCGAGATCATTGAGAAGGGATAGTGTATAGTCTAGATCCCGTAGCAGAGCCTCTCTGGAGTGTGCAACTAATAGCCAATCGTCTATGTAAGGATAAACGGTGATACCCTGAAGGCGGAGGTGCCATACATTTAGTAAAAACCCTTGGTGCGGTAGAAATCCCAAACGGAAGCACCCTAAAACAAAAAGCCTGCTGTGCCACCTTAAATGCTAAGTATTTGTGATGGTGAGGGGCTATTGCAATATGGAAGTATGCGTCCTTCAGGTCTATTGGCAAACCACGCCCTGTCTGGCAGAAGTGGAAGAATGGCTGCAAGTGTCACCATTCTAAATTTACGAGAATGAATAAAGTAATTAAGGCCTCTGAGGTCCAATACTGGCCTCTGACCACCATCTTTTTTTGGAACTAAAAAGTATTTTGAAAAGAAAGCATGAGAATAGAAGGATGGGTGGAGGGGAACAATTGCCCCTTTCTCCAACAAAGTAGTTATCTCGTCCTGCAAGACCTTTGAGGACGGGGTGGTCTTCACAGAGCCTATCTGCGGCTCATGAAAAAATTCAATTGAATAACCAAAACTTATAATTTCTAGGACCCACTTGTCCGTAGTTATTGATTTCCAAACTGAAGCGAATTCTGCCAGTCGGGTTCCAAATTTAACAGGAAGTGTTTTGTGATCTCCATGTTGTATCCCAGGAAGGGAACACAATGGAGAAAGAGAAGGGACGTGATCACCTGTGTGCCGTGCTAAAGGAATTGAGCAATGGGGACAAGCAGTGCTAAAAATGCCACTTCCCCTTTGGTTGATATTTCCCCTTACCCTGCGAGCGGGGCCTAGATGGTGCCGCTGGCCGAGTGTAAGTTGTCTGAGAGGTTTGTGGAAGGGGTTTGCTAGTGGTGTCATACTGCTTCCTAGTATAAGAGGCAGTTGGATATGATTTGCCCCGATAGCGGGACGCTGGAGGAAAACCATATTTGTTCGCCGCCTGGTGAACCTCCTGGGGCTCCTTAAGCTTTGCATCTGTCTCCAGATCAAAGAGACCCTTGTCATTGACCAGTAGGTCCTCTGCTAGAAGCTTGCCTTCTTCAGATAGTGTGGAGGCCTGTAGCCAAGCATGTCTGCGGATAACAGTCGCAGCTGCAAACATTCTGCTTGCTCCCTCTGCTGTGTCTTTTGCCATTTCCTTTTGTGACTTGGCTAAGGCCAGACCCTTTTGCTGGATAACTTTAGCAAGAGCACATTTGTCCTGTGGCAAAGCCTCCAAGTAAGGGGCTATCTTTTGCCATAGATAGTCCTGGTAGGCTGCCATGTAGGCTCTATAATGTGCAAAACGTGTTGACAATCCTGCCCCTAAGTGTACTTTCTTGCCTACTGCTTCCAATTTCCTGCCCTCTTTATCTGAGGGTGTCAAATGGGTCTTCGCTGAACGTTTGTTCTGCATTACCTTGGTGACTACCGAATTAGGTCTAGGCAGCTTTGCGACCCATTGAGCAGAAGTTAGGTCTATCTTATACAAGGCATCGCTCCTTCGTGGAACTGCGCCTATCAGTGATGGGGCAATGTCTTGTGCAGTTGCAAGCCGCAATAAATATGGTACTGCAGCAAAGCTGTAGCTGAATGAGCTGCTTGACGCTGCTCTTCTGCTGGGAAAAGATGGCATGCCAGGGGCTGATTTGCCTCAGTGACAGGCAATTCCAGTGCCCTAGACAGGCGTGACATCAGGGTTATAAAACTTGATGTCTCTGGGTCCACTGGGAGTTCCACTGCTTGCACATTCTCCTTTCCTTCATCAGAGTCAGATTCTGATGCAGAATGTGATGGAATATCAGCTCCTAAAGTCGGAACGATAGCAGTGCTGAGGCCTTGATGCGCAGATTGTGCAACAGGATTTGCTTGTATTGGGATTGAGGTTGGTTGAGGCAGCTGTTGGTCTTGGACCAATATGGGCCCGAAAAAATAAGCCCTTCCTCCTGGAGAGCGATGAACATAATCTGCCCAGGGAGTAAATGGTCTACTCCACTCCGTAGGGACAGTGCTCAGTGTTTGCCTCTGAGGAGGCGATGGAAAAAAGCCTTGGCTATGACTACGGCTTAATGGAGTATGTGAAAGAAAAGAGGCAGCACTTGGCTGCGGAGAAAACAATACCTCTTCCTCACGAGGAGGATACATAGGTTGGGAGGCAGTGAGAAGCGGAGACATAGTACTCCTTACACTGGCCTCTCCAGAAGCAGGCTGCCCAGCAGTGGGCTCAGCCACTTTTTTCCTCGCCCTGTGGCTTTCTCCCATCCCCGCAGGGAGAGTGGGCGGCATTAGCTCTTCTCCCGGCGGGTGGGCTGTCTCCACCTCGGGGAGCAGGGCCACACCCATGACCGGAGCTGGCGAGGCCTGCGGCGGCGGCATAATGCGCACCTTGCTTCCATGCTCTTGCCTCGATGTCGTGGGCAGAGCCAGCGGCCGTATCCCTTCTGGCGACGTCAGCACAGTAGGCGTGGCCACGCTGCATGCCTCAGACGCTGCACACTTCTTCTTCCCCTTGCGGCTCTCAGCCGCAGCACCGGAGGTCTTCTGGGGAGTAGGGAGAGCAGGAGGAGTGGAACGTGCCCTCTTTGGAGCCGGCGAGGCTGCTGAGGAAGTAAGTTGCCGGCGTTCAGCTGGCTTACCCTGCCGTAGCGTTTGGGAGCCGCTTGTAGATGGGGCCGGGAAGAGAGCTCTCTCCAAGAGAAGAGCTTTCAGCGCTTTCTCCCTGCTTTTACGGGTTTGCGGTGTAAGGGCCGCACAAACCAAACAATTGTTTGCTCCATGAGCCTCCCCCAAACATACAAGACATTTATCATGGTCATCTGCCTCAGGCAGCTTACAGCCACAGGCCAAACAGTTCTTTGAAATAGAAGAAGCCATACCAATTCCGAAGTCAGGGAGCCAGAAGGTAGAATAGTGTAGAGAAGTCCAAGTCAAGCCAAAGTACTTTCTAGAATTAGTAGAATAGTCAAATAAACAGTCCAATATCAAGAATCAAGAATCTAACCGAGAGGTTCCTAGAGAGCTGCTGTGAGGCGGCGGAAAAAAAAGGAACTAAGGCCACAGCCCCAACTCTGCAATATATGCTTCCTGGGAGGAAGGCGGGGCTGCAGCCAAAGTACCTCTAACAGCTGTTAAAAGGTTCCGAGAGTAATGCTTAGGTGCAATTATTACCACATGTGCTCATTTCACAGACACCATGAGGAAGAAACCTATATATTAAAAAGCCTCAGGTGTAAAACTATAAAAGGGTGTCATCTGACCAGGAAAAAAAAGATCTGTCCCAGACAACCCAGAAGTGTTAATGATCTTTGCCCACAGATCCATTTGCTCAGAACTGAAAAGACCATCAAGCATATGACTTGCTGAGTGTGTGGAGTTTGAGATCAACTGGGACAGACATGTGTTTATCATGAATGACATGAACTTCTGAGTTGCACCTGACAGATTGACCTCAAATGGGATGTTTAAATCCTGCCAAGATTAAAAGCCTAGGCAACTCCAGGTCCAGTCCTATGAACTTGGCTACGGAGTCTAGTATGCCTAACAGAACCCCTGGACTTCAGAATAAGGTGGGCTACATCTTCAGATGGACTACTTGGCCCATTGTACGCTACTTTCAGGACTGAGCCCATTACACAACACATGCGTACTTCTGGCTGGGCTCCATCCAGAAAGGGGAGAGCAAGTGGCATATGCCACTGCCACCGCAACATGGGATTCTTTCCAAGTTGCCTTACCAGCAATGGGGGAGGAATCCAGGTGGCGACACTCTTCCCTCATGGGATGGGGGCAAAGGCAAGTTGCAGAATGCAGGGCGTGGAGTGACAGGTTCCCCATGGATCCAGGAACCCATGGATTTACCATGATGTGTGGCAGATCCATGGGCTCTTATGGTGAGGTCCTTTATCAACCATAAGTATTCTGACCTCCCCCTTCTGATCACTTTCCTCATCTACTCACACAGTATCCAGTTGGAAGAACTTACATTGGACCACTATAATCTACTAACCAATTTTCTATAAATCATGTCACATCAGTCTCCTCATCCACAGATTATATTTTATTTTTAATTGGCATTACAGGCAGTCCCCAAGTTATGAACTTGATAGGTTCTGTAGGTTTGTTCTTAAGTTGAATTTGTATGTAAGCTGGAACATTTTTAAGTGTAACTCTAGGTAGGTAAAGATATATATAATATATCCTTTATATATCCTTTATATACCATAGGGAAGGGTTAACACCCCTGTGGTATTTGTTTTACTGTCTGTGCACCTTTTCAGAAAATTTCACCTCACTTTCTGTCCCTATAATAATTGGATTTTGAAAACGTGGCTTGTTGTGGAAACAAGGATTGGTGACAAGCTTCAGTCGAGCCCCCCTTTCCCTTGATGACTTGTTCAGGAGTGAATTTCCCTTCCTAGGGGTAGATTTCTCTCACTTCCTGTTGTTTAACTCCCATTCTTAACTATTAGTCATTTGTAAATGGGATGTTTGTAGTTCATGCACTGCCTTGTATACAGAAGCAAGCTAAGATTTTGTAGAGTAAATTGGTTCACACTTCATCTTCCTTGGGTTATAAGAAAGACTGGAAGGTAAGACAGACATTAAGCATTGACATATCTCCCTCTTCCCTTGACTACTCGTATCATTTCCTTAAACATTATGCTCAAGCAAAATAATCCCCATAAAAATAAATATAGACTATGCAATTATAATTGACAATTTAGCACATAAGTGGGTTTTTCTCCAAGAGAAATCATTAGCACTTAAGCATAAGTGTAGCTCATCAGTGAATGCTTCAAAGGCAACACTGTGCAAAAAATTTATTTTAAAAACAAAAACAAAATATTAGCCCGGGGAAATAGGGTTACCTATTGTAACACGCAATACATAGTGGGAAAATGCTCCACTACTGTGCAAAAATACTGAGCCAAATAATATTTAATGAAGAAATGAAAACTTTCAAAACACATCATCTATTCATAGCTCTGGAATCATTAAAATTCTGACTAATTTTCCTGAAGAATGAATGGCAGGATAGCTTACTTCTAAGCAGGAGTCAAAGTGGCTGAATTGTAGGACACATAACTTGAAAAACTGAGGCATATGCCTGATCTCAGAAAGTTTAAAGGAATGTAGACTACCCCCAAAAAAGTTTTGTTTATTTTTTCTGCCACCTTTCCAAAGTTCATGTCTGGAATGAGGATAAACAGTTCTTTCTCCATTTTCCCACTCAGAAATCAGACTGTATGAAAATAAAACATCAGACTTACATTTCACAGATTATTTAAAAAACACATTTGATCTGATTGTGTAAATTTTCAGGTACAGCTCGGAGAAGCAAGAAGATGGATGGTGTGAGGATGGTGTGCATATTAGTTATTTTAGTAGGCAAATTTAGAAGGTTGGCCTGTAACACTTTCTTAAGCAATACTTTCCCAAGAGTGGATCTGGGGATGGGAGGAGAGCTTCAGATGTCTTTAATGAAATCAAATTGTTCTATCTGCTTTTATCATTTACATATAAAATGAGTTTTTTCTTTGCTTTAATACCTCACATATTAAAGAGACTGAATATGAGGCTTGCAGTTTTGCCAGGAGGAATTGCTTTCAACAGTATAGATATAATATTCATAACTACTTTCCAGTGACTCCCAGTACTTAAAAAGTTTTCTTCTGCCCTGATCGTTCCGGGGCACAATTTCTACTACAAAAACAGGTAACTTGGCACACTACAGAACTGCATTTTTATTGTGAAGAATTTCAGATGACAGCAGAGAAGAGATAACAAAATAACCAAAGGAAAAAGAGTCAGATTGTCTATTCCTTAATTCTGTAGTAACAATCTGATCAAAGGAATAATTTTCATTATTGGGTTAGGATTATGGACGGGGTTCAAATACATTATCAGCCATGGAAATCCATTGGATGACCTTGGGAAAGTCACAATCAGTAAGCATTCAGAGGAAAACAAAGGCAAATCTCCTCTGTTCAAATGTTGCCAAGAATATATTATGATATATGAGAAAGAATGGATGTGGAGTGACATCATATTGTGGTATTTCATGTGGAACATACAATATTTAACAACAATGTGATTATTTAAATGAATAGATGAGTAACACTGCACCTCAAACTCTATGACCATTAACCTGGGAGTCATTGCTATTAAACCCAGTGTGACGTAGGACTCTATTCCATGTATGTGTGCGTGTTTGGGGGGAGGGGATAGTGTCTTGTAATCATTAAATTTGTGCATTTGTATAACATCGCTACCTGTTTCTGTTTGCTCCATTTGTATGGCCCCATTTCCATGACCATCTACCGCTTCCGAAACTGGTGCCCATCTGAATGAGCTCTTTCGTTTCACCATCCGAATATACAAATGCATTCATCCCATTGCCAGCAATGGGAGGGCTGCCCAGGCTCCCTTTCCACTCAGTTTTAGGGCTAGAGGGGTAAAAATCACCACACATAGAGGGCATATCTACCACTTTTAGCCCTTCAACTCTTACAAGGTTTGGGTCATCCCCCAATTTTTGTTTTTTTCCCCTTTCTATAAATAAAATCTCCTTAAAAACATTCCCACTTTCCCCACTGGTTCCGCCCTCTAACCTAAGGGCTTAAGATACCAATGATTCTGAGACATTTTATTCTCAACCTGCGGAGGAGACCTGAGGTTAAAGGCAGGGTTTAAGGTTCCACTGATTCTGAGAAGTCTCCCTCTCGATACGCAGAGGAGTACTGAGCTTAAAGACTGGGCTTAAGG
The DNA here is from genome assembly GCF_035594765.1 of Anolis carolinensis. Taxonomy (NCBI): domain Eukaryota; kingdom Metazoa; phylum Chordata; class Lepidosauria; order Squamata; family Anolidae; genus Anolis; species Anolis carolinensis. The sequence goes on from NC_085844.1 coordinate 172,335,135, forward strand.
AACCACTGATTCTCAGAGGTTTTCCTTTCAATATACAGAGGAGACCTGATATTAAAGAATAAGCAGACTGCAAGGCAGGCACTGAGGTAGGCAAGAGGCAACAAGTGTGGTCAGCAGACGTGCCCCGCAATGAGCTCCCAGGGCCACTCAGGAAGCGCCACATGAAATAAACAGCAGCAAAGCAAACAGTTTTGTGCTGCTTTCACTTTTGTTTTACTGTTTTATCCGTCTGGGGAAGGGTCTGCCATTCTGTACAATACGAATGAACGGTAAGGTACAAAAGCACAAATGAAACATATGAAACAAATACAGGGCCTTAGTCTAGTAATCATGGTATTAGTCCTGTAGTGTAGCAAATCATTATGTTCTGTTATTCATTACTTATCACGTCGTCTGAATTAGCTGGTTTCTCCATTACTAACCATTCTCATACTTATCCCATGAGCGAGTGGATTCTTGGATACCAAAATTTGCATTAAAAAGGCAAAGAAAAAATAGTGATCTACTAAAGTAGCAATATTTCTTAGTTTAATTTTTTTAATACCAAAAAGAATAGAGAGGCTGCATTATGGCTGAGTTAGGAGACCACCCACAGGACAGCCCATTTGTCCACATTATAGATTTGATTCAATGCAGGTGTTTCTGACAGCTTATCCCATGTGTTTTTGTACTTTTGAAATGGAATATCCCAGTTCCTGAGTCCAGAAGACAATCTCAGACCATCTTCTCCCAACTCCCTTTTTAATGACTGTTCCTGACATTTAACTGACAAATTGTGACAGTGTTGACAGGAAGTTTCCCTGAGTCATGAGAAGAGCTCTGTCATAAACTGTACCCTCAATGGATTATAACTGTTTTAAAACAGGGGAGGGGGAGGGGATAAGGTCCTTGATTCCAGCAGATATGCATAATATTGTACTATTCAGAACCATTTTTTTCCGTATCATCTCAACCCCCCTGGAGTGAATGAAACTGAAGTAGTGGTATTATCCAGTGCTGCCAGACATGCTGAGTAAACCATTTGGCAGTCAGATGCCTGCTTCTCTCTCTTTCTGATTAATATGGTCTCCAGGAATCTCTAGGTCCTCCAGTGCAACTCTATGGCCAATTTCCATCAGAAGTGGAAATTTTAAATTCATAGTTTTTTTCCACTTGTGTGTACCCCAACCCCAGTTAAAGTGATAGGCTTGCTATAATAAAATCAATTCTGCCTACAAACTTTACAAACTTGCTCATTTTGTGGTGAGGAAGACTCTCCCACTTAGTAGCAACACAACCCAACCACAACAAGCAGCTATTATTCCAACATCTCAAACTGGCCAATTTTACAAATGCAATTTACCAAGAGAAGGTGGCTTTTAAATCAAAGAAAAATATATGAGCAATTCAATCAGAGTGAGGCCCTTTTCTTTTTTGGTAAAAGTAAAATGCAAGTGTGAATGATTCAGAGCTTTGTTGTGGCTTCACGCTCATGCCCACGTGGCCATCATATCCATGTGAGCTGGTATGAGCTATCTTTATTCTCTGGCAATAATTTTAACAACCACTGTAGGAAAGTGTTAGCCTTCTCTGAAATTAACAGAGCCAAGGCAGCACAGGAGAACAGCAGTTATCTTTAACCTGGAATGAAATACTTACTTGTTTCATAGTGTTCTGAATGTCTATTATTATGTATAACATACACAATCCACCACTGGACTCATTAGTCACCCTCTTCCTTCACATGCTGAAGCAGAAGAATTCTAGTCTGATTCTATTAGTTGAAGAATAGACTAAGAGCCTGTCTACACTGGTCACATACCCTGAAGTGTGCCAGAAGCCACTCCTGAGCATCCAGTTGACATCCAAGGACTTCCAGCCCTTAATACGGGATAAAACCAGCCAACTTTATTTTAACATGTATGAGCAAAAGTCAATGGATACTCCCCGGTGGCACAGTGGGTTAAAACCTTGTGCCGGCAGGACTGATAACTTGAAGGCTGGGTTGTTGACCTGAAGGTTGCCGGTTTGAATCCAACCCGTGGAGAGCGCAGATGAGCTCCCTCTGTCAGATCCAGCTCCATGCGGGGACATGAGAGAAGCTTCTCACAAGGATGGTGAAAACATCAAAACATCCGGCCATCCCCTGGGCAACGTCCTTGCAGATGGCCAATTCTCTCACACCAGAAGCGACTTGTAGTTTCTCAAGTCTTTTCTGACACAGAAAGGACTGGATACTCCAGAGCTTCTTTGAACCTCCAAAGTCAACACACACATTGAGGTGTATGTGAACAGCTGAGTCTACATTACTTTCGGAGTTCAGTGGAGCTTTTGAAATCCCTTCATTAATTTCCTCGAAGCCTTGGAAATTTACCTCTCAACACCTCTCCCCAAAACTAATTGCATGGCTATTATGTTTGTGTTTTTCACTATCTGTACTCTCACAAAAAAAGAGAAAAATCCCAGTGTGCAACCAAAAGAGAGATTTTCTGTCACTCAAAATATCACAATGGTTAAGGACCTCTCTAGATAAGCTTGAAAGCAAATGGTGTAACCTTTTGGGTCTTTAGATATGCAAACCAAATATGTTGTTCTCATATCATTCTTATTTGATTTCAAATGAAATCTGCAAGAACGTTGCTATAACACACCCTTAACATTAGCAAGTATCAACAGACAATTTTGACAGTAATAATTTCAACTTCTAACTTTCTAAATCTTCTCAACTCCTTCTACTGTTGCATATTGCATTTAAGACTAATAATTGTTAAATTAAAATCTAATTGCATGCCTGATTTTTTTTTTAAAAAAAAAACCCTTCTGGAATGGCTTTGATTCTATGAATGTGTATAAATTTTGTTAGCTGAAATATGAGTTACAGCCTTTCACATGAAGAACAGCTTAATGGAAAAGCGTATCAAGAAAGGACAGAAAGAAATCCATTGAATCTTCTATATATTATATATTTCGCAAGACCAGCATTTCATCAATTTACAACTGACAGTTAAAAAGGTACAGTATTCTAATGAAAGTAGAAGCCATATTCACATGCTTATATGAAATCAATATCTGTGCTTTACTTAGTTTTAAGGCAGTTGATGGTCACCCACAATTCCATAATGAAAATAATATACACATAAACACAAAAATGTGAGTATTTTTAAAATATATTCTTGAAAGCAGTGTCTTTCAAATATTTTCTTGATATAGGATGACTTTATAAGATCATTTGACATGTTAGAAATAATTTTTTCACAAACTAAAAGCAACAAAATTAAGAGAAATATAAAAGTCTAGAATTTTCTGACTTTTAGCAGAAAAAATAACATGATTTTGACAATTGTGGGTTTTGAAAGTTAGAAGGGTTGGATTTTCGGATGAACTGCATAACAGACAGTATAGAGTATAATAATTGTATGATTTGCATTTTTAACATTAAAAAGACAGAAGTCACTTCCTTTGTTTTTTAAGGAATTTTTTTCTTCTTATTCAGTTCTTTTGTTTCTTTATTTTTCTACTTTTCCTTTTCTTGTTTGTGTCATTTTATTGTACATTTAAAATGTCAAAAATTTATGAAGATTTTTTAATTGTGTCAGAGGCAAATTGAGTCGCTCGAGTCTTGTGAGAGAATCGGCTGTCTACAAAGATGTTGCCCAGGGGTCGCCCAGATGTGTTACCATTCTGCTGGGAGGCTATTCTCATGTTCCCGCATGGGAAGCTATGGCTGACAGATGGGAGCTCACTCTGTTTAGCAGATTCAAACTGCCAACCTTCAGGTCAGCAGTTCAGTCAGCACAGGTAGTTATATATAGATATTGTTTGACATCAGCCAGACATAGAAGAAAAGGGTAGAGAACCACATACTAATAATCTTTTAATGTTTCTCATAAGCTTCTGTAAGCACTAAAAATAATTTCTCTGAGTCAAGAATATCAATGAAAATAACAATTTCACATCTCCTGAGACATTTTGCTAGTACAGATTATCACATCTGTAACACTTACACAATTATGGTTTGGAAACAAAAGGCAGAAAAAGACATCTCTCACTAATTTTGCTTAAATTATCTTCCCAATATCGCATGCACAAGTGTGGTGCCCAGCAATTGTTGAAAAGGGTTAAAAAGAAACAAGAGAGGCAGAATCCTCTCTCAGCTAAGCCTTCTGTGCTTAAGGATGAGATGTAACACAGATTAAGAAACTGGATCCTTTAAAGGGGGAGAGGGGTGAGGGTTAGGGTAAAAAGTATTTTGGCAATTCATACCCATTATTTTTTTTAAGACCAGGCCAAGCCACACTAGGCAGGATCAGAGCCTTACAGCTAACAACACACACATTCAATCCATGAGATCATTTTCCTGAAATAGAAAAGTACATACATTTCTCAAATTTCATATCAAGCCATTGCATAGCCCAGGAACTGCAGGGAAGAGAACAGTGCCAAAACCATTCTGAAGATTTGGGGGAATTCAGTAACAGAATTATTTTTAAAAGGAAGGAAGAAGATTTCTCCTTTCCTATCACTACATTTCTCAATCTCAATCTAAATTTACAAGCAGTGCCCCCCTTCCTATGTCGTTTAACAACATTTTTAATAAGTTTGCTTATCAAGAAGTCTTTACGTTGTTAAATTAAGACGCAGTGCTTTGGATTTGTGAGACTCCTTAAGTTCAGCATTACTTCATGGTTGGCTCAGAGTTCAATGTCTCTATGGCAGCAAGCCAGCCAGCCAGTTAGTCATGCACCCACTACAACTACAGCCTCCCTCCCCCATCATTCCACTTTTCTATATCAAACTACTTCATTTTTATTTGTTTTTTAACTTTCCTGAAAGCAAAAAAAAACCCCATACAAACGATAGGGCAAGATTAAAAGTTGAAGCACTTCGTTAACACACACAGGGAGAGATATCAAACACATGAACAATACTGCATCAAGTATTATATTTACTTGGCATCATGTATAAGTTGAGTTTTGGGGACAAAATTATGGATTTTGATAATAAGACGACAATAAGTCGAAGATTATTCCACAGAGAGGGGAAAGCATTGCCTAAGGGGATTAGTTGTCCCTGGCTGCCACTGCAATTTTCCCACCCAGATATTCAAAAAGTTTAGAAACAGTGCCATGGTAAAAAAAAAAAGTAGAAGGGGCAGTGCATCTTACAGGTTTCCCCAGCATGGGCCAAGATTTCACTTTTGCCACTTTACCCAGAGAAAAGGATGGTTCCTTTTTTGATAAGAGTTAAGATACAAGATTTCTGACTAAAATTCCTAGACTTATGCATAAGTTGTTTACTATGTGCTCTTTCTAAAATGAAATATAACAAAGGTTTTCCCCTGACATTAAGTCTAGTCGTGTCTGACTGGGGGTTGGTGCTCATCTCCATTTCTAAGCCAAAGAGCCGGCATTGTCCATAGACACCTCCAAGGACATGTGGTTGGCATGATTGCATGGAGTGCCGTCGCCTTCCCGCTGAAGCAGTACCTATTGATCTACTGACATTTGCAGGATGGCAGAAGCTGGGGCTAACAGTGGGAACTCACCCCCGCTCCCTGGATCGAACCACCAACCTTTCAGTCAGCAAGTTCAGCAGCTCAGTGGTTTAACCCACTGTACCACCAGGGGCTCCTACGTAAGTACAGTAGAGTCTCACTTATCCAACACTCGCTTATCCAATGTTCTGGATTATCCAAAGCATTTTTGTAGTCAATGTTTTCAATATATCGTGATATTTTGGTGCTAAATTCATAAATACAGTAATTACTACATAATATTACTGCGTATTGAACTACTTTTTCTGCCAAATTTGTTGTCTAACATGATGTTTTGGTGCTTCATTTGTAAAATCATAACCTAATTTGATGTTTAATAGGCTTTTCCTTAATGCCTCCTTATTATCCAACATATTCGCTTATCCAACATTCTGCCGGCCCGTTTATGTTGGATAAATGAGACTCTACTATATATAGAGTAGATCTTAAACTCTACTGTACAACTAGCCAGGATAGCCAAAATAGCATCATCAACAACAACAAAAACAGCAAAAAATTCAGAAGGCAATTTGGAAGAAAAAAATCTTAATGCTTGTGAATGCGGTAAAAGAGAATGCACAACACTGCAGGATCATTTGCCTGCCAAGGTGCTTCTTTGGCAATGGTACAAAAATGTTCATTTCATCTATATACACAAAAGCAACTGAAAGGAATTTTGCAGTGCAAAATTGAGAGGCTTGAAAACAGTCACAGGAGTTTTCTTGTTTTCCAGACATCACAAACTCACCACTCGGGGAAAAAATTAGGTCGCTGCCAGATTGTGAGCTGGAGTTAGATACAAGAAGCACACAACTCGCTTGCTGCAACAACTTCACTGGCTGTTAGTCTGTTTCCAGATGTAATTCAAAATGCTGTTAATTACTTATAAAGTCTTATTCAAATAACCATTTCTCCCTTTATAGAGACAGGGTGGTGTAGCAGTTTGAGAACTGAACTATGACTCTGAAGGCCAGAGTCTGATTCCCTGCTTGGCTATGAAAAACACTGGAGCACCTTGGGCATGTCACAAACTCTCAGTCCCTGAAAACTCCCAAGGCAAACCAACCACAGGGTTTTCTTGGCGATCTTTCCTCAGAGGGGGCAGCCTTTGCCAACCTCTTAGGCTGAGAGAGTGAAATTTGCTTAATGTCACCCAGTGGGTTTCCATAGACATCTAATTACAGTTCATTGCTTAAGCCAGCTCTCTAAAAGCAGGATATAAAGGAGAAGAGGAGTAACAAAAGCAAGTTGTTGGACTATAGGATAGCAAACCAACTTCAGAAAAATCTCCACATCTGTGGTATTTGAGTAAGAACTGCTTTACTGATCCTGCTTGAGAAGGATGATAGATGGTGTTGCTGGTGGACTTGCCCCTAAACTGAATAATGGCTCCAATAGCATGGCTAAAGATAGAGACACTGGGTATTCTATTTGGAAGAAACTTCTGTGCAATTTTGTTTAGTATTTAACTTTTGTATTTTTTTGTATAGGAGCCCCGATGGCGAAGTGTGTTAAAGCACTGAGCTGCTGAACTTGCAGACCGAAAGGTCCCAGGTTCAAATCCCGGGAGCAGAGTGAGCGCCCGCTGTTGCTCCAGCTTCTGCCAACCTAGCAGTTCGAAAACATGCCAATGTGAGTAGATCAATAGGTACCACTCTGGCGGGAAGGTAACAGCGCTCCATGCAGTCATGCCGACCACATGACCTTGGGGGTGTCTATGGACAATGCCGGCTCTTCGGCTTAGAATTGGAGATGAGCACCAACCCCCAGAGTCAGACATGATTGGACTTAACATCAGGGGAAACCTTTACCTTTTTATAGAACTATTAGGCAAAGCTCATATTATTTTAAAGTGTCCCATTGAATGTACACAAACATCTATTTTTCATTTTGGTCAAGTTAAGGAGAAGAACATCCTCAGCTAGGTTCTTATTATTATGCTGTTACAGCCCTGCTAACAAACAGGAACAGATTTCTAAGCAAGATACATGCTGTTGGTTCAAGTGATTTAGAAGTGGCCTCAATGAAGTAGCAAATTGCCAATCAAGAAGTTTTAGAATGCTGGGACCAATAAACAAGTTGTGGCTCTTTTTTGCAACCAGTGTTTATCAAAACATATAGTTGGAGGACAATCCAAGAGTCATGTAGTTCAACCTCTTATGACACATAAATCCACAACTAAAGCAAAAGATGCACATCCAACCTCTGTTTAAAGATCATCAAAGAAAGAGCTCTTTCAAATGTTGAATTGGAATCTTTTTTTCTTGTAACTTAAATCAGGAATTATAATCTGAGTTCAGTGTTTAAGGTTTAAGTAACCTTATGTATAAAACGCAGTGCACTTGGGAGATTTCTCCCTTCCAGAAACTTCAGCCACAGCAAAAAACTACAGCTGGTCCTTCACTTCCACAGAAATTAGGGGTGCAGAGCCCCACAAAAATGGAAAAACCATCCCCTTCACCCATTCTACCTATCCACACAACATGTGGATCCTCCCTCTTCCTGTCCCATCCTCTTTTCTCCATATGAATTAGTGAGTCAATGAACACATCCTCCCTCCACCCCTCCCCTCTCATTCCCTTCCTCTCTCCCATATAAGTGAACAGATGTGCACTTCCTCTCTTTCCATCCACATGCATGGCTGGGCTCAGCCTTTCCACTACTTTGCTGTCCTCCCGGAGACACCAGTCCCTGTTAGAAATAGTGTGGGGCAGCAGTGGAGCCAATGGAAAATCTTTGAATAAGGAAATCCACAAAAGCTTAGCACCTAAAACTGGAGGGACAACTGTCCTTCCTATATTGTTCTTAGATGGGCAGAAGACAGGAACATATTGAATACATTCTTGTTTACTTGCCTGGGATGTCAATGTTGACAGGCTCAATTCAAACTGCTAATTATATTTCCTGGTACCAAAAGATCTGAAGAAATTAGTTTCTCTGCGGGAAATGAACCCAGTCATTGGCATAGTCTAAGGAATAAGGTATAGCAGGGCACTCCCAATTGTGGCACCTCTATAGTGAAAGATCTTACTAGGAAGGTTCATCCAGGCAATTTCATCACACTACTTCAGGCATGGTGAGTGAACCTCTTTCTTAGGCCACTTCTAAACTGCCATATAATCAAGAATATCAAAACAGAAAATCCACATAATCTGCTTTGAACTGGATTATCTGAGTCTACACAGCCATATAATCCAGTTCAAAGCAGAGAATCTAGAATTTATATGGCAGCGTAGAAGGGGCCTTAGAAGTTCTAATTTCTCAATACTCCTTTAATTCAATGAATTCTCCCTTAGTGTACAAGTAATTCACCTGGGCCAGGTTGTAGCCAAGAAAGGGGTGGGTGGGTTAGGGATTCAATACCCCCCCCCCCAAAAAAAAATATTTCAGGTTTTTTTAAAAAAACAAACAAACCTGGTTTACTCATGAATTTTAACTTGTTAACCTTAACCAATTTCCTGTGAGTGTCCACTGAAGTTTATCTGTCTTGAGTGCCCACTGAAGTTAATGATGGAGCCAGATTTCTAAATTATTTTGCATTATGGAACTACTCTTCATGATTCGCTAAAAAAAGTTGCAAACCTCCCCATTCCCCCTGAATTTTTTTTCTGGCTTTGGCCCTGCACCTGGGGTACTGTAGAAAACCCACTGTTTACTGTTTACATTCAACAAATTGTTGCCAAAAACCCTTCAATTGTTTATTTGTTGTCAATCCTTTCTTATTTTAAGGTTGCTTTTATCACTATCATAACATTGTCTTGAGGGGCAATTAGTTAGTTTTATAAATATATAAGAAAAAAAATCATTTCCAAAATTTGCAACATCATGGGTATTGTTGTGCTATACTAGACTTTTAATGCCTTAAATGACTGGTTTAATATTTTTGTTTTAATTATGTTTTGTTTAAATTATGACTTGTTTAATTAATTTTTAATGTCGATGCTTGTCTTAACTATTCATTTAATGATGTTATATGATATGCTGGGCGTGGCCCCATGTGAGCCGCTCCGAGTTCCCATTGGGGAGATGAAGGCGGCATACAAAAATAAAGATATTATTATTATTATTATTATTATTATTATTATTATTATTATTATTATTGGTTGCTCAGTTTCAAACTTTTTAAAGCCAGAAGGCCTCCAGTTATTACTACAGTAAATAAAATAATCTGACTCCTGCTAATGAACATGGATCTGAGTGTCCACCCCATCCCATCTGAGATTTGGAGAACAAATTGAAGATTTGCAATAAAACTGTTCAGTCTGATTTCAAAAGAATGATGTAGGTTCTGTACTTGTAATACACTCATCCCTAGCTGAATCAGTTATCCATTTAATACTGAGTATATTACTACTAATAGCTTTAAGCAGAGCCACCATATAAAGTAAAATTTATTGGAGTTTATAGCTAGTGGGTGGAGAAGGGTGGTGAGTCATGCACTTGCTGAATACAAATGCTGAACTTTAAAGAGGATTACTAACACATTTGAGAAAATCCCCACTTCATTTGTCCTCAAAATTTTGGTTAGGCAAAGACTAAAAGAGTTTCAAAATACAAACGAGGTTTTGTCAATTATTTCTAACATATGGAAATAATCCCACAATATATATGATGCTGCTACTTGTATTTCTGTTAAGTAGCATTGGAAGAAAACAAGTTTATATATAAGAAATGTCAGATACCATATGGGCCTATCAGTGAATGTAGTTTATAGAGTTTTGGAAAAACTCACATTTTGGTGATGGCTACTATATTTCTAGCCTGCTGGCGAGCACTACAACAGCTAATTACCTTCCCCACCACCCTATAAAGCCAATATAATGACAAATCTTGATTAATATGATCTTTTAAGAGTTAAAATACCATGGATATCACATTGCTGAATGACTTCGAATGGAAGAGCCTTTATACCATCACAGAGTGCATGTTTTGCATGCAAAAGTCCTAGGTTCGATTTCTGCATCTTCAGATATGGTCATAAAAAGCTCTTGTCCAGAATTCCAGAGTGTCACTGAAGTGTAGACAAGGGTGCGGAACTGGGGCCCATGACAGGTTTTTGGCCCGTACCTCCCATCAGCCATGGACATCAAATGATGCGGGATTTATGGTAGGTGTAACCCACAAATCTAAACAGTCACTTTTACCCACACCTCATATGGGCAGTACTGAGTTACATGGACAAGTATTCTGACTGTTTAAAGTACTGGATGAATTTCCATGTTAATTTAAAACTTTCCAATTCTACACTAGAGGGAACAGATGGCTATGTATTCCCTTCTATTCTTTTTAAAATGATGTGTACCCATCCTGCTAGAAAATCAAAAACCTATTGAAATGTCTTGATGTAAATCATAGGTTATCAGATTGCTGGAGAATGCCATATGTCACCTTTCTTCCTATCATCTGCTTCAATACTGCTGATTTCAAAACCACAGTGTCTCATGACATCAAAACAGTTAAGCTGTAGCTTTTAAGATTGCCAAAAAGAAATGAAACCATCCAACTGGCATGATAGGGATTCCTCATACAGATGAATGCTAATTGGGACAAGAATGGAAGGAGTTCTAATGTTTGCTTCCACAGACTGTCAGTACTTGGGTCTAAAAGACATTCGACTCATAGAATCATAGATAATAGAGTTGGATGAGCCATATAGTCCAACCCCTTGCCATGCAGGAAAAGCACAAAATATCCCTGACAGATGGCCATCCATCCTCTGTTTAAAGGTTTCCAAGGAAGGAGCTTCCACCACACTCCAAGGCAGAGAGTTGCACTGCTGAACAGCCATTAATATGGCTGACTCTTCCTCCAATTCAGCTTCAAGGCTCAGAAACTAACTAACTACTGATCACAAATATTTATAGATCCTGATCATAAATTCTTTTCAAAATTGAAATAATTCTGGAGCAAGGTGTCCCAGTGGTTAGGTAAAGTGAGCAGAAAAAGAAGGCCAGAGGAAAATGTTACAACACTCAAAACAATACCATGTCTGAATGATGGTCTCAACTTTAGCTCTTGTCTTCCTACTTTTGTACCATGCTCAAGAAAAGTTTTAAGGATGTTATTCAGGAAGCCTGCAACTGTACCTTGTTAAGGTTAAGTTTTAATCCAACTTCTTTGCGACTACAAAAACAACATTTAGCCTCCACTCTGTCCCTACATCTTACAAATGGGATAACTGTGTAAACAGTGTCTAGGTTCTTGCAATTTAATCCTATTGCTTGTTTCTTAATAGCTTTAAAAGATTAGTCACTCAGTCTGCAACATCAAAATGACACAGTGTCTGCAAAGGGGGAGGAAGAAAGCTGCTAAACTCTAAATACTCTACAAAGCAGCCCAAATCTGATGTTTAAAAAGATCTGTCCTCCCAAGTTAGTTGTCTGTTTACAACTTATGTTTTGTCCTTTCTCCCTACTGTCCCTCAATGTGCACAAGGATTATATGCAAATAATTAGTGGTTTAAGAAATCAAAGTTCACTGGCTTGAATCTTCCTCTCTCAGAACAAGTATCCTACTGGGGAAAGACTGGATTGAATTACAGTAACATCCAGCTAATGTCCAGGTCTGGATGTTCCAGACATGAAGGGTAGCGTCTGTTCAAAAAGGAGCAGGGAGGGGGTAAAAATACATTTCTAAGCTGAACCCCTCTTTGCACAGAGAAATACTGCCAGTTTTTACCATGGGAAAATGCTTTCTGGGTGGATGTGAAACTCAAAACCTATCACCACTGTTAGCACTTTTATTCCGCCAAGATTAAAGTCACATTCTTCAACAAGCTCATCTCAAGTTACCCTTTAAATTGCTTCCCAGGTTTCATAATATTTAATTTATGACTCAGTTTTAATAATGGCTAGGTAATAATAATAGCCAATGTACATGAACAACCTTTCCCTAACATAAATTCCCAACTTAAGCACTCCTCATTCTTGGCTTCTCTTCTTCGTGGAACATACAACATGGAAAACAAAGGCAGTAAACCTCTGCTTTGTGGAAATGGGAATCATCATAGGAAAACATAGTTCCAAATATACATCCTCAGTTTGGCTCATGATATAAATACTGGCTGAAAGACCAGCAGACTAGAAAGATGTTTGCAATACATTAGACAAAGAAAGAGAGTCAGTGTAAACTAACATAACAACTGTCAACATGCTGAATCAATTAAAAAAATCAATAAAACCTACTTCTAAGTAAGTGTGTTTAGGACTTGAATTGTCTGCGTGCAAAAACTTCCTGTAACAGCAGTAAAGAAAATGAAGCCACTCCAACACTATGCCATGCATAGAGAACTTCCCAATGAAGGTTTGTTACTTCTCTCCCCACTTTTCAAGCATTTGTATACTTAAGCTTAAATCTATTTATCAGTTCCCATCATAGATTGCAAATACATTATTTTAAAAGAGTACCCATTTTATTTTGATTGGTTTTTAAATTCTGTGTCTACACTGATGTATACCTAGTTTTAAAACAGAACTATGTTAGAAACATGGGATCGAGGTAGGAAAGGCAGAACAAAACATAACCCTTACTATGCAGTTTTAGTCTAGGCTAAAGATTCTATGTTGTGCAGCAGCATCAATCTGACATGGATCATTCTAAATACAAGGATTTGAGGTCAAGTACATACTATTTTGAGCAATCATGCTAATTCACCTTTAGGTGTCACTACAGTTTGAAACTGAGCAGAAGCAATGTGTCAACCTTCTTGGCCCAATAAGGACTATGTTGGTTCAGAGGACTTTTTGGAAAGATAATTTTGCTTTCTAAAAAATCACAACTTAAGAGCATAGACAGCTGTTCGGAACCTTACTGTAGTGTCACAAGATCTCAGCTGAGATGCAATGAACCACACAATTACTTCTGCCCAAACGAAGTCTGGATTATAATTTTATATAATAGCTGCATCACATCTCACTGACAACTTCTTTAAGAAATTGAATGTTTCAAAAACACATTGTCTCCTACGCAATAGAAATAGGCAATTTAAAACTCCAGTGGCCTTTCCTAATTCTTTAGACACATTTAAAGGAGTTATTTGGGTCCTGAGGAATTATTGAACTCAGTTGGAAAGGGAAATTGCTTTTGTTTCTCTTGAAGATATAAAGCTCTGATAGTTTTTTTTTTAAGAACAAAAGTGGCATGGAATTGGCTCAGGCACAAGCAATGGATTGTGAGGCCAAGCAGCAGGCCCGTAGCCAGGATTTTGATTGGAGAGGGGGATTTTGGTTTGGGGGGGGGGGGGTGAGTCTGAGTGAGAGAGGATCTACCCTAGCAAACCTTTTGTATTGTTGCCCCAATACCCCCCTGCATATGGGATATGGTGAGCATGGTGATCAGATCATGATATGAATAAACGTAACAGTTTAAATAATAAATGTAAGGCCTTCTTGCAGACCACCCTGAGAATTTCGAGGGGGGCTGAAGCCCCTCAAGCCCGCCCCCCCCCCCCCAGCTACATGCCTGCCAAGCAGCCAATGGTTACAGCAACCTACTAATAATTAAAAGTGCTTACAAGACCCATTTTGTTCAGGAATGCACCATAGCAACAGAAGATAGGTTCAAGATGTTCCCAAGTAGTCTAAATCATATACAGATGCACACACATTGCATGCAGTCAAAATGAATTAAGGCAAGAACACACACAAGAAAAGAGATGGTGAAAAACAAAGTATTCTGTAATATTTTAAATACCTTGCAGTGGCACCTGTTGTTTTCCATGATAAGAAATCTGGAAGATCAAAGAAGTGCCCTGCTTTTTCCCAGCAAGACTTTCGTAAATTCTGGCATTAAAAGAAAGACATAAAGCCAAACAGTTTTAGTCCATTATGAATTTAAAACAAAGTCAAATCACATACAATTATCCAAGAGAAACATCAGTACTCTCCACCAAACATGAATAACTTATCACATGCCTAAGCCATTCATACAATAACAGAATGCATGTATTTTTGGCACGTGTTCATGCCTCCCTTCCCAATATGTACCACTAAGAAAAGCAATTAATTTCCCAATGACATTTTTACAGACTGTATTTGCAGGCACCATAGGATAACTACGAAGCCTATATGGTATTATTGCTGTTTTCCTAAAATTTTACATTCTTGGGGAGCTTTATGGATCATTTCCATTCTCTCTGTAATAACCTTCACAGGAACTGTAGTCAGGAACAGTGACATTGTTTTTAAAGCCTCAATCCTCTAAAAAGGAAAAAAATAAGAAATACTTAACAGGAGTTTAGATGCCCTCGGTCTTTTTAATGACTGAAGAAAAGGTGTACACGTCATATCATTTGGGAGCTCTTATGTAGAAGGAAATGTCCTTGATGACAGAAAAGTTATTATGAAATGAATCTTGCCAACTAACCTCTCCTTCTGGATAAAGGATAGGGCTAAAAGCTCTCCACATTTGTGCTATGAAGAATAGTGTCTTCAATGTGAGTTCAGTGTTCTGACTTCATATCACCATCACACTAAGACACATTTCCACATCCCACCCATCAGTCCCATACGATACTCAGAACCTGCTCTGGAGGGTTTCCCAGTATTCTGTATCAGGTTTTGAAAGCATGAGATGGCAGAGGGAAGGGAATGGTTCCATCTTGATTCCTTTCACAAGGAGCAGAATGATCATGCATGATTTTTTTGTGTGTGTCAGGAGTGACCTGAGAAACTTCAAGTTGCTTCTGGTGTAAGAGAATTGGCCATCTGCAAGGATGTTGCCCAGGGGACTCCAGATGTTTTTGATGTTTTTACCATCCTTGTTGGGAGGCTTCCCTCATGTCCCCGCATGGTAAACTGGAGCTGATGGAGTGAGCTCATCTTCACTTTCCCCTGGTTGGATTCGAACAAGCAACTTTCAGGTCAGCAACCCAACCTTCAAGTCATCAGTCCTGCCTGCACAAGGATTTAACCCACTGTGCCACCGGGGGCTCATGATCATGCTTGATACTGCCCCCAGACCCTGGTAATGCCCGCAGGAATATTTCCACACACTCTCCACATTTTTCTTTTAAAAAAAAAAAAGTAAGTTTTTACAGTTGGCCCTCCACATTTATGAGTTTCACATTTTTGGTTTAACATCTGCTTGAAAAAGTATTTCTTAAAAAATGTATGGTTTCTCCACTTTTGCAGGGGTCTTGTGCCCCTAATCCCCATGAAAGTGGAGGGCCTATTGCAATTAAAAATATCAACAGTTCCTTTTCCTTTTTACAATCATTATGGCACTACTCGTGTAATAGTGAAAGTAATATACCTATACTATACATCTATAATTCTATTGTAAGTTAGGAAACTCGAGAATCAGAGTGTAAGGAGAAACAAATGCAGGCAGCTCCAGTAACACAGAGACTAAGCGCCCTTCCACACAGCCATATAACCCAGAATATCAAAGCAAAAAATCCACAATATGTGCGTTGAAGTGGATTATCTGAGTCTACACTGCCATATAATCTAGTTCAATTTGGATTTTATACAGCTGTGTGGAAAGGGCCTTTGGATATAGTGAGCAACTTTGATGCATGAGCTGTTCAACAACCTTTGAGCAGGTCATTTTGGTTTCCTTTTATGGAGACTAGGGCAAGAAGGCCAACGCAGCCAAATCGGTCAAAGTGGTGCTTAACCAAGAGCATAGAGAACAAAACTAGAATAATTCTTGACAAGAGTGTGCCTCCTTTGGGGCTTAGTATCAACAAGACCAGACATTTGATGCATATTAATCATGTAACTTTAAACAAAAGTTTTATTCACACAGAAACAAAACAAGGCAGCCTGAAGCATTAGTTTCACTACTGATGCTTCCAAAAGCCACAATGAAATGTGTCCCTTTAAGAACATTTAAATGATTCATTCCCATCATAAAAGTGATTTGTCATCACTGATTAATACAGACAGATCAGACCTTGCAATATGCTTCCACACTAGAACAATAATCTCTATGCATTCAGTTCTAATTATAATTTACAAATACAAATTATAATGTATAATTTGCATAACACCCACACTGTTAACAAGTATACCAAAATCCTGTGGGAAGGTCCAAAATAAAGTCTTCAATGCAGCAATTCATATAATCTGACTTGCTTTCTAGAGCCCCAAGCAAAAACAAGTATTTTAATTCTCTCTCCTCCCCCCTCCCCTCCCCCCCGGGCATCTCTTGGTTTTCTATGGATGCTGGTAATGCAAATCAGTATTAGTTGTTTTTTTTAGGACATTATAACTTCAGTCAGTAAGCCATGTTGGAGACTTCCTAAGGTAAAAGTAAAGGTTTTCCCTTGACATTAAGGCTAGTAGTGTCCGACTCTGGGGGTTGGTGCTCATCTCCATTTTTAAGCCAAAAAGCGAGTGTCACGTGGCCAGCATGACTACATGGAGTGCCGTTACCTTCCCACTGGGGCGGTACCTATTGATCTACTCACATTTACTTTTTTGTTTTTGTTTTTTGAACTGCTAAACTGGCAGAAGCTGGGGCTAACAGCGGGAGCTCACCACACTCCACGGATTTGAACCATTGACCTTTTGGTCAGCAATTTCATCAGCTCAGTGGTTTAATCCACTGTGCCACCAAAGGTTCCATTAGGAGGCTCCCTAGACACAAATAAAAACACTTTTTAACCACACTATGTCCCAAATTACGTTTCAAGTCATGTCAAAGTTGTACTAAATGAAAATGATTTTCTTTCATTTTCCCCTGTGTTTGGTTTCTGAATGTACAATGTGCTAACAGAAATCATTTTTAGCCACTAATTTGGGGGGATATCAATTGTGAGCTACCCTTCCCAGCTGCAAAAGAAAAGCTTAACCTTTTCTCCCCCTGACTGTACCAATCACCTCCTTTTTTTTCCTTCTCTTTTTTTAAAAAAAGAATTGAAGGAACTGTAATTGTCCTTGCCTGCAACAAACCATTTCCCCTGTTAATTGAACATTTCTTCTTCTTTCAAGACAAGAACATTTTGCAGAACTTCCCACTTGTACATGCTTTTGCCTCATTACAAAAATTAAAAAGTTTTAAAATACACTTCCCAGTTCCTGAAGAAACACAATTCCAAAAGCAGAATGATTTTTTTTAAAAAAGTTTAAGATGCATATCACCAGAGCTTCAAAACTTTGAAAATAGGAGTGTTTAGGGCTTGTGCAATCCCAAACCCATGAATTCTCAAGTTTGTACAGTTCTTATATTTATAGGGGCATGCATGAAGATGAGGATAGCATGGATGGTGAGGAGTCACATCCCTGCATATGCAGTAAAATCAACACAGTCAACGTGCATGCAGAAAGAATGTATGCTGTAAGAAAAGGGGCTAGGAAGGCATGTTATCGTCTCGCCTAAAATCCATTTTGAGGCACATGTATGATAACTTCCTATTAAAAAATCTCCCTCCCTTCGTTTCTCCCACTCTCTTTCTCTCAAACATCTGTCTATGTATTTCTGGGTGCCTTCAAGTCCTTGGTGAACTTAATATGACTCCATGAATTCCATAGGGTTTTCTTAGACAAGATCCTTTCTAGGAAACATGGCTGATAGCACCTGATATTCTGGCAATCTCTTCAAATACCAACCAGGATGACACTGCTTAGCTAAAATCTGGTGATTTTTGTGTACTTAAGTGCTTTGTGTTTTTTTTTTACCTGCACGATATTCTGAAAAGTTCTGATATACCTACCAGGAGGCTATCTAACATCTACATTGGAGCAAAGTGTTGGGGTTGATCTGGACAATTCAAACAAAATATTGGCTAATTGTATACATCCTGTGTTGTTATTGTTGTTGTCATGTGTCTTCAAACAGATTCTGAAATATTGTGAACCTGTGTTGACAAGTTTTATTCTGAGGAATTTGGCATTATCCTCTTCTTAAGGCTGAGAGTATAACTGGCTCGAGGTTTTCATGTCTGAGCAGGGTTCAAACGCTGGTCTCCTCAAATCCTAGTCCAACATTCAAACCATGACCCCATAATTCATCAACAGTTTCAAAACAGTACCTTTTGTGGATAAAGCTATTACATCACTGAAGATACACATGCTTATAAATACAGTAGAGTCTCACTTATTTAACATAAACAGGCTAGCAGAACGTTGGATAAGCAAAAATGTTGGATAATAAGGAGGGATTAAGGAAAAGCCTATTAAACATCAAATTATAATTTTACAAATTAAGCACCCAAAACATCGTGTTTTACAACAAATCCACAGAAAATGCAGGCCAAAACACAGTAACGCTATGTAGTAATTACTGTATTTATGAATTTAGCACCAAAACATCGCAATATATTGAAACATTGACTACAAAAACATTGGCTACTAACAAACTGACTCCAAATAAAGACAGAATTGCATAAAATGAACTTACAGTGGTAACATTTCCGGAAATTAAATCCATAAAAAGTTCAGTCCTTACTTCCTAGAGAAACAGCTGTGGATTGGGGCAGGAGGCAAACTGCATTGGATAATCCAGAACGTTGCATAAGCGAATGTTGGATAAGTGAGACTCTACTGTATACTGAATCCATGATTGTGGAACTAACTGTGCATTTGGTTTCATGGCATTCAGATCAGTCCTTGAACATCGACCAAGTCAAAACCAAGAAAGAGGACTATGCATGCTTACAGGATGATGGGCTGCATTGACTTGTGTAAGTTCTGAAAGAACACAACCAGCCATACAATTTGTATACTATAGGGCCCCAACAGGATACTTATTGTAATGATGGAATATAGGCCAGAAGGAAAATAATTCATGCTTATCTTTTCTCAACACTCCACATACATCTTGTGTCTCTTCTCCAATTTCATTTCAAAATGTTCCCAACTGATACCTGATTTGATCTTTTTGATGCATTTTATTCAGGATTTTGTATAAGTCAATTCATTGAAACAGCCGTGAACTCGTGTAGTAAATGATATTCTAGTGGCAAAGACTCTGTGTTAAATTTCTATATTGATCCTATTAGATCTTTCTGCAGCCTTTGGCGCTTTAGCTCATCAGAAATAATGGAGAACATTCTATCCTAGTTCAAATCTTTCTTTTTTTTCTTTTTTGTTTCATTTTGGAGATGTATTTCAAAAGTCATTCTGTAACTGTAGACATACCACAAGGGCCAGTTTTTATTTTGGATTTGAGTTTTCAATATTCTATTTATGTTGATGACACACAGATTTTCCAGAGTTTTGAATATAAATGGATGTTTCTATGTGGAAGTCTGTGACAGACTGCTTGTCAAATGTTTCTTTGTGGATGATCCTCCACCATCTTAAGTTGGATATGAAAAAAAACAAACCAGATCCAGGTGTTTCAGTTTGACTGTCCAGTAGCTCCTCCTTCATGCTTTCCTCTATGTTTACAGGGCTGCACAGCTATTCCTGTTTTGGCTCCAGTGCCCTGATGGATGATGGTTTGTCCCTGCATACTTTTACTAGGGCAATGGCAAAGGCATATAATTTCCATTTCTTGAATATCCCTAGATTCCTGAGCATTGAGATTACCCATCTGCTTGTCCAGGCTTTGATTATTTACACCTGGACTATTGTAAGAGCCTATTGGTGGGTTTGCCTTCTCTTCCTCCTCTGGCTTTAATTCAGAACAGAGCCTTCCAAGTTGTTTTAAATATCTTAAAATAATAACATACTTCATCCCCCATAAATCCCTTCACTAGCTACCAATTTAGTTCAGGGCCCATTTTAAACTTTTGGTTCAATGATGAAATATGGCAAGGCAAATTTCAATAAAACGTTTGGTGACTTAGATTAAACTCCTAACCAGTTTATCTACAGCTTTGACTTTTTACATGGTCCTACTATGAAAATCACAGTCATTGCCCTTCCCAGCATTAAAATGCTGTGGCACGATATTTGCATCAGACTGATACACTCATCTTCTCATACACAATTACACATCACATACCTTTTCAATTTCACTCCTGGATGGTTGTCAGTGGATCTAAGCTCTGGATTCATCTGATCACTATGAAACTGCAACTATATAATCCTATGTTTAAAATGCCCAGCTAGCAAACAATTGCATCTATGCAGATTGGCAGAACAACAGAAATTTCTAAAGTATTTGTCGAATGCATTTCTTTGTGTAGGGAATTTCATATTTTGTTCTTCTTTGGTACAGACATTGACTCTGCAGATATCATGATAACAGTTGGGTTGGGGAAGAATTTAATCCATACTAACACAAATTCCTTCTCAAAGAACTTGTGTGCACTGGCTCTTCTCTAGAACAGCAACAGAGTTTCTTTTACTAATAAGAGGATCAAAATGAATGAATAAAATAGAGAGGAAGCTTCAGATTTCCTCTTGATTCTGTTGTTTCTGACACATACTGAGCATACTTTACACATTCTTTCTCTCCACACTCAATCCCATTGTATATCCCTTCTTTCCTAGCCTCTGCTGCATAACTGATCATGTGTGGAACAGATACCATTGCCAAAAATGGTTATATATATATATATATATATATATATATATATATATATATATATATATAGCTACAAGCATACTGCTACTAGAATAAAGCACACATTTCATGTTGGTGATACACTTTCTAGATGTGCATCATTTTGCAACACAGTGATTCAGCTTTACTAGCAAGCCAGAGATTTAACCAGGCATGGGTAAACCCAGGCCCAAGGAGATGGACACAGCCCTTTGGGCTCTTGCCTCTGTCCCAGCCTGGGCCCCAACCACATGGCATAGCCCCGGCCCCAGCCCTCACAGTCATACATTGCTGTGTGGGGCTCTCTCAGAGTCTTGCACAGCCACATGTCAAGGCTCCTCTTAGAGGGAGAACATGGTGAGCCACCATTTCCTCCCATGAAGAGGATCACCCTGCATGCACACATGACTGTGCAGGACTCAAGAGACTCACACAGCTGCATGTAACACCCTCCCAAATGAAATCAGACAGGCTCCCTCTCTCCTATCCTTTCATAAAAGAGTGAAAACCTGGTTGTGGGACCAGGCTTTTGAATGATAGAAGCAGCATCAATTACAACTATAATGAACTAAGATACAGTGACAGACCCGATCAGACTCGGAATGCGCCTTGAATGTATATTTATATGAATGTTTTAATTTAATTAACGTAAATTTTAATGAATTGTAATTGTACTTGTTTTATTCATGTGTTTTTATATTTGTAAGCTGCCCTGAGTTCCCCTTTGGGGGTGAGAAGGACGGGGTAGAAATGCTGAAATAAATAAATAAATAAATAAATAAATAAATAAATGTAAGCTCTCCCCTTAGTGAGAGTACATGGCGGGCTGCTGTCTCCTCCCATGAAAAGGAGTGTCCTGCACACACACACACACACACACGGCTGTGTGGTGCTCTCCCAAGAGCTCCTCGCAACCTTATGTGAACCCCTCTCCACCCCTTGCCAACCCTCCCCCCCCCCCCCCCACACACACCACATCAAACCTACTCCCCTCTCCTGACTGGCCCAGCCCAGCATGTGGCCCTCTTTCTGAAATTTGCCCATGTCTGTGTTAAACCAATCCCTCATAAGAGATAGAGACACATGTATAATGTGTAATAATGAAATGTAAGGGGGTATAACATATCTCATGAAAAACTTGAATTTATAAATATATTAAATATATTATTTATAAGACAATAATGCACATTTCCAAGATTTTTCTCATTTCTTGCTATGTTTGTGCGACACATCTACCCAGTGCAGCCGATACACAAATATGTCACCACAACACACAGTTTGGAAAGCTATGCATTCCCTCTAATCGAATACAACAGTTTCTCAAAATATACTTCACAAATGGAAAAAAAATCCACATACATCTCAGCTATCACAAAATTTCACATGATTTCCCAAGTCATCTATTGAGAATTAAGCAGAAAAAAGTTTCTTAAGATTTCAACAGCCATCTACTAACTGAAATATGCTGTGACCATTTGTGATGCCTGAGAAAATGGGAATAAAAAAGAAAGGGCAACAAATGGTTCCCTGCAGCCATTCCACAAGCCTGATAAATTACTTTGCCTTCTGATGCAGGAAATCCCACAAGTATTCTTATACCTTCGAGACAGAAAGATATGCAATAATAAGTTAAACAACTAACAGTTATCTGCTTTTTACCAATTCCACATCAGCTGCCTGAGGTATGTCTTATTTTCCAAAGTGGTAACTGTTGGCTCATAATTCTTTCTCCCAACTATCTGAAGAATTCTTTTGATGGAAAGAATTCAGAGTGCCTATGTTTTATTGGTCACTCTGGGTCAAAGGTTTCAAAAGGAATAAGAGAGGGGGGTGTCCAGTTGTAAATTAAGAAGTGAAGAGTTTAAATATGCCAGATGTCTCAAGTGCAGCAGAGAAAGAAAAAGTGATTACATAATAATTGCTATCCTTTATTATTAGTCAAGATATTATGCCCTAGCCTGCTGGCCTTTGAAATAGAGCATGTGTAATGAAAGACCATTTTGCCTCATTCAAATAATGATGTGTGAATGAAGTGTATTTGGTTAATACGAAAACACATCTAATCTAATTATGAACACACATATGTACAGATAACCAAAAACAACCTAAAACAGCAACTCCCAGATTAACACATGCCTAATTTGTCGCTGGCATATTACCGTGTAACTGTTAAATAGAGAAAGGAATGATAGAAATAACATCACAAAAATGTGGTTTGGCATAATGTAGTCAGGCTGTAGTAGTTTAGTGATCTTAGCATTGGACTATGACTCTAGAGACCAGGATTCAGCCATGAAAAGTCCCGGCTGACTTTGGGCAAATCACACTCGCTCAGACTCAAAGGAAAGCAAAAGCAAATCCCTTCTGAACAAATCTTGTCCATGATATGTTCACTTTTGGTTCATCATAAGTTGGAAATTACTTGAAAATGCACAACAGAAAAAAGACAAGTTTAAACCCAATTTTGAATAATTAGAGTAGTATAAACTCTTCAAATAATACATCAGTAAGATGGAGTACTAAATGAATATCAGCATCAAGAAGTAGGACTCTCTGGCATTATTTTCATAGCTCAAGTGTCCTGGAAATGATATTCCTTTCATGGGTATCGAAACTGGAGAAGCCCTGGGTAACTGGGAAAAGCTCATAAAGTGCCCCTTCTAATGACAGTTAGGAACTGGGAGAGTGACAACAGCATGGGAATGAATAGTGGTATAGATTTTTCTCATATAGCCAACAAAATTTGATGGGGTTGTTTACTGAGTAGGCGTTACTACAGTGTTAATAGCGGTGGTATGTTACAATTTATTTTCCACTTAATTATTTTAATACAGGTTATACATGTCTTATTCAAAATTCTGAATTACTCTAAAATCTAGAATTGTCCACATGGATGATTGAGACTGGATCTACAGTGCCCTATATCCCAGGATCTGATCCTAGATTATCTGCTTTGAACTGGATTATATGACTACACTTCCAGATAATCTGAGATAAGAAGATAATCTGGGATCAGATTCTGAGATATAGGACATTGTAGATCCAGCCTGTGCTTTCTGATGGTTCAGTGTACACAAATTTTGTTTCATGGTGAAAATTCCTAATAATATTGTACAAAATTACCTTCAATCTATGTATTTAAGATATATATATATATGAAACATAAATGCGTTTTGTCTTTTGACTTGGGTTCCATCTTCAAGATATTTAATTATCTGAACAACTGCAAATACAGGTATTTCAAAATGGAGGGGTTTTACAAAATTCCAAAAACTTTTGATCCCAGCTATTTCAGATAAGAGGTACTCAACCTGTATGAAGATTTTACTTGCACTTTAATCACATTTTTATTCTATTTTATTGAGTAATGAGATTTATTGAGTCCGATTTGGGGAAGGAAGGCATGTTATAAATCCAATAAAATTCATTATCTTATTTACTTACTTACTTGCATACCACCATTTGCATGAAGGACTTAAGATGGCATTTCCTATGGGAAATGTTACAACAAAAAAATGTGAATTGAGCCAAATATCACATATCTTAGCCTCAAAAGGCAAGAATTACTACTAGGAATGAGTAAATAAATTCTAGTTACATTTCATATACAGGATTTTTGAAAAAGAACTCCCTAGTTTTAGGTATAAATACATTAAACTAGGGAGTTCTTTTTCAAACACCCTATATATCCTGCGCTGAATACCCACTGCAACCTGGCACTGTATCAGGAATCCTAAGAATCTCAGGGGCTGCTTCAAATCTGACCAATATCCTACACAACAAGCAATTCCAAAAAGGATGAAGCATTTCAGCTATGTAGAGATGAAAAAGGTGTGAAAATTGCATAACTACTGCCAACAGACTGCTAGTTCATAAAGCATATATGCAACGGAAGACATTTATATAAGAGCTACCAGATTGATCTACACCCTTTAATATATTTCTGCCAGAATGTGTATTATATGCAAAGAAATCAGACCATTAGAAGTCTGTGTTCAAGACAACATTGTTATTGGTGTACCTTAAAAAAACTTTATCCTTCATTAATTCAAGAGGTGAAAGACATCAAAGCATATTAAACACACAAAACAATTGCTGCTTTGCATAAATGTATTCTGAAAGCAAACATTTTGTTTTTAAGGTAGACACTTAAACTGGATGTAACACTTAGTCACATACAATATTAAGTTCATGAACTCTTCTCCATTCCAAAGGATCCTAAAAGGGAAAGGGGAAATTTGTGGTATGGTACTATTCCTCCTGAAATGTCTATCCACAGATCATTCATGCCTACCTTGAGATTCTTATGTTTTTTACCTTGCTTGTGTAGGTCTGGAAATTATAAAGGGATCTAACTGGAAGTTGGGAGGAACTGCAGTGGACAGAAGCGGGGAGAATAGAGCCTTTTCCTTTCACCTCAACCATGCAAATCTTCTCCTCCCACAATACTTTGGAAATGAGATAAGAGCCAGAGTAACAAACTACACACTTGAAACTGATTGGAAGTTGTGATATTTCAGACACACTATAAAAACAAACCACTCCAAAATTATTTACCCCAAAAGATTTTAAAATCTGTTTTCAAATGCAGCTTTCCTCATTTCATTTCCATATTTGTTTCCATCTACAGGAAACAGGAAAAGGTGGGCACTGCATCGTTAAAACTAAAACAGTGCAAGCAATTTTTAAAAAATTCAGCAAATCAATCTGGGAGATCAGAAAGCATATTATGTAGTAACATTAAAACAGTATGTGTGTGTATATACACCTCAACGGTGGAGCAGGCGGAGGATAACATGGTACATGTTACAACGGCTGTGAAGGCAGAAGAAGGCTGCAACAGACTGAGAAGCCACTCTTGTTGTGTTAATCACACCACTGCTGGACCTCACTCTGTGAAGACTGTGTGTTGATCAGCCATGCACCGACCTCCACACATTAAAAAAAATCACGCACAGGCGTCTTCCAAGAAATGGAGGACCATCATCCTCGAACTACGAGGGATCGCTAAAACACACACACACGTACATATGTAGATTTATAAGGCAAACCTACCAAAAGATTCAATTTAAGACAAAATGCTTTAAGATGAGTTGCAATGCATTCCTGTACCCTGAAGCAAAACAGGTCATCTCAATTTTAACACATTTGAGTTGGACAAAGAAGTAGAAAGTAGTTACATATCCATACTATATTCTCATTGGTTTGACTCTCCACTACAAAGTAGCAAAAAAGATATGCATGGTGTACTCTACATATGCTTGAGACACAATATATATGTACATTATTATCTAAAGCAGTGGTTCTCAACCTATAGGTCCCCAGATATTTGGGCTTCAACTACCAGAAATCCTAACAGCTGGTAAACTGGGATTTCTGGGAGGTGTAGGCCAAAACACTTGGGAACCCACAGGCTGAGAAATCACTGATCTAAAGCATGGAAGATGTAATACCACTCAAAGAAGCCCATTTCCATGGGCTTCTTTCAGTGATCATGATCATGAATTTTGCTGCATTTATCCTATTTGAGACTGATCCATTCCAAGACATGATAATGAATGTAATAGAGTCAAGCTTTACAACAAGTATGTTTCTAAGGCCCTCAGACAGGACAGGTTTATTTGTCAGACATAATATAATAAATCTCCAAAAGTAAGACACAAATTGTACAAGGGCACACTTTGGTCCTTCAGGTGTTTATGAACTATAGCTCATAAACCTTCCTACTGACCATGGGGAAACTTCTGGGAACTAGAGTCCAAAATACCTGAGAGATCAATAGTTTCCCACTCCAGCCCCTTAAAAGATTCTGGAGCATGAAAACTCTTCTTAAAACTAACTTGCTCCTAGGCCAAGCAATGACTCAACAGCAACTGGCACAACTTTCTGTCATTTGCAATAATGCTTTGCCACAAGACATCTGATACGACCTTATATGGCTTTCTTGTAATAGAAGATGAAGTAAGCTGATCTTCCCTCAGCAACCCAAGGTTAAAAGATGCTGAGTAAGCCATTGTACAGTAAACTTTTTTTGTGTTACCACAGCCCAGGTAACATATAGTTTTCCTTAATAATGATTGCAAAGAAAACCACAGCATACTGGAAAGGTTCCAGATCAATGGAACTTGCTGAGATTGATGAAAGCAACAAGTTGTGAAATAATTGAACAGTATATCAATCAATGGAGATGGCTATCAAAGCAATCCCAAGAAATTGATTCTTGGATAGAGAACAGTCCGCCAATAATTATATTGTATCTTGAAATACAGCAAATTTATTATGACTCAAGTTTGCATGGAGTAGAGCCGATCTCAAAAGATGTATTTAATATTACCTTCATTTGTGTTACTATATGCACACTCAAAAAAATATGAAGGCCAGAGGAAATTGTGAAATGCAGAAGTGTACTAGTAGTTCTGCCATATGTTCTCTGATGCCATTTGCTTCAATTGATAGGTTCACTATTTAGAAATCATTTTACCCTCCTGGAAACAACAACAACGACAACAAGAGGAGGAGGAGGAAGTAAAATGCCACAAACTCCAACTGCATGATACTTAAAAGGAATATTTCTTAATAGTGAACTAGGTAACATTTAATCCCCTTGAAAACTGGAGGTTAAAAGCAGAGATCAAAGCCAAATACCATGCAGTTAGATACACTGTAAACCTCTTTAGGCAGTCGTGCCAAATACATCTTTCTCTTACTGCTTGCTCCATCCAAAAAATGCTGTCCTCATGAACAAGCAGCAGAAATGTACTTTAGAAGATTTATATTTATGTTCTTGGAAATATGACCTGAGTACGTTATTTCCAAAATGTAATTATGGTAAAGTAAAATTTTCACATATTGCCATTTGCTCAACATGCACTTTTATCACACACTTTTCTCTTATAAACTTGACAGTTTACGCTATATGTTTATTTTGGTTACGCTTACCTTTTGACTTCATTAGAATGCTCACTGTTAAGACAGGAATATATGATCAAGTATTAACATGATCATATCAAGCTATAACTGAATATGTAATTGGTATTTAACAGTTCTTGGAAAGAGTAAAGCAAAATGCAAAACCAGGTCCTGCACCTGGATATTCAGAAAAGCACAGATCTCTAGTTGACATTATCAACTCATACCAAGACATACCAGGCCATTCTCTTACAAGGCTGAACTTCTATACCCCGCCCCCATGTTCTAACAAGCGCCTCAGGGGAGGTATACAGAGGCTCAGCCCTGTCTTGTGCTCTTGGGAAGAGGCCCCGCCCCTAGCCCCGCACTTTAGTACTAAAAGGCCTCTCAGGAGAGGTATAGAGGCTCAGCCCTGTCTTGGGCTCTTGGAAATAGGCCCCGCCCCATTCCCTAGCTCCGTTCTCTGTGTCCCAACAAGCGCCTCAGGAGAGGTATAGATTCTCAGCCCTATCTCAGGCTATTTGGAAGAAGCCACGCCCACTCCTCTAGCTCTGCCCCCTGTGTCCTAACAGGCACCTCAGGGGCTCAGCCCTGTCTCTGGCACTTGGGAAGAAGCCCCGTCCCTCCCTTGGCCCCGCCCCCAAATGCACCTGTGGCCATCACCGCCCCCCTGGATCTCTGCAGCGCCCACCAGGGGTCGGTAACGCCCACTTTGGGAATCACTGAACTAGACCATAATACCTTTAAAGATTCAGACACCCACAAAAGCACTTGCACACCCTCGGTATCCACAGCTTCTGCATCCACAACTGATTTTTTTTTTAATTCCAAAAAGCAAACCTTCATTTTGCCATATGCCAAGCACTATTTAGATATAGAGCAGTGGTTCTCAACCTGTGAGTCCCCAGATGTTTTGGCCTTCAACTCCCCGAAATCCCAGCCAGTTTAGCAGCTATTTGGATTTCTGGGAGTTGAAGGCCAAAAACTTCTGGGGACCCCAGGTTGAGAACCACTGTCATAGATCCTCAAGCATTCCCCAGCACTGACTTGAATTGTTTGCTATTTTATATAAGAAACACCGTTTTCATACCCCTATTGCACAAAATGGCACCTAAGCATCTATGGATTTTAGGATCCACGGGAGTCCTGAAACCACACTCCAATGGATACTGAGGTCACATTCTTGTTCTATCACTAGCCTTCCCTTTAAAAAAATCAGTATTTTCAAACTATAAATAGGCTAATGCTACCCTACAGTGCTTTTGTAACACACTCTACATACATAAACTGCTCAATAAAAACTTTCAGTAGACAAAGACTCAGATTAATCAACACAATGCACCAGTATCTCCACTAAAAAAAGTTACACAGACAAACCTATCAATATCAGGAAAACAAAATCTTGAATGTTTGTGTAGAAATCTAACAAATAATACCAATAAATAAGTATACAAATAATACAACTAAATAACAGATAATTGACACAGAACATCCTGTTAATTGTTTCATATCCACAACTTCAATCCTGACAAGCCACCGTGATCTTATATTTTCACACCCACTTACTCCCCTATGTGGCCACATTTGTCTGCTTGGGGCTACTAGACTAAACATTTTGTTGGCAAGAGGCATGTTGACATTTCTAACTCCTATTAAAAGAGTGAGTATGAAAACCAACATTTTCCTAAAACAATTATAAATAATTAGAAGACCACTGAAGAATGGAACAGAAGCTTAAGTGAATATTCATATTTCAGGACCAGGGCCACAAGCAATGATAATTAGCCCCCATGAACATGAATCTGTCATTATCAGCTTGTGCCAGTTATCTTCTTTGACCTTCTCTAGCCTCCACTTTGTAACTCTATGGTAAGAGTCAGGAAAAGAGACTCCAGCTGTTGTAAGCTGACAGGAGGTATTTTACATTTGGCCTTCATTAAGAGAAAGAAAACATCATTGAGACCAAATGTATAAACCAGACTGGTGGAGGTTATAAAAAAATTCAAGTGGCACACATTTTTCTCTTTCATCTGACAGTTGGTATTAAAAAGCTATATATCATCTTGAACCACATAAAATCTAAACCAAAGAGAGGGCATTTGAATGTGACTGTGTGAACAGTCTGCTTTCTGTCTACTCCAGGGAAATTTCATACAGATGAAAGAAGTCATCATCCAAGGTAGTGATTTTACAGGTTTGGTGAAGGACTGGGATACCATAGGGGAAAAAAACATAGTAGTGACTCTCTACCATAAGCAAGAATTTTTTGCACCTGCAAATTAGAGGAGAAATATCTATGTACCTATTAGCTATTAATGGCGTGCATTCAGGTAAAGGCTTGTCCCATTTCATTTCCGGTTTTCGTTGTTGAATAACTTACATGGCAAAACCCTCAAGAAGCCATTAAATCAATCTACCTTCCTTATGTGGTGAATCCATGTAAACAACAACAAAATGTCTGTGTAATTTGCCTTTTAAATATTTCCAGTAAGGTGAATTCTCTCGTATCTCAAATACATTACAATGGCCTAAAGGGAAAATGTTGACTGTTTGCTGGTTAGTTACCAACCATATTCTGAAATCAAGACAGTATTTGCAGTCTACTTCTAGCTCATCTACTTCCAAACAGCCAAACTGATGAGTCAACAAAACCTGGGTGCCCTTGAAGTAATGACAAATAGGGCACACCAAAGCGAGGCTTCCTTAATTGTCCTTATAATTTGGTAATTTAGAGGCATATCACCAGTGAAGTTGGAACCTCCATTTTTAGCTGTCAATAATGGTGAGATCTAACAGAGACCCTAAGCATGGCTTAGATCATTGCAATTTACAAGAACTAATCACATACAGGAATATTTAGTTCAGTGTATTTTAATGCATACTTTATAGAAATACATTTTAATATGTGTATTTATAGAATTTTTACAATGTTCATGTGTTTAATTTATGTTGTAACTCGCCTCAAATCATGAGGAGAGGTGGGTAAGAAATAAAATTATTATTACTACCGTATTATATTCGACCTAAGGAGGAACCAGAGTATGGTTTCACTTGAGGTGCATGCTTGGTTCTACATATTCTGTTGCTGTCTTAAATTTGATTTTGCCATTTTTATTTTAACCCTCCTGACCCTAACTGATAAATTTAGCTCTACTTAGTGGATATATAAAAGAGAACCTGCAGTAATACGAGTTCTCTTTCTTAGCCCTGCTGTGCTTAGGATTCTCCAAGGCTAAGGAAACTCTTTGTTAAGAGATATGTAGTATCCTGAACTGTATTCTTTTGGAACTAAGATGTTTTTACCTGTATGACCATCATCATACAAGATTGTGAGTAAACATCTTTTTACTATTTTACTCTTGATTTCTCTGATGCTTATTTTATGCGCATGACTCTTTAAAGGGAAAGGGAGGCTGGCTATTTTGCTTTTTCTCACCTCTGCTCACATAAACCCCTAGTCTTCTGCGTTTTTTGCTACTCTGCACCAATATCTAACCATATTGGTATCATAATCCTAACAGGTTATGAATATATTCCTAATATATCCTGTATCAGGTAACCATAACAAGAATTTGATCACCCTTACTGTCAAGGACAGAACGCCACAAGATCAAAGATAACAGAGTTTATTGGATTTACAGAACTCAAAATGCCCGTAAAAGACAAGGGCCAGGCAACATTAGCCTCAAAAAGCAAAAAGGGGCAAGAAAAACGTTCAAAAGATAAATCGGATTAAACCGGAGTTTAATCCGGGTAAAATCAAAACAGCTTGCTTCAGCTTGGGAACAAACAAAACAGAAGCTGGGAAACAAAGAGTTCAAAAGAATGTAACTAATTGGCAGCAGATGCCTCTCTGCTGCCAGTACTATGTTTTGAGTAACTTAGAAGTCACTCCTACACCCAGCAGGCAAACTTCCAATACAAACACAACAGCCGAAGATTGAAGCAGTAGAGTAGTCCCAGTTCTTTCCGAAGGTCGATAGGCAGAAGCAGACGTTTGCAGTTTTCCAAGTCCAGAAGGAGAATCCAAGCCCGTAGTCAGTTCAGTCCGTAAATCCAGAGTAGCAGATGGCGTCCGTCAAGAAGACGACGGAAGGTCAAAGCTATTGAGATTAAGCAGAGGTTTGCACAAACAAAAGCCCACACAATTCCTCCCGCCGTCTGAACCCAAATTCCAAAACAACTTACGTAATCAGCACACGAAACACACCCGTCTTCAGGAAAACGTCCCACACAGATCCCAAGCGTTTGTCCAGATTACCTTGCCCAACGCAATTTGCTATTGCTCCCAAGCCCCATTTTATGCCAGTTACAAGTCCTCATCACTATCAGCTGTTCTCCTTAACCCGGGCGTTTCCTCATCACTTTCCTCATCAGAACTGGAACACCTCTGACTACGCCCCACAGCATCCCCAGCTGTGGATCCCGTCCCATCCCTCCAGCTTGTCCATGGGTCTAGTCCTGAAGGTCCCCAATCATCTTCCATCCCATCATTGCCAGTGGCACCCAATTCCTCCCTTACCCGAGTCCAATCCATCTCATCCTCTTCTGAGCTAACCAGCTCTTCCTCCATTCTCTCCGTAAACCCCTCAAAAGACTCTTCGTCAGATGGTTCTGCAAAGATATCTCGCAGCCTCTTTCTTTCGCGCTCCTCGAGAGTATCTGACTCTCGAGGAGTCTTACGTCCACGTCTGCCAGAAGCAGAGCCATGAGGCTCAATCATAACACTATCCCCTCTCACAAAGGCCTCCTCCCCCGAAGGCGGAGAGGTGGCAGTGATATCCTCCGCTATAGCACCACGACGACTGGAGGTATCTAATTTCAACAGCGAACGATGGAACACTGGATGGACCTTTAAACTAGACGGTAGACGCAAACGAAACGCAACAGGAGAAATCTTTTTAACTTTAGGAAAGGGACCCAAATACCGAGGCGCAAACTTTCCCCCAGCCTGTTTAATGTGCTTGGAAGACAACCACACCAAATCCCCTTCTTCCAACTCCTCCCCTGCCTGCCTGCGGCGGTCGGCCTGAGTCTTTTGCGTTGCCTTAGCTTCCAACAGTAAGCGACGGGCAACATCATGCAACGCAGCCATTTCCGAGGAGCGGTACACAGGGTCAGAGGAGACCACATTGGTCGACGGTGCCACACCTCCCCGTGGGTGAAAACCATAAGTCAGTTCAAACGGCGTATGCTGACTAGACGTGTGCACTGCATTGTTGTAAGCGAACTCCGCCACCGGTAGCCATTTCACCCAAGCAGTGGGTTGATCTAAACAAAAACAACGTAGATATTGCTCTAAGAGCCCATTAACCCGTTCCGACTGGCCATCCGTTTGAGGATGAAACGCTGAAGAGACGTTTAACTTGGTACCTAAGCACTCATGGAAGTGTTTCCAAAAGCGTGACACAAATTGTGGAGCCCTATCCGAAATAATCACCTCAGGAGCTCCGTGCAAACGATAGATGTGCTTAGTAAACAACAACGCCAACGTAGGGGCCGCCGGAATGGTCGAACAAGGAATAAAATGAGCCAGTTTGCTAAATAAATCCACCACCACCCAAATACAAGTATAACCCCCAGACTTAGGCAAATCCGAAATGAAATCCATGGAAATGATTTGCCATGGCCTCTCAGGAACAGGTAGAGACGACAACAACCCTCTAGGGCGCCCAACAGGCGTCTTACTCTGCTGGCAAACGGCGCAGCTGTCACAAAAGCGCAGAATGTCTTGCCGCATCTTCGGCCACCAGTAGCTCCTGGTGATGAGCTGCACGGTCTTGAATCTGCCAAAGTGCCCAGCCATGGGTTCGTCATGGTGGGCTCTAATCACCTCCAACCTGAGGGCCCCCACTGGTACATAGACCTGCCCCCTGCGTACCAATACTCCGTTTTGATCTTGCAGGTGAGGCAGTATTGTACGGTTACCTGCTGACAACAGCATGAGTTGTTCCTGAGTCCACACATCTTCTCTCTGAGCCTCAATGATCTGGTCATGTAACCCAAGCTCATTGTCTACAACACACAGAGAGGCAGTAGGCAAGATGGTCTGACATACTACCTGCTCATTGGTCTTAAACTCCGGCTTGCGGGACAAGGCATCGGCCCGCAAGTTAGCCTTCCCTTCCATGAATTGCACCTTGAAGTTAAACCTGGAGAAAAACAAAGCCCATCGGATTTGACGCTGGTTTAACTTTTTAGCTGTTTGCAAGTGCTCCAAATTCTTGTGATCAGACCGGACCACGATTTGGTGCCGCGCCCCTTCTAGCCAGTGCCGCCACACCTCAAACGCCACCTTAATCGCCAACAACTCCTTCTCCCATATGGTATAGTTCTGCTCAAATGGTGTTAGTTGCCGCGAGTAAAATCCACAGGGACGCAAGGTCCCTGAGGAATCTCTTTGAGACAATACAGCCCCCAACGCGTAGCTAGAAGCGTCCGCTTCTACCACGAACGATTTGTCAACATCAGGATGTGTTAGTATGTTGTCTGACTGAAAGCTAGACTTTAATTGCAGAAACGCATCGTGAGCTTCCCGCCCCCACACAAATGGCTGTTTTTTACGCAGGAGCTGCGTCAAAGGCACCGTGAGCTTGGCAAAATTTGGGATAAACTCCCGGTAGTAATTAGCGAACCCTAAGAACCTTTGCACATCCTTCTTAGTCTTGAGCTCCTGCCATGAGTTGACTGCGTCAACCTTATGTGGGTCCATTTTAAGTTCCCTACCTGACACTACATGACCTAGGAACTCCACTTCAGGCACATGAAAGACGCACTTGGAAGCCTTGGCGAAGAGCCCATTAGCCCGCAGGCGGTGCAGAACCTGCTTGACATGCTGACGATGTTCTTTCTCGTCCTTAGAAAAAATCAAGATATCATCCAAATAGATCACCACAAATTGGTCAATTAGGTCCCTAAACACATCGTTTATGAACCTCTGGAAGACCGCAGGCGCATTGCAAAGTCCAAAAGGCATGACTCGGAACTCGTGGCATCCGAAACACGTGTTAAATGCCGTCTTCCATTCATCACCTTCCCGTATTCTGATTAAGTTATACGCCCCCCGCAGGTCAAGCTTGGTAAAGACCTTAGCCCCTTGCACCCTTGATAATAGTTCCGAAATTAAAGGTAGCGGGTACCTATCCCGAATGGTGTATTTGTTAAGGATCCGGTAGTCGCAAACCAACCTGAGGTCCCCAGTCTTTTTGGCAACAAAGAATACCGGCGCCGCAGTTGGAGAGCTAGAGGGGCGAATAAACCCCTTGGCTAAATTCTCATCTAGGAACTCACGTAAAGCTTGCCTTTCCGGTACAGTCAAGGCGTACAGCCTTCCTGCTGGCAATCTCGCACCTTCCGCTAGTTTAATGGCGCAATCATACGGCCTGTGCGGCGGTAACTTGTCCGCTTCCTTTTTACAAAATACATCAGAGAACTCCCCATACTCAGCAGGCACTCCCTCCATATCAGGCTGAGTAGTGTTCAGAGTACAACATTCCTGCTTCTTTAAGGTCAGCTTACGCGTCACCCAGTCTACTTGTGGATTTACTACAGCTAGCCAATCCATCCCCAGGATCACATCGTATCTGGGCAGGCTCGTAATATCCCATACAAACGTTCCCGTTACTCCCTGCACTTCCCACATTACTGCTGAGGTCTCATGGTTAACCACCCCAGTCTCCAGCAGTCTCCCATCCGCTCCTTCCACCCACACGTCGCATGCCTTGCGCACTATAGGAATGCTATGCTTCCTAGCAAACTCAATATCCACGTAAGAGACCGTAGCCCCTGAGTCCAGCAGTGCCAAAGTAGAAACAAGTTCCTTTCCCCCAACAGATAACGTAATGGGTACGAAAACATGCTTCTTCCCCTCAGTTGACTGCTTTAAAAGCCCTAATGCGTTGGACTCACGTCGCACTAGGGCTGGCCTTTTCCCGAAAGCTGGGAAGGTTTCACATTACTGTTTTTGGCAAAATGCCCAGCATTCCCACAGTACAAACACAACCCCAGCTGCCTCCTACGGTTCTTTTCTTCTGTAGACAGCTTTTTAAAGACCCCAAGCTCCATAGGCTCTTCCCCCATTACCACAGGTGCCTTGGTTACATGCATAGGTGGCGCACACATTGCTTTCGAGTGCTTACGGGACTCGAACCTGGCGTCCAAACGCAGCACTTTAGCCACTAAGGCATCCCAATTTTCGGCCGGCTCCAAGCGTGCCAATTCATCCTGGAGATAATCACTTAAACCAGCAGTAAACAAAAGCATGAATGCATTTCCCCCCAGTCCAGTTGGTGACGGTACAAATTAAACTTATTTAAGTAATCCAAAACAGTCCCCTTTCCCTGTTTCAGCCGATACAGAGCCCACCCAGCATTCTCCGTACGGAGGGGATCCCCAAAAGTGTCAGTTAGTAGCTTCTTAAAGTTATTCAAATTGTCATTGACTGGGTCATTTCCCAAAATCAAATTGGTGGCCCATTGTCCTGCGGGACCAGTCAACAAACTCAAAATAAAAGCCACCTTGCTAGTGTCCGTAGGGTAAGCTTGAGCACTGAGCTGGGAAAAATAAAGCTCAACTTGTGCCAAAAAAGTTGGCAGTTTGCACCTGGATCCGTCAAAGCGTTCAGGGGTCAAAACATGTCCTTTAACAGAATGAGCTGCTTGAGTGGCGTTAAAAGCCATTTGTAATTGCTCAAATCTAGCCTTTAACTCATCCATCGTCTTCTTGACGAGATTTATTACTGCAGTAAAACTTTTTATGGGCGTTGGGCAATCTGTCAAGGACAGAACGCCACAAGATCAAAGATAACAGAGTTTATTGGATTTACAGAACTCAAAATGCCCGTAAAAGACAAGGGCCAGGCAACATTAGCCTCAAAAAGCAAAAAGGGGCAAGAAAAACGTTCAAAAGATAAATCGGATTAAACCGGAGTTTAATCCGGGTAAAATCAAAACAGCTTGCTTCAGCTTGGGAACAAACAAAACAGAAGCTGGGAAACAAAGAGTTCAAAAGAATGTAACTAATTGGCAGCAGATGCCTCTCTGCTGCCAGTACTATGTTTTGAGTAACTTAGAAGTCACTCCTACACCCAGCAGGCAAACTTCCAATACAAACACAACAGCCGAGGATTGAAGCAGTAGAGTAGTCCCAGTTCTTTCCGAAGGTCGATAGACAGAAGCAGACGTTTGCAGTTTTCCAAGTCCAGAAGGAGAATCCAAGCCCGTAGTCAGTTCAGTCCGTAAATCCAGAGTAGCAGATGGCGTCCGTCAAGAAGACGACGGAAGGTCAAAGCTATTGAGATTAAGCAGAGGTTTGCACAAACAAAAGCCCACACAATTCCTCCCGCCGTCTGAACCCAAATTCCAAAACAACTTACGTAATCAGCACACGAAACACACCTGTCTTCAGGAAAACGTCCCACACAGATCCCAAGCGTTTGTCCAGATTACCTTGCCCAACGCAATTTGCTATTGCTCCCAAGCCCCATTTTATGCCAGTTACAAGTCCTCATCACTATCAGCTGTTCTCCTTAACCCGGGCGTTTCCTCATCACTTTCCTCATCAGAACTGGAACACCTCTGACTACGCCCCACAGCATCCCCAGCTGTGGATCCCGTCCCATCCCTCCAGCTTGTCCATGGGTCTAGTCCTGAAGGTCCCCAATCATCTTCCATCCCATCATTGCCAGTGGCACCCAATTCCTCCCTTACCCGAGTCCAATCCATCTCATCCTCTTCTGAGCTAACCAGCTCTTCCTCCATTCTCTCCGTAAACCCCTCAAAAGACTCTTCGTCAGATGGTTCTGCAAAGATATCTCGCAGCCTCTTTCTTTCGCGCTCCTCGAGAGTATCTGACTCTCGAGGAGTCTTACGTCCACGTCTGCCAGAAGCAGAGCCATGAGGCTCAATCATAACACTTACACTCTCAATATTCTAAATATCACAGGGTCTTGACCATGTCCTGTTTTAAAATCTTCCCATCCATTCTATTGGAAGGAATCCCTATGTTCACTGTAGCT
The DNA here is from genome assembly GCF_035594765.1 of Anolis carolinensis. Lineage (NCBI taxonomy): Eukaryota > Metazoa > Chordata > Lepidosauria > Squamata > Anolidae > Anolis > Anolis carolinensis. The sequence continues at coordinate 172,373,009 of NC_085844.1, forward strand.
GCACCTCCCAGTCAGACATAGCTTAATCGGTGGACCATGTTTTGCCATATTGCCTGCATTGTACAGACATTTGTTCCTAATAGACCCAATTTTGAAGCAGTTCCCAAGTATGCCTGATGCTTTTTACAACCTCTCTCAGATTTTCCCAAAGAAATTATTCTGAGGGTTGCCAAGTTTTGTAATTTAGCAGGTTCTACCAGAAGTAAGCTGATCAAACCCCACTGTGATATGGCTCACATCCAATGAATGCTATTAGCCTTGTTTTGGTACTGGTTGTTGTACTGCCACCCACATATATATGCATAAATATTTGTATTTTTCTTTTTCTCGATTTCTTTTGCTTTGCAACTATCTGGCTTGTGTCTGATCTGTGATCATCATAATAATTCATGCTGAATTTATTAAATGCTAGATAGGCCAATCCCCTAGAATTAAGCAAGCCGAGTCCCCCACCAATTTGGAATAATCTGGCAAAATTGGATCCCTAAGACTCCTGTGTCACTGAGTCTCCATCTGACATGTACCAAATGATCAAGTGCTCAAAAACATCATGATACTCGATGCTGTTGAGTTCTCCCAAATGACAAAGGTCATGCATGCTTATTTGGGAGTAAACAGCACTGGACACATAGAAGGAACTTCTAAGTACACATTATATTTCTAAAAATCTTCATGTTTAAAGATGCTTCAATGATAATAGATGGGAAAAGTAATTGCCCCTTCTTGTGAAAGTCTCTGCAAGAAGGCAAAATTAGTAACAGCAGGCCTGTCAACATTGAATGTCCCTCTCATCTTAAAAATAGTTGTGAGGTTCTTGCCTGTGGATCCAGTTTTTCAGTTGATTAACTGAAGCCCTGATCAAGGAGGAAATGGAAAGAAAAGAAAAGGAAAAGAAAAGGAAAAGAAAAGGAAAAGAAAAGGAAAAGGAAAAGAAAGGAAACCCCTGTATCTATTATTATTATAGCTGAGTCAGTCCCTTTTTCCAAGGCATGCCCAAAAAAGTCTAAATTTATTTACAGAACCATTGACTTACTAAGTTTCTATTCAATCAATACATCTACCTTAGTTCCAGCTAACAATTAGATTAGGCCTAAGATGTTCTGCTCCAACTCTTCTTCAGATGGGTGAATGCTTAAAAACATGTACTGTGTAAGTTCATGCCTTACTATATAGTTGCTTTCCATCCCTGAGGAAATATGCTTGCAGAAGAGCTTTAATGCCTGAAGTTTCCCAGTTATTGCCCACCACAGAGTACATGCTATTGCTATTTTTTTCTTCTTTTGTTAACATGAAAACTTTACACACTCACACTGTAGTAGAGCAGAAAAAGAACAACACTGGGTTGCTCCTGAAACATTGGCTCCTCAGGTCACTAAGTCACCAACACAATGAATTACTAAAAATCCCCATTGCAAACTCTGAGATGGGTGAAACACATCTGGAAACAGAACTGGTAACACTGCTCTCCAATGTACTAAACTGAAAAAGCTGGTGAGCATTATCCATATTGTGCCCTCCAGCTACATTTGGGCTTGGATATGAACATTTTCTTTAGTTAGCAAATTATGGAAGCATGTTTTTATTTTTCTAAAGCCAAATATATGAGATGCCAGGCTCTCCAATGGAGAACAAAGGCACAATCACATCAGAAATGTAACAACATGGAAGTAGCTAATGTAAAAAGAGAAATCCTCAGAAGATTGTTCAAAGGACTCACTGTTCTTTGTTGTTACTGTTGGAGATTGTATGGACTCTTTACTTCTCCATTGAAATAGTTCACTATATTTAGGATGCTTTACCATCTTTGACTATAAGTTGACATCATTACTACTAAATCTGATCTTATACAGTTGTAATAGATTGTGGCACCCATCATTCTGAGGCAGCATGGTGGATGGAAATGAAGGGAGTTAGAGTGCAACATATTGGTAAGGCATGAGCTAGGAAAAGACTGTGTGAAGGGTTAGTAGAATTAAAGTTCATTGACAAGCAACCAGAAATCTGTTGCTTTTTAAGATATACTCACTTCTTTCAACCACAACAACTTAGGTGGCTGCATCTCAACTGACATTGCTCCTCCAACAAAACGCAAGACATTATGATTTGTCCCATTGATGCGTGTTACTTGATCAGCTGCACGATGGTCCATCCACATGATGATGTTTCTGTTGCATTCTCCTTGTAAACACAACACCAAACTTACAATTAGTTTTGTTTCATTTAGCTATGTTGAAATCCACTCCCTGCGTACCTTGCCTTTCTGCTATCATGCAATTCAAGATATCGCACATAAAGTTCTTCAATGATTTCTCATAAATGGAAAGACAGGATATTTTCATTTCAATGGAGACAGGTTACTTTCCTGTGGCTTTAGCCAAGTATGCAATCAAACATATTAGTGCAGAATACCACAAAGAAAACATCTAGTTAGGCTAGAATTGAGAAGGAGGCCCTCTCACTGTCCAACTACACATATTTCACCCTTAGTTTCATTTTCTGACTAACACAGCACTATAAAAACAGAAGAGAAGTGGGAACCAGATGCACAATATCTATTCTGAGGAGAGGAGACTTCATATATCTATCCAGATGAAATTAGGAGATTCACAGTTACAGGTAAGCAGCATAGAATCACAGAATAATATAATAGAATAATCTTCTCAGCCTTCTCTTCTGCATGGTAAACATGCACAGCTCTTTAAGCCACTCCTCGTAGGGCTTATTCTCCAGACCCTTGATCATTTTAGTCACCATCCTCTGGACACTTTCCAGCTTGTCAACATCTCCCTTCAACTGTGGTGCCCAGAATTGGACACGGTATTCCAGGTGTGGTCTGACCAAGGCAGAAAAGAGGGGGAGCATGACTTCCCTAGATCTAGACGCTATACTCCTATTGATGCAGGCCAAAATCCCATTGGCTTTTTTAGCTGCCGCATCACATTGTTAGCTCATGTTTAATATGTTGTCCACAAGGACTCCAAGATCTTTTTCACACGTACTGCTGTCGAGCCAGGCGTACCCCATCTTGTATCTTTGCATTTCATTTTTTCTGCCAAAGTGAAGTATCTTGCATTTGTCCTTGTTGAACTTCATTTTGTTAGTTTCAGCCCATCTCTCTAATCTGTCAAGGTCGTTTTGAAATCTGCTCCTGTCTTCTGGAGTGTTAGCTATCCCTCCCAGTTTGGTGTCGTCTGCAAACTTGATGATCATGCCTTCTAACCCTTCGTCTAAGTCGTTAATAAAGATGTTGAACAGAACCGGGCCCAGGATAGAACCCTGCGGCACTCCACTTGTCACTTCTTTCCAGGATGAAGACAACACATTGGTGAGCACCCTTTGGGTTCCTTTGCTTAACCAATTACAGATCCACCTAAGTGTAGTTTTATCTAGCCCACATTTTACTAGTTTGTTTGCCAGAAATGTTGTGGGAGACTTTGTTGAAGGCCTTACTGAAATCCAGGTACGCTACATCCACAGCGTTCCCTGTATCGACCCAGCTTGTAACTCTATCGAAAAAAGAGATCAGATTAGTTTGGCATGACTTGTTTTTGATAAATCCATGTTGACTATTAGCGATGACCGCATTTGTTTCTAAGTGTTTGCAGACCACTTCCTTAACTATCTTTTCCAGAATCTTGCCTGGGATTGATGTGAGGCTGACCAGACGGTAATTGTTTGGGTCGTTCTTTTTTCCCTTCTTGAAGATAGGGACCACATTCGCCCTCCTCCAATCTACTGGGACTTCTCCCGTTCTCCAAGAACTCTCGAAGATGATTGCCAGTGGTTCTGAAATAACTTCAGCTAGTTCCTTCAATACTCTTGGATGTAGTTGATCTGTGATGACTCATGGGCCATGTAGTCCCGTTCCCAGCACTGTTGAGACAGATGAAGAGGAAAACTTAGGTTTCCCACCGTTTCAGCCAGAATTGGAGCTTTTTCAGCCAGAATTGGAGCCCTTGCACCTGCAGGAGATTTGCCTTCCAGAAGTCTGCCAAACAAGCCTTGAGCCGAAATCTCCCCCATTTTCTCGCTGTGATTATTATAAACAACAGAAAGGCGCTCAAGAGGCGTCTCGCAGGAGCGCTAGGATTGCTGCCAGGCATTCAGCTGATTAAGTCTGCTTCCCATGGGAAACTTTAGGGAGTCATGCATCTGGACACAGAGAAGGGCTTTCGGTTCTGGTTCCCCAGAGAATTGTTCTTTGGCGGGAAAACGAGACCCTATTTTGGTGTTTTGCCCACGTAGGAATCTTGCGCAGTCAATTCGTCAGCTTCGGGAGTAGGTTGTGTGTGGACTGCGCTACTCCCGCGTTGTGATGACCCATGGGCCTTGTAGTCCTGCTCATGACATTGTGATGCCTGATGAAGAAGAAAACTTGGGTTTTTTACCTTCCCAGTCAGAACTGGATTCTTCCCAGACAGATTCTTCCCAGCCAGATCTGGGAACCTTGCACCTGCAAGAGGGTTATGTTCCAGAAGTATGTCAAACAAACACTGAGGCTACATCTCCTGTGTTTTCTCGCCATGAGTTTTGTAAACAACAGAGAGGTTTGGAAGCGGCCTCGCGCAGGAGTGCTAGAATAATTGCTAAGAATTTAGCCAATTAAGCCTGCTTTCCATGAGAATCTTTAAGGAGTCAAACATCTGGTCTCAGAGATTAGCTTTCGTTTCTGGTTCCCAGAGAACTGCTCTCGGCGGGAAAGTTAGACTCTATATAGGTGTTTTACCCGCGGAGTAACTTTGCGGAGTCAATTCGTCAGCCTCCGGAGCGAGTTGTGTCTGGACAGCGCGCTCCGATCCAAGCCTCGTTCCTGTTCAAGCCTTGTTCTTGTTTTCAAGCCTTCGCTCCTGTTTCCCAGCCTTGTTTACCTACGGACCTTGCCTCGCCTTTCAGGACTAAACCTTGCCTTGTTTCACGGATTTTACCAAGTAATTCCACGGATCTTGTTCTTGTTCCTTGTTACCTTGTGCCACGATTCAAGCCTTGTTTTCAAGTATCAAGTTAATTCCTAGCCTTGCTCAAGTTCATGGACTAAAGGACCTTGTCATCTCCCCTCACTTTGCCTGGCAAAGTGAGTGTTTCGGTTATTGGATTACAACTTTGGACCTTAATATTTCATATTGGACATTGTTTCTTTGGACTAATTTTGACCTTTCCTGAAAGGTCTGCTTCTGGACTAACTTTTACATTTGCTTTTATTAACTTTATATATTTCCTTAATAAAGATATTAGATAGAATCTGGCCTCTGCGTATGGTTATTGGTGCTCTGTAGCCTGGGTCGTGACAGTTTGACTCCGCCACCCTAAGCACCAATTAACCTCGGCCAGAATGTCTACCGGAGCCGGACCTGGACCGGGCGGCCAGCCGATTACCTACACCATCGACAAGGATGAGGTGGACCGAATCCGTGATAAGCTCAATGCACAGGATGGGGAAATAAAGGGTTTGAAGGAACGCGGAATCCGTCTTCCGGCCATGGCGTTGCCAACCAAGTTTACTGGAGAAGCTTCTAAGGTTCATGTTTTCCGTCGCCAATGCCAAGCTTATCTAGAGGCCCGTGCTGCCGAGTTTCCCCAAGAAGACATCAAGGTGGCGTGGGTTTACAGTCTTCTAGACGGGCCAGCGGCCAACTGGGCGACGGCACTGTTCGACCAAGCCTCTCCACACCTAAGATCAGCGCAACGCTTCTTGGACCACCTTAAGGAGACTTGGGGAATCGAGGACAATTTGGAGGCAGCCGGTCACAAACTCCGCCGCCTCTTCCAAGGAGACAGACCCATGTCTCAGTACATAGCCGAGTTCCGAGTGCTGGCCCACAACACCGGCTGGAACGATGTTGCCCTCAGAGGACAATTTCGGGAGGGTCTCAACATTGAAATGCTGGAGGAAATCTCCAAGGTGGATCCTCCCCAAACGCTTGAAGCACTCATCGATCAATGTTTACGGGCTGAAGTCATGATTGCCAACAGGAAACAGTGGGTACGAGGCCAGAGCGGTAGAGCTGGGGCAAAACCCCCCGCTCCCGCCAGCGTTCAGCCGCGTCCAGTGTGGAGACCCCCACCACCATCCCCATACCCCAGAGGGAGCGAGGAGGTGCCGATGCAGTTGGGCAATGTGCGTCCCAGATTAGATGCCGCCGAGAAGGCCCGCCGCCAACGCCTAAATCTCTGTTGGTATTGCGGAAATGGGGGCCACTTCGCCAGAGAGTGCCCAGCCAAAGGGAAGCCCGCCGCCCGTCTTGCAGCGGCGTCCTCCACGGAGACGAAGGCGTCTGAGGCGGCTGGCACACAGCCGGCGGGGGAAGCCAACGACCGGGCGTAGAGAGGCTCGCCAACCCGGTCAAGAAACCCATTCAAGAGCCGCCAACCGGGGTCCTGTTCCTTCTAGTGGTCACCTTATGGTCAGCAAAAAAGGGACCCGTCATGATCCACGCCATGATAGACTCAGGAGCTACCAACAATTTCATTGATAGAGAGTATGCCGACTCTCTGGGATTACAATATCATGACTTCAAGAATGCCCGTGTGGTGCAAGCCATCGATGGCCGCCCTCTCAAGACGGGCCCCGTAAGCCAGTGGTCGGAACCCACCAGGATGTGGATAAGGGAACATATGGAAGAGATTTCCTTCTTTGTTACTGAGGTTCCCCATTTCCCTGTGATTTTGGGGATTCCATGGCTGACACTTCACGACCCAAGCATCTCCTGGTCCAACAGAGAACTGCAGTTTGCTTCAAAGTACTGCCAAAACCATTGCCTCGTAGCCAAGGTCTGCCATGCCACAGACACCGAGCCCATTATCACCTTGCCAAAGAAGTACTCCGAGTATTGGGATGTATTCAATGAAAAAGAAGCCGAAAAATTACCCCCACATAGACCTTATGACTGTGCCATTGACTTGGTGGAGGGGGCCCCGATCCCGCGAGGGCATCTCTATTCCCTGACTGAACCAGAGCAAGAAGCTCTCAGGGAATTCATAGAGACAAACCTTCGCAAGGGATTCATCAGACCCTCTCAATCCCCAGCCGCCTCCCCAGTGATGTTTGTGAAGAAGAAGTCAGGGGAATTACGCTTGGTGGTGGACTATAGAGCATTGAACAATATCACTAAGCGGAACAGCTATCCCCTGCCCTTAATCTCGGATCTACTAGACCGTCTTCGAGGAGCCAAGGTCTACACCAAGCTGGACCTACGGGGGGCTTATAATCTAGTTCGCATCAGAGAAGGGGACGAGTGGAAGACCGCCTTCCAGACTAAATTCGGATTATTCGAGTCCCGAGTTATGAATTATGGTTTATGCGGAGCTCCCGCAACGTTCCAGCATTTTGTCAATGACATTTTTCAGGACTATCTAGATCGGTTCTTGATCATCTACCTGGACGATTTTTTGGTGTTTTCTAGATCACAATCAGAACATGAGAACCACGTTAAAATGGTGTTACAACGATTGCGGGATCATGGACTTTATGCCAAGCTGGAAAAATGCGCTTTTGATCTACAAGAGGTAGATTTCCTGGGGTACCGCATCTCGCCTCTAGGGCTCTCCATGGACCCGACAAAAGTTTCAGCAGTATTGGAATGGCGGGCGCCAACCAACAAGAAAGAGGTGCAGCGATTCTTGGGGTTCGCGAACTATTACCGCAAGTTCATTCCAGATTTTGCCCGCTGGTCTGACCCAATCACCAGCTGCATCCGTGGAAAACAGCCCTTCCGCTGGACTGATCAAGCAGAGAAAGGGTTCCAGCAACTAAAGAAATTATTCACATCCCAGCCAATCCTTCAGCATCCAGATCCTGAAACCCTTTTTGTGGTGCAAGCGGACGCCTCTGATGTGGCAATTGGGGCTGTGCTCCTACAACCGGTGGGAGATCACCTTCATCCTTGTGCCTATTATTCTCGTCAACTAACCGCACCAGAGAGGAACTATACCATTTGGGAAAAAGAACTATTAGCCATAAAGGCAGCTTTTGAAACTTGGAGACATTGGCTAGAAGGGGCCAAATTTCCCATTGAAGTCCACACTGATCATCGGAATCTAGAACATCTAAGAACTGCCCGCAAGCTAAATCAGAGGCAGCAACGTTGGGCTTTATTCTTTGAACGTTTCAACTTCCAGATTCATTATGTGACCCCAGCCCAAACCAAGCAAGCAGACGCCCTGTCACGTAAACCGGAATACGCTGCAGGACGCAAGGAGACCTTTGAATCCCAACTACTACAACCCGAGAACTTTGCCACGCTCACAGTGGGGAACACCAAATCCACTCCCATTGATTCAACTCCCTCTACTCCAGGACCCATCTGTGCTCAAGAAATCAGGGCTAGTCAGCAAGCAGATGCCTGGACGCAGGACCAACTTCGTCAAGGTCTGCATTTTCCCTTTTCGCTTAAAGATGGACTGCTTTGCTATAGAAATCATGTTTATATCCCACCCGGACCGGGCAGGGAAAAAGCACTTCGTCTGTGTCATGACTGCAAACCAGCAGGGCATTTCGGACTATTTAAAACCATGCATCTGATCCTAAGAGATTTCTGGTGGCCCAAGATCCGCAAAGATGTGGAAAAATACGTCAACACCTGCCCAGTATGCCAGCGCTCCAAGATAAGAAGGGAGAAGCCCTCAGGGCTTCTACACCCCCTTCCTACCCCATCTCGCCCATGGGAAATAATTTCTGCGGATTTTATCACTGACTTACCACCTTCCTGTGGATTCACCACGATCCTAGTGGTGGTGGACCTTTTCACCAAGTTAGCCCATTTCATTCCCTGTGAAGGCCTTCCCACGGCCCAAGAGACTGCAGATTTATTCCTCCAACATGTTTTCAGACTACATGGATTGCCCAAGAGTTTGGTCACAGACCGTGGATCCCAATTCACCTCTCGTTTCTGGAAGGCACTACAAAAACTATTGGGCATAGACTCTCGTTTATCTTCAGCTCATCATCCCCAAACGGATGGGCAAACGGAGCGCACCAATGCCACTTTGGAACAGTACCTTCGCTGTTATGTAAACTACCAACAGGACAATTGGGCTTCTCTGTTACCACTGTCGGAGTTTGCCTACAACAATGGAGTCCAGGCTTCTACAAAAGAAACGCCGTTCTTTGCAAACTACGGCTTTCATCCACGTTTCTTTCCCCCTGTCATTGAAACTTCAGAAGTTCCCGCAGCAGAAGATTGGCTGCAGGAACTCACAGCGGTGCAACAACTTTTGCTCCAGCAACTGGAACAAGCCAAGGAGGACTATAAACGTCACGCGGACAAACATCGCCAGCCGGGCCCCGAAATCAAGGTAGGAGATCGGGTTTTTCTGTCCACTCGCTTTTTGCCCTCCCATCGCCCTTGCCGGAAGTTAGATGCCCGTTTCATTGGCCCCTATCCAGTGGTGGCGCAATTAAACCCCGTGACTTTCAAACTCCAACTTCCGCGTTCAATGCGCATTCACCCAGTGTTTCACCGCTCCCTGCTCCTTCCGGCGGATGGTGTGCGGCCAGATGTAGACCGGCCGGCCCCCGTCCCTATTTTGGTGGATGGGGAGGACGAGTTCGAGGTTCAGGACATTTTGGATTCTCGCTTTCACCGCCGCCGCCTACAATATCTCATTGACTGGGTGGGTTTTGGCCCTGAGGAACGCTCTTGGGAAGACGCCTCCACAGTCCATGCTCCTGATCTAACCCGTCGCTTTCATCAGACCTATCCCGCCAAGCCACGACCTCGCGCCTCGGGGAGAGAGTCCCAGTTTGGGAGGGGGCTTGAGGAGGGGGATAGTGTGATGACCCATGGGCCTTGTAGTCCTGCTCATGACATTGTGATGCCTGATGAAGAAGAAAACTTGGGTTTTTTACCTTCCCAGTCAGAACTGGATTCTTCCCAGACAGATTCTTCCCAGCCAGATCTGGGAACCTTGCACCTGCAAGAGGGTTATGTTCCAGAAGTATGTCAAACAAACACTGAGGCTACATCTCCTGTGTTTTCTCGCCATGAGTTTTGTAAACAACAGAGAGGTTTGGAAGCGGCCTCGCGCAGGAGTGCTAGAATAATTGCTAAGAATTTAGCCAATTAAGCCTGCTTTCCATGAGAATCTTTAAGGAGTCAAACATCTGGTCTCAGAGATTAGCTTTCGTTTCTGGTTCCCAGAGAACTGCTCTCGGCGGGAAAGTTAGACTCTATATAGGTGTTTTACCCGCGGAGTAACTTTGCGGAGTCAATTCGTCAGCCTCCGGAGCGAGTTGTGTCTGGACAGCGCGCTCCGATCCAAGCCTCGTTCCTGTTCAAGCCTTGTTCTTGTTTTCAAGCCTTCGCTCCTGTTTCCCAGCCTTGTTTACCTACGGACCTTGCCTCGCCTTTCAGGACTAAACCTTGCCTTGTTTCACGGATTTTACCAAGTAATTCCACGGATCTTGTTCTTGTTCCTTGTTACCTTGTGCCACGATTCAAGCCTTGTTTTCAAGTATCAAGTTAATTCCTAGCCTTGCTCAAGTTCATGGACTAAAGGACCTTGTCATCTCCCCTCACTTTGCCTGGCAAAGTGAGTGTTTCGGTTATTGGATTACAACTTTGGACCTTAATATTTCATATTGGACATTGTTTCTTTGGACTAATTTTGACCTTTCCTGAAAGGTCTGCTTCTGGACTAACTTTTACATTTGCTTTTATTAACTTTATATATTTCCTTAATAAAGATATTAGATAGAATCTGGCCTCTGCGTATGGTTATTGGTGCTCTGTAGCCTGGGTCGTGACACGCGTCCAAGTCCTTTGCTCCCGTTTCCAGCCTTGCCTTGCTTCCCAGGACCTTGCCTTGCTCCACGGACCTTGCCTTGCCTTCCGGACCTCGCCACGAATTTGCCACGGATCCTGTTCTTGCTCCTCGTTTCTTGTTGCCTTGAATTAAGCCTAGTGATCCAAGAATCAAGTTTACTTCCTAGCCTTGCTTAAGTTTCATGGACTAAAGGACCTTGTCATCTCCCCTCACTTTGCTTGGCAAAGTGAGTGTTTTGGTTACTGGATTACAAATTTGGACCTTAATATTTCATATTGGACATTGTTTCTTTGGACTAATTTTGACCTTTCCTGAAATGTCTGCTTCTTGACTATTTTCTACACTTGTTTTTATTAACTTTATATATTTCCACGATAAAGATATTAGATAGATTCTGGCCTCTGTGTATGGTTATTGGTGCTCTGCAGCCTGGGTCCTGACAGTTTGACTCCGCCACCTTAAGCACCAATCAACCTAGGCCAGAATGTCTACCGGAGCCGGGCCGGGAGACCAGCCACTCAGCTACTCCATCGCCAAGGATGAAGTGGACAGAATCCGTGATATGATCCATGCGCAGGAGGGAGAAATACGGGGCTTGAAGGAACGCAGAATCCGTCTCCCTGCCCTGGCATTGCCAACCAAGTTTTCTGGAGAAGCTTCCAAGGTTCACGTTTTCCGTCGTCAATGCCAGGCATACCTAGAAGCCCGTCATGCCGAGTTTCCCAAAGAAGACATCAAGGTGGCATGGATTTACAGTCTCCTGGACGGCCCCGCGGCCAATTGGGCCACGGCGCTGTACGATGAAGCCTCCCCACACCTAAGTTCCGCGCATAACTTCCTAAATCACCTTAAGGCGACTTGGGGGATCGAGGACAATTTAGAGGCGGCCGGCCACAAACTCCCCCCTTTCTCAAGGGGACAGGCCCTTGTCCCAGTACATAGCCGAGTTCCGAGTGCTGGCTCAAAGCACCGGTTGGAATGACATAGCCCTCAGAGGACAGTTTCGGGAGGGTCTCAATATCGAGATGTTGGAAGAAATCTCCAAGGTGGATCCTCCGAACTCTCTTGAAAGACTTATTGACCAATGTTTACGAGCCGAAGTCATGCTTGCCAACAGAAAACAATGGCTCCGAGGCCAGAGTGGGAGAGCTGGGGCAAAACCTGCCGCTCCCGCCGGCGTCCAACCACGTCCAGTGTGGAGACCCCCGCCACCAGCCCCATACCCCAGAGAAAGCGGGGAGGTGCCAATGCAATTGGGCAATGTGCGCCCCAGGTTAGACGTTGCCGAGAAGGCCCGCCGCCAACGTTTAAACCTCTGTTGGTACTGCGGAGACGGGGGCCACTTTGCCAGAGAGTGCCCAGCCAAAAGAAAGCCCGCCGCTTGTTTGGCGGCGGCGTCCTCCATGGAGTCGGAGACGGCCGAGGCGGCTGGCGCAAAGCCGGCGGGGGAAGCCAATGACCGGCCGTAGAGAGGCTCACCAACCCGGTCAGAAACCCCACTCAAGAGCCGCCAACCGGGGTCCTATTTCTCCTAGTGGTCACCTTGTGGTCAGCGAAAAAAGGACCCGTCATGATCCATGCCATGATAGACTCAGGAGCAACAAACAATTTCATTGATAGGGAGTATGCCGACTCTCTGGGATTACAATATCACGATTTCAAGAACGCCCGGGTGGTGCAAGCCATAGATGGCCGTCCCCTAAAGACAGGTCCAGTAAGCCAATGGACTGAACCCACCAGAATGTGGATAAGGGAACATATGGAAGAGATTTCCTTCTTTGTTACCGAGGTTCCTCATTTCCCTGTGATTCTAGGGATTCCATGGCTGACACTCCACGACCCCAGCATCTCTTGGACCAACAGAGAACTGCAGTTTGCTTCTAAATATTGCCAAAACCATTGTCTTGTAGCCAAGGTCTGCCATGCCACAGACGCTGAATCCATCATCACCTTGCCCAAGAAATACTCAGACTTTTGGGATGTTTTCAATGAGAAGGAAGCCGAGAAACTGCCCCCGCATAGGCCTTATGATTGTGCCATTGACTTGGTGGAGGGGGCCCCGATCCCGCGAGGACACCTCTACTCCCTGACTGAACCAGAGCAAGAAGCTCTCAGGGAGTTCATAGAGTCAAACCTCCGCAAGGGGTTCATCAGACCCTCTCAATCCCCAGCCGCTTCCCCAGTGATGTTTGTGAAAAAGAAGTCGGGGGACCTACGCTTGGTGGTGGACTATAGAGCATTGAACAATATCACTAAGCGGAACCGCTATCCCCTGCCTTTGATCTCGGACCTATTAGACCGGCTTCGAGGGGCCAAGGTTTACACCAAGCTGGATCTTCGGGGGGCTTATAATCTAGTTCGCATCAGGGAGGGGGACGAGTGGAAAACCGCCTTCCAGACTAAATTCGGATTATTCGAGTCCCTGGTCATGAATTTCGGTTTATGTGGAGCTCCCGCAATGTTCCAGCATTTTGTCAATGATATCTTTCAGGATTATCTAGATCGGTTCTTGATCATCTACTTGGACGATTTTTTGGTGTTTTCTAGATCACAATCAGAACATGAGAACCACGTCAGAATGGTGTTACAACGATTGCGGGATCATGGACTTTATGCCAAGCTGGAAAAATGCGCTTTTGATCTACAAGAGGTAGATTTCCTGGGATACCGTGTCTCGCCACTAGGGCTCTCCATGGACCCGGCAAAGGTTTCAGCAGTACTGGAATGGCGGGCGCCAACCAACAAGAAAGAGGTGCAGCGTTTCTTGGGGTTCGCGAACTATTACCGCAAGTTCATTCCAGACTTTGCCCGCTGGTCTGATCCAATCACCAGCTGCATCCGTGGGAAACAGCCTTTCCGCTGGACGGAGCAAGCAGAGAAAGGGTTCCAGCAACTAAAGACATTATTCACGTCCCAGCCAATCCTCCAGCACCCAGATCCTAAAACCCCTTTTGTTGTGCAGGCTGACGCCTCCGATGTGGCAATTGGGGCTGTACTCTTGTAACCAGTGGGAGATCATCTTCACCCTTGTGCTTTTTACTCCCGTCAACTAACAGCCCCAGAGAGAAATTACACTATTTGGGAAAAAGAACTTTTGGCCATAAAGGCAGCCTTTGAAACTTGGAGACATTGGTTAGAAGGGGCCAAATTTCCCATTGAGGTCCATACTGATCATCGGAATCTAGAACATCTAAGAACTGCCCGCAAGTTAAATCAGAGGCAGCAGCGCTGGGCTTTATTCTTTGAGCGTTTTGACTTCCAGATCTATTATGTAAACCCAGCTCAGACCAAGCAAGCAGATGCTCTATCACGGAAACCAGAATATGCTGCAGGGCGCAGAGAGACCTTTGAATCCCAATTACTGCAGCCCGAGAACTTTGCCACGCTCACAGTGGGGAACACCAAATCCACTCCAATTGAATCTACTTCCTCTACTCCAGGGCCACTTTGCGCTCAGGAAATCAGGGCCAGTCAACAGGCGGATGCCTGGGCTCAAGACCAACTTCGCCAAGGACTACATTTTCCCTTCTCGCTTAAGGATGGGTTGCTTTGCTATAGAAATCACGTCTACATCCCTCCAGGACCGGGCAGGGAAAAGGCACTTCGTCTGTGTCATGATTGCAAGCCAGCAGGGCATTTCGGATTATTTAAAACCATGCATTTGATCCTAAGAGATTTCTGGTGGCCCAAGATCCGCAAGGATGTGGAAAAATATGTCAATACCTGCCCGGTATGCCAGCGTTCCAAGACAAGAAGGGAGAAGCCCTCAGGGCTACTGCATCCCCTTCCTACTCCATCTCGTCCATGGGAAATAATTTCTGCGGATTTTATCACTGACCTACCACCTTCCCTTGGATTCACCACGATCCTAGTGGTGGTGGACCTTTTTACCAAGTTAGCCCATTTCATTCCCTGCGATGGCCTCCCCACGGCCAAAGAGACTGCAGATTTATTCCTTCAGCATGTTTTCAGATTACATGGTTTGCCCAAGAGTTTGGTCACAGACCGTGGGTCTCAATTCACCTCTCGTTTCTGGAAAGCACTACAAAAACTATTGGGCATAGACTCTCGTTTATCTTCAGCTCACCATCCCCAAACGGATGGGCAAACTGAGCGCACCAATGCCAACTTGGAACAATACCTTCGCTGTTATGTAAACTATCAGCAGGACAATTGGGCTTCCCTGTTGCCGCTGTCGGAGTTTGCCTACAACAATGGTGTCCAGGCTTCAACTAAAGAAACCCCGTTCTTTGCAAACTACGGATTTCATCCACGTTTCTTCCCTCCTGTCATTGAAACCTCAGAAGTTCCCGCAGCAGAGGACTGGCTGCAAGAACTCACAGCGGTGCAACAACTTTTGCTCCAGCAACTAGACCAAGCCAAGGAGGACTATAAACGTCACGCTGACAAACATCGCCAGCCGGGCCCCGAGATCAAGGTAGGAGACCGGGTTCTTCTGTCCACTCGCTTTTTGCCCTCCCACCGTCCCTGCCGGAAGCTAGATGCCCGTTTCATTGGTCCTTATCCAGTGGTGGCGCAACTTAACCCCGTGACTTTCAAACTTCAACTTCCGCGCTCCATGCGCATTCATCCAGTGTTTCATCGCTCCCTGCTCCTTCCGGCGGAAGGTGTGTACCCTGATGCAGACCGGCCGGCCCCCACTCCTGTTTTGGTGGACGGGGAGGAGGAATTCGAGGTTCAGGACATTTTGGATTCTCGCTTCCACCACCGCCGCCTTCAGTGTCTCATTGACTGGGTGGGGTTTGGCCCTGAGGAACGCTCTTGGGAAGACGCTTCCACGGTCCATGCCCCCGACTTAGTCCGCCGCTTCCACCAGGCCTACCCCGCCAAGCCGCGGCCCCGCACCTTGGGAAGAGGGCCCATTTTGGAGAGGGGCCTTGAGGAGGGGGATAGTGTGATGACTCATGGGCCATGTAGTCCCATTCCCAGCACTGTTGAGACAGATGAAGAGGAAAACTTAGGTTTCCCACCGTTTCAGCCAGAATTGGAGCTTTTTCAGCCAGAATTGGAGCCCTTGCACCTGCAGGAGATTTGCCTTCCAGAAGTCTGCCAAACAAGCCTTGAGCCGAAATCTCCCCCATTTTCTCGCTGTGATTATTATAAACAACAGAAAGGCGCTCAAGAGGCGTCTCGCAGGAGCGCTAGGATTGCTGCCAGGCATTCAGCTGATTAAGTCTGCTTCCCATGGGAAACTTTAGGGAGTCATGCATCTGGACACAGAGAAGGGCTTTCGGTTCTGGTTCCCCAGAGAATTGTTCTTTGGCGGGAAAACGAGACCCTATTTAGGTGTTTTGCCCACGTAGGAATCTTGCGGAGTCCATTCGTCTGCTTCAGGAGTAGGTTGTGTGTGGACTGCGCTACTCCCGCGTCCAAGTCCTTTGCTCCCGTTTCCAGCCTTGCCTTGCTTCCCAGGACCTTGCCTTGCTCCACGGACCTTGCCTTGCCTTCCGGACCTCGCCACGAATTTGCCATGGATCCTGTTCTTGCTCCTCGTTTCTTATTGCCTTGAATTAAGCCTAGTGATCCAAGAATCAGGTTTACTTCCTAGCCTTGCTTAAGTTTCATGGACTAAAGGACCTTGTCATCTCCCCTCACTTTGCTTGGCAAAGTGAGTGTTTCGGTTACTGGATTACAACTTTGGACCTTAATATTTCATATTGGACATTGTTTCTTTGGACTAATTTTGACCTTTCCTGAAAGGTCTGCTTCTGGACTATTTTCTACACTTGTTTTTATTAACTTTATATATTTCCACAATAAAGATATTAGATAGATTCTGGCCTCTGTGTATGGTTATTGGTGCTCTGCAGCCTGGGTCCTGACATGATCTGGCTTTGGGGACTTTAATTCATTTAAAGCAGCCAGGTGTTCCTGGACAACTTGTTTCTCTATTTTGGGTTGGATTTACCTTAATCCTTCATCCATTCCATGTTGCTGAGGTTGAAGATGGCTTTCTTTTTGTGAGAAGACTGAGGCAAAGAAGGCGTTAAGTAGTTCTGCCATTTCCCTGTCCCCTGTCACCATAACCCCATCTTCTCCTCGCAGAAGCCCTATCACTTCCTTATTGTCTCTGTGCATAAAGAGGAGCAAACTTACCATCCAGTGTTGGGTGACTTTCTGGAATGCGAAAGAGCTGGAAACAGCTCTTTCAAAAGAAGTATAGGCCTTGGACCAGACATATAACTAATAGCTGCAGATGAATGTGGAAATCTGGTGGCAATTCTGGCTCAATGAAAGAATTAACTGATTGGATGCAAAGCATCTCACATAAACTAATGTAGGATGTATCATAAAGGTGTGCTAATTCTGCTTTTCTGGTTGAAGCTTTCCCCATTTTAATTTCATCTCTGCCCTAAAGCATATCATTTTTAAACTACTTTTTAACACTGCACTTCTTATGATTGAAGGTCTCACCTTCAGTGTTGACTGCCAAGGGCCGGAAATGGCTATCCAAGACAACAAGAGAACAGGTAGCATCGAAACCAAGTCCTCGAATCTGGGAAATATTGATCCCGTGGATGACTTTCTGCAGGATATGAAAAATGACATATGACATGTGACACAACAACAACAGCAGAAGTAACAACATAGAGGGATATCTAAAGAGAAAGAAGTGCTTTGGATAGTTATATGATTACTCATTTTTAAAACAGTGTTTCCTTTCCTTAAGCACTTCTTATGTACATGAGAGCAGAAAAGCATTTGCAATTTCATATGATGTACACCATTTCAAACTACTGGTCCAGCTAGTCTTGTATTGGCTATTTTGATTAGAACAGTTCTCTGAAGTCTCAGACAGCAAAACGTTCCCAGTGAAGCTATCTACAATATTTTTGTGGCCATGCAAATAAAAGTATATAAGGCCTCCCTCAATCATCAGTGGGTTGTTTTGAACTTTACAAATTGAGATTATCATGAAAATTTGTTAAGCATTAACAAAAATAGGGCTTGCATGAGAAAAGTAAATGCAAAGGTATGGGAAACCTCAAGGTAAGCAGCAATTTTAATATTAACAGATTCCCAATTGAAAAGCAAGTAAATCCTGAAAACAATTATTTCAAGTTAGTGCTTAACAGTATTAACGATCAATTGTTAGTCCCAACTAGAGTAGGCCCACTGAATCCCTGGGATCTACATTAGCAAATCAACACTTAGGTAAGTAAAGGTTTCCCCTGACGGTAAGTCCAGTCATGTCTGACTCTGGAGGTTGGTGCTCATCTCCATTTCTAAGCCAAAGAGCCGGCGTTGTCCGTAGACACCTCCAAGGTCATGTGGCCGGCATGACTGCATGGAGCGCCGTTACCGTTACCTTCCCGCCAGAGCGGTACCTATTGATCTACTCACATTGGCATGTTTTCGAACTGTTAGGTTGGCAGAAGCTGGAGCTAACAGCGGCTGCTCAGGCCGCTCCTGGGGTTTGAACCTGCAACCTTTTAGTCTGCAAGTTCAGCAGCTCAGTGCTTTAACACACTTCGCCACCAGGGCTCCTTAATCAACACTTGTTAACAATTACTTCAATGAGCAGAACTACTTAATAGTTAAATCCTGAAAGGGAGGATCACATTTCATTTTTTTTTGTAAGAAACTGTATTCTAATCCAGGCTGGAATATACCCACGATAAAACATAATTCTATTTTAATTTATATGGAAGTTTGTTTGTTTGTTTTTTATCATGTCAGAAGCAAATTGAAAACATACTTGAAGTCGCTTCTAGTGTGAGAGACTTAGCCGTCTTTAAAGACATCCTCAGGGGAAGCCCGGATGTGTTACCATCCTGCGAGGGGCTTCACTCATGTCCTCGCATGGGAAACTAGAGTTGACAGACAGGAGCTCACCCCGTCTCGCGGATTCAAAGTAAGCTCCACTGAATTCAATCAAATTTTCTTAAGGATAGACATTAACAGGATTGCTCTTATGAGCAACCTAATTTTCAGAAGTCTCTGTTCAGACTGCTTTTGAATCAAACTAAAATGTCACCAAACAAAACATTCCCTGGGCTGCCACTTGCACAGAAAAGCTTGTGTATCCACTGGCCACCACCACAAAGAGAATGCAAGAGGGATGGTAAGGGTGGATACCCAAAACTCCCTCCTACTCTGCAAGGGCAGGGGAAAGGATGCAGGAAAGAGGTGTAAACCATCCTGGGGCATTTGTCAAGCTAGATCTGCCCTAGGATAAGTCATCAGTGTAGATCCATCCTAAAGGTACATCTTTACTGTAGAATTAATACAATTTGACACCTCTTTAACCATCATGGGTCAATGCTATGGAACCATGGGGGCTGTAGTTTTACAAAGTCTTCTTTACCAAATAGAGCTGGTACAGTAGAGTCTCACTTATCCAACACTCGCTTATCCAACGTTCTGGATTATCCAACGCATTTTTGTAGTCAATGTTTTCAATACATCATGATATTTTGGTGCTAAATTCGTAAATACAGTCATTACAACATAACATTACTGCATATTGAACTACTTTTTCTGTCAAATTTGTTGTATAACATGATGTTTTGGTGCTTAATTTGTAAAATCACAACCTAATTTGATGTTTAATAGGCTTTTCCTTAATCCCTCCTTATTATCCAACATATTTGCTTATCCAACATTCTGCCGGCCCATTTATGTTGGATAAGTGAGACTCTACTGTACCTTACCAAATTACAAATCCAAGGATTCCACAGCATTGAGCCACAGCCGTTAAAGTGGTGGAAAACTGCATGGATTTTACAGTGTTGATGAACCATAGGTCAGCTGGTGCATCTCTCTGCCTCACTGTCATCTACTCTGACTAGCACCTGAAGTTCAGTTTCAGTCAAACGTCTTTGACAGCTTCCTTTAAGTAAAGATAAACTCTGGTTGCCACTTCTTCTATAAGAAAAAGTAGTTGTTTTTAAATCCTTCTTAAACAGGTGGCTTGTGAAAATCCATTCAATCAAATGTTTACTCAGGTTTTCACTTTCTCTGAAGATGAAAACTAATCGGCATTCTCATAAATATACATAGGTCCCAATAATTCATCTTAATTTAATTAAACTTGTTAAATATATTCAGGTACTAGTTAATTCGACAAGACTAGTCAGACATGATGTGACTTATAAGTTTATTATATTCCAGCCACTATGGGAAAAAAATAATCTCTTCCCCGACATAATGCCTCAGAGGTAGCTACTAATAGAAGCATTGAATCAGCCAAGCAAAGGTCTTGCTAAATGGGATTTTAGAAAGATTTTATGTCATTATTTTCAAGAAAGTACACACACACACACACATATATATTAAAACATTTCTTCACAGTAAACAAAACAGCTTTAAAGTGAAAGTCACCATTCTGAGCAAGCCTAGTTTTACATACATCACTTTTTATATAGGTGCCTAAGGCAAAACCAATTCAAACTAGATCCATTATATCACATGAGGACTCGGTAAGTCAATACTTACAAAAACCCTCATTGGTCCAGTAAGTTTGCTCAGGTTGGCATTAAAAATTGGATTTAGCCACTGCTGCTTAGGTATGTTAGAAAACTTAAATAAAAATTAGATTGAAGAAGCAATTAAATGTGAGATGAAGGAGAATATTCTGTTTCATTATCTATACAGCAATTGCTCCAGGCCCAACCCATATCCCTCTGTCTCCTTTAAGACACTCACTGTAGAGCGTGGCTCATTAATGTTTGAAAAGGCTGATCAATAACAAGAGAACAGTGAACTGTCCAACGACGAATTACCAGGCATCTCATACATATTTAAAGAGAGCAAGCCTCCAAACATTGAGTTGCCCAAGCCCAGAGCTTTTTGTCAACTGTTAAAGGGCTCCCTAGCCTGATGCTTGCTGCCAATCAAGGTCAGGCTATTCACACAGAGATCCAAAGAGCAATTCTTGATTAACTAATGGAACTCAGGAAACAGAACATCTTGACTGCTTTTTTAAAAAATACTAAACTCTTGGTTAAATTTCAGCTTTCTTATAAGGATACCTCACCATCTCCAATGTTATTTTCCAAAAGTAATTCCTTAGAATTATAGTTCTAAGACCCAAAAGAAGAACTTATACCAGCATAAAAGAGTGCCTTTCTATACCTCAAATGAGAAATAGTGAGGGGCACTCTAATATCTGCACAAAAGAAAATATGATGAACCGTTATTTGCATTATTTCATTCTATGAATGTAAAAAAGACAGATACTGTATACACTCATGTAAGTATGAGTCTAGATTTTTTTTTGAAAAAAACTGACCCCAAAAACATGGGGCAACTTATCAATTGGTCAATGTAAATATTGTATCTTAACATTTTATCCAAAAAAAGGAAACATGCCATTCTTTGAGCAGAATGGCAGAAGGCAAGAGCTTAGTCTGTTTCAGGACCTCCAAAAAGCACTAGCTCCCTCTACTCTCGCCATAATATGCTATTTCTGCCCTTTTTGAGGCCTGAGTCTACACTGCCATATAATCCAGTTTAAAGCAAACAATCTGCATTCAGAAACTGAATTATATGGCAGTATAGATGGGACCTGAGACACTTAATCATGGGCCACATCAAATGTCAAAACATTGGCCTCAAAAGTGGCCCTCAACCTATGCATGAGGTCAATATGGCAATTGACATTTGTTTCTGAGTGTTACCATAAATAAGATTTGATCATTTTCTCCCACTGGAAAGACTGAGCACTACTCAGTATTGTGTTCCTGGATTTTAAAACTTAAACATTATTGTCCATTTTGTTGCCTAAATTAAAAAGAGACGCAAGTCAAGTTCACTCATTTTTTTCAGTAGGATTTTGTTATATTTCATTTTAGAAGGAGCACATAGTAAACAACTGTAAGCAACAGTAGACATACATATGAGAAAACAATGTAGCTGTGTTTGGTATAAGGCATAAATCTCAGAAGCTGCTGTTAAACTTTGATCATGACAGTTTGCCCCTTACATGGTTGCATCTGGAATCAAGAAACCCAGATTTCCAGAAATTAGAAACAGACAGAAAATTGGCTGGTAAAATTCACAAATTAGCCCCCACCCGCTCCCACCCTTAATCTTGTATTATTCATATGAGAGAAAGCAGCTCAATGTGATAAACAGAACAGAGGCTTGTCCGTTCTCATTAGTCAAGTTCATCACAAACTGTGGCATTCAGTGTCTATGTCTAATGTCTGTACCTTTGTGACTGCACAGCACGCAGCCCAGATGTCATCCGAGGATTGCTCATAGTGGTCTGGATGTGGTGCCCAAATTTGAATTGGCTGGTCTGCATAAGCCACCACTGTCCCAAACTGGTCTACCAAAGCCGCACGGACGCTAGCTGTGCCAACATCAATTCCAACATAGTAATTTACTGCTTCCAGGTTCTCACTTTTCATTTTAAACTGACCTTTGGGTGATAAGAAAATAGACATCAGATTTTGAAAATGTACTTTACTCAGATAAAAATTGATAATTTCATGATTGTAGTTCACTGTCACCATGTTCACGGGGTCACAATGGATTCTCATTAACAAAATACAGTGTTTGGTGACTGATGACTGTTTTGTTATGCCACATGGCAAATATCCTATAAGTGCGATGTAACTACAACAAAAAAGATATAAATTTTTGTCATCCAATAATGATTCTATGAAGTACTTTATATTTATTACATTCAAGATAGGAAGTAAGGCTGTCAAAAATATCTAGAGTCACACAAATAATATTTTAAATTTTTCCTCCCACAGGTCACACACAAAACTCACAGGAAGATATTATCACTCTTCTCCTTAGTGGATGTTCCTATGCCATTTAGGCATTCACGCCCGATAAATTAGATTTGGAATTTAGGTGTAATGAAAAACTGACCTAGCAGATTAGACAAACAAAAGACATTGTGTTTGAAGCAATTTGATCTCTTTGTATGTATATGCACAACCTTGTTGGCTGTTAACAAATGAATTAATTCCCTTTCATAGCTAATGTAGTATTGTGACTACTTCTTCTCTCTAGAATTCCCCAAGAAGGTACATTTTTGTATGTTTTATGTGGGTTAAACAGTTTTTATGAGAGAATATTATTTAGAAACATAAATATGCAATTTATGTCAGAGGTGGTATTTTGTCTCCAATTTTTACCACTAGGAAAGCTCGTGTTTATCAAATAGGCAGTAAGATTCTGTAAAAATGATGTCTACACTGCTGACTTATCACTGATTTGTACCTAAAAATGACAATATTTTTAAAGAAAAATCACCTGATATTTCAGTAAACTGTTTTATAGAAGGATAAATAACTTCATTGGACAAATAACTACATACCTACTCATTTGTATTTTATAAGGTCTTGGAACTTTATCTCTCAACGAAAAGTGTTACTTATCTTATGGTCAGCCCTCCACATTTGTGGGTTGACCTTTGTGGATTTAATTATTCACAGATTTGATTAACATGGTTTCTCTAGGAATCTCTAGGTCAGAGATTCTCAACCTGGGGTCCCTAGATGTTTTTGGCCTTCAACTCCCAGAAATGCTAATAGATGGTAAACTGGCTGGAATTTCTGGGAGTTGTAAGCCAAAAATATCTGGGGGGCCCAAGCTGAGAACCACTGCTCTAGGTCCTCCAATGTGATTCTATGGTTTCACTGAGTCTGTTTTGTCATTCCGGAGGTTGCAATTCTCTACTGACATAATCTAAATGACTGTGATCCCACCCCACCCTGCAAAAGAAAACAAAACAAAAACACAATTTAAGCTGGAAAAGTCATTTCTCCTTGACCATTTACTAGTGGAGATGAGGCATTAAAGAGATGTCTTACTATATGCAATCTCCAAATGCAAAGCAACTGCCATCATACACTCCACTCTCTACTGGTCACTAAATGGCTATGAAGAAAGGTAAAAGATAGAGTTTAGGGAACTGAAAGAGGAGACACAACATAGTTCCTCATGCACAACTTTTCCACAACATCTCTGAGAGGCAGGCTTGCAGATTTTACTTTAAATTAAATTCATAATACAGTTGTGATTGTGTCAAACACATGCCAGGACATTCTATTTTAAAAACACCTGCTTAACTCTTCATCTAATAATCTAACTTGCAGCTAAGGAATATGACTCAGTCTCTGACATTTTTGACATAAGATTAGTCTCGATAATGGAACTCAAAAAATTGTTTTAAAATATTATACTTTCATTTATTATTCCTTGGCATCACATCTAACAAGGGCTTTTTGGGTTGTCCAAAGAAAAACACTTTTGTAACTCAATCCAGTTTCCTTATAAAAACATTGTTTGATGCTAAGAGAATTACTAGAATATAATACATCTGGGGTTTCACCTACATGACATCTGGATCAATCCAAACCACTGAAAGCACCGGTGTGACTTTTTTCCTCCCTAGGATGACAGTGATGATGCCTCAGAACTGAAGCCTCAATGGAATTTTCCTAGAAGACAAATAATCAACATATTGTAACAGATGATTTCAATGTTTGCATTATTAATACTGCAAGACAAATAAAGGAAAACTAACCTAGAACATTCCTTACCCTGCTGTATAGGATTTAGAATGGAACATATGGATACACCATGAAGATCAAGCTCACACTTTTTATTTGCCAGATCTTAAGCAAGCAGATCTTTAGCAATTCGGAAATACAATAGGCCATCCACTGTCATGGATGTTAGAACCCACCATAAAAGTGGGGGGGGGGTGAAAAATGCTATTTATTTTACCTGAGAGAACACCTCTCTAAGAAAATCTAGGTTCTCCAGCATGTCCCTAGTCAACTTCTATCAGAGGTAGAACACAGAATCACACTGGAGGACCTAGAGATTCCTAAAGAATTGTTCTCTCTAGGAATCTTTTAAGTCATCCAATGTGACTCTATGCTTAATTTGTGATAAAAATTGTTCAGTGTCATACTGGGGACATAGAGATTCCTAGGGAGAACATACTAAATTTGTGAATAATCCAATCCAAAAAAGTTATCTGGAAAGCAGATTGTGTTCAAGAAGACCTATCTCTTCTGGACTGATGCTTAAGTGCCCAGATCACCAAGCCAGAAAAACTACACAATAACAACTACATTTAGACACAGAAGGCTTTTTATTGGCATAACTAGTGCGAGAATAAAACCTTGAGATTATTCGGTTGGTGAAATAAATTGCAAGAAAAGGTTATCAGCAGGATTGCCAACATGCACATGGATCACAAGAGTCCACCTCGTATTGCTGACATTACAATTCAGAGAAAAACAATATTTGAAGTAGGACAGTTAGTAAAATTTTCCCTTGATCACTATGGAGAATATTTGATAAACAGAACAGAGGACAATAAAAACAGACAAAAATAATTGCTTCTTTTATGAATCTCCAAAGGGACAGAACTAGTTTCCAAATGAATATTAGTGATCAAAGGTCCATAGTGCACTATAAATATTTGGATAGCTCATCAAACAACGATTTGCAGAGATATTACTCAACTGTTTTCACAGGAAACCCCATGCTTCCCTCTTTATCCTTGAACAAATATGCCAGTTATCTCCCATTGAGATGATGATGAAAGAAGCAAAATACAGTAATGTATGTAAATCATTTTCATTTAAAAAAAAACCAAATGCCCTACTATGAGTGTTATTTACACTGAACATACAAACAGAATAGAGACATCCAAAGACACAAAAATGCTTTGGGGCTGTCCGAGAATATGGTATGTCTGGTTCCCTTCTGAGATAGTTGCCAGTGATTTGTCTCCCACCCTCCCCCCTTACTTTTCGATAGAAGTATAGCAATACCAACACATAACAAAACAACTGGATTCAAAGGCAGCTATGCCTGACATATCAATTTTATTATGGATTATGTAGAATCCCTAGGAGTGTTCTAGATGAGTCTAACCTTGATTCTATTTTGACATTAACCAAACATCCCTGTAGCAGTGTCCTTCAATGGATGCAAGTTTCTTCATTTTTGTCAGTCTCCATTAAATACAATAGATCTGCCATGCAGATTTCCAATAACCCTCCCAAGATTCTAAAAAGGGGTTCCAAAATCACCAAGGAAATGGCCTATTCCATTTGAACATTTATTCCAAGACTATTGTCCAAAAAGCACCGGAACATACCATAAATCTTGAGAGTATCTATTGCAAGTGAGAAGCACTAAATCTCTTATCCAACTTATTTACCTTTATTGAAGATTGCCAATGAACCACGATAATTTTTTATGGCAACTGTAATATCCTAAGATCCTACATTCATATTAACAGCATGCTAAGGTTCTGCTAAAATATCTAATTGCTGGCAAATAGTGTTAGCGTACCATATGACTTGTAACAGCAAAGCCCTTTTAGCACCTGATGTTCCAAACATCAAGATCTGAGACTAGAAAGCAAATGCAAAGAGTGTTTTGTGGTGGACAGTACAATCATAAGCCACACTAATTCAATGTGACTTGTCCTTTGTATATCATAGAATCATAGAATAGTAGAGTTGGAAGAGACCTCAAGGGCCATCTAGTCCAACCCCCCGCTAAGAAGCAGTACATGATTGCAGGTACCATTGTACCTTTGTGATGTTTACAGGAGGAGAAAGTCAAGAAAACATTATGTTGGAGCTAACAATTTTGAATATGAAATAAAATAAAATAAATAAGTATATTGGATTGACATTAGTGAAGAGTAATTAAAACCAGCACAACTCAGTGCAATTCAATTAAAGCCAAAGGAGATGTTTTGACATGTAACCGAACTCTGTTTCACCATAGTTTCCTCTGCTTTAATACCATGGACCTACACATACGTACTTCAGATTTAATTTCAATTACCTCACAGCAAAAGGGAGAGAGAGAGAATTCATAACCTCTCCAAGTAATACAGTACCAGCATAGTACAAAGTAACAAAGAAGTGAGTTAATAACCAGATATAACACAAAACTTAAGGTTGGGTATCCATTATCAAAACTGATTTTGTCCAGAAGTGTTTCAACATTCAGATTGCTTTCAAATGTTAGAATACTTGCATATACATCATGAGATATCTTGAGAATGGAACCTGAGTCTAAACACAAAATTCATTTATGTTGCATATGCACTTAATATATCTAGCCTGAGTGAAATTTTATACATAATACTTTTAATAATTTGGTTCATGAAACAATGATTATGCACACTGAATCATCAGAAAACAAAAGTGTCACTATTTCAGTCACTTATATGGGCAATTTTGGAGTATTTCAGATTTCAGAATTCCAGGTAAGGAATACTCAACGAATATTTGCATTGAAAGCAATGGTTGTGGATTTTTGCATATATATCAGAAAGAATCCAATAGCTGTGTTTCATAGACAACAATGTCTTTGGAGCAAATCCATTGGAAATTTCTCTAGTGTTCATGTTTACATGAATGGAAAGACTATGTGGTCAAATGACATTTTTTTCAAGATCATTGTTTTCAAAACTGTTTAAATTTACAAGCTTTATTTCATTGTAACCATAAAGTTGATACATTATACTTCCAAGGCAACTGCAGGCATATTAGAATAATGGCTCATAAAATTGGTGTATTTAAATCAACTGTCAGAAATATGAGTTCCAAATCCTTCCCTTTTCTTGGGTATCAGTTATGTACCACTGTTATTTACATTTGAATGTGCAGATAATTTAAAAAAACACACAACATTAATTAGCTAAGTTAGTAAACCAAAATAATGGCAAAATAAGGACAAGTAAGAATGCAACTAAACAAAATAGTCAAGGAAAAATTATAGAAAACAGGGAAATTTTACACCTTCTACAATCCTTGGAGACAGTTCAAAGGTGGCATATTATGACTGAATTAGCAATTATTCAGCAATTATTTATTTTTTCTTTTTATTTATTTCAGTTCAGTTCTATTTAAGGGGGTGTGGTAGTGCAGTAGGTTAAACTGCTAAATTGCAGAATTTGCTGACTGGAAGGCTGGCAGTTCAAATCCACTGGGTGGGGTGAGCTCCTGTTGTTAGCCCTAGCTTCTGTCAACCAAGCAGTTCAAAAACTATGAGTAGATCACTAGTTACCGCTCTGGCACTCCATGCAGTCATGCCAGCCACATGATCTTGAAGGTGTCTACAGACAACGCTGGCTCTTCGGCTTAGAAATAGAGATGAGCACCACCCCACAGTGTTGACTCGACTAGACTTAATGACAAGGGGAAACCTTTACCATTACCTTTATTTCAGTTCTATTTGGAATAGTTACATGCAAATCAAATTGATGTTGGTCTTCAGTCTCCATTCAGAAAACCAATAAATCCAGCTGGCATAACCGTTGAAGCAGTGGGCAATACCTCTGGAGACTATGGTTTGAATCTCTGCTGGGTCATAGAAACCCTCTGGTTGACTTTGGGCAAGTCACACTCTCTCAGCCTAAGAGAGGCAAAGGCAAATCCCCCTCTGAACAAATGTTGCCAAGTGTGATAGGATAAATTGGAAACAACCTGAAGGCACACAACAACAACCATCAGCTATTCACAAGTAACACAGAGGTGTAAGTACCTCCATATTCACGGACATTAATCTGGGTGTTTAGTCCTAACAAGAAAATTCAGATACTGATGTTACAAAAGCATCATACTCCAATCATTTGGGCACTGTAACTTACTTTTAACTTCTAAAAAATCCCTTTGTTTCAGGTCGTTTTGCTGAAAATTTGCACTCCTTCGTAACAAGGCATGTTAAGGACAAACAGCGCTACATGTAGCAAAAACCTTTAGCATGTGGCAAATACATATCTTTCGTACTTGAGAGTTTTAGTACAAGGATTCAATTTTACCTTCAAGAACTTTCCTGTGTGGCAAGTGCAACTGAAAAATTATCCTGGTCCCAAAGTCATCCAGAGAACCTCATGATCACACAGAACTAAGTCACATCACTTCAGCTTTCCCTTTTCATAGAGAAACCTGAAAAGCAAAAACTTTGAACTCATCTGTTTTTGAACTCTAGCTAAGCAAAAATCTCATTTAACCAAGAACACAATGTTGCCATGACGAGCATCAGCAAAAATCAAAATCTTAGTAGCAAACTGCAACTAATTACAGCTGATAATTTTGAAGTAATAAAAGCCATAAATTATGTAAGATTGAAATATGGGCTTCTTTCTATAGCTGAACTCTCAAGCATGCAAGGACTAATTCCAGCACTCAATGAATAATGCACACATCTCTAAGTTAATCGGTTTGTCAGATAATTTGAACAGAATTAGAAATGTAAAGACACTTGTTTACATGTTCATAAGGCAAGGATAACAGTCCTAGAATTTGCTTTAAACCTTCTCATATGTTGATTCCCATTCATGAGATGAATAAGAATTTGAAACATATTTGAAACTATCCATGTGAAGATCAAGGGCTCCTGCCTCAACATCTAAAAGAAAATTTGAGGAGTGAACAGTTCAATAAGCTCGATAATGGTAGGTGAATGACACAGAACAAGACTTCAAGGTAGAAATACAGAAGAATTCCTTGTTCAGATAAAAAGAAAATCACAACTGCTTCGTGCAGAATACAAATCAAGTCTTGAGTCCTTTTGCATTTATTTCTTTTCAATTCAAAAGCTGAACTCACATACAAGCATTTGATATAATTATTGGGCCAATTACATAAATTTGCTCGTATAGATCTAGTTTTCAAGTTACAAAGCAAGTCCAACTGAAAAGTTGGCAAATACTCTTCATGTGGGTGTATCCTTCCACTAAATTAAAAGAAATCTACTGATGGAAGAACACCCACATGAAGAGTATTTGCCAACTTTTCAGTGTCCTTTGCAGCCCCCAGCACAACTAACTGTTCTGTTCCCAAGGGTCTCATCCATTTTTCAGAGAACTAAAAGGAGTACAATTGAAATTGGATGCTAGGGAAAATACCCAGCAGCCTCTCTGATAGGATAGTAAATGAAGATTTGATTCTGTTTAATTAGGAGGGCACACATGGACTACCAAGGAGCAATCATATGAACCATATTTTTACCATGTATTTCTTGGTGTTTGTGTTCTGCAACTTGATCCATCCACCTTGCCCTTGGTCAGTCCCTCTTCCCTTTTCCTTCCATTTTCGCCAGCATCATTGTCTTCTCCAAGCTTTCTTGTCTTCTCATTATGTGGCCAAAGTACTTCATCTTTGCCTCTAATATCCTTCCCTCCAGTGAGCAGTCAGGCTTTATTTCCTGGAATATGGACTGGTTTGATCTTCTTGCAGTCCAAGGCACTCCCAAGCCCTGTCTACACTGCCATATAAAATCCCAATTATCTGCTTTGAACTGGATTATATGACAGTGTAGACTCATATAATCCAATTCAAAGCAGATAATGCGGATCATCTGCTTTGATAATCTGGATTATATGGTAATGTAGAAGGGGTCTAAGAAGTAGTGCTACCTTACACATTGTCACTCAAACATAGGTCCCATTAAGTTTAACAGGGCATGCAGCACTACCAGACAGGCAAGAGCAACAACCCTATACCTGCCTGTGTTACAACAAGCTCCACTAAATCAAATGGGAATTGGTTTCAAATGCATAAATATATGACAACACCTAAATCCATTTTTCCTTAATACCAATAAAAACCTTTCTTTCATTAGATGAACATCAGATCCACTTTAAGAATCTTTTTAATATACAATCTTATACACATCCCAAAATAATGCAACCCTACATATTTTACATAGGTGTCAGTAGTGAGTTAAATGGAATTTATTGACATTTATGTTTTTAAGACTATAGCCTGGATCATGCAATAAATGGCAAATAATATATAATCCATTATTTCCCATCAACTTATTCAAAATCTGTTTTTCACCTTGAGACTCAGTTTTGGGGAAAAGCAACGGTACAAATAAATCTTATCTGTGTTACCATCCCACAACCCACAGATATTAGGACAAAATCTATGGGGATTAGTGGGCATACTCACTAAGGAAATTTCCGTCACATCAGGAATTTATTTGACCACTCATCTGCATTAGCAAACTCCTCTACAACGTTATTCATTTTCTGGATAGGAGTCTACAAAGTAACAGAACATCAGCATTTACATACTGGCTGTAATCCAGTCCATTTCCCAGCAAACTCATTCTATCAAACCAACACCTAAGCCAAGCATCCATAATTATTTGTGGCAGAGAATGGAAAACCTAGGCCAGCAGTACATTCAACAATTAAATCAATTTTAAATACATGCTGTAAACCACGCTTTTGCAGACATTTTTAGCCCTGTGGTGAGGATGTTTCAGCCACTAGTTTATGAAGTTTAATGGACAGTATTTGTTCACCTCCAAATCATAAATGTAAATAAGGCCCGCCATAAGTAATTTGTCATTTTAAACTTAAACATTTATTTGGATGTTTGATAAATCTGCAATTCTAAACTATTTCTAACAGTTCCTTGTCATGTCTGTTTACATGTAACCAAGGGCTCCAACACCAGACCAGTACATTTGAGTCTTTTTGTTTTGTTGCCATATTTTATAAACTAGCCCAATAACCAAAGATTTCTGGGTAATTTAATGTAAAGAAGAACCCACAAAAATATCCTGCATCAGAATATACTTTGAAAAGCCTTCTGACAAAAAAAAAACTGTAGGGGGGGGCATCTGGAAATCTTTTTGGGGAGGGCATTCCAAATCTGGGTGCCATTACTGAAAAGCTACTATCCAAACACTACATTTGTTTAGAGAGGCATCCAAAAGAGCACAGATGAAGTTCTCAAAGACCAATGAGGTATATAAGCATGTTTGCACAGAAGCAAAATCCACTGAGTTCAATGGAACTTAGGTCCCTTCTGCACTGCCATATAAAATCCAGATTATCTGCTTTGAATTGGATTATATGGCAGTGTAGACTCATATAATCCAGTTCAAAGCAGATAATGTGGATTATCTGTTTTCATAATCTGGATTATATGACAGTGTAGAAGGGCCTTATTCTCAGTTATGTGTGTTAAAGGATTGAAATCTAACAGAACAATCCTAATTCACTCAACCAACATTACGCCAACTCAAGTTGAGCTGACTAGGGGGGTTGGCAAGGACGCAGGTCTACCCTGCCCTTAACCTGTCTTGTCCCTGGTCAATGAAAGTTCTGGATCTGGCATGACAAAGTTATGCTGCTTTTCCTCCTCTTTTCTTCCTAACAATTTAATTTGACAGAGCAACTATGCCATCAGATCCCTGTTGCCATCTGATCTCTGGGATTTGCTGAAGGGGGAGATTACAAGGAAACAAGGGTAGCCCCACCAGTAAAAGACCACTTCAACTAGCACAAGAGGCTTTTGCTATACAACCAGCAAAATGGGATTGTGCTGTAATTGATCAATCCGATAGTCAGATTATATCAGGATTAGACATGTGCTGCTGCTGTTGAGATGAGACAAAGATTATATCTGATGTTTGTTCAGCCCAGGGAAAGGAAGGAAAATGTATTAAATAAGCTTTAAATAGGGGTGGGCAAAATGGCTTATGTACTGGGTTGCTGTGAGTTTTCCGGACTGTATGACCATGTTCCAGAAGCATGCCACTGATTCTGGCCGTGAAAGCCTTTGACAACAGGAAACCAACCCATTGAGTGACTTCACGCACTCAGGAAAACCCTGTGATAGGATCACCTCAGGGTTGCCATAATTTAGAAATAACCTGAAAGCATTCAACAACAAATACAGTACATTGAATAATACTGAGTTATTTATTATTAAGTAATTCAGTTTGCCAACTCACTATTAACAGATAAAATCACCTCACAGATATTTCAGTATTGTTTCAACTAATTTTGAGTCTACTTTACCTATATTGGCTAATGTGTACGTATTTATTATCTTTAAAATGATAGAAATATAAAAAGCTCCAAACTCCCATGAACTATGTGGCTTTGAAGCTCTTGCATAGTACCCACCTCTACCCTAGTTATGCATATAAATCAGAGATAACTTGAAGGCACACAACAACAATAGACCAGCTACAATGAACCAACTAATTAGGCCATGAAATGTTGGCATTTATCTCTTTTGAAGGGAACTAAACTTTGCTATATTCTTTTACAAAGAAATAGAGAAGGTGAAAGACTGGCTCTTCAGATGATATTGGGTTACAAAATGAACAAGCTCTATGAATTCTAGTCAAAATAACAAATGTTGGGAGTTGGACTCCAACTTTGAAAAGGCAAAAAACAGTGCAAACAGATACTGGAGATCTGCCTGTCAGGGATGCTGAGCTGTGGAATTTTGCATGGACAGGTTGTTGAACCAGAGGCTCCATTGGGTCCTTTCTGATTCTATGAATAGTTGAATGTTCACACTACAGAGAAACAGCTAGGAACATCTGGTTCACCTATACTTGTCAATATGGCCTGATTCAAACTTTGCATGGTACCAATGTCAGCAAGGTGTTCCCATGTCAGTGTGGTGATAGATGTACTCCAGATTTTGAAATGAATGGTAAATAAGCTATCCAAGGTGCTGAACCATATCTTGAACATTGATCCAGTGCCTTCAACAGCTTTTCGAGAGGTTGGAATAAAATCTGGAACTCCCAGCCCTCCCAACACTAGAGTGGATAGGTTCTGTAGTCTAATAACATCTGGAGGACCAAATCTTCCACCTCCTTTACTAGCCACAGCATGGAACAAGATGATGGACAAATACCACACCTGCAGGAGACTAAGTCCTACAAGTCTTCCATAAGCGTTGGGTCATGGTTGGCCCTTGAGACATCTCCTGAAGAGACCTGAGGAGCAGCTTAAGGAGGAGAGGCTTAAAGAGCTGGGCATGTTTAGCCTGCAGAAGAGAAGACTGAGAGGAGACACAATATGTGAGGGGAAGTCATAGGGAGGATGGAGCAAGCTTGTTTTCTGCTGCCCTGGAGATTAGGATTCAGGACAACAGCTTCAAACTACTGGAAAGGAGATTCCACCTGAACATTTGGAAGAACTTCCTAACTATGAGAGCTGTTCAACAGTGGAACTCTCTGCCCTGGAGTGTGGTGAAGGGTCATTCTTTGGAGGCTTTTAAGCAGAGGCTGGATGGCCATCTGTCGGGGGTGCTTTGAATGCGATTTTCCTGCTTCTTGGCAGGGGGTTGGACTGGATGGCCTCTTCCAACTCTATGATTCTAAGATTCTATGATTCTATGACTTCTTATTCACATCCCAATGTCTTTTTCCTGGGACAAATATTCTCTCTCACACAGTCATACAAAAAAAAAGAGTTATAAAATGTTGCCTCTAAGACAGGCATGGACAAACTTCGGTCCTCCAGGTGTTTTGGACTACAACTCCAGCTGTTAGGAAAGTTGATGTCCAAAACACCTGGGGGGGGGGGGCAAGTTTGCCCATGCCTGGTCTAGGATGTAGAAGTCTCTTAAACTTGTGAGTGGAAGTTGAGGATAATCTGTACCTTCTTGTTTTCCAGGCAAGAGGCTGGGAAAGTTATTTCTTGGACCAAAACCTCTCAGAATTTCTCACCATATAGATCAGTGGTTCTCAACCTGTAGGTCCCCAGGAGTTTTGCCTACAACTCCCAGAAATCCCAGCCAGTTTTCCAGCTGTTGGGATTTCTGGAAGGCCAAAACATCTGGGGACCCACAGATAGAAAACCACTGGTGTAGATAGTGGCTGGGCAGTTCCAGAAGCTGCAGTCCACAAAGGACCTTTTCCAAGCTCTGGTTTTATTGCATACTTGGGGTGTGCATGGTTTTCCCTGGGGAATTAATCCTGCAAGTATGTGTATATGTTCTTTTTTTTTTTTTTTTTTTTGAAAAACAAGCTGAACAAGCAGCATTAAGGATTTCAAATGATCTTTCCTCCCATTCCATTATCCAGTGGCAGTCACAGTCAATCATTGCTCACCAAAGAGCACAGGGGAGGGGGGGGGAGAGGGGGGGAGGTCTGGTGGCTGCAAATGCGATCCACAGCAACGGGCCTGGCATGTTTTTTCCCCGAAGAAAAGGAAAGGCTCAGCCGCAGGAGGATTTCCTGAAACAGAACGCTCTGATCCACAGCTAATTATTATTTGGGTTGGAAAGCAAAAGCCACTTACTTGCCCAAGAGTGAAATATGACCTTAGCTAACAAGAGACAAACAGCGGCGGCGGCGGCGGCTAAGAGCGCACACTTTGCAGCAACCACCGTTCTCCTGACAAGGCAATTTCCGGGAGCGGAGCCTTTGCCGGAAAAAGGGAGGAGGAGGAGGAGAAGCAGAAAGGGGGAGGGAAGGAGAGAGAGATGCAGAGCAAGCCTCGCTCATTTTCTTTTCTTGGCAGGAGCGCGATTGCAATGCCTTTTCGGATTGGTCAGTGCTGCCCTGCCTGGCTGGCATCCCAGCCTCTTTTCTTGCTTTAAATAAGCGTGGGACGGGAAATGGCACAGAGTTGGGAAGCCGACTTAGGCGAGCGAGCAGCGTCCCTTCTGCCTCCTCCCTAGGTTATTTTTTCCCCCAGCATTGCTGTTTTTGCACCTAAACCGACTTGCAGGTAAAGTTGCAATGTACAAAACACACACACCACTAGAGGTTTTTTTCTTCTTTGCCCACGAACAAAACTGATGGTGATTATGGGTGCACCCACCCCGATGACTGAATACACTCCTTGACACCACGCAAACTGCCAAGGCTCAATATCATAGACTCCTAAGGGGGGGGGGGGGGGCTGTCCTTTTACAAGATCTTCAGCCTTCTCTGCGCCGAATGCAGGTGCAAGAAGAAAGTGCAAAAGATGGATTGCAATTAATCATCAAAAAACCCCAAAGTTATGGCAACCAGACTGATTGATAACTGTCAAATAGAGGGAGAAATAGTAGAGGCAGTGACAGACTTTGTATTTCTAGGTGCAAAAATTACTGCAAACACAGACTGCAGCCAGGAAATCAGAACGTTTACTTCTTGGAAGGAGAGCAATGACCATTCTTGATACAATAGTGAGGAGTAGAGACATCACACTGGCAACAAAGGTCCACATAGTTAAAGCAATGGTATTCCTCATAGTAACCTATGGATGCAAGAGCTGGACCATAAGGAAGGCTGACCAAAGGAAGGTAGACGCTTTTGAACTGTGGTGTTGGAGGAATATTCTGAGAGTGCCTTGGACCACAAGAAGATCAAACTAGTCCATACGCCAGGAAGTAATGCCTGACTGCTCACTGGAGGATATTAGAGGCAGAGATGAAGTACTTTGGCCACATCATGAGAAGACAGTAAAGCTTGGAGAAGATCATGATTCTGGGGGAAATGGAAGGAAAAAGGAAGAGGGGGCGATTAAGGACAAGATGGACAAGAAGTGACTGGCTTAACCTTGAAGGAACTGGGGGTGGCAACGGCCAACAGGGTGCTCTGGCGTGGGTTGGTCCATGCGGTCACAAAGAGACGGAAGCTACTGAACGAATAAACAACAACCACACCATAGAATTAATACACTCTTGACACCACACAAACTGCCATGGCTCAATGTAATAGAATCATGCAGTGTGTCCTTTTACAAGATCTTCAGTCTCCTCTGTCCCAAATGCTTGTGCCTCACCAAACCACAACTTTCACATGCTAAACTGCCTCCAGAAATGGTGACAAATAACACAATAGTTGCATGGCCACAACAAATATACAAATTACAGGTTTGGAGGATGAAATCTGAGCAAGCTTCTAAACCTATTACCAAATGCCCAATCAGAGTGGAAACCAAATCCATGTACAGTAGAGTCTCATCCAACATAAACGGGCCGGCAGAATGTTGGATAAGTGAATATGTTGGATAATAAGGAGGGATTAAGGAAAAGCCTATTAAACATCAAGTTAGATTATGATTTTACAAATGAAGCACCAAAACAACATGTTAGACAACAAATTTGACAGAAAAAGTAGTTCAATACGCAGTAATGCTATGTAGTAATTACTATATTTATGAAGTGAGCACCACAATATCACGATGTATTGAAAACATTGACTACAAAAATGCGTTGGATAATCCAGAATGTTGGATAAGTGAGACTCTACTGTACTTCTATGAGGCCTGATCAGCCAATTAGTTCAAACCAGTGGTTTAAGCGAATTGGCTGCTTCTCCCCCTTCCCCCACAGAGTAGAACATGGCACCACAAAAATTCAAGGGGGTAGGTTGGCCAGACAGCAGGTCACATGGCCCTACAAAGTCGCTACACCAGAAGGCATACACCCTACTTACGTTTGTGTGTTTTTGGTGTCATATATATATATATATATATATATATATATATATATATATATGGTTGATATGGAGGTTGATATTGTTTTCTTTCTGCTTCAAGTACCAAAGCTCCCTGTGGACTCACTGTATCGTTACAACAGCCATGTGTATTGGTTCTGGGAGCAGGGAATTTCAGATTCAATTATGAATTCCTTGCTTGACACAATCCATGAGTTTGTGGTGACGTGGAACACACACAACTGCTGTACATGAAATCTAGTGTTCTTTCAAGTCTTGTCCAAGGCTTTATTGGGACCAGCTAGTGGGTTACCAGGAGAAATACTAGGGCTCCAGCACATCCCACTTCCTTTCTCCAGTTCAATTTTGCTTGATGAATGAAAGTTCTTTGTTTTCTACTTTGTAAGTGGAAAGAAAGCCAGCAGCAGCAGCCGTATAAATCAATGCTGCTCTAATTTGGCCTGCTGCCTGTTTGACCACTAATGTCAGATAATTTAGTGGTTCCAAATAAGAGGTGGCATCTTTGAAATATTCTCCCTTACAGAGTTAGACCCAATGTGACACTTGCTAGAGGAGAAACTCTTTGCATAAATCTGTCTTAAAAGGCTCACTTAATCATATTACGTACTTCACTTGCAGCATAGCCTTTGAAGGCCAAAGTCCTGGCATGTTGAGGAATGGAGGAAGAGGCTGTAAAGGTGATGGTTTTATTAACCATTGCATTGCTATGGCCCAGCCACAACAGAGGCTCTGTAATGGGGTAAATAGTGACATTTTCCCCTATTGGTATCTGCATTGTTTTTCTTAGGGCCTCTTCACACAGCCATATAACCCAGAATATCAAGGCAGAAAATCCTATATCTGCTTTGAACTGGATTAAAATCCCACACTGACATATATCCCAGTTAAAAGCAAAAATGTGGGATTTTATTCAGCTGTGTGGAAGGGGTACTAGATATTTGCTATCAGAGCAGGGTGTCACTAAAATATGTGCTTAGGTGATGGGATCTTCTAGTCTCACTGCTAAAATAGCGGAAGTGGGGCTGCAATGATGAGCTTTTGGATTGCTCTGGATAAGATCTTTTATGGGCCCAGTATAATCACCTTGCTGGCTGATTGTCCACCTGCATTCTGATATAACAATATCAGAATGCAGGTGGACAATCAGCCAGCAAGGTGATCATACTGGGCCCATAAAAGATCTTATCCAAAGCCTGCCAGCTTGGCTGATAGGGAACTTTTTGTGTCCTTTAAATACTTGTGCCCAGAGGCGGCCCTAGGTAATTTCGCTTTGTAAGCAAACCTAGCTGCCGCGCCCCCCCCCCCGAAATTGTGCCCTCCACCCCCAACATACCTCTGGCGGTGGTGGCGGTGGCGGGGAGGACCATCACCTCCCTCCCATGCGAAGGCCTCAACTTCCGCCGAGGAGGGAGGCAATGGTCCCGCCACCGCCTCCCCCCTTGGCGAACGGGGAAGGCCTACGGAGGCCTAGGTATTCTCGCGAGGTCTTACGAGAATACCTAGGCCTCCGTAGGCCTTCCCCGTTCGCCAAGGAGGGAGGCGGTGGTGGGACCATCGCCTCCCGCCTCGGCGGAAGTTGGGGCCTTCGCCAAGGAGGGAGGCGATGGCCCCCGCCACCGCCTCCACCCTCAGCAAACAGGGAAGGCCTATGGAGGCCTAGGTATTCTCGTGAGACCTTGCGAGAATACCTAGGCCTCCATAGGCCTTCCCCATTTGCCAAGGAGGCAGCTGCGGGACCATCGCCTCCCTCCTCAGTGGAAGTTGAGGCCTTCGCCAAGGAGGGAGGCGATGGCCCCGCCGCCACCTCTGCCCTCGGCGAACGGGGAAGGCCTCATCTGAGGCCTAGCTCTTCGCTGAGGAGGGAGGCGATGGTCCCCACAGCCGCTGCCGCCTCCCTCCTCGGTAAATTTACACGGGGGCACTTTTGAGGCCTCGACAGCGCCCCCCCCTTGACGTGTGCCCAACGCAGCCACTTCAGTGGCCTCTACGTTGCACCGGCCCTGCTTGTACTGTTATCGACCGTGTTTTAGGGGATCGGGACCCTTAAGGAGAGACCCGATCCGGTCCTGAGAGAACGGACCTTGGCGGAGCCAAAAAGGAAAATACGAGCCGCAATACAACCTGAAGCCGAAATGAAGAAGGTCCGCCAAAGTTGAAGGAAAATCCGCCAAGGAATCTTTATTGAGCAATTCAGCTGAAGAGGACTCTAGTAGCGATCATCCGACCTACTAGGGTCCCATACAATCAAAATAAAGCCATATTTATACAAAATTTCAGTCTGACAGCCCTTTGAATTTCCCGCCCTGCTTCCCCGCCCATCTGATCGTTGATAGGCTAGAAGGTTGAACGAGGCGGGCTTTCGTTTCCCGCCTTGCTCCGTTGGCCCAATAGGAAGCTGCCTTTTGTCTCTACTCAGGCCAATCAGGAAAGAGAAGGCGGGAGTTATCGAAACAATGAGGTGACGGGGACAGGAACCAGAGGATTAAGTCCTGCTAGATTGATTTCTAAAGGGTACTTATTTTATTAATGGCAGCAATCAAGGATGTCCGGGTTCCTGTCACGTATACAGATTTTAGATATGCCTTGGGGTGTCAGAGATGGGAGCAAAGATGGGTGGTGATGAGCCATATTGACAGGCTCTGCAGGACACCTTCCTGAGGTGTCCTGGATTTTCCTTTGGGTGAGCTATGACAATGTTTGCCTTGGGGCGAATCACCTTTAGGTCAGCAAACTCCGAATTCGGCGACTCAAGCCCTATATTGTCCATGCAATTTGAATTTGATTGGATTTAGCGGTGGCAGATCATCCTTTTGTTTTTGGGAAAGGAAACCTGGGTCATAGGAAATGGGGTTCATGTTGAGTTCAAAATACTTCCTATTTGATTTCATGATTTGACAATTATGTGAAATAAAATAAAATAAAGTTGGAATATAAACCATGCTGGGAAAAATACATATTTTCCGGGTTCAGCTAGAGTTCAGACTGTGCCTTCATTGGTTAAAACATACTAGGGGATATAGAGAATCATATTATAGCCAAAAAGTATTAAATATTAACACTTATAGCTCATTTTCCCTCCCTGCGTTAATAGCGCTGATCGGGGAGGCTATTAACGCAAGGAGAGCGATTTGACAGTCAGCTGTTGAGCCGAGGAAAAATGGTCCAAGGTGGTTTCTGCTGGTTGTATTTTTAAGACTAGACAATTATAGGCATAAATATGAAAAAAGGTATTTTTTGGTGTGAAATTGAGTGAGTTCTGAGTGGAAATATAGGCTGGGGGGTGTGTGGGTAAACAATCTGGCCATATCGCGGGTTTTCTGGGGACCGGGAGGAAATTCAGATTCCCTCCGGCTTTAAAGCAGAGAGTAAACCCGGTTTCCCTTTTTGTAATATATATATATATATAAAGGAAAATATATGAATTTGGGAATCTTCCAGGGGACCTATAGACCAAGTGACATTTGGCTAGACAGTAAATAAAGAATTGATTCCAATATTTCATAAACATATAAGCATGCAATTCATGAAAAGTTCATAAACAGTTCAGGCAATAGGAGATTCATGGAAATAACAAAGTGAAGGGATTCCTGTTGATTCCAGTCCGGTCATTCATATGAATGAAGGTGAATGGATGAACGGAGGAGGATCGCGGCTGGTCCTTGAGGAAACTATATTTCTCTCCCAGGGAATGGCAGTCCACTACCAGCAGCCCTGGGAGAAGCTTGTGTCCCTGCAGAGTCAATCCGCTCGCCGCGGGAGCCGGGAAGCGGCTGTGGCTGTAAAGGAGCGATCGGAGCCGGCTTTTTTGACAGTCAGCTGATCCGAAGTTTTAAACTGGACTGATTTTGGTTCCGCTGGTGGTCCTTGGGTCAGGAGCCTTAGGAAGGGTTAGAACTAAAAGAAGAGCGTGCTAGGGGTAATTTTGATAAAGATATGAGCCAATTTGTATCGTCCGCCGTATTAACCTATGGCGGAGGAGCCTCAGCCAGAGTTTAAAGGACGGACGGGTTAGTGAGAGGGAGGGGGAGGATTGCATACAAAAAAAGGAGTCAAGGAAAGACACAAAATAACCAGATAGAGAGTGTTACTGTTATAAAATGAATGCTACTTTTATTGGGGGGATTTGTTACATAGTTCAAGGAAGGGAAAGTGAAGAAAAAAAGATCTTTTAATAATAGTCTGCTGCGGTCCCGCTCTGTTCCTTTTGCGATGGATCTGCAGAACTCTCTGCT
Organism: Anolis carolinensis; assembly: GCF_035594765.1. Lineage (NCBI taxonomy): Eukaryota > Metazoa > Chordata > Lepidosauria > Squamata > Anolidae > Anolis > Anolis carolinensis. Next base: position 172,414,192 of record NC_085844.1, read on the forward strand.
GCAGGTTCAAATCAATTTGAATGCCGGTGCTTCGGACATCAGTACCTATTCTGTCATGGTGGGAAGAAAGAGAGTCAGGCAGGGCTTCCCAGCAGGAGGCCCATGCTTCTGAAACCAAGTGATGTATCAAGAGGTCATCTATCTGAACCTTGATCTCAGGGGCTCAGATCTTTCAGGGTCTGGGTTTAGGATAACACTATAAGCAGTTCTATCTTTTTTCAGCATTTTCCTAACTCAGTCCTGTGGCAACACAAGGACCTGATCATATCTTTGATTCTTTATATTCCACTAAATACATCTGCAACGGAAATGGAAAACTTCCTCTTTCCAAAAATATTGTTTATCCATTCAGTCGCTTCCGATTCTTCGTGACCTCATGGACCAGCCCATGCCAGAGCTTCCTATCAGTGGTGGCCACCCCCAGCTCCTTCAAGGTCAAGCCAGTAACTTCAAGGATAACATTCATCCACCTTACCCTTCATCAACCCCTCTTCCTTTTTCCTTCCATTTTCCACAGCATCATTGTCTTCTCCAAGCTTTCTTGTCTTCTCATTATGTAGCCAAAGTACTTCATCTTTGCTCCAGTGAGCAGCTGGGCATTCTTTCCTGGAATATGGACTGGTTGGATCTTCTTGCGGTCCAAGGCACTCTCAGAATTTTCCTCCAACACCACAGTTCAAAAGTGTCTATCTTCCTTTGCTCAGCCTTCCTTATGGTCCAGCTCTCACATCCATAGGTTTCTATGAGGAATACCACTGCTTTAACCATGCAAACCTTCGTTGCCAGTGTGATGTCTCTACTCTTCAATTTTTTTTTTGTCGAGATTGGTCATTGCTCTCTTTCCAAGAAGTAAACATCTTCTGATTTCCTGGCTGCAGTCTGCGTCTGCTATAATCTTTGTGCTTAGAATTATGAAGTCCATCACTGTTTCCACTGGTGGTCAATAGTTTCTAGGATCTTTGTGTTAGCTGATCCTGAGGACTATCTACAATAGTTAAGTCCTTCAGACATGGGAGAGGGCAGCAGAAACCAGATAGCCTGTCTCCTTTGAACCATCTGCTCTAACAAGGCCTGGCTTGTGTTTCTTACAGTCAGTCACTTGCTTCTGTTTCTGATACATGAGTTACCAGCAAGTACTCAGTGCATAGTGCCTGACAAGATTTCAGTAACTTAATTTTCCTTCCTCTCTCTTCCCTATGCCCACACCCACTCAGTGATTTGGTGTTTTGTTAAGAAATATTCATCATAAAAAGAACAATAAGTTTAATTGTGTTCACTGATTGAAAAATATGTAGAAAGTGGCATTGACAATACATCTCAGTAATTGTATTTTAAAATTAAAATTGAGTTTGAGATAATTGGCAAATTAAATAAAATGCATGAAACATCACTAGATTCCTTGGCACACTAGAGAAGTCTGATACAAGGGAATTACATTTCAGGCTATATCAATTTTTGATTCCAAAAAGATAAAACATTTTACTATGATAGATTTGAGTAATTAAAGAGCAACATGTATATACAGTTGGCTCAGTGCATTCTAACAGATTAAAAGATAGCCTCACCATCACTACCACTGTTTCTCTTGTTTCATAATAAATTGATTTTTGATTTGGAAGGCCTAGCCAGTCACTTCTTGCTTTTTCTGTTGGTTCTATAAGGTCAGGCCCGTAGCCAGGATTTTGATTCGGGGTGGGGGGTGGGATTTTGGTTCGGGGAGGCTGAGTCTGAGTGAGAGAGGATATATCCTAGCAAACCTTTTGTATCGTTATCCCAATACCCCCATGCATATGGGATGTATTGAGCATGGTGATCATATCATAAGATGAATAAACATAACAGTTTAAATAATAAATGTAAGGCCTTCTCGTTGACCACCCTGAGAATTGTTTTTTTTTTTTGGGGGGGGGGGGGTTGAAGCCCCTCAAGACACACACACACACACACACACACACACACACACACACACCGGCTACATGCTTGTATAAGGTTAAAAATTTATGATTTCTTTTCTTAAAATGTCCCTTCAGCTTGGCTGAGATATATAGATCCGCCTAGCTATCAGGGAATTACAACATTAGTCATCAATTAGTTTTAAACTCCAGCTTAGATAGATAATACATCATCTATCTAGCCTATTGTGGCACTCCTGTGATCATTTAATTTTTAAAAGGCATCTTGGGTTTTTTTTAAAAAAAAAAAATCCCTACCCCATCCTTTCTTTGTCTCTCACACAGACACTATCTCCTTAAGGAACAATAAAAATGAAATTTGTTTGACCTGGACTGTGGGTTCATTTAGGCAGGATAGATTTAATTGCTCTACCTAGTCTCCCAGACAGCTTTTATGTAATAATCCAGACATTTACGCACTGTCTTTTACATGGCTTGCAAGCAGGTGCATTTGCCCAAGGATGGATGCCCATAAAGCAAGTCTTACAATTCATTGCACATCTTCTGAAGTCCTCTGGGAAACTGCTTATTCTGGGATAACACCGGCATCTAATTAAAGGCTCACATCACCACCATGTCTTGGTTCCAAGTGACATTTGCTTGTCTCTTTAATGATCAGATTTATAGTACAATTAATTCTACAAGGGCATTGTCACAGACCCTCTTCCTTATGTTTCAGTTCTTAGAATAAGCACAAACTTTTTCCCCAGCATAGGGCTTGTCCTTAGAACTTAGCTGCTGCCTTAACCTTAACCTTATGTACCCCCCCCCCCTCACTTTGGCTCATTTCACTTCCTTCTGTTAGGTCTCACTTCTTCCCCTCCTGTCTGTTTTCAAGTATATACTCCCAACTCATTTCCTTTATTTCAGAGGTTTCAACCATCCTGGGCTGGATCTACACTGCCCTATATCCCAGGATCTGATCCCAGATTATCTGATTCGAACTGGATTATATGAGCCTGCACTTTCTAGTTTAAGAAAATAATCTGGGATCAGATCCTGGGACATAGGGCAGTGTAGATCCAGGTCTGTCAACTTGATCCTTAATATTTCTTAAAACACCCTCCAATATTTCCCACATGAAAACTAGGATAAGTGTGGCCATGTAATATCAGAGTGTGATCAAAATGGCAAAAAATCATTGTCAGATGAACTATAAGAGGATTAAGCAGTTTGCATTTGCCAGAATAGGATTCTGCCCTCCTCTCCTCTCCTCTCCCTCAACTTATTTCAGTACAAACTACTTTTTGAACTTATCTTGTAGCAACTGATGTAAGGGGAAAACTGGGGCAGAATAGATGAGAATAGCTGGGACATTTAAAAAGCAACTGAAAAGGTGCAATGGCAAAGGATTAATAGAAATTACTGGTATCCCTACCAAACTGGGACATTCTGAAGAATTTTTTTAATTTTTTTTACTTGGGTAGGAATTAAGTGGCCTTCCAGTTCTTGTTGAACTGCAAATCCCAGCAGCCCTTGCAGACATAGACAATTAAAGGAACATTGCAAATTGCAGTAAAACAACTTTTCAGATGGCTGCATGATTCCCATCCCTGGCCTTTGTACATCACTCTTGGCCTACTCATTTTTATATGGCAAAGGTAATGAAATGGAATAATGTAAAATACATTTGCTAAGCAAATACTGAACTCTGATGCTCCAGATTGACAGCAGCTGTGAGATTTTAGGGGCTGGGTGCTTGCCACACCCCTCCAGGCTGTTTCAAAAACTGTCATCCCCTTCGTCTACTGGGAATGGGCTGGCTGTAGTATCGCTATCATGTGTATTTCATTAAGAATTAGGCATATGTATATCTGGGATTTGCTGTTACTGTTTTTTTTTCTTTTTGTATCATGTCATGCACATTTTTCAAAAATTCTTAAGACATCTGTACATTTTGGGATACTATTGCGGTTGAACTATTGGATGGAAATCTAACTTCACAATTCTGCTTAGTTGGAGGCATTCAGTTTTAAAATGGTAAATTGACACAGATTTATACAATAGATAATGAAATTATGATTTCTCCTACATTATAGAAATGGCTGAAGAATTTTGATGTAACTTGTCCTAAGGTCCTGTTAGCAACTAACTGTTTAAGGCTGGGAAAATGTGCAGGCATTCTTCGAAGCTGATCGTAATAAGACTGGTAGGATTTTGTCTGTGAATTGAAAGTAAATGTGCCTGGGATCAAAGGGGGGAATTTGAAGTACAAAAGGCCAAGCCATTTGTAACAGCAGAGGGGATCGCTTCCTAAAGCCCATCAAGATGGTAAAGACAAACGTGGTTAGAAGAAAATGACATATTTTCCCTTTTTTCCCTTTTGCCTTTCTCCCCTCTCCCTGAGTATTATCTCTAGTTTTTTCAAAGTTGAGAGGATTTAAAACCAACTCCATAATTTTTAATCTCCCCTACTCCCCACCACCCTGGTTATATGTGAGTGTCCAAAGAAGGATAGCTTTGGATTCAGTGGATTCAGTTTTCCATGATCTCTCCTTGATATACTATGGTACTACAACCCTTTGCCCACAGTATGGCAGGGACAATAATAGTCAAGTAACAGCAACAGTAGAGAAAATATGCAGGTTCCTCCAGGCCATTTCACACAGGTGGGTTTATGTGTGTGAGTCTAACGTGCCATCAAATCTAATGCGCACCTCAATTCTGGCAATGTAACTTAGCCAAAAATGATAAGCATTAGATTTGAGTAAATGTGGTAGCAGGAGACTCGAATAGACTTTGCAGGGGGTGGGACAACCATTACCCAAAAGACATGCAGTTTTCACTGCATGTCTTTTGAGTAATGGTTGTCCCCTTGACTAGAAATTCAGAGTCCTTGGTCAAACCACAATGCAAATATGCAACAGGTACATTCCAGCAAGGAATGAGGCTAGTAGTGTGACGACAGATCAGCAAAAGTTGGATAGAGTTTTACAGGTTTTAAGAGTTTTAGAAATGACAGCTGGTACAACTCAGAAATTTCTCAGCTGATGAAGTTCTTCTGATTCAAAGACAGAGAAACAAAAATAACACATTGAATGTCTGATTATATGTGTAGTTTGTGAACTCTTTTAAAAATAGAAACAATGAATCGAAAGAAGAGTTTAGAAATCGTAGTAATCTTAGGGAACCCTCCTAAAATAATGCAAACTGTGTGCTTAATATGGGGGTCTTCATTGTTTCTCAAAGTCACTTTCAAAGCTAAATATCAGTTTAAAGGAAAAGACGCAAGAGAGGAATGGTTTCTAGATGAATGCCTCTACTTCTCAGCATTTCTCATAGACTTTAGTATGGCATTGTGTTGCTGTTTTAATAGATAATGACAAAAATGTAGGCCTGCACATTAATGTGAAGGAAAGTAGTGTTTCTCTTCTGGGTTCCACTATGTCAACTTAATAATAATTTTACGAATCATTCATTAATTTCACAGGTAGAATCAGATGCCTTCAAGCTATATGTGTATGGCATAATCTTATATGGCCATTGAACCACTCTAGACATGCCCTAGATCTTTCCTTAAAATAACAATGAAAAAGCAGATTAAAAAAACAGCCAATAAATTCTAGTGTTCTCAGATGCCAAGTTTTACTTGCAAATGACATTTCAAAAGGCCATAACCCTTAAACAGAAAAAATGCATTCCCAAATGCTTCTGAAAGTACAGTAGAGTCTCACTTATCCAACACTTGCTTATCCAACGTTCTGGATTATCCAACGCATTTTTGTAGTCAATGTTTTCAATACATCATGATATTTTGGTGCTAAACTCATAAATACAGTAGTTACTACATAGCATCACTGCGTATTGAACTACTTTTCCTGTCAAATTTGTTGTGTAACGTGATGCCGATTCAGCCTTCTGACCCAGGGAGAAGCCTCTCCATGGAGACGAGGACTGAACCGGGAGGCGTTTGCAGCGCCTCCGCTCCAGCCTTCGTCCCACCTGGTAATCCGAGTTATCCGGTTGACCGAGTTGAGGTCCGCCGGTTTAATTCGGAGTACTGGGGTTCTACTGTAGTTCATTAATGCCTTCAAACCTATAAAATGGAAGCCCTTATTACATCATTATAAGGGTCACTGATGCCCATTTCATGTAGGATTCAGCAAGCTGGAAATAAGGCTATCTGTGGAGTATGACTAGTGCAAGTGCAAATGGGTTGCAATTAATGTATGTTGGTGGCTAAAAAAATAACAAAATATTTGGTGCATATTTAAGTCAGAAAAAAAATCAAGGCTTAGAAATGTGAATGTGGGAGAAGTGATTCTGGCCCTAACCCAAAGTAGCCTGTGAGCGCAAGCTCTTCACACCCATTAAAACTGTACAAAGATCAACTTCTCTGTTGAAGACATATGATACAATCCCTGAGAGAAATGGCAGGTTCTTAAGAAGAAAAGACAAAGAACAAATGACCCTACTCGTGGGAGAAAGGGAAGAGAAACAGCTGCCTGAAATATTCAACATTGACTCTTAAAAGAAAAGAACACTAGTTGACTGCCAATTCGTCCTTCCCACCTTGGAAAGCATTTGAAGTTGAAGGCAGTATAAACAAATCTTACCATTCCATATAATTAACTGCTGATCCTAGTTGGTGTCCAGATGCTAGAATTTCAGTATTGAATTTTAACTGGATATGGTTTCTTTTGGTCTGTGAAAATGTGTGTTCTCTTTTTTTTTTTTTAAACCCTTTGTTCTTCAGTGTATTCCTGAAAGTTCACATAGGGGAAAAGCATATCTTGCCATATGGAAAACCTCAATTATGTGTGTGTGTGTGTGTGTGTGTGTGGCTGGGTGCATATTTAAAACACAGTTCATTCATTCACATCCCTCTTGTCAATGACTGCACTATTATGGGATAAGGAATAGATTTGTTTGAACATAGCGTGGGGTTTCTCCCACACATTAAAGACAGTTTGAGAATAGTTTCACTATTAAATATGGAGGTGCATTTGGGAAACTATGAAGGTTACTTAGGGCTAGTGCAGATTTAAAAGGGGATGATATTTTCATTACAGTTTAGAATTAGTAGCTTGAAAATGACTACTTGTGTTTCAATTTTCTAACAATGAAGGTATAAAATATGTGATTTGTTTAAGACAAATAGCACACTCAAAACATAGAGAAAATAATTTAAAACCGTATATACGGTGTGTGTGTGTGTGTGTGTGTAGATTAAAATCTAGAGCATATACCTTACTCCGAATTATACAGATTAAATGCCAACTAAAATAGAAGAGTTTTAATTGCTTTTTTGAATCTTAGTACTTTTCTACACTGCCACATAATCCAGTTCAAAGCAGATAATCTGGATTTTATATGACAGTGTAGAAGGGGATGAGAAAAACCCTATCACATCTACCCATCTGCTGAGGATCTTAAACTTTAGGAAGGCTCAGGCCTCTTCCAGAATGCCTATGTATCTCAGGATCTGATCCCAGATTATCTGTTTTAAACTGGATTATATGAGTCTCCACTGCCAGATAATCTGGGATAAGAAGATAATCTGGGATCAGATCCTGGGATATAGGGGTAGTCTAGAAGGGGTCTCAGGACCCTTCTACACAGCCATATAACCCAGAATATCAAGGCAGATAATCCACAATATCATCTTTGAACTGGATTAACTGAGTCCATACTGCAATATAATCCAGTTCAATGTGGGTTTTATACAGCTATGTGGAAGGGGCCTCAGTCTCTCCAGAGTTCAAGAAACCAAAACTTTGAGACTCTACCGCTGATCATGCTGACTAGGAGATTTTGGAAGGTTTAAATCCCCCAAAAGTAAAAATCTCCAAGCTCTTCTGTGAACACATAACATTTTTATATGACCTGTCTTCTCTTTTATCTAAGAGTTGCTTTACTAATCTCCCATGTTCACAGAGCCCCTCGAGAAAAAGACAGAAAAGTTGTTTATATAGTATACTGCAGATGCATGAGAGGAGGAAAAGTAAATATTAACTTTCCACTTCTTTTGTTTCTGATTACAAATATAATGTGATATTGTCTGATTATTTCTGAGGTGAAAGAATAGCCCCCTGTGAGGTGATATTTCCCAGTCAATAGTAGTCCATGTGAAAAATAGTTTGAAAAAAATATTAATTCTGGTAGTAGTGGTTGTGCTCATGTATCATGGTCACAGGTCCTATTTCTTTTCTATCCTGCCTTTTTCAGGGAATACCTACAGTAATACATTATACTATTAAACATAATTAAACAATATACCATATTGAAAAGCCCTTGTTTAGAAGTAATTTTAAAAATAACATGAGGAAGAAAAAAGCAGATATCCCATACGAACAGCTTCTTCTATAGAATGTAATATTTTGCCAAGAGTGAGGGCCCTTTCAGACAGCTGCTTAATCTGGATTAAGGCAGTAGAATTAAAATTTCTGGTACCTCAAGAGTCCACACACAGAGTTCTAAGTCCCAGCAAATGGTCCCAGGATTTCCAGAAATATTTGGTAAATGTAGATTGAAGAAAACTGCAAAAGGTATGTTGGGACATCCGCTGGAAGTTTTCTTTCATTTTTTCCCCCTATTAACACTTCAAGATGTGCTACATCTCATAAGTATTGCAGCGTTGATGCAGATATAATAAAGTGTGCACAAGCAGATTTTCTGTTGTTTCTCCTCACTCCTGGTGCCTCCAGGTTGCTCGTACAAACCCTGTTTCCCTTTGGGGTCACTTGCCTGCAACTTGCTGCTGCCCGCTGTGTCATTTCAAGCTCAGTTTCCTTTCAGAAATGCACAGGAAACGAGAACAAAGAAATAGTTGGAGAGAGTTCTCATGGGAAGTGCTTTCCTTTCATGCTCCCATTTAGCATGTTGGCATCTCTCCATCAGCTGGAGCAGTCTACACTGCAAGAAACTCAATTTTTGGAGTGCTGGGGCATACAGTAGTCTGTGGAAATACATTTTTCACCCAATATTGGATTTTATGCAAATCTTTTTATCACACATTTTTTATGCTATTCCATGATCAAGTACGCATATGGGTATGTGTTTTGTAGCTCCCCACTTTTATCCCACTTTCTAGAGTGTTTCCAAGCCTGTGTAGTTGGCCTCCCTTAGAGGTAAGTTCCTAAGGACACAAGCCCTCTCTTGTGTCCTCACTAAATGACCCTGGAAGTGTTTGGCCAAGGCTGCTTCTACACCAGTGGTTCTCAACATGGAGTCCCCAAATGTTTTTGGCCTACAACTCCCAGAAATCCAAGCCAGTTTACCAGCTGTTAGAATTTCTGGGTGTTGAAGGCCAAAATCATTTGGGGACCCAATGCTGAGAACCACTGTTCTACACAACCATTTAATTTGGACCAAGAGAATGGATTCAAGAGAACCAGTTCACTGTGAGATGCCTACACAGGCACCCCACAAACTGGTTCCAAGCTGAGACAGTGGCCACAAAAATCTGCTGACTGGGGATTCATCTAATCCAAATAATTTTGGGTCTCTATCTGATCCAACAAGATGTACTGATAAAAAGCAATCAGACCAATGAGAATATGCGCTGGAGAGAAATAGGCCAAAGCAGGAAAGGAAAATTGAACATTCCCATGGGAATGCACTGACTTCCTCACTGGGGGGAAGAAGAATGTGTTAACCTTCTAGCTGAGCTGTGTATCTAGTTTCTTTTTCCAAATGCTTCAGGGCTTGCCCTGAAGCATTTGGAAAAAGAAACCAGATACACAGCCCTGCATTTTGGTCTCAATTCCTGCTCAGCATGATATATTGGCTTTATCAGATTTTAGGGCTTAATCTGGAATTTCCAGTGAGGTCTCTTTAATACACTGTTTCCAGCTGGATGCACATTGCAACACACATTGGTGGAATATGTTTAGTGGATACCCCAACCCCAAGCTGTTTTCAAACCAGATTTCAGTGGCTACGTAGATGGGACCCATGAGTTCTTCAAAGTTCTTAACATCTAGGCTCATATGGTGAAATGTCCATGGAATAACTTTGTCCAAAGGCCTGTTCACCGCATACTATGATTAACTGCCATATCCTATGGACTCCTGGGGCTTGCAATTTGGTAAAGTACTGGAATTATTCTAAAGAAAATTCCAAATGCTCTTCCTTAAACTACAAATTCCAGAATTCCAAAGGATGCAATCACACCAGTTAACATTGGAACAGCAAAAATAATTTATAGAATGTGAAAGAGCCCTAAGTTTTGAAAGGCTTTGAAGTATGGTCAGAATTGGACCAATAACTGGTGAAATTCTCTTAACAAGGAAATTGTGTTCTTCCTGTAATCAGCCCTGAACAATCATTTAGCTAAAGCATTTGGAACTTGCTGAAGTTTCCAAACACTTTCCAAAGACAGCTCCGCTTAGAGTACTTAGGAGTGCTTTGCAATAATCCAAACAGGATATAACTGAGTCACACATCACCAGGGCCAGATTAGAAATCATACAGTTAGTACATTAACTTTGAGTGTGCAAAGATTTTAATATCACCAAAACTTGAGCATCCACCCCATCTGTGTTATATCTGGCCATCAACCTATCTGACCATGAATCCTTCCACATCCAACTTGCCTATAGTAGTAGTTTATTCATGCTTGGATCATAGGCTACTTGCATATAAAATAATAAAATAAAAGTGCCACAATACAAAAGAACACAGGGAGGCCTCCCATGTTCTCAGGGCTTCGTCCTAGAATGCTTCCAGAACGGAATCCTGCAGGAAGTAGCCCTGCATCATGTGATGGGCTCTGTTGGGGTCTATCCTGACTTTGTCTAGGATGCTTCATAGGATGGAACCCAGACCTCATGTGATGAGGTCCTAATTTATTATCATAGTTATGCTATTTTATTACGTTTATTTGTTTTGTTATTTATTTATTCATTCAGTCACTTCTGACTCTTTGTGACCTCATGGACCAGCTCACACCAGAACTCCCTGTCAGCTGTCACCACCCTCAGCTCCTTCAAGGTCAAGCCAGTCACTTCAAGAACACCATCCATCCATCTTGCCCTTGGTTGACCCCTCTTCCTTTTTCCTTCCATTTTCCCCAGCATCATGATCTTCTCCAAGCTTTCCTGTCTTCTCATTATGTGGCCAAAGTACTTCATCTTTGCCTCTAATATCCTTCCCTCCAGTGAGCAGTTGGGAATTTTTCCCTGGAGTATGGACTAGTTTGATCTTCTTGTGGTCCAAGGCACCCTCAGAATTTTCCTCGAATACCACAGTTCAAATATGTCTATTTGTTAATTTTACATAGATGTAATTGGTGGTTTAAAACAAATCGTTAGCTACTCTGAAGCCTGATGAAGAATGACAAATAATAAATTAAATAAATAAAGTAGGGAGAAGAGAATTGCCATGTTCTTTCTGGCTATAATGATTTTACATATGTGTTTCACTCTAATGAAAGTAAATAAAGTGCCTTCTGTGCAATACATATAAACCATGCATTTGGGACTGAAATAAAAGAGATACTAGAATGATGAATCCTTAAGAACAATAGTCACATGGCAATTATTTCAGCGGTGAATGAGTTTTAAATACCAACGTATAAGAAAACAGACCATCTGAGAAGCAGAAATTCAATGTGCTGAGTATCCAGGGGGAGAAAAAACCCCTAGCAGCCATAATTTTTTTTATCTGTTAGTGGGAAAGCAAGATAAAACAGAAGGAAAGTGACAGGAGATTAAGAGAACGGTAAACAATGGACACTGAAACAGGGACAAAGCTGGGAATGTAACTATAAAGTGCTATAGGAAATCCCTCAGTATTAATTCTCTAACAAATTATTGTATGCTTTGGGGCCCAAGCATGATTGTGAGGGAGTTTTGCCACTCAGCAAGAGAAGTCTTTTAGAAAATCAAAGCATGGTCTTCATGTCATGGAGTGGTGGACACAATTTGAGACTATACATTCTAACATGAGAGGAAATCTCAGTGGACTTTCTTCTGAGCATATATTCAGAGTTTAGAAGCAATAAGTTACAGAATATTTAGTTACAAGCAACATGTTCCATTTTAGAGGCATAACAAACTTGAAACAAAGTTATATATAACAGTTAAATCCCAGCTGGTATAGAACTATTGAAGCAATGGAACAGAAGTGATGGCATACAGAATGAATGATGGCTTGAAGGGTCTACTATAGTTGGGGCTAATAAATGGAGTTAGGGCACTGCGTGCTGTATAGGGTTGCAGTGGCTCCCTCCCTCCCTCGCTCCCTGTCTCTCTGTGCTCGTTGGGAAGTGTGTGTGTGAAACCAACTGAGAGCAGGACTATCACAAGTGGGCAGGGGAAGATTAAACCTTCCTAGGTTTTGTTCCCCTTTGTAAAAACTTTAAAAATGACAATCTCAATAAGTGCCGGGAGGTATTTCCTCTGCCTTTAAAGCCTCAACATGGTTCTGATCAGGGTAAAGCCTGTGCTTATTTCCTTCTGAGTAAACATCCCAATGCAATGTTAAATATTGAAATATTGTGCAGTTTAGCTATAAAACAGCATCATGTCTAGGCAAGCATTGCAAGAACTATGCACTTCTGTCCTACTTGGCCCAAAAAGAGTGTGATTTTATCAGTATTATTTCATCATGTTATCGCTTTGAAGATATTGAGAAAAGGCAAGATAAAACTGGATATAATTCATAAGTAATGCAGAGAGGGTGTACACTAACACCTGCCTATTTGTTGACTTTACAGTGAGCAACTCAGTTCAAGGTTATTCTGCATCAGCTAACCAGGCAGAAACCCCAATTCAATCTTGGTTTGTTTGATTTGTTGTGCTGCAAATATTTTAGAGATGATATGTATACAAAGGAAGGGATACAATCTGATCTCTCTGTTAGATACTTCTGAGGATCTCACCAAATAAGAAAGTGCAGGTCTCCATCAGATGGAAACGGAACAATTGAACCGGTAGGGAAATGGTATACAGTAATACTTTGAGTTAAGAGTTTAATTCATTCCATGACTGAGCTCTTAACTCAAATCACTCTGATCTCAAAGTAAATTTCCCATTGAAATGCTATTAATCCATTCCGACCCCCACCTCCACCCCATTTTTGTTATGTGTTTTTAAAAAAGAAAATGTACTTTATAAATAACAAATAAAGTATACAGGCACATTCACGTGGAACAATAATAAAGATAAACTTTAAAATGGTAGAAGCACAAAGCACAAAGCAAAGCGGCAAAAGTATCATTTTCTTCCTACTGTATTCCTGCCTGTCTCTGTCTCTGTCTCTCTTTATGAAGCCAAACATATCAGGAATAAAAACCACACAAAATCTACTAATCCAAAGTTCCTCAAAGTGGACAAGAGCAAAGCTGACAGCAATCTCCCAAATTAGACAAGAGCAGCAGCATGGAGATATGAGGCATGGAAGCTGTTCCCTTGAAGGCCTAGATCCTTATTCCTTTTTCTTCAACACCAGTACTAATGATCACATTAGAGTTGCTGAAGAACTATGACTTTACATGAATGAGAAATTTCTTATTTTAAATTAATTAGCCAGATTTTTCTTCCATTATTATAAGATTTACTATCACTATAAGATTTATGACCATGTGTTAAGAGCACAAGACCTACAAATATCAAGTCATGCCCAAATCAATTTGTTTGTAACTTATTACCATCCATTAATTGGGAAAAATCAACACAATATTGTAAGTGAAATATAGAATGCTACAGCATGGCTTTTGTATCTAATCCTGCTTTCAAAAATTCACGAAGATAAATGTAGCCATGGTGTTCTAGAGATATAAAGGTATGAATCCCATTTGTTGCCTCTGATGCATTTTGATCCATTTCTTTTATTTGTGAGTCGTCACTTAGTCATCATTATAACGTAGCTCTCTATTATTACTCATAAAATATGTTTCTGTTTGAAAGTGTGACAGTTCAGTATATGCACAATACAAAGACATGATCAAAGAGGCACCACAGGGGAACAGGAGAAAAGTGTTTTTCTTCTTGCTAGTAGTTGTTGCTCTGTCTCATCAACAGAAATGCATTAGTCACAAGCAGTATTTGATTTCCTCACTGTTATGCTCAGATCAAATGGCTGAGTTCTTCTTAGTACATTATCACCATTAATTTCTACAAATTTCTACAAAGGTCTGTCAAACGCAAGCTTTGATAGCTCTGTATGTCCTTTTCAAATGAGCAAATGGTAAAGTGGGTATTTTGTTCCAGAAATGGAGAAGCTCAGTGGATGCCAGGAGTGAACGAGGAGGACAAAGGATTTGCCCCATTAAATAACAACTCTCCCATTCCCAAAATGAAATTTTCCTTTATTCTGCAAATTCCTAGCATAGCAGTAAAGTAAAGCTTTGGTTGGTCTTTTCATGTTTAAACCTTAAAAAAGGGGGGGCAGGCAAAGATGCCAAGGGAATGTGAATACAGCAAATTTAAAAGCTCTGGACATGAACCATTTTCAATGTCTGTACAATGCCAGAAAGTTGAGGACTGAGTATTTCATGAAGGAACAGAATAGATATGGGAGATAAGGCCCTCATTTTGCTCCACTTTCTCCCACATAACTGCAACCCATGATGATATGTTTTGCTACTTGAACTATCCCCTTCGGATCGGGCCCTCTAGGCAAACACTGTGTTTTAACTCCAAGGCAGAAGTAGTGTTTTTGGGTCTTCCATATCAGACAGACTTTTACAGAGGAGCCAGAATAAATGTGCCAGGCAGCCACCAGGCAGTGGCAGCACTTGGGGGTGACATCAACAAAGGAGCTCTTAAAAGCAAACACAGTGGCACCATAGCTAAGCCTTGCTAATGCTTGCGCAGGAGGAAGCATGGTAAACTCTGTTTGAATGTATTTCTTTCATCATAATATCTTTATGATATCACAACCAGAAAATGAAACGTCCAGGTCTGATGGCACTCAAAAAGCTATCCAGGTTAAATAGAAGACAACTACAAGTAGCACTGTGGCTAATGATACAATTGGACTCTCCAAATGTTAAAATGCTCAGAGGTCAAAGAAAAATTTGGAACTGAACAGCACATGTTATAGCAACATGGAATATGGCAAGCAGGGGAAACTAGATGTAGTAAAACAAGAAATTGAATGTGTAAGCATGAAACTACTTGGGGTGAGAACTGAAGTGGACACAAATATAGCATTTTGAGTCAGATACTATAGTCTGCTGAAAAGACAAATAAATGGGCTCTGGAGCAAATCAAGTCTGGACTCTCCCTAGAAGTCAAGATGACTAAATTGAATCTGGAATACTCCCCAAAATTGTCCACATAAGTGGCCAAGATAGTGACACCTTTGTTCTCTGATGGTTTAGTGTTCCAGCTTAGTTTCATGCACAAAATTATTTAAAATCCTGCATAAAATATTTTTGAGCTATGAGTATAAGATATATATATAGAACATAAATGAATTTCATAGGTCCCATGTTCGAGACATCTCAGTATGTTAATGCAAATATTCCAAAATCTAAGTAAATATGAAATTAAAAATAAACCCGAGTCACATGCATTTCAGATAAGGAATACTCAACATGTAGAAAATTTCAGCCATTGTTACTCTCCTTGAGCTTTTAGGAAAGAACAGAATAGAGAACCTATCTGCATTCCACTAAAGAAAATCTCCAAAACACTGTTGAAAATTAGTTCCAGTAACTAAGGAACACAACTACTAATGATAGCTCCCAAGAGAACCAAGAGCCACAGTTTTGAAACTTTTGTGCTCCTTGACGGAATTGCAGTCCGTGCTTTTTATCATACCATGTCAAAAATGAACACTCATGCAGAACAGTTTATTGTATCAAATGAGACATCTGCTGCTTGTTTGGATGGCAAATTGGCAAGTCTTTAATATTGTCATATTGATCCAAGAAGACAGTAAACAACCAAGTGGCCATGGAAACCGCACACAGTTTTATCCTGTTACTTTATTTCTAATTGTGAATTTAATTCTGGAGAACAGAGCCAGGTTGGCAGCATTAAAGGACAAAGTCTTCTGCTTCCCTAGAGATCAGAGGCAGCTTGGATTAAAACAACACTTGATTTCTCCCCACGCATTGTCCTTACTCTCACTTTCCTGCATAATTAAAGACTGGGGATAGAGAAAGAAACTGTCATGGTGTTAAGTTGTTATGATATTGCAGTCTGGATTTATGATCTCATAACTGCTTAGAATTCACATTTACAGTTGTTAATGATGAAATATGACCCCACCCACCCCCACCCCAAAAACCCCTCAACATTTGCAACCTGGAGGCACACAAGTCAAAGGGTTTCGAAGGTGCTGCTATTCAAGAGTCAGGGAAATGATGTGTTGCAGCATAGACTGAGAGAAGTAGTTCTGAAAGAACTTTGAAGGGTTTCTCCAACTGCCTTTTATCAACACACTTTGCACCCAGAAGACCCTGTAGCCCTTTGTCAGAATTCTACTTTAGTTACTTAGTTATGTATGTGTAAGTAAGTGATATCTCCTGGCCCATTTTACTTCTTTGGGATATTTTGTTAGGAGTATAAAAAAAGGATGAAGGAAAATAGGAAGTACCAAGTTGTCCAGTGACGTGAGTTATATATGATGCTTGCCTGTCAATGTTGCTGATATGAGGACACCAAATGATTTTTTCTCTTTCTCCTTTTATCAGGAATTGTTCATGTATTTGAAGAGAAAAGTCTCTTTACAACAGAAAGGCAGACTCGTTTTTTCTTACAGTTATAGCATCTGTATGTTGGAAAGCCAGGAAGTATCTGGCACCTTACTTTATATGAAGATTTGTATCTCACAAAAACTAGTTGTTTGTTATGTTGGTCAAGAGAACAGGATGTTCCCAACGACTTTACTTGTGCAAGAGCAATAATAAATAATATACTATTCAAAAACAAGATTAAAGATGCACTGCTTGTCATCACATGAAATTACAAGTTTCCTAGATTGGATCTGCAGTATTTCATTTGAAAATAATATGCTTAGTTCAGTGAGAGGCTGCAAAATTGTTAGAGAGGAAAACTAATTCAGAAAGTTGGAGATAATTTTACATGTTCACAGTTGCTTTGAGATTAGACCTGTATGCTAAATATGAGGAAGAGAATCAGTCTTTGCACAATGTGGCACATGCATTATGCCAAGATAAGCAAAAATGTAAGTGCAGGTACAGCTCAGTTAACAAAGTATAAATGGCCTATGGACACCAGATCCCATATGTCTATGGAAGTTTAACAATATCAGCCTTTGTTAGATGGGAGATCATAAAGGAAGACTAGGGCTGTAGGCTCTATTTCAGAGGGAGGAACTGGCAAAACCACCTCTAAGTATTCTTCACCTAAGAAAAGCTCATGGAATTCATGGGGTCTCCATAAATAAGCAGCCAACCTGAATGTATTTACATACACATACATTCTTAGGCATCACTTCTTTAACATGATATTTAGCAGTGGAGACATAATAACATGGACAAAGTATAAATTGTTTTCTACCCATCCTAAACCATCAACAAGTAATGTGTGGCCTGTAGACCAGGAGAGTAGCAACTGGGAAGGAGCAAAATGAAGACATTGCCTTACCAGATAAGACACATCCTCTTCCATGATATATTAATCTAGTCCCCAAATTCTTATTCTATAGCAAGTGAGATACTGGAAATCATTCACACTTAGAACTCATATTAACTGTGTTCACCTTCCCTGGGTAACTTTACCAGACACATTTCTTTGCGTATCTGACAGCTGAATTTTTAGTAACTGCAATATTAGAAATTTGCAGACTGAAAGAAAATCTCATTTGGGCAGAATTAGGAATTGCTGCACTTACACAACTGGTACACAACTTAGTCTGCCACTTTTCTGCAGATGAAAAACTCTAGTTGCAAAGACTGAACTGAATTACTCAGATATGCACTTGGCCATCCACTTTTCATTTTTATTACCCAAGGAGCAGTGAAAATAACAATAGTTTTCTACTGCTGCTCAGGTGAAGACATCTCCAACACACCTCCTACATAGATTTCCGCACCCTCATCCCACCCCTCAGAGTAATGCCCTACTTTAATCTCTCTGCCATGGTTTTTCTTCTTAATAAACACTGGAAAGAATTAGAGGGGGGGGAAACAAAGGCAGAAATAAAAAAATATAGACAGACAAGAACGACACACCACAGCCTTAGAAAAGAACTGTCCAAGGTATTTCTAGAGGGCAATTGGAAGGCAGAGAAAAATCTAGATACAGAAATAAAAAAAATACAGAGAGCTAAAATATGCTTTAAAAATTAACCTTACAAACTAAAATCCAAAAAAACAAATGGCACAATATAAACATGTAACATGCCATTTTAAAAAATACCAGGGAATTTTTGGTGGCATACTCCTCCACTGTTTGATAGATCTGCTGAGCAAACTTTTTCACTCACTTGGGTTCCGATTTTGAAGAAAGTTCACATGTGGCTATCAGCCTGAGCCACTCCTTCCTTTGGTATATGGGGACCAATTATCTGCAGATATTTGTATGACAGCTAATAATTCTTCATCACCTACTGCAGAGCATACATGACACCATATCAAGGCCAAAGACGGGGAACTGGCAGAAATTGCTAAACCTGGTGACCCAGAAGGAGCCTTGGGATACACTATGTTGCATATACTTTTGTCTTTCTTGACCATACTACTTTTTATCAATTAGTTTGGACATTATTGTAAAATCAGCAACTTTCAAAAATTGTCATGACACACAAAAGTTTGCATTAATATGGCATGATTATTAGTGCTTTCAAGTAGCTCCTGATTTATGGTGACCTAAAAGGAATCTATCATGGTGCTTTCTTGGCAAGACTTATTAGAGTGGGAGGCTGCCTTTGCCTTCCTCTGATGGTGGGAGAATGTGACTTGCAGAAGATCATCTAGTGGGTTTGCATGACTGAGCTGGAATTCAAACACTGCTCTCCACAGTCACAGTCCAATGCTCATACCACAACACCATGTGGCTCTAAGATTTATAGCCATTTCACCCTTGCTGCAACAAAGTGAACGACTAGGACCCAAGTGAGAAAAAGGATGTCATAGATATTGGCACCAGTGAGTGGAAGGGTGGGAATGAAAGAGTTGGGCAGAAGACAGTGTCAGAAGAAGCTATATAGAAAATATAAGACTTCCAACTATAATGGTGGCTACTGGAAGCAGCCACCTCTTCCTCCTCCTCCTCCTCCTCTTCTTCCTCCTGACAACTGAGGAGGAGGAAGAGGAGGAAGAAGAAGAAGAGGAGGGAAACAGCCACAGTTCCTTCTAATACAGGTCAGGCAATCAGCTCTCCAGAACTTTGTCACCTCCCCTGCCTCTCAGAGCAGTTGCCAAATCTGACAGACTGGATTAGATGCCAAGGAGCTCATGACAAAAGAATGGAGTAATTTCTGATTGCAGATCACAGAAGGATGCTGGGCAGGTGCTCGGGGGAGAGTCCTGCCTATACATGCCAGTGATATGTGCTCTCTCTCTTAACACTTGTGGGACCTCAAGGGAATGGGTGAATTTGCAGACCCCCCCCCACTATTTTTTTTCTACTAGGTCCCCAACCCACTCTTAGTGGCCCTACAGCATATACCAGTTTAGAGACACAGGAACATCTGATGGAGCTATTGTTGCATGAGAACCCATCCTCAGTTTTAAGGCTGTTCCTCACCCAGTTGCTTTAGTTATATTTATGATCTCCTAAGACTCTTAGATCCCATTCACATATACTGTGGTCAAGCCATAGACCACCCCTCTATATACATCAGATCAGCCCCAGATTCATTCAACCATCCAAACAATTAATAAAGATGTTCAATAGGTTCCCTTTTTTTTGTTTCAAAGTTATTGTACTTGTTATAGTCTGGTTTTGATACAGTCTGTTGAAACATTCACTAAACTTTTCACTTTTGCACATAACTGTTTGGTATTTATATAGCACTTTTCCTAACTCTTTCCAATATGTCATTTGCAGAGTTTTTTTCCTTCCTAAGGAAACCTAGCCAAATTAAGACTTAAGAAATGTTGAGTCCTTCCAAATTTCAGTGGGATCCTCAATCTTGTATTCCACACATCTCATTTTCAAGCACCACCCCAGGCTGTCATGTTTGCTTTTATATCACCACATGGAGAATTGAAAATTTTTTGACAGTAGGTTGGCCAACTGCTTGCAGTCAGCCTTTGAAAAACCATCTCCTACTCTTTGGCTTCTGATCAGCAGACATCTGTTGCAACCGGGGAGTTTGCCACACCCACGTGTCAGAATGCAAACACTTGGGTCTCTGGAGGGATTGCAGCATTTGAATTCCAATTCCTCAGGATTTGGGGTTGTTGTTGTTGTTGTTAGCTTGAAGGTCAATGAGAAAAACAAAGGCCACAGGCCAGCAGAATTTGAGAGACTTTCACCCTGGAGATCTGAATGGGACTTAAGTATATGGAACGGTTCACTGCATTGGGAGTAATGAACAAAAGAGACCAACAGAGAGATGCATGCAGTCATCCAGATTGATGAATTTTACTGAATTGGTGATTGGCATAGGACTGACTGTTCTAGGAGTGGGAATCACATGGCCATCCAGCTCTTACTGGACTGCAGATCCCATGAGCCTTAGCCAGCCCAGTGAATGGTGATGAATGCTGGGAGCTGCAGGTCAACAACATGCATGATTCCCTCCTCTTAAATAGATTAAAGGATGACAAATATTTCAAAAGCAACCCCCCTGCCTGTGATTCACCAGGCTACATTTCAGAGGAAGGAACTGGCAAAAATGTGTGAAGTCACCATAAGTCAACAGGTGATTTGAAGGTATGTACACACATATATTCAACTCAAAATGGTTTATAATGATCTCTTAGCTTGTGTTAAGAAACATGGCTTACTAACAAAGGACTAATGCAGCATAACAGAAATCCTATGATCAGACCTTAACATCTCTAGGTTGGGCTGAAAAAGATTCCTGTTTGACCCCCTGGAAAGAACAATAACTGTCAGCATGGGGAAGGAGGGTTGCTAAAGAACTGTCAAAGTTGTAATCCAAAACATTTGTGAGCCAAAAGCAAAGCTATCCACTCTCACCAGCTAACTGAATAAGGATTCTGGAAGTACATTTTACAATTTGTAGCTATGCTCTTGAATAAGTGGAATATTGGTGCCACATGTTTGTTTTTTTCTGGTATGGTTCACTCCTGTTTTTCACAACTGTGTGGCAAGCAGACACAGAGTCAAAGAAACATAGAGCACAAGGCACATCAAGTCCTCACCCCCTGCCATGCAGGAGCACACAATAAAGCATCCCCAATTAATGGCCATCCAGTCTCACATCCAGTCTGTCGAGGAGATAGGGTGGGATATAAATAAAGTTTTTATTATTTGGAGCAGCAGAAAACAAATTGGCTCCATCTTCAATACAACATCTTTTCAAATGTTTAAACATAGCTATTACAATCCCTAAGCCATTCTTCATAGGACATAGTTTTCACACCTTTTAACATGTTAAGTCTCCTTCTTCTGAAAACATTCCAGATAGTCAATATCCTTTTTGAATTGTGATGCCCAGAACTGGATAGAATATCTCAGTTGAGATCTGACCAAAGCAGAATAGAATAGTACTATTACTCTCCCCAATCTAAGCATTCTGTTCTTTGTTGTTTATTCATTCAGTCGCTTCCGACTCCTCGTGACCTCATGGAACAGCCCACACCAGAGCTCCCTGTCAGCCGTGGCCACCCCCAGCTCCTTCATGGTCAAGTCAGTCACTTCAAGGATACATTCCATCCATCTTGTCCTTGGTATGGAGCCTCCAGTGGCCTAGGGGATAAAAGCCTTGTGACTTGAAGGTTGGGTTGCTGACCTGAAAGCTGCCAGGTTTGAATCCCACCCGGGGAGAGTGTGGATGAGCTCCCTCTATCAGCTCCAGCTCCATGCGGGGACATGAGAGAAGCCTCCCACAAGGATGGTAAAACATCAAAAAAAACAACAACATCCGGGCGTCCCCTGGGCAACGTCCTTGCAGACGGCCAATTCTCTCACTCCAGAAGCAACTCCGGTTGCTCCTGACACACACAAAAAAAATCTTGTCCTTGGTCAGCCCCTCTGCCATTTTCCCCAGCGTCATTATCTTCTCTAAGCTTTCCTGTCTTCTCATTATGTGACCAAGGTATTTCATCTTTGCCTCTAATATCCTTCCTTCTAGTGAGCAGCCAGGCATTATTTCCTGGAGTATGGACTGGTTGGATCTTCTTGTGGTCCAAGGCACTCTCAGAATTTTCCTTCAACACCACAGTTCAAAAGCATCTATCTTCCTTCGCTCAGCCTTCCTTATGGTCCTAAATCGATCAGTACTCTACTCCTATTGATGCAGAATTGTATTGGCATTGCTATTATGAGTGACTGATGATAAGTGTGTGGTCGAATTAAACTTCTAGATCACTTTCACCTATTCAGATACCTTGCACATATACGGTACAGCTGAACATATACATATTTCACCTAGGCGATGCAGTAGCTGTGTTACATGTTGAATGTATGAATCCTTTCAAGGGCAAGTCATAAGAAGGGAATCTTAAAAAGCATTAATAACAGTTTCACTGTGGGTAACTGGAGAAAGGCAAGAGCATTGTTCAAACCCTTGACTCATATCATATTTCTCTATTTAATCCTGGCAGCCTATCACACTCCAGCTGACTCTTTCCTCTCCCTGGAGCTGGAGAAAGGCAAGAATGAACCTGCATGAGCTTTAATACTGTAGCAGCAGGTAAATTTGCAGACCATCATTAAAATTATCAGTTGTGTCCATTTGCTTACAGCACTGTCAGGCTGTAAATTCATTCTGGAGGTAAAGCATGTGCCTGCTGGTATATGCCTGAGGGGGTTCTGGGAATTAAGTCTGATCTCAAAAATATTCCAGTTATTTGTGTGACTCAGCTGCTGAAATCAGGATCTTTTTGTGGTCACATGGTGGCATGCTGATTCACTCTCTGCTACAGCAGCACAGGATACAGGAAAGCAACACCTCATCAGAGAAAAAGCTACTTTCTCCTTTGTTACTGAAAGGAAATACTTAGGGACTTTTCCTTTAAAAAAAACACCAGCATTATATCCAGGGGCATGAAAGCTTTACCTCACACAGATTTACAAGAGAAAGGAAACTGCAGGGAGAAAATGTCCTCTTTCACATTCTAAATTGCCAGTTGTTGATACCTTATATTCATATTTCTCATTTGTCTGGATACAAAAGCAAGGGAGGGAAATGGAGGCCTATGATGCTTCCTTCCTGAGAGCTACTAATCTCCACTAAAGGCATCATTAAATTGTGCTCAGGCTTTTTCCCAACTTTTCGGCTGCAAACTCTGTACTTTTAAAGAGGTCCACTGAAAGCACATACTATACCCAATCAGGTACTGGTGTGGATCTCATAGTTGGACTGATTCCTGAGTTTTGAGATAAGGACCTTAAAGAGCTCAAACTCTGTGAAAATATGTGGCATTATTTCTCATCTAGAATGTAGTGTGTACCTGTGTTAGAGAGAAAAAGGGAGGAGGGGAAAGAGAGGAAGAGAGAGAAAGAGAGAGAATCCACATTTGTGCCCAGAAATCATCTCTAGCCCTCTTCAGGCATTAATCACCACATTTTTTGAATATGGATGCAGTGGTAAGCCTAGGTTTGCCCAGGCACCATCCACTCAGCCAAAATCATACCAGTTTTCTCTATGAATAGTTCTGCCCTCCAGTCCTTTATAGCTTTCTGGTGCAATAGGATGTTCCAGCACTCTTGTTCCATACTAAAGAGAACCACATTTTGGCAGATCAAACCCAGGGGTAGCTCTGTCTCCAGTCAATTCTGGAGACTTCTGTTCCTGCTGGTTGCACCTACCTACCCCCTCACTTAAATGGTTCCACTCAAATGATTCTACCTATTATGGATAGATCATCCAACTACAGGTGACCCTCCATGTTGCATGTTTGACTTTTGTGGATTACATTATTCATAAATTTGATTAAAATCATCGTTCTCAGAAACTCTATGTTCTCCAGTACAACTGTATTTTCATTTTCCATTGGACATTGAGCATAGAGTCAACACTGGAAGACCTAAAAATCTCTAGAGAAAACACCTCTCTAGGAAGCTCTAGGTCCTCCAAAGGAAGTTTACCATAGAATCTTGCAGAAGCTGTTTTATTCTGAGTTTTATGTTGTTCTTTACATGCTTATATGTTTTATTCAGTTGTATTTTATATTGTGCTTTATTTCATGTTCTGTTTTATAGGCACCTATGCCTTGGAGCCTCTGATGGTTCAGCGGGTTAAACCGCTGAGCTACTGAACTTGCTGACTAAAATCCAGGGAGCATGGTGAGCTCCCGCTGTTAGCCCCAGCTTCTGTCAAAATAGCAATTTGAAAGCACGCAAATGTGATTAGATCAATAGGTACCTTCGGTAGAAAGGTTACAGCCACATGCAGTCATGCCGGCCCCATGACCTTGGAGGTGTCTATGGACATCGCTGGCTCTTTGGCTTAGAAATGGAGATGAGCACCAACACCCAGAGTCAGAAATGACTAGACTTAATGTCAGGGGGAAACCTTTACCTTTACTTATGCATTGTGTAAGCCACCCCGAGTCCCTTCGGGGAGATGGTGGTGGGATACAAAAATAAAGCTATTATTATTATTATTATTATTATTATTATTATTATTATTATTATTATTATTGTATGACACAGCAAACAAGATAGATATGCTGGATTTCGTATCACAAAATCACAAGTCGAACACTTCCCAAGTGTCTAGGACTGTGTGATGTATTTTCGGATGATGCGCACAGATCCCAGTAGGATGGCCTTTTGCAGTTGGCAGATCTTAATTTTGCCAATATCTATTGTTTCCAAATGCCGGCTGAGATCTTTTGGCACGGCACCCAATGTGCCGATCACCATCGGGACCACCTGTACTGGTTTCTGCCAGAGTCTTCTGCCTGACATTAATCCCACATCTATGGCAGGCATCCTCAGAGATTGTGAGGTATCTCACAACCTCTGAGGATGCCTGCCATAGATGTGGGCAAAACGTCAGGAGGAAATACTTCTGGAACATGACCATACAGCCTGAAAAACACACAACAACCCTGTTGTTGTTGTTGTTGTTGTAGTTGTTGTTGTTATTATTATTATTATTATTATTATTATTATTATTATTATTATTAACTAAAGCAATATCTAGAGAGGTGTTCTCTCAGTTAAAAATAACATTTTTATTTACAATGTATCACTTTTATGGTTGTGCTGTGCCCTCAACCCCTGTAAATGTGGAGAACTGACTACATACCGTTTCTCAGTAGACCTCTCAACTACAAGTTCCATCACATGCAAAAAACATGGCTCTGGGTTGAAAAAAGGTTTCCAGTGGATGGCCTATCCTAAGATTTCAGATCAGTTCATTAACTGTCCTTTCAATCACTTATCATCCCCTATTTGTTTGAAACCTCTGAATAACCTGATATGGAGTTTTGACAGACATCAATATATTAATTACATCTGGATCTCTGTCTAAAATTATACAAAAATGGTTAGAAACACTTTTGGTATCATTACTAAATTCAAACCACAGTATTAATCCAAACTGGCTAGAGTTATTCTGGATTTAACAGGCTGTAGGGAAAAAAGGAAATATCTCATTATCCAAACAAAAATCTGCCAAAAATAATTGAATATAAAAATATAAAGAAATGATGATATTCAAGTCATCTGGAATAGTTTTTAAAAACATAGAGAAGAAAATCATGAGAAACTAAAGAATTTAAGACATGCAGGGTGAAAAAAAAACCCTTCCTGGGAAAATTAGGGGATTTCCACTCCATGAAAAATGCAGGGATTGCTTAAAACAGACAAGAAAAAGTCCTTGAAAGGCAAGAGATTTCGGGATCCCTGAAAGAGACTGTATTTCATTGTTAAAGCTATTGATTAATGTGTCCAAAACAGTGGGAAGGTTTCTATGCAAATATTAAATGTATACAAATTATTAAACCCAATAGCAAATAGGAACTATATTAACTCAAATGTGTGTGAGTGAGAGAAAAAAATTAAAATGTCTACTGTTAAGCTCTCTCTTGAGGAGAAACTCCTAGGAGGGAAAAGAATAAAATTGCTGACCTTCAACAGTTAAGGAGACATTGATAAAGCCTAGACATAAACATGACCTGACAACCACGAGCTCCAGTGAAATTTAGCCTGTGATAGAAATGGGATAAGCAAATTCCTTTTTGTTCATGACCCTGTGATTACTTTCTCCTCTCCCTTCTCTAGCAGAATGATGTATCAAAATCCAGCTTGTGTCCTGTAAATCACTTGTGCTGGCAGCATCGGCATCAGTGTTTGAAATGCTGCCATATGTTATATTCATATCTCCCAGTAGACAATCCATGCTGGCGCTGCTTTTGTCTACTGTGAAATTTACGTTTCGCAAAAGCACAGGGAAGCCAGTTTCAGTGTGCAAGAAATTAAGTAACAGTGTTCCATTAATGCTGTGTTTCTTAATTTGATTAAATGTGTTGTTGTTCTAGCTGACGTTGTATTCCTCTGCTGCTTTTACCACCCATAGCTTCTTGAACAAGAATGAAGTACTCGTATGTTTGAATCTGGGAAGCACAGAGTAGTGAATGGCCACCACAGACATTGTTGTTCTTGTGTGCCTTTGAGTTGTTTCTGATTAGTCCCTTGTCTACATGAACCAAACAAAACATTTTCACCTCAAACCAACTGCAAGCAATCCACGGAGTGTACAGCAGAAATCACTATTCTAGCTATTAATTCATCACTGCAACTGCAGGTTACTCCAAATCTTCCAGGAAAATCTAGTGTTTTTGATGCATGGACAGCTGGAGATCCAGGGCAATCCAATGTTTGCATGGCAAAAACACCCACTACTGTTTTGCCAAGCTCTCACACAGAACCTTGTTAGTGATGTCACCTATGGTGATAACATGGCTGGATGGCCTGTTTTGATAACACCAGAAGCAATGTTGCTAGCAAGGCTTTGCCAAGCAAAACAATGGTGGTGGCTGTGGCTCCCAGGATAATAGGGCACCACTTCCAATGCACTGACTGTCTGGGTGACCTCCTGAACTGCAAAACAGCTTTGGGGCACACCTATGAGGTATCTGGGACAAATCTCAGCAGACTACTCATTATTATTTCAGTCTCAGGTGAATGTATGAAGAAATTTTCTTGGCAAAGTTTGATTAGAAGGGATTTGTTTTTGCCTTCCTCTGAAGCTAAGGGAGTGTGAATTCTGCAAAGTCACCCAGTGGGCTTCCATGAGTGAACAGGGATTTAAACTTTGGTCTCCAGAGTCATAATCCAACAATCAAACTACTACACCACATTGGCTCTTGTATTGTCACCCAAGTAATTTAAATATTGCAAAGAATTATTGTACATATTGATGTATTAGTTGATCTCATGTATAAGTTGAGTTCAGGTTTTGGGGACAGAATTATGGATTTTGATAGTGGTCATGGGTCCTTCTGCAGAGAGGGAAAAGTAAAAATGCTGCCTCAACACTGAAAAAACACACTGACAAGTTTATTGGCTATTACTCCCCTTCACTTCAAGTGCCCAAAGTGGCAAGAAGCATAGATCACTTCCAGCACTGACCCATTGATACTTTGATCTAGGTTTGTTCGTTTGTTTTTTGTCAACATTTTCTTGTGAGCTGCCCCGAGCCCTAGGGGAGTGGCGGCATATAAGTTTGAAAAATAAATAAATAAATAAATAAAACATTTTTGACTTATACTTGGATATTTACACGATGCATTTCTGAATACAGTTCTGACAACTGTTATAATACATGATGAATACATTGTGATTATGACAGGCAATGCATATTGAACAATCAGCCTAAGCACATCTCCCTAACTTATGCAGAGTTGGACATGCATGCTCTCATTCATGTGTTTAACCATGCAACCTTCTACATGTGTATCCAGAACAGTGGTTCTCAACCTCTGGGTCCTCAGGTGTTTTGGCCTACATCTCCTAGAAATCCCAGCTAGTTTACCAGCTGTTAGGATTTGTGGGAGTTGAAGGCCAAAACATCTGGGGACCGACAGGTTGAGAACCACTGATCCATAAGTAAGCCACACTGAAGCATATATTGATAGGATTATGAACTCCGTGTGCTGCTCTGGGCTCTGAGGAATTAACATTTTAACTTTTTGACAAGGCCCATCATACGAAGCAAACAGAAGCGAAGTGTAGGATGAATCTGAGGCTGAACTAAGCAATGAAGTGTTGGTTATGGTTTTTTGGCTGTAAACCACAGACATACTCCATCATTTACCAAGGGGGAAATGACAAGCCAAGCTTCTCAGATTTTAGTTACAGTAGAGTTTCACTTATCCAACATTCACTTATCCAACGTTCTGGATTATCCAACGCATTTTTGTAGTCAATGTTTTCAATACATCATGATATTTTGGTGCTAAATTCGTAAATACAGTAATTACTACGTAGCATTACTGCAGATTGAACTACTTTTCTGTCAAATTTGTTGTATAACATGATGTTTTGGTGCTTAATTTGTAAAATCATAACCTAATTTGGTGTTTAATAGGCTTCTCCTTAATCTCTTCTTGTTATCCAACATATTCGCTTATCCAACGTTCTGCCAGCCCATTTGTGTTGGATAAGTGAGACTCTACTGTATCTAGTAAATGCTTAGTTTGGTTCAAAGTCAGCTTTCAAAATCCTGATTTTGGAAGTATTGTTAATGTTCTCTCACCATACTGAATGGTTGTTGATTTGTTAACACCCTGCTGCTTCTTTCTTGTGGTAACAGTAAAATATTGTCTGGTTCCCAGGCTAGAGTTTGTTCCTGATTATCTAGTTTGGTTCTTCATCCTTTACGAAATACTGCTGACTGAGGAATCACCTTTCAATGCCATCACTTAAAAAACAAACAAATTCTTAGAATGATTCCAAAGACTCTCAGTAGTGTGTTCTGGATGCATCTTTTCTCCTGAGTAATCCGAGCCCATCATGGGTAGCAGGTGACAGTGTTGTATGAATGATACTATGCCTTCTTTGGTTAATTTTATGAACAATGACATCTACTTTGCAATTTGAAAAGATTTGCATTTGAATCCACATGCACATGAGCCACAACGAGTTACCCAGCTCTCTCTCCTGCACCAATATCTTTACTATGAATGGAAGCTGTGACTAAGTGCAACATTTGAGTCCAGTATGTCAATAAACTTTCTTTCAACTTTGACATTCAGATTTTCTTCTATGACTCATGGATGGCCAAAGTGCTCCTACAACTAGAGAACAGCAGGAAACAAACTCCCAAGGCAGAAGAGGAAAGCATGGTAGAGGGCAATGCAATGTTTTTCCTCACTCAGACAAATTGAGAATATAGTCAACAACACGAAGACTGAAGGAGGATACTACTGGAGTTGATGACAACGCACACTCTCCCAGCAGCTATAGGCAGCATAAGCAAGGGTGACAAATGTTGGTAGTTACAGTTCAATAACATTTGCAAGTCCATGTTAGAATATTATGTTTTACAACCTTAACTAGAACACGGCACCTTACTCTGGCTTGTTGGTGGTAGATAAATTATGTAACAATTATTATTTTAACTGTTATTAGCTGTTTTTAAACTGATTAGTTTTGTTACTTTGAAGGCTTAATAGATTAATATGTTTTATTTCATTATTTAAACTTTGTGAGTAGTTGTTATAATTTGTTATAGATGGTTTATTCATGGGGCTATTTGTTCATTTTGTGTTGTTTTATGGCATTGAATGTTTGTCATTCTTTGTTGGAAACTGTCCTGAGTCCCCTCGGGGAGATAGGATAGCTTATAAAGTTATTATTTATTATCATTATCATCATGTAATTCCCACCCTTGACAAAAATGGTCTTTAAGCACTTGTGTTAGCATATCTCATCTGTGTTTCCTAAGACCAGCATAGATCAGTATAGATCAGGCATGGGCAAACTTGGGCCCTCCAGGTGTTTTGGACTTCAACTCTCACAATTCCCAAAAGACTCAAGCCCTTTCTTTCTCTGCTCAGCTGCTTAAGGAAAGAGCCTGAGGCTGTTAGGAATTGTGGGAGCTGAAGTCCAAAACCCCTGGAGGGCCCAAGTTCGCCCAGGCCTGGTGTAGACCATTGCCTTCTTCCAGCTATCTGTTGGGCTATATTCACAAAGTATGCCAATCTGCCAAAAATAACACCATAGCCTACTTAACATATTTTCCATGAACTGCCAACATGGAAACTAACCATAATTTACATCATGGCAATCAGTTTACCACATAGAAAATACAGGATTGTCTTTTTTCTAAGTTGAGATTCTTCTATTGTTTACATTTTTTATATATATTCGAAGTTCTCTTATAAATTTTAGACAGTTTCTCTGGAGTCATGCACCAATGATACATAAAATAAACGTTAAATCTTTTCACCACATACTTTGTGACATGGATATTATAGGATACTCTTCCCAACCTACCTTTGCATTATATGTTCCTTCTTGTTAAAATATGGCTGGTTTCCTTTACATTTGCTTTGCATGTTATTATTATTTATTATTATTGTTATGCTTATTTATACCCCACATTTTCTCTCCACAAAGGAGACTCAAAATGACTTACATTGAAAGCATTTCAATACAGTTTAAAATCCACAAATATATACACATCAAAACAAAATTCGACATGAATGGTATAAAAAATTACCAATTAAAATCCACAAAACTGCTTAAAAACATGTTGACAGCTAAAACCACATCACCCCTTGACTTGATCTTAAAAACCTTCTTTTTTAAAAGCCTGTCTGAATAAAAAGGTTTTAGCAATTTGTTTTCAACATTTACTCTTTTACCACTGATTATGTGTAGGCAAGTGTGCACAAGAGAGATTGAGAGTACTGTCTTTCATCGCATAATAGTCACCACTGCATAATAGTCGCACCCCTGCCCATATGACTTCTCCTTGGAGAAACCCCCATAGCGTGGGCAAGTGATGGTGCAAGAGCTAGGAAGCTTCCTTTGACTATGGTCAGCTGAGAGAAGCATTTTAGCTCTGAACAGCAGGTGTGCAGGCAGGTGAGCCATCACCCAGCTGTGTGATGACTCATGGGCCATGTAGTCCCGTTCCAAGTACTATTGTGGCAGATGAAGAGGAAAACTTGGGTTTCCCACCGTTTCTGCCAGATTTGGAGCCCTTGCACCTGCAAGATGTTTGCCCACAAGAAGACAGCCAAACAAGCCTTGAGCAGAAATCTCCCCCATTTTCTCGCCGGGTTTATTATAATCAAGATAGAAGCGCTCAAGAGGCGACTCGCCGGAGCGCCAGGATAGCTGCCAGACAATTAGCTGATTAAGTCTGCTTCCCTTGGGAAACTTTAAGGAGTCATGCATCTGGACACAGAATAGGTTTCGTTTCTTGTTCCCCAGAGAAAGTGTTCCTTGGCGGGAAAACAAGATCCTATATAGGTGTTTGGCCGCAAAGGAATCCTTGCGGAGTCAATTCGTCAGCTTCGGGAGTAGATTGTGTGTGGACTACGCTACTCCAGTTTCCAGGACCTTGCTCTCGTTCCAGCCCTGCCTTGTTCCCCGGACCTCGCCACGGATTTCGCCACGGACCCTGTTCTTGCTCCTCGCTTCTTGTTGCCTTGAATCAAGCCTTGTTTGCCAAGAATCTAGTTTGCTCCCCAGCCTTGCATCAAGCTCCATGGACTAAAGGACCTTGTCATTTCCCCTCACTTTGCTTGGCAAAGTGTGTGTTTCGGTTATTGGATTACAACTTTGTACTTTAATATCTCATATTGGACATTGTTTTCCTGGACTATATTTGACCTTTCCTGAAAGGTCTACTTCTGAACTATATTCTACACTTGTTTTTATTAACTTTATATATTTCCTTAATAAAGATATTAGATAGATTCTGGTCTCTGCGCATGGTTATTGGTGCTCTGCAGCCTGGGTCTTGACAAGCTGCGCCCCTGCCAGGGAGAGCTATGGGGCACACCTCCCTTCCTTCTTCCCTTCCAGAATTATATACAGTAGAGTCTCACTTATCCAACATTCGCTTATCCAATGTTCTGGATTATCCAACGCATTTTTGTAGTCAATGTTTTCAATATATCATGATATTTTGGTGCTAAATTTGTAAATACAATAATTACTACATAACATTACTGCATATTGAACTACTTTTCCTGTCAAATTTGTTGTATAACATGATGTTTTGGTGCTGAAATTGTAAAATCATAACCTAATTTGATGTTTAATAGGCTTTTCCTTAATGCCTCCTTATTATCCAACATATTCGCTTATCCAACATTCTGCCGGCCTGTTTATGTTGGATAAGAGAGACTCTACTGTATGTTACTAAGTTCAGCTCAGCTCAGTCGCATAATTGTTTCCGACTCTTCTTGACCTCCTGGACTAGCCCACGCCAGAGCTCCCTGTTGGCCGTCGCCGCCCCCAGTTCCTTCAAAGTCAAGCCAGTCACTTCAAGGATACCGTCCATCCATCTCGCCCTTGGTCGGCCTCTCTTCCTTTTTCCTTCCATTTTCCCCAGCATCATGATCTTTTCCAAGCTTTCCTGTCTTCTCATGATGTGGCCAAAATACTTCAACTTTGCCTCTACTATCCTTCCCTCCAGTGAGCATTATTTTCTGGATGATGGACTGGTTGGATTTTCTTGCGGTCCAAGGCACTCTCAGGATTTTCCTCCAGCACCAAAGTTCAAAAGTGTCTATCTTCCTTCATTCAGCCTTCCTCACAATCATAAGTTACGGTTATTAAGTTATCCCCATGTTAAAAGTTAGCGCATAGTGAAAACAGTAAATTTGATCCATTCAAATACATGCATGTTTCCACATATAAGTCTTTAATAAATCATTGCACTGTTCTTTGAAGGCTTATCTTTTTCAAGAAATCTTTGTAAAAATCAATTCTTTATTGGACTTACAGTACTGAGCATACCAAGCAAATTCTTACTGTGCACTGTAAATTATACTTCAGGGTTTGCTGTGCATACTTAGGAGTGGGGATTGATTGCATTTTTCTTCGATATTTTGGCCCTGCTTTCAAATGTTCTGAGGCCCCTTCCACATAGCTGTATACAATCCACATTAAACTGGAATATAGGGTAGTATGGACTCAGATAAGCCAGTTCAAAGCAGATATTGTGGGATTTTCTGCCTTGATATTCTGGGTTATATGGCTGTGTCGAAGCGTCCTGAGTCTTCTGAAATTACAGTTAGGGCACTTCCAGACAGGTTCTATATCCCAAGATCTGATCTCAGGTTTTCTGTTTATCCCAGATTATCTAGCAGTGGAGACTCATATAATCCAGTTTAATGCAGAAAAACTGGGATCAGATCCTGGGATATAGGGCCTGTATGGAAGGGCCCTCAGTCTTGAATGCAACAATCCAAACTATAAAAAGAGGCCATGTTATTTCTAAAGGAGCAGGTGATTGAAGCAGGTAAGGAAACAGATTGTAAAGGGTTATTTAGGTTTCAACATGCTATTGAAAAGAAGGGGATTGGACTTTAGGGCACGGAATGGTTTAGAA
Organism: Anolis carolinensis; assembly: GCF_035594765.1. Taxonomy (NCBI): domain Eukaryota; kingdom Metazoa; phylum Chordata; class Lepidosauria; order Squamata; family Anolidae; genus Anolis; species Anolis carolinensis. The sequence goes on from NC_085844.1 coordinate 172,447,671, forward strand.
ATAATATCTGAGGGGGGCCTTTCTCTTGTATGGACCATCCCTCTATTAAGATGATCTTCAGAGTATCTCTTATACAACTCAAGATACAGACATGCCCTCACATGGGAATAGATAAGAGTTTTTTTATGGTGTGCTTAGGTTTTGAATCTTTTTCTTTCTTTCTGGGAGCTACAAAAGAACTTTCTTTTTAGGATGGTATTTAATATGCAACTTTAACTAGCAAGCTGTTTTAACCTATACAGTATTTTTTTAATAGCTTAAACGTTATGTTGCACTGATGGGTATGACATTTAATGTTGTAAATTGAATTGTTTCAAAGCATTAAAAGGTTTTTTTTTTTTGTAATCCCCATTTAATGTTGCCAACTACAGACATGACTATCAAACCATATGGAAAACCAGTCAAGATGTGGTTAAAGAAACTCTTCAGATTTACCATACATGGCAACATCTGGAAGGTTAAAACAAGCCCACATATTTAATAATACAGATGACTCACAACAATGTGGTAGAAAATCTACCATGCTGTAAACATGATGTTTCTATTCAACATTATCACTGTCTAATACTTACTATCAAAATTATGCATATGTATAATTGTGACAATCCAAAAACATTGAAATCTATAAGAAGCAGTAACATGCATTTTGGAAATCTTGACCCCGCAAACCACATTTTTGTGAGTATTGGCCCACCAGCAGATGTTGGTTTCACTAACATGGAACAAATCTCAATATGGCTACAAGCAAATCCTAAAAGCATGCAAATAATTGAATCAGGAAGGAAATCATTCTGTCTTCTGAATTCACCCACCACACCCAGAACTGGATGAATAAATATTCATTTGAAAAGCAAATGCAAGCTTATCCAAAATAATTATATTAGTGAAATTATGACAATTGCCAAAATATATTCTCCGTAAGTAAGTTCCCCCAGTATGAACTGAGTATGTGAGAAATGTTCAACTTTTTATAACTCCACTAGGGAAAAGGGGGTTGTCAAATTGATCTGGCTTCTCTACAGATGACTCATCTGTCTTCATCTTGTGCGGGCCTTAAGACCTAGTGTTGTCTGAATCACCACCACATACAGTTAGATTGAACGGTGGGTTCTGGGAAATAGATTGGACTGTGGGATCTGCAAAAACCAAAGACCCAAATCAACTATCCGTTTTCCCAATGAGGACATGTGGAAAAAAACCTCCACTTCATTTGGTTCTCTGGGGTGCTTATACACTACTCAATTACAGTGCTATGATCCATTTTAACTGCCATGGCAAAGTCCTATGAAATCTTGGGATTTGAAGTTTGTGGAGAAGTGTTTAGAATGGTCTGAGAGAGAGTTTTAGGTCCCTTCCACACAGCTGAATAAAATCCCACATTATCTGCTTTGAACTGGAATATATGGCAATGTGGACTCATATAACCCAGTTCAAAGCAGATATTGTGGGGTTTTGTGCCTTGATATTCTGGTTTATATGGCTGTGTGGAAGGCCCCTTAGTGCCTCACCAAACTACAAACTACTGAGGTCCCTTCCAGACAGGCCTTATATCCCAGGATCTGATCAAAGGTTTTCTGGTTTAAACTGGATTATATAAATCCACACTGTGAGATAATATGGGATAAACAGACTACCTGGGTTCAGATCCTGGGATATAGGGCCTGTCTGGAAGGGTCCTGATTCTATAGGATGTAGGTTATGGATGCATAGTGTCTTAACTGGGTAGTGAGAAAGTGCCCCATATAAGCGATAGCCACTAGTCCTGCTGACAACACAATTTAATCCAAAACCATAGTGCAAGTGGATAAAACAATAACATATGCAAGACATGCCAGACAGTCACTTTATTTGGGAGGAATGTTTATTCAGCTGAGAGGTTTATTTAAGAGAGAAGATTAAGAAGTGTGTGGATTTTTTTTTCTTAAATGGAAAAGAAAAGAAAAGTAATCCTGAGGAGGCTTACACCTGAAGACTTTACTTTATAACTCAAATGTTTGGTTTGCGCTGTTTATCTGTTGGGTGGCAACACTTGCTTTTGGTATTGTACTTTCAACAGGTACCATTAAGGTAAACTATAAATGGAAGGCATATAACTGGGTGTATAAAACCTCTTGTGTGGGAGGTCAGGTAAAAGCCACAAGCACACAACCCTTTCCATCGTATAAGAAGGCTGTAATTAATCACAAGTACAAAAGTGAAAAAAATTGCATTTCCACTTATTATAAATGCTAATAACTCTGTGACACAAGTCATCCTGCCTCACGAAAAGAACAAATAGTATCTCGCACCATGTCTCAAAACAACCATCAATTCCAAATCTGTGGGAGGAAAGAAAAATAACCTTTGGAAACAGAAGGAATGTCGAAACTCCCCTCCATTTGTCAGAACAGCCTACGCTGCTCTCACTGACTGTGGAGGATGATCAAAAAAGCACTGATACAGTAGTTGGGACACCAGCTTTAACTTTATTGTTGAAACTGGTTAGGAACAAACTTCATTGGAACCCTTCATGCAGTGGCTATTGCAAGTATCCCCAAATTCTTCTTATAGAGAGTTATGTCATAAGCAGGCCCAGAAAATCTGTTTAGCATTTATTTCTTGGCAAAATGCAGTAGTGTGTAGTAGGACTGCAGTCTTCTTGTTCTTTCCTAGAGAGATAAAATGTCAAAATTGGAGATGGAGAGGAATATCTTATAATATTTCCTAGATGTTCCAGACTACCAATACCATACAATCCATTTCCATTGGCCATGCTGCATAGGGCTAAAGATAATTTTAAGTCAAAATATCTGAAGAATGAAAGTTTCTCTACCCAAGGCCAGTGTTAAATAACACATTAGCCTTGCAAAGAGATTATGGAACTCTGTAGTCTTCTAAAGGATTCCATAGCATTGAGCCATGGGAGTTAAAGTATATTTATTTATTTATTTACAGTATTTATATTCCGCCCTTCTCACCCCGAAGGGGACTCAGGGCGGATCACATTATAACACACATAGGGCAAACATTCAATGCCCATAAACACATCAAACAGAGACTGAGAGACACACGCAGAGGCAAGTTAACCTTCTTCTGAGGGGATGTTCGATTCTGGCCACAGGGGGGAGCAGCTGCTTCATCATCCACACTGACGGCACTTCCTCATTCCTGGTCGTAAATTAGTTAATCTTGCCTCCCCACTTATAAGTGGTACCTTATCTCCTACTTGATAGATACAACTATCTTTCGGGTTGCTAGGTCAGCAACAAGCAGGGGCTATTTTTTATTTTATTTTTAATTGACGGGTGCTCACCCCGCCACGGGCTGGCCTCGAACTCATGACCTCATGGTCAGAGTGATTTAAGGCAGCTGCTCAACAGCTGCGCCACAGCCCGCAGCTGCTCAACAGCTGCGCCACAGTACTATCACTAGACTTCATTAATTCTATAGTGTAGATGCACCCTCTGTGTCCTCCCATTTGGGGAGGGGTAGTATATGTTGGTAGTGATTTCTGGGATTAATACTGGTGTCTTGTACAGGCTTTCTTCTTTTTCTGAGGTTGTAGTTTTCTAAGGTGATAATGAATATATTTATTTGTTAAATGTTCTGCTGTCAACAATACTTCTCCAGTCATTATGGAACCATGCAGTAAACCTATTTTTATTGTCACCATAGGCATCCCTTAAACAGAATTCCAAAATCTGAAATATCCCAAAATTGTCCACAAGTGGCTAAAATAGTGACACCTTTACTTTCTGATAGCTTAGTGTACACACACTTTGTTTTGTGCACAAGCTATGAAAATATTATGTATGAAGTTCCCCTCAGGCTATGTGTATAAGATGTATATGAAACATAAATTAATTTTGTATTGAGAATTGGGTCCCGTTTCCAAGATAGCTCATTATGTGTGCGCATGTGCATTTGTATGCAAGCATTTCAAAATCCAAGACAATCCTAAATCGAGAATACTTTAGATTCCAAGCATTTTGAATAAGGGATAGTCAACGTATATAGGTAATTACTTTCTCAAAACACAAATTTTCTGTTTCACTAAAATTACATTTAGACATTTTAAAAAGAAATATACATTCTTTCTATTCAACATCATTTGAACTGTTATCACTGGAGGTTTTAAAACTATTTTATGATGCCACAACTCTAACTGCAAAAGTAACTTAAAATTGGGTTTACAGCACAAGGAAGTGAAGAAATGTTTCCTTAAGGTGAAATCAGGGGGTGAAATCCTTTTCGAATTGGGCACTTTTTGGACATAAGTACAGCAGCAAAAGGCCTGTGGTGGAAAATAATGCCAACTCTGTTGGGAGAGAACATTACCTTACCAGCTCCCAAGCAGCTGGAGAACCACCATGTCAGCTTTTTCCTTTGACAGAGATCATTTCCTCTGTCCCCAAACTGCCTCTGTGACCAATGGGATCTCAGCAACGATGTAAAGTAGTTGTACTTTTGTTATTGGGGAAAGCAATTAATTACAAATGACCAGGTATTTGTTACACATTACTTGCAAGTTCTGCCAAAGAGCCCTAGTCTTGGCATTCATTAAACAAACACATTTGTGGTATGGTAAAACTCCTCAATAGCTGGCAATGGGAAAATCATGGAGGCAGGCAAACTGGTAGTAGGATGCACATAGTGTTTTATAGAGACCATCTCCTTTGATTAAGGTTTAGCTGTAATGCTGGTTTTCCTGCCTTGTGTAATAAAATCCCATTACTCAAACCTAGCTTGTTGATAACAAGAGTATTGAATCAAGAAGAATTTGATTTTGAAGTGTCATTAGGGAAATTTCTTATATAAAAAAGCCAGAAATGTTCATTTCATTAGATGACTAGATTTACTGTTGCATTGAATAAAGGCTATCATGATCCAGTCATTCCAGAGTACAGAAAACAAAGCATTTATGAAAATTTACTACTACTTTGTAGTCTTTGCTACAAAGAAGTGGTAAACTTTTGTAAAGAAGGAAAAACTACAACTTCAGAATTTCACATTATTGAAAACACTTAATTGAGGATTTAAGGTCCCTCTTCGAGCCCCCAAACCGGCTTGTTCCACCTTGTAAAATTTCTCTTGGAGGTTCTGGTTCCAGGTACGCTAAATGAGGTGGTTGTCTAGGATCCCAAACATCTCCTGCCAGGTTAAATATTGAAGTGGAAATGTCATAACAGAATGACCTTTTTAATTAGATTTTGTTTTATCAACCTGTCTGCTTACATCTAATGGTAAGAATGTTGTTTACTATGGTCTGGAAGATATTAATTTTTAAAGTACTTGCAGTGTGTGAAAGGTAATAGTTTTTTTGAATGGAACTATTTACACAATGACATATAATATAAATAAGGGAAATAAACTTGGTGTGAATTTTTCTACATCCAAAATATATGTAGCATGACCAGAAACTCTATGCAATCGCTACTGTTATTTTTTTTAATGGCTTGGCTTTTTTGGGGAATGTACCACTGTTGATTGCTGTTTTGATTCCCCCCCCCCCTTCTCTCCCTTTATGGTCCAAAAAACAGCAAATCCCTGTTTTGGTTAACTTCAGTGCTCTTATCATGAGGGTTAAGAATAATGTGTTGAACTGTTTTGTATTAAGACAGATTCCTTCTTCTTTTGATAAAACCCTCTCAAGGATACTATGACATTTATATCTGGGCCATAAGAAAAGCTCAAGCTAATCAAGTGCGTGTGCCAAATTGTGTTTTTGGCAGGCTTACCCGAAAAGATAATTTTTTTTTTAAAAAAAACTCTATTTCTTCCTTCCTGAGTCAGCAGTAGCTTGAGAGAGTAGAATTAGACAGATTAGAGAGCAGAAGATAGTTCTGAAAGATGGCATATTCTACTTACTGTATGTTGTTCCCTTCCTCATTAGAAAGGCTTGCTTACTATAAGGCTCCTTCAACTCATCTGAATAAAATCCCACATTATCTGCTTTGAACTGGAATGTATGGCAGTGTGGACTCAGATCACCCAGTTCAAAGCAGATATTGTAGGATTTTCTGCCTTTAGTATTCTGAATTATATGGCTGTGTGGAAGGGCCCTATGATGCTGAGTTGGAATCCTGACAAAAGTATTGTCTTCATACTATTGATAATTCCTATGATAATTGACCCATTGAAATAATGGAACTTGTGAAAATGTTTACTTGCCAAGTTCCAGCTGATTTAGTTGGGTGTAGCAATTGGAATTAGGCCAGGGGACTGAATCCTGAATCCTGAATCCATCATATGTTGGTAAACTTCAGCTCTTTACCATTCCTCTGCATTCGTAATTATTGGAAATGCTGGCTAGGGATGCTGAACTGACTAGTTCAAAACCTTTCATTTATATCACTATCTTTGACAGCAGGGCTTGTCTACGTTTTCAGCCATGAAAGATCCACAAGAATGCTCAAGCTATCATAATACTGCTTGCTTTGTCTTACTACTTGGAGCAGAAAGGAAGATGGTCTACTGGAAAATTGCTGAGGATATAGAGAAACTCTTTTCTTCACCACCATTCCAATGATTCAGACAAATATTTCACTATCCTCACTTCCCAGGAAACAGCTGGTCTAGTGGAAAAAAGGGAAGAGATGAGGTCCAGCAGTTTTCTGAAGTGCATAAAAAGCATCCAAGGACCTTGTGCAGCCCATGAGCCATTGATGACTTATAAAAATATTCAAATATGTATGGTTGAGAGATGTATGGATAAGACTTTATATGCAAACTTATACAACCATGCTCAGGTTGAGATGATGTAAATCTAGACCCATCTTGAGTCAGATTTTTGACAAAACTACAGGAACACTATTCTGCATCATGACCTCAATCTACTATGAAGCCAAAAGGCATGTGCGGAGGGGGGAGGGGGGTCCTCAGAACATCCCTATACATGCATAAGTCTTGTGGAGCTATACCGATATGCCTGGGTCCCCCTACTTTGCCCAGTGGACAAGTTCCCCATGGGCCACAATTTCATAGACCATACATTAAAAGATCCTATTGAGTCCACAATTTCTTCTCACAAGGAAAATATATGTATACAGGGGATATATGTAGGGTGCAGTGCTGACAACATGATGTAGTGGACTTAGATTCTGGAAACCAGGGCTCAAATCCATCCTTGGCCACAGAGACTCACCTGGTGACCTTGGGCAAGTCACATTTTCTCAGCCTCAGAAGAAGGCCATGGAAAACTCCCACTGATCAAATATTGCCAAGAAAATCTTGTTATATTTTTCACTTTAGAGTTCTTTCACTTAAGAAAGAAATTATTTGAAGGCACACAACAACAAAATCAGCAGCAGCAGCAAGAACACTGTCAAGAAGTATAATGGGTCAAAGGAATGGGTGAATAACCTATGCATCCCAGTCATGTTTATTTTTAACACTGAAGAGAATTCATCTGAACCACACTGATGCTAATATACTCTGCTGTGCATCTGTCTAAATGCATATGTCTCAAACTCTGCAAGGAACTATGTAATCCTCATTCTCCATGTAGCGAATCCTCTTTAGAATCCTCAGCAATGCTGTTTTGCAAATACAATCACAACAGATTTACCATTGCACTATTGCCATATCTCCTTGGTGGAATCATCAATGATGGCGAAAGATTTTCAGTTCTACCTTAGCAAGTTGCCTTTTGAATCAGGACTCAGACAAAGTTTATTATTTTGGCAGTTTCCTTGGCAGCAACACATTCTCCTTACAGGGTGTGGTGTAGAGGAATTGCCTGCACATCTGTTCACTCTGCATAAAGTTTGCATTTGAGTAGCACGGCCACACAGTTAATGTGTAGCATCTGGCTCTGTTAATACATAGGATCTTGTTTGGTGTAGCTCCTTGCCAAATAAGACAGTTCTACTGTCTGTGTTCAGGGAATTACTTGGTGTACTCCTCACAGACCATGTTTTCCAGCTGCACTGTGTTTCCCACACAATGTTATGGATCATAACAAGAAGGGAGGATCTGTTGTAATGGAAAGCAAAGGGCAAGGCAAGTGAGAGGAGAGGGCAGGAAAGGGTAGTTGTTTCAGCTTTGCAGAAAAAAGAGTTTCTCACGGCAGCCTCCAACTTGCAGTGAATGGGTCAGCCATTTCCTCACTATGAGCAGGAGCACAGTAATAGGTCAGATTGTTTGTTTATTTAGATCAGTGTGGTTAATTTTCATTGACCGCTATTAGCCCCGTTTTCAAGAAGACATCTCCGAAGTTACCTCCCAGCCATGTCAGATCTTCCACATACTAAGGATGTGTTCTGTCTTTAGTCTGTAGCACATGTGTTAAAGTCTGCAGGCTGGATCCAGCCCACTATGCCATTTAATGTGACCCTCTAGCTGCTGCAGTTCAACTCCCATATTCCTGATGATTAGACATCATGAGTGGAGCTGATGGGGGTCGCACTACATTAACATCTGGACGATTGCAGTTTGTTCTGTTTCGTCAAGATAATTGATATGATATCTAACTTTAAAATGTCCTTTAACCTTTCCCCAACCTCAGAGTCACACGTTTTGTTGGATTGCAATTCCCATTATCTTTAGTCCATATGGGGACAATCAAAAGTGATAGGAGTTGTTGTTCAACAACTTCTGGGGACACAGACAGGATAAAAACTAAAGAACATTGACCACTATGTGCAATACATATAGTTGGTCCTATTTAATCTATGAATTCTCTGTCTATAGATTCAACAGCTTTAAGAAGGCAACCATATGGCTGATGTTTCCCTCAATAAAATTGAGTTTGATACCCCTGGTCTATGATCTTTCCCAGAGGGTCTTGTGTGGGATCCTGCTGAAAAGTTGGCAACTGAGATGTAGCATATCAAACAATATAGAAGATATATGGCTCAATGGTAATGCATCTATTTTGTATGCAGAAGGCACCAATTTTCACCTCTGACATCTCCCATTGGGACTAGGAAAGAATCTGGCAATCCTCAGTCACTATCAAAGTATTGAGCACTAGCTGAATTCTTACAGTCCTGTTTACACTGGCATGAGGATTCCAGCTAGAGACTCCCAAGGCAGAGTAGACTCCAATCACAGAGAATCTGTAAATAACAAACAACACTTTAAAGACTGACAAATGTATGGTCACATGTTTCTGTGGGTTTTACTTTATCACTTGAAAGATTTTTTATCAGATGTAGACAAACATGGCTGCTCTACAAAGAATTGTTACAAGGGAATGTTTAAGGGCATTTTGAGTGGCCAGAACTTTGGCCTGAGGGTAATTCAAATCTTTAAGGCTTCCCTCTTTTTTTATCTCTAGCATCTGGAGGCTGTGCTCGACTCGACCATGGGGAGGTGCTGATGTTCCACTTTTCCACGTCGAGGAGCCTGTTGTCCATGGATGCCTTCCTGACTGAATTGCCAGCATGTTTTTTCTGGGGTGTCTTTTTACCTCCCCAGCAAGGTGATGCCTACTGTATTTATCTACTCTCATTGCTGTTTTTGAACTGCTAGGTAAACAGAAGCTAGGACTAACAGTGGGAGCTATTATTCATAATAGATAGCCATTTATTGTGAATAATGAGATAAGCTTGCATTAACAATTATTGGGGGGATCCTCCAAGACGTGTCATAATTAGGAATATATATTTAAAATCATCCAGTTACTTATTCTCTTCAGATGATTCACCTTGATCTAGATCTGCAATGGGATGCTCCAGACTTCAGATGAGTCCATTTCCCTCTAGTCCTACTGACCCTTTATTACTGGAGAATTCAGAAGTTGTCTATTGGAACATGCAAATGAAGAACCTGGGAATGATAGTGAGTAGAACAATTTTAGCTCATCACTAGAAATTAGCAGCTAATGTACCATTCTGGTTATTTTTTTTAAAAAAAAGAGTTCATTTTTGAGACTTCCTCAAATGAAACAACAGAACACACCCATCCTAATTAATTGTGAATCTACTGCATCCCTTTTGAGAGGGGTGGAGAATGGAAAATAGTGATTCTCTGGAGATTAATGTTATTACTTACTCTAATTGAAGGAGACTATCCACACCCACATCAGAACTCTTCTTTTTTAAAAGAGACAGTATATAATTATATGACAGTGATTAGGCTGCTCAGTGATAATACCCACTGAGTGCACTTGATTGATGTCACAATGTGTGCATCTATAGTATAGAATTAATGCAACTTGATGGCATTTGAACTTCCATGGGAGTAATAGTGCTATAAAGTATTTAGCTTCCTCTGACAAATAGTACCAGTGCCTCACCAAACTACAACTCCCAAGATTTCATAGCATTTGGTCATGGTATTTTAAAGAATATTTTTAGCTGAATGTGTGTTTTACAATGTTATAACTAAGGTCAAGCCATAAGGAGAGGCGGGCAAGAAATAAAATGTATTTATTTATTCTTAGAGATGTAACTACATTGAACTCCATGGTTTCACATTGATGTGGCATTGGGGGCTGTGCGGTGGTGGTTGGAGTGTGGAGGAATGGGTGCGTTGTTTTTGTGATGTGTGCTGGGGAAAGCATTTACAGTAGAGTCTCGCTTATCCAACGTAAACAGGCCAGCAGAACGTTGGATAAGCGAATATGTTGGATAATAAGGAGAGATTAAGGAAAAGCCTATTAAACATCAAATTAAGTTATGATTTTACAAATTAAGCACCAAAACATCATGTTATACACAAATTTGACAGAAAAAGTAGTTCAATACACAGTAATGCTATGTAGTAATTACTGTATTTATGAATTTAGCACCTAAATATCACAATGTATTGAAAACATTGACTACAAAAATGCATTGGATAATCCAGAACGTTGGATAATCGAGTGTTGGATAAGTGAGATTCTACTGTAATTTGTTATATAAAGTATATTGACAATAAAGTTATTCTGTTCTAGGGAAAAATATTCAGATCTCACAAGGTTTGGTGTGTATTTTATTTCTATCTATGATTATGAAAGCTGGACAACGAAGAAAGATAATAGGAAGAAGATCATTTGACATGTGGTGCTGGAGAAGATTTTTATGGATATTGTGGATTGCTAAAAAATCAATGAATAAGTCTTAGAGCAAATCAAGCCTGAACTCTCCCTAGAAGGGGAGATGACTAAACTGAGGCTGTTGTGCTTTGGAATTACCATAAAATGAGGACACATGTCATGAGATTATATGACTCATCAGGATAATGATTAGTAAAGTAGAAGGCAGTAGATTAATTGGAAGATAAAAGTGCAGATGGATTTTGGAAAACTATACACCTGAGTGCAGGGCAGCTGATGAGCAGGGCTCTTGAAATCTCATTCATGTATATGTGCCTTCAAGTCATCTGCGGACTTATGGCAGACTTCTAAATTCCACAGGGTTTTTAAAGGCAATAAATACTTATACAGTAGAGTCCCGCTTATCCGACTTCCGCTTATCCGACGTACCGTATTATCCGACGCAAGTCAGCTCAGTGGTTGCTCTAGCACAGCAGGCCTCTCCCATCGGAGCATCTAGCCTGCACTGCCGCGTCTCGCCCTTCCTGGCAAAATGCAGCGGGCTTCTCCACTCGTCGGGTAGGGCGGGAGGACCTCTGCATGTTGCTGATACTCAATCAGCTGCTCTGCTCGCTGGGAGGAGCGGGGGGCCCTCTGCATGTTGCTGCTTAGAGAAACTTCTCTAAGCAGCAACACTTTCGGCTTCTCCGGTGGCCAGGAGGAGTGGAAGGCCGTCTGCATGTTGTTGCCTAGCAACCCGCAGTCAGCTGCTCCACTCCCCGGGAGGCGCGGGGGGGGGGGGGATCTGCATGTTACTTCTTAGAGAAACTTCTCTAAGCAGCAAAACTTTCGGCTTTTCCAGTCGCTGGGAGCGGAGGGCTCCCTGCATGTTACTGCATAGAGAAACTTCCCTAAGCAGCAACACTTGGCTTCCCCGGTCGCTGGGAGGAGTGGAAGGCCATCTGCATGTTGTTGCCAAGCAACACGCAGCCAGCTACTCCACTCGCCAGGAGGAGGAGGGGGGCGGGGGGGGGCTCTGCATGTTACTGCATAGAGAAACTTCTCTAAGCAGCAACACTTAGTCGGCTGCTCCATTTGCCAGGCGCTGAACAGGAAATGGTGAGAGCCCTGAATGAGCTGCAAAACATTATTGCATTCATCTTATAGGAAGGGATGGCTGTTTTCACTCTAGTGTTCACATAATATTGCTTCTTTCCCTTTTAGAGAAATAATACCTGTCCTTTATTTTGGTTCTGCTTTATGGTCAGGCATTCATATCCTAAGCACTCAAGTACCCCAGGGCAGTGGGAAAGCAGATGAGATTAAAACTACAGTATGCTCACAAAGTAGGACTGAACCTGAAGAAAAACTGTTGAGTTAATGCTGCTTTATTTCTCCATATCTGACTCCTTACACTTCCAGAGGCCCTAAAGGGGAATAGGGAAATGCCACCCTCCAGGAGAGTAATGTGAACATGATCAAATCACTTCTATTTACAGTATATAATGACAGCACATTCTGTTCTTTTCACATTGCAGAGATGATCACTTATATTTTAATGAAATCAACTACACAAATTACAAACAACTAAAAACATCATTTGTTTTGCTGCCTAGAAAAACAACAACACACCCAACAATAACACAAGTGCAGCCACGCTTCCAAACAAGTGGTAGACCCCTCCCACAACCAATCTATGCACGTCCTTATGGCAACTAAAAGAAAGAAGATTGTTGTATCAATGGAACAAAAACTTGAGGCAATCAAGAGATTGGATAAAGGAGAGCTGATGCAGAAGGTTGCCGATGACTATGGTGTTGGACGGGTAACAGTAGGAGATTGGAAAAGGAATCGATTGGAGATAGAAAAATGGTGTTCCTCCAGAGTTACTGATGGTGCACTAAAAGAGAGGAAAACGATGAAAAAGTGTGACTATGAAAAAGTTAGTGAAGCTTTGTATGTTTGGTTTACACAGTTCAGAGACAAAGGTGTGCCTATTTCAGGGCCTATTTTACAGCAAAAGGCATTGTATTTTCAAAAGGAATTTAATGAAGGGGAACCAGATTTTACAGCAAGCGTTGGCTGGCTGAACAGGTGGAAGAAACGTTATGGAATCCGTCAGTTAAGTGTTTGTGGTGAGAAGCTTTCATCAAATTATCAAGAAATGGAGGCATTCAAGAAAAAATTTCAAGACTTTGTTAAAACTGAAAACCTAACAGGTGATCAGATTTTCAATTGTGATGAGACCGGCCTCAATTACAAAATGTTACCCAGTAGGAGTCTTGCAGCCAAAACCGAAGCAGCAGCCCCTGGCTATAAGCGTAGTAAAGAAAGGCTGACCATTTTAGCATGCAGCAATGCTACAGCAAACCACAAAATGGACCTTGCAATGATTGGGAAGTCCAAAAATCCAAGAGCCTTTAAAACAATTTCAAAAAATGCTCTTCCTGTAAAATATTACAATCAAAAAAGTGCATGGATGACCAGTGAAATTTTCAAAGACTGGTTTTTTAAGGAATTTGTTCCTTCCACTGAGAAATTTTTGAAAGAAAAGGACCTGCCCAGAAAAGCAGTTTTGTTGCTAGACAATGCCCCGACGCACCCTGATGCAGAGGAGCTTCAAGATGGGGACATTAAGGCGATGTTTCTGCCACCTAATGTAACAGCCATATGCCAACCGATGGATCAGGGCGTTTTGGAAACGCTAAAAAGGAACTATCGCAGGAAGCTACTGTCAACAATAATAGAAGAAATTGAAGAAGGGCAAGACATGATTGAAAAATTGAAATATATCAATGTAAAAGAAGTTGCTTATTGGGTTGCAAGGGCCTGGACTGACGTTAGGGCTCCAACAATTGCCAGATCATGGAAGAAGTTGTTAGGCAAAGATAAAGATGAAAATATGGAAAGGGAAAGCACAGATGAAACTGAAGAAAGCATTCTACCCTTAGTACAACGTGTCCCTGGGTGTGAGAATGTGTCTTCACAAGAAGTTGAAAGTTGGATGAACGAAGATGATCAGTATGAAATAACTGATGAAGAAATTGTCGCTTTTCTCAATAACGATGGCGACGAAATTGATGATCAAGCATCAACTGTCGAGCCTCTCAAAATCTCACACAAGGAGGGGGTTAGGATTCTAGAATCCGCAATGACATACATCGAGCAACAAGATGAAGCTACGGGGATTGACATAATGATGCTGCAAAGATGGAGAGACTTGGCAGCAAAGAAACGGCACTCATCGGAAAAGCAGGCAAAGATCACAGATTTTTTTAAATCTTCCCAGGACTGAACTTTTTATTGATTTAATTTTTGACAATGTTGTAACTGTACATTTATTTTATGCAATTCTATCTTTATTTGTAGTCAATTTATTAGTAGTCAATGTTTTTGCAGTCAATGTTTTCAATAAATTGCAATGTTTTGCTGCTAAATTGATAAATACAGTAATTTCTATGTAACGTTACTATTTATTGAACTGCTTTTTCTGTGGATTTGTTATAAAACATGATGTTTTGGTGCTAACTTAATAAATACAGTAATTATTACATAACATTACCATGTATTGAACTGCTTTTTCTGAGGATTTGTTGTCTAATATGATGTTTTGGTGCATAATTTGTAAAATCATAATGTAATTTGATGTTTAATAGGCTTTTATTTAACCCCTCCTTATTATCCAACATATTCGCTTATCCAACGTTCTGCCGGCCCGTTTACGTTGGATAAGTGAGACTCTACTGTAGATGTTTTGGCCAGTTCCTTTCTTTAAAATTTAGCCTCCAGCAACTGGTATCAATTGAAGTTCTCCCATCCAAGTACTTATGAGGGATGTTTCTGCTTAGCTTCTAAGATCAAGAAGAATTTGTTACCTTTAGATACTTACGTCCTTCTCATTCATAGGGGAGTCATAAGCCAAGTAAGGTTGATGGCAAATAAAAACAGCAGTTTTCCTGATCGAACCTTAAGGCACTAAAACTCCAGTTGATAAAGATCAACAGCAAGAAACTAAAATGAACAAACAAATATACCCAGCACATAAGAGTTGCTGATTTTTTTAAGAAAGCACCTTCTTAACTGGTTCAATTTTTAATATCCAATTCAGAGTGATACAGCTTTGGGGTCTAACAAATCTTTCTTGGGAGAGCATTCCATATTGTGGGGTCATGTAGGAAATAGCAGGTAGAAAAAGATCCCAGGTTATTTTACACATTTAAATAGGGGCTTGGAATTAATTCATTTAAAAACAATTCATTACTCATGATTTTTAAAAAACAACTATTCACATTAAATTAAAAGATTATCATTTGGAATGTCTTAATTATCAGCAATGTTGACAGTATAAGTTTTGATGAACTGTTCTCATTACTTAACATCACTGTTTACTGGGGTAGAAATAGCCATTTTGATTCAATTTGCAACACTAATGATTAATGCAATTAATTTTTAATGGCGCACTCACTAAGTGATTAACATCAGCTAATTAAGTTTCAAATCAATGCTAATAGCAGTGTGTTAGTTTTAATGCTAAATTTCCTGAGTTCTACCTTGAAGGTTAATAACCAGCACTTTGAATTTGGCTCAAAAACAGACTTAGAGCAAATGCAACTCAATTAAAATCATACTGACATGGTCGAGGATACTATTCCATAATTATTTCCTGGATGGATTATTCTGGGAAAAACACAGAAAGGTCACAAGCAGATGATGGCATTGACTACATTGGATAGAGGAAGTCAAAATGCAGTCAATCATCAATGCTTTTGCTCTCCCTATATGCCTAAGAATCCCCTCGTACAGCCTTTTGTTCAAGCAAGCCAAAAAAGAAAAAGAAAAGAAAAGGTGAAATGCTTCTTCTGGAAGCCTTAAGGAGTGTGAATCACCTTTTAAATACTGTAAGATGGGAATGTGAGCAAAAATATACTATTAAACACTAAAAACAAACTTTTTACTAAATTGGAAGTAGACTTTAAGATTTTTCTCCATTTGGAGGTATTTTGGCTGTTCATGTGTTCCCTGGAGAAAATTGCCCCCCCCCCCCAGATCTTGGCATATTCTGTTTAAAAGAGGTTGATCTATTTCAAACTGGTCAAGTATAAGAGCCATTTGGCATGCTAGACAATCTCACAAAAAGGTTTAGAGGCAAGAAATTACCTAAAATACTCCATCTACCCAGGTACACATGGCTGTTACAAGTTAATAGCTATTACAACCAAACCTTGAAGGGAATCTCAAACCACTTCTTTCAGCCACTGGCAATCCCTTGAAAAAACATGGACCTCCCCCCCCCCATTCCCAGTTTCTTAAACATGACTGCTAACATGACTTCCTTGTCCCTTTGTACATTTCCTCTTCCTGCTACATGGGTTCTCTTTGTTCAGTGAACCACTCAAAAGACAATATCTTGTGTACGAGTACATCCTGCCTGTCTTCTTTTGATCTGTAGATATTGGATAGCATCCTGTGATCATGGGCTGGGCATGCCCAGACAATTAATAGGAGTCAGCTGGTGCCAACAAGAAACTCTTGATAAAGAGATTGCAGGCTGAGGGCAGGTGTTTTAGGGCAGGCACAGATCCCTTCAGACCACGGACAGCTCCTCTTGTTCTCACTTTGTAAGACTTGTTTCTTTTTTGTTCTAACAGCGCTGTGATCCTAAATGTTCCACCCCACTCTTAGTCAGACTGCTCTAGTGGAACTGAACTTGTTTTTGTTTACGGCCTACTTAGAAAGGCTCTGTAGTCCTGAAACTGGTCTATATAGAAAGATTACATTCTTTAAAGGAGGTTAGGAAAGACTCCTTCTTTGTAACCTTGGAGCATTGCTCTTATTGCAAACAGTACTGAGCTGGATGGGCTTGGATTGGTTGATTTGAATCACATGGATTAATTTGCAACAATATTATCCAAATATTAGCGAAGGACACATTTCAGTACTCAATACATCCTCTGTGTTATTTCAAAATCTCCAGGTTTAAAACAAAAATGGCAAAAAGAATTCATCAAGAGATTCAACTCTGTCTTACAACTCTCCACAATATGTTAATAATATCATCTATACAGATTTTTCTGTATTACTATTAAGCTTTGGTTTGCTTTAAAGCCACAGTTTAATCAGTTTTACTTGCCATGTATTTTTATTACTTTTTTTGATACTTTTTATTACTTTTTTTTTGCTACTAGCTCTCATATTTCATTCTATCATCCACTGCAGTTCTCCAAGTTATTAAACACTATTTGATTTGACCTGCTGTGGCTATAAGATGTGAAATTTTGAAAGTGTTAGCTTGATAAGGCACTGAGAATTATCTATTCAAGAAGTGGTTCTTAAATTCTACTCCATCAGAAGATTGAGAGTTCAGATGACCATTGGCCATGATGGCTGGGATTTTGAGGAGCCTGAAGCCCAAAACAGATTAGGAAGCACAACACCAGAGAGTGCTAGTCCACTGCCCTGAACCACAGCACTAAAACTTTCTAGCACAGAATTCTAGATGGAGAAAGAAACTACACACCCCAACATTCCAAAGAGAGGAAGAATTGCAATTAGAACCCTTTCAAATCTATATAACTATGCACTATAGATATACACTCTCTGTTATGATTGAGCCTCATGGCTCTGTTACTGACAGACGTGGGCGTAAGACTCCTCGAGAGTCAGATACTCTCGAGGAGCGAGAGAGAAAAAGACTGCGAGACATATTTGCAGCACCATCTGACGAGGAGTCTTTCGAAGGGTTTACGGAGAGAATGGAGGAGGGGCTGGTTAGCTCAGAGGAGGATGAGATGGATTGGACTCGGGTAAGGGAGGAAGTGGGTGCCACTGGCCATGATGGGACAGAAGATGAATGGGGACCTTCAGGATTAGACCCATGGTTTAGCTGGAGGGATGGGACGGGATCCACAGCTGGAGATGCTGTTGGGCGTAGTCAGAGGTGTTCCAGCTCTGACGAGGAAAGTGATGAGGAAACGCCCGGGTTAAGGAGGACAGCTGACAGTGATGAAGATTTGTAACTGGCATAAAATGGGGCTTGAGAGCAATTGCAAATTGCGTTGGGCAAGGTAATCTGGGCAAACGCTTGGGATCCGTGTGTGTGTGGGACGCTTCCCTGAAGACTTGTGTGCTTTCCTGTGCTGTGACGTAAGTTGATTGGAATCCAGGGTCAGACGGCGGGAGGGATTGTGTGGGCATTTGTTTGTGCAAACCTGTGCTTACTCTTATTAGCTTGACCTTCCGTCGTCTTCTTGACGGACGCCATCTCCTGCTTTGAGAACTCGGACTGAACTGACCACGGCTTGTCTTCCCCCCCCCTTCTTGGACTTGGAAAAACTACTAACGTCTGCTTCTGGCTTTGATCTACGGAACGGAACTGGTCTACTCAACTGCTACAATCCTTGGCTGATTTACTCGTGTTGGAGATCCTGTCTGCTGTGTGTGTGGGGGAGCGACGCAAGTTACTCTAAGCACAGTGTTGGCAGCAGAGAGGAATCTGCTGCCAATTAGTTGCATTCTTTGTATCTTTTGTTCCTTGGCTTTCGTTTCGTTTATACCCAGGCTGAAGCAAGCAGTTTGTTTTTACCCGGATTAAACTCCGGTTTAATCCGGTTTATCTTTTGAACATTTACTTTTGCCCCTTTTTGCTCCTAAAGGCAAAAACTGCCTGGCCCTTGTGTTTTACGGGCATTTTTTGAGTTCTGTAATCTAATAAACTCTGTTACTTTGAATCTTGTGGCGTTCTGTCCTTGACAGATTGCCCAACGCCCATAAAAAGTTTATTGCAGCAATAAACCCGTCAGGAAGACAATGGATGAGTTAAGGGCCAAAGTAGACCAATTGCAAACGGCTTTTACCGTTAGCCAAACAGCTCAGGCTGTGAAAGGACATGTTTTGACTCCTGAACGCTTTGACGGAACCAGGTGCAAGTTGCCAACCTTTTTGGCACAAGTGGAGCTTTATTTTTCTCAGCTCAGTGCTCATGCTTTTCCTACAGACACTAGCAAGGTGGCCTTTATTTTGAGTTTGTTGACCGGTCCCGCAGGACAATGGGCCACTAATTTAATTTTGGGAAATGACCCAGTCAAGGACAATTTGAATAATTTCAAAAAGTTGTTAACTGATACTTTTGGGGATCCTCTCCGCACGGAGAACGCTGGGTGGGCTCTGTATCGGTTGAAACAGGGAAAGGGGACTGTTTTGGATTACTTAAATAAGTTTAACCTGTATCGCCACCAGCTGGATTGGGGGGAAAATGCATTCATGCTTTTATTTACTGCCGGGTTAAGTGATATGCTCCAGGATGAATTAGCACGCTTGGAGCCGGCTGAAAGCTGGGACGCCTTAGTAGCTAAGGTGCTGCGTTTAGACGCAAGGTTCGAGGCTCGTAAACACTCAAAAGCAATGTGTGCGCCACCCATGCATGTAACCAGGGCACCTGTGGTGATGGGGGAAGAGCCCATGGAGCTTGGGGTCTTTAAAAAGCTGTCTACAGAGGAAAAGAGCCGTAGGAGGCAGCTGGGCTTGTGTTTGTACTGTGGGAATGCTGGGCATTTTGCCAAAAATTGTAATGTGAAACCTTCCCAGCTTTCGGGAAAAGGCCAGCCCTAGTGCGACGTGAGTCCAACGCACTAGGGCTCCTCAAGCAGTCAACTGAGGGGAGGAAGCATGTTTTCGTACCCATTACATTATCTGTTGGGGGAAGGGAACTTGTTTCTACTTTGGCACTGCTGGACTCAGGGGCTACGGTCTCCTATGTAGATATTGAGTTTGCTAAGAAGCATGGCATTCCTAGAGTGCGCAAGGCATGCGACGTGTGGGTGGAAGGAGCAGATGGGAGACTGCTGGAGACTGGGGTGGTTAACCATGAAACCTCAGCAGTAACGTGGGAGGTGCAGGGAGTAACGGGAACGTTTGTGTGGGATATTACGAGCTTGCCTAGATATGATGTGATCCTGGGGATGGATTGGCTAGCTGTAGTAAACCCACAAGTAGATTGGGCAACACGTAAAGTGATCTTAAAGAGGCAGGACTGTTGCACTCTAAATGTTACTCATTCTGATATGGAGGGAGTGCCTGCTGAGTATGGGGAGTTCTCTGATGTATTTTGTAAAAGAGAAGCGGACAAATTACCACCGCACAGGCCATATGATTGCGCCATCAAGTTGGCAGAAGGTGCGAAACTGCCAGCAGGGAGGCTGTATGCCTTGACTGTACCGGAAAGGCAAGCTTTGCGGGAGTTTCTAGATGAAAATTTAGCCAAGGGGTTTATTCGCCCATCTAGTTCTCCAACTGCGGCACCAGTATTCTTTGTAGCCAAAAAGACTGGGGAACTTAGGCTGGTCTGTGACTATCGGATCCTAAACAAATACACCATTCGGGATAGGTACCCGCTCCCTTTAATCTCGGAACTGTTATCAAGGGTGCAAGGGGCTAAGGTCTTTACCAAGCTTGACCTGCGGGGGGCCTATAACTTAATCCGTATACGGGAAGGGGATGAATGGAAGACGGCATTTAACACGTGTTTCGGATGCCACGAGTTCCGAGTCATGCCTTTTGGGCTTTGTAATGCTCCTGCGGTATTCCAGAGGTTCATGAACGATGTGTTCAGGGATCTAATTGACCAATTTTTAGTGATTTATTTGGATGATATCTTGATTTTTTCTAAGGACGAGAAAGAACATCGTCAACATGTCAAGCAGGTTCTGCACCGACTGCGGGCTAATGGGCTTTTCGCCAAGGCTTCCAAGTGCGTCTTTCATGTGCCTGAAGTGGAGTTCCTAGGTCATGTAGTGTCAGGTAGGGAACTTAAAATGGACCCACATAAGGTTGACGCCGTCAACTCATGGCAGGAGCTGAAGACTAAGAAGGATGTACAAAGGTTCTTGGGTTTCGCTAATTACTACCGGGAGTTTATTCCGAATTTTGCAAAGCTCACGGTACCTTTGACGCAGCTTCTGCGCAAGAAACAGCCATTTGTGTGGGGGCGGGAAGCTCACGAGGCGTTTCTACAACTAAAGTCTAGTTTTCAATCGGACAACATACTAACCCATCCTGATGTTGACAGACCGTTCGTGGTAGAAGCGGACGCTTCTAGCTACGCGTTGGGGGCTGTATTGTCTCAGAAGGATTCCTCAGGGACCTTGCGTCCCTGTGGATTTTACTCGCGGCAACTAACACCCTTCGAGCAGAACTATACCATATGGGAGAAGGAGTTGTTGGCGATTAAGGTGGCGTTTGAGGTGTGGCGGCACTGGCTTGAAGGGGCACGGCACCAGATCGTGGTCAGATCTGATCACAAGAACTTAGAGCACTTGCAAACAGCAAAGAAGTTAAACCAGCGTCAAATCCGCTGGGCTTTGTTTTTCTCCAGGTTTAACTTCAAGGTGCAGTTCGTGGAGGGGAAGGCAAACTTGCGGGCCGATGCTTTATCCCGCAAGCCGGAATTTAAGACCAATGAGCAGGTAGTATGTCAGACCATCTTGCCTACTGCCTCTCTGTGTGTTGTAGATAATGAGCTTGGGTTACATGACCAGATCCTTGAGGCTCAGAAGGATGATGTGTGGACTCAGGAGCAACTGATGCTGCTCTCTGCAGGTAACCGTACCATACTGCCGCATCTCCAGGATCAAGACGGGGTATTGGTGCGTAGGGGGCAGGTCTATGTACCAGTGGGGGCCCTCAGGTTGGAGGTGATTAGAGCCCACCATGACGAACCCATGGCTGGGCACTTTGGCAGGTTCAAGACCGTGCAGCTTATCACCAGGAGCTACTGGTGGCCAAAGATGCGGCAAGACATTCTGCGCTTTTGTGACAGCTGCGCCGTTTGTCAGCAGAGTAAGACGCCTGTTGGGCGCCCTAGAGGGTTGTTATCGTCTTTACCTGTTCCGGAGAGGCCATGGCAAATCATTTCCATGGATTTTATTTCAGATTTGCCTAAGTCTGGGGGTTATACTTGTATTTGGGTGGTGGTGGATTTATTTAGTAAACTGGCTCATTTTATTCCTTGTTCAACCATTCCGGCGGCCCCTACGTTGGCCTTACTATTTACAAAGCACATCTATCGTTTGCACGGAGCACCCGAGGTGATTATTTCAGATAGGGCTCCGCAATTTGTGTCACGCTTTTGGAAACACTTCCATGAGTGTTTGGGGACTAAGTTAAACGTGTCTTCAGCTTTCCATCCGCAAACGGATGGACAGTCGGAACGGGTTAATGGGCTCTTAGAGCAGTATCTGCGTTGTTTTTGTTTAGATCAACCCACGGCTTGGGTAAAGTGGTTACCGGTGGCGGAATTTGCTTACAACAATGCGGTGCACACGTCTAGTCAGCATACGCCATTTGAGCTAACTTATGGTTTTCACCCACGGGGAGGTGTGGCGCCGTCGACCAATGTGGTCTCTTCGGACCCTGTGTACCGCTCTTCGGAAATGGCTGCATTGCATGATGTTGCCCGTCGCTTACTGTTGGAAGCTAAGGCAACGCAGAAGACTCAGGCTGACCGCCACAGGCAGGCAGGGGAGGAGTTGGAAGAAGGGGATTTGGTGTGGTTATCTTCCAAACATATTAAACAGGCTGGGGGAAAGTTTGCGCCTCGGTATTTGGGTCCCTTTCCTGTCGTTAAAAAGATTTCTTCTGTTGCGTTTCGTTTGCGTTTACCGTCTAGTTTAAAGGTCCATCCAGTCTTTCATCGTTCGCTGTTGAAACTTGATACCTCTAGTCGTCGTGGTGCTATAGCGGAGGGTATCACTGCCACTTCTCCGCCATCGGGGGAGGAGGCCTTTGTGAGAGGGGATAGTGTTATGATTGAGCCTCATGGCTCTGTTACTGACAGACGTGGGCGTAAGACTCCTCGAGAGTCAGATACTCTCGAGGAGCGAGAGAGAAAAAGACTGCGAGACATATTTGCAGCACCATCTGACGAGGAGTCTTTCGAAGGGTTTACGGAGAGAATGGAGGAGGGGCTGGTTAGCTCAGAGGAGGATGAGATGGATTGGACTCGGGTAAGGGAGGAAGTGGGTGCCACTGGCCATGATGGGACAGAAGATGAATGGGGACCTTCAGGATTAGACCCATGGTTTAGCTGGAGGGATGGGACGGGATCCACAGCTGGAGATGCTGTTGGGCGTAGTCAGAGGTGTTCCAGCTCTGACGAGGAAAGTGATGAGGAAACGCCCGGGTTAAGGAGGACAGCTGACAGTGATGAAGATTTGTAACTGGCATAAAATGGGGCTTGAGAGCAATTGCAAATTGCGTTGGGCAAGGTAATCTGGGCAAACGCTTGGGATCCGTGTGTGTGTGGGACGCTTCCCTGAAGACTTGTGTGCTTTCCTGTGCTGTGACGTAAGTTGATTGGAATCCAGGGTCAGACGGCGGGAGGGATTGTGTGGGCATTTGTTTGTGCAAACCTGTGCTTACTCTTATTAGCTTGACCTTCCGTCGTCTTCTTGACGGACGCCATCTCCTGCTTTGAGAACTCGGACTGAACTGACCACGGCTTGTCTTCCCCCCCCCTTCTTGGACTTGGAAAAACTACTAACGTCTGCTTCTGGCTTTGATCTACGGAACGGAACTGGTCTACTCAACTGCTACAATCCTTGGCTGATTTACTCGTGTTGGAGATCCTGTCTGCTGTGTGTGTGGGGGAGCGACGCAAGTTACTCTAAGCACAGTGTTGGCAGCAGAGAGGAATCTGCTGCCAATTAGTTGCATTCTTTGTATCTTTTGTTCCTTGGCTTTCGTTTCGTTTATACCCAGGCTGAAGCAAGCAGTTTGTTTTTACCCGGATTAAACTCCGGTTTAATCCGGTTTATCTTTTGAACATTTACTTTTGCCCCTTTTTGCTCCTAAAGGCAAAAACTGCCTGGCCCTTGTGTTTTACGGGCATTTTTTGAGTTCTGTAATCTAATAAACTCTGTTACTTTGAATCTTGTGGCGTTCTGTCCTTGACACTCTCCCTACCAGTTCACCATATCATACTCTGGGCCATCAAGCATAGATGCCATTCTCTACACTATCAGTGTGAAAAAGCATTCCCATTACTTTTAAAAAGGAATATTTAATATATTTCTTAGAAGCTCCCAAAGGGCTTACAATATAAAACAGGAAATGTGATTATCAAATTATATATGTTTAAAACTACTTTTCATTTAAGCAATTTGAAACTTAGCCAGTAAAAATAAAATACAGTTTCAAATAACTTAGTTTTTGTGAGTGTGTGTGGAAGAGATTTAGAGGTAAAAAAATATGACAACTAGCAAGGGAAGGGAGAATACTGAGAATTGAAGCTCATTTGTAGGAAGGTTAGTTTTAAACCTTGCTAGTTCTATATGAGCTTTTGTTTATGGAGAAACTGTTGAGGATACTGAGCACTTTGCCATAGGACAAGCAATTTATGGTCATCCAGATGTTGCTGAACTATATCTCCTATCATGCCTGGCCTTTGCCATTTTGAATGACTAATAGGGCATGAAGTTCACCAATATCCCCACTTCTGACCTCCAGTGTCAAACCATGGAAGTGGTGTGGACTGCTTCTTGTCTCCTTTATAAAAGAAGAGCAACAAAACTCAAGCCAAACATCCTTGGATAGAAGTCCCTCTGGATTATGAGCCATTCTGGCCCATAAATGTAAAACAAAACACTCACAGCAGGTAAACTTGAATGACTGAGAGAAAGAGTTTCCTTGATCCTTGAAAAATTCCACCGCCAACTTCTTTTTTCACAGCAAAGAATGAAACCTGCCCTGTCAGATGCCAACCAAGCTGCTGCTTGTTTTGTTGTGTGTATTGCTAAGCAACAAGGCTGTTTTTGCTTATTTGCCTCCCTCGGGCTGTTTCACAACACTTTGTAACATATGCTGCTCTCCTCTCACCCTGCCTTCTTTTTTTTCTCTTTTGCTACACATCTGGTTTGTATTTTTGAATTTCGGGACACTTTTTTGCACTTTGGGCTATTAGCTTTCCTATCCATCATCTAGGCAAGCTGCAACAGAGAAGGCCCCCCAGGCATCCCATGGAAATTGCTCCAGGCAGCACATTTAAAATTTGCAGGAAGTTGGGCTGCTTGTCTCAATAGTTTCAAAAAGAAGAGCAGCCATTGATAGCCTCAAATCAACCTGGTTTACAAGATCCATCTTTCCATTTAACCCGATTCTTTGCAGAAATATGATGTAGTGATTTGAGTGATTTGATTCAAGAGAATAATAATAATAATAATAATAATAATAATAATAATAATAATAATATTCTCTTGAATCAAGGTGAGATTGATGTCAGCAATTATGTAAACTCTGCTGATTAGGTGGATTTCCTGTAGTTGGCACTAGCTGGTTAGCATTAGGACTAATAGTCCCTAAAGTGCTCCAGGTTTTTGAAGCTTGATTTCTTCAATGCTGACAAGTCCCCAAGTAAGTGCACTAAGAGTATAAAAGACACATGCAGTAGAAAAACCAAGCCAGAGCTAAGTAAAACACAAGGCATCACTGGAAACAGAAGCAAGATCAATGCAATGTATGCTCCAAACATGAAAAGAAGCCCTGAGCAAGATTTAAGGCTGATAAGAGAGTCACTGGCAAGGCATACCATGAAATTCAGAGATCCTCAAAGCAACATCAGACAAAGTCACAAAGGGAGAATTGGAAGTGGTTCATTGCAACAACAGAATGGTCATGACTGAAATAGTTTATTGCCAATTGCAAATTAGTTCAATGTTTTTCTATTAATATGAAGCAGGGCACCTTCTGTCCCTTTGTAAATGCCAAGTATTCACAGGATGGAGTACCTTGTAACTTCCTCATGATCTGCAGGAATTGCACAAGATGTACTCTGCTTTTGCCAATGTCATGATAGTATTGTGCTTCTGATTGAAGGCTATTATATTAATTCTCTTCATTCTTTTTCACTTTGAGGTGGCATCCTTCAAGTAGAACATTATATTAGGGCACATTTTGCTTCTCACCCAAGCTGTAACACTGCATTTTGGTCAAAAATGCAACTGGGAATGACCAGAAGTCTACATTTATTTTGTTCTTCCAGGATTTTTCCCACTGTGCAAGTGTTTTTGAGGGTTTTTCGGGGGAAGGGATACTAACTAGTAAACTGTCAAGGACAGAACGCCACAAGATTCAAAGTAACAGAGTTTATTAGATTACAGAACTCAAAAATGCCTGTAAAACACAAGGGCCAGGCAGTATTTGCCTTTAGGAGCAAAAAGGGACAAAAATAAATGTTCAAAAGATAAACCGGATTAAACCGGAGTTTAATCCGGGTAAAAACAAACTGCTTGCTTCAGCCTGGAGATAAACAAAACGAAAGCCAAGGAACAAAAGATACAAAGAATGCAACTAATTGGCAGCAGATTCCTCTCTGCTGCCAACACTGTGCTTAGAGTAACTTGCGTCGCTCCCACACACACACAGCAGACAGGATTTCCAACACGAGCAGATCAGCCAAGGATTGTAGCAGTAGAGTAGACCAGTTCCGTTCCGTAGATCAAAGCCAGAAGCAGATGTTTGTAGTTTTTCCAAGTCCAAGAAGGGGGGAAGACAAGCCGTGGTCAGTTCAGTCCGAGTTCTCAAAGCAGGAGATGGCGTCCGTCAAGAAGACGACGGAAGGTCAAGCTAATAAGAGTAAGCACAGGTTTGCACAAACAAATGCCCACACAATTCCTCCCGCCGTCTGACCCTGAATTCCAAAACCACTTACGTCTCAGCACAGGAAAACACACCAGTCTTCAGGAAAGCGTCCCACACACACAGATCCCAAGCGTTTGTCCAGATTACCTTGCCCAACGCAATTTGCAATTGCTCCCAAGCCCCATTTTATGCCAGTTACAAATCCTCATCACTGTCAGCTGTCCTCCTTAACCCGGGCGTTTCCTCATCACTTTCCTCGTCAGAGCTGGAACACCTCTGACTACGCCCAACAGCATCTCCAGCTGTGGATCCCGTCCCATCCCTCCAGCTAAGCCATGGGTCTAATCCTGAAGGTCCCCATTCATCTTCTATCCCATCATGGCCAGTGGCACCCAATTCCTCCCTTACCCGAGTCCAATCCATCTCATCCTCCTCTGAGCTAACCAGCCCCTCCTCCATTCTCTCCGTAAACCCCTCGAAAGACTCTTCGTCAGATGGTGCTGCAAATATGTCTCGCAGTCTTTTTCTCTCTCGCTCCTCGAGAGTATCTGACTCTCGAGGAGTCTTACGCCCACGTCTGTCAGTAACAGAGCCATGAGGCTCAATCATAACACTATCCCCTCTCACAAAGGCCTCCTCCCCCGATGGCGGAGAAGTGGCAGTGATACCCTCCGCTATAGCACCACGACGACTAGAGGTATCAAGTTTCAACAGCGAACGATGAAAGACTGGATGGACCTTTAAACTAGATGGCAAACGCAAACGAAACGCAACGGAAGATATCTTTTTAACGATAGGAAAGGGACCCAAATACCGAGGCGCAAACTTTCCCCCAGCCTGTTTAATATGTTTGGAAGATAACCACACCAAATCCCCTTCCTCCAACTCCTCCCCTGCCTGCCTGTGGCGGTCAGCCTGAGTCTTCTGCGTTGCCTTAGCTTCCAACAGTAAGCGACGGGCAACATCATGCAATGCAGCCATTTCCGAAGAGCGGTACACAGGGTCCGAAGAGACCACATTGGTCGACGGCGCCACACCTCCCCGTGGGTGAAAACCATAAGTTAGCTCAAATGGCGTATGCTGACTAGACGTGTGCACCGCATTGTTGTAAGCAAATTCCGCCACCGGTAACCACTTCACCCAAGCCGTGGGTTGATCTAAACAAAAACAACGCAAATACTGCTCTAAGAGCCCATTAACCCGTTCCGACTGTCCATCCGTTTGCGGATGAAAGGCTGAAGAAACGTTTAACTTAGTCCCCAAGCACTCATGGAAGTGTTTCCAAAAGCGTGACACAAATTGCGGAGCCCTATCTGAAATAATCACCTCGGGTGCTCCGTGCAAACGATAGATGTGCTTAGTAAATAGTAAGGCCAACGTAGGGGCCGCCGGAATGGTTGAACAAGGAATAAAGTGAGCCAGTTTACTAAATAAATCCACCACCACCCAAATACAAGTATAACCCCCAGACTTAGGCAAATCTGAAATAAAATCCATGGAAATGATTTGCCATGGCCTCTCCGGAACAGGTAGAGACGACAACAACCCTCTAGGGCGCCCAACAGGCGTCTTACTCTGCTGGCAAACGGCGCAGCTGTCACAAAAGCGCAGAATGTCTTGCCGCATCTTTGGCCACCAGTAGCTCCTGGTGATAAGCTGTACGGTCTTGAACCTGCCAAAGTGCCCAGCCATGGGTTCGTCATGGTGGGCTCTAATCACCTCCAACCTGAGGGCCCCCACTGGTACGTAGACCTGCCCCCTGCGTACCAATACTCCGTCTTGATGCGGCAGTATGGTACGGTTACCTGCTGAGAGCAGCATCAGTTGCTCCTGAGTCCACACATCATCCCTCTGAGCCTCAAGGATCTGGTCATGTAACCCGAGCTCATTATCTACAACACACAGAGAGGCAGTAGGCAAGATGGTCTGACATACTACCTGCTCATTGGTCTTAAACTCCGGCTTGCGGGATAAAGCATCGGCCCGCAAGTTTGCCTTCCCCTCCACGAACTGCACCTTGAAGTTAAACCTGGAGAAAAACAAAGCCCATCGGATTTGACGCTGGTTTAACTTCTTTGCTGTTTGCAAGTGCTCTAAGTTCTTGTGATCAG
The DNA here is from genome assembly GCF_035594765.1 of Anolis carolinensis. Lineage (NCBI taxonomy): Eukaryota > Metazoa > Chordata > Lepidosauria > Squamata > Anolidae > Anolis > Anolis carolinensis. The sequence goes on from NC_085844.1 coordinate 172,476,351, forward strand.
ATCTGACCACGATCTGGTGCCGTGCCCCTTCAAGCCAGTGCCGCCACACCTCAAACGCCGCCTTAATCGCCAACAACTCCTTCTCCCATATGGTATAGTTCTGCTCGAAGGGTGTTAGTTGCCGCGAGTAAAATCCACAGGGACGCAAGGTCCCTGAGGAATCCTTCTGAGACAATACAGCCCCCAACGCGTAGCTAGAAGCGTCCGCTTCTACCACGAACGGTTTGTCAACATCAGGATGGGTTAGTATGTTGTCCGATTGAAAACTAGACTTAAGTTGTAGAAACGCCTCGTGAGCTTCCCGCCCCCACACAAATGGCTGTTTCTTGCGCAGAAGCTGCGTCAAAGGTACCGTGAGCTTTGCAAAATTCGGAATAAACTCCCGGTAGTAATTAGCGAAACCTAAGAACCTTTGTACATCCTTCTTAGTCTTCAGCTCCTGCCATGAGTTGACGGCGTCAACCTTATGTGGGTCCATTTTAAGTTCCCTACCTGACACTACATGACCTAGGAACTCCACTTCAGGCACATGAAAGACGCACTTGGAAGCCTTGGCGAAAAGCCCATTAGCCCGCAGTCGGTGCAGAACCTGCTTGACATGTTGACGATGTTCTTTCTCGTCCTTAGAAAAAATCAAGATATCATCCAAATAAATCACTAAAAATTGGTCAATTAGGTCCCTGAACACATCGTTCATGAACCTCTGGAAGACCGCAGGAGCATTACAAAGCCCAAAAGGCATGACTCGGAACTCGTGGCATCCGAAACACGTGTTAAATGCCGTCTTCCATTCATCCCCTTCCCGTATACGGATTAAGTTATAGGCCCCCCGCAGGTCAAGCTTGGTAAAGACCTTAGCCCCTTGCACCCTTGATAACAGTTCCGAGATTAAAGGGAGCGGGTACCTATCCCGAATGGTGTATTTGTTTAGGATCCGATAGTCGCAGACCAGCCTAAGTTCCCCAGTCTTTTTGGCTACAAAGAATACTGGTGCCGCAGTTGGAGAACTAGATGGGCGAATAAACCCCTTGGCTAAATTTTCATCTAGAAACTCCCGCAAAGCTTGCCTTTCCGGTACAGTTAAGGCATACAGCCTCCCTGCTGGCAATTTCGCACCTTCTGCCAACTTGATGGCGCAATCATATGGCCTGTGCGGTGGTAATTTGTCCGCTTCTCTTTTACAAAATACATCAGAGAACTCCCCATACTCAGCAGGCACTCCCTCCATATCAGAATGAGTAACATTTAGAGTGCAACAATCCTGCCTCTTTAAGATCACTTTACGTGTCGCCCAATCTACTTGTGGGTTTACTACAGCTAGCCAATCCATCCCCAGGATCACATCATATCTAGGCAAGCTCGTAATATCCCACACAAACGTTCCCGTTACTCCCTGCACCTCCCACGTTACTGCTGAGGTTTCATGGTTAACCACCCCAGTCTCCAGCAGTCTCCCATCTGCTCCTTCCACCCACACGTCGCATGCCTTGCGCACTCTAGGAATGCCATGCTTCTTAGCAAACTCAATATCTACATAAGAGACCGTAGCCCCTGAGTCCAGCAGTGCCAAAGTAGAAACAAGTTCCCTTCCCCCAACAGATAATGTAATGGGTACGAAAACATGCTTCCTCCCCTCAGTTGACTGCTTGAGGAGCCCTAGTGCGTTGGACTCACGTCGCACTAGGGCTGGCCTTTTCCCGAAAGCTGGGAAGGTTTCACATTACAATTCTTGGCAAAATGCCCAGCATTCCCACAGTACAAACACAAGCCCAGCTGCCTCCTACGGCTCTTTTCCTCTGTAGACAGCTTTTTAAAGACCCCAAGCTCCATGGGCTCTTCCCCCATCACCACAGGTGCCCTGGTTACATGCATGGGTGGCGCACACATTGCTTTTGAGTGTTTACGAGCCTCGAACCTTGCGTCTAAACGCAGCACCTTGGCTACTAAGGCGTCCCAGCTTTCAGCCGGCTCCAAGCGTGCTAATTCATCCTGGAGCATATCACTTAACCCGGCAGTAAATAAAAGCATGAATGCATTTTCCCCCCAATCCAGCTGGTGGCGATACAGGTTAAACTTATTTAAGTAATCCAAAACAGTCCCCTTTCCCTGTTTCAACCGATACAGAGCCCACCCAGCGTTCTCCGTGCGGAGAGGATCCCCAAAAGTATCAGTTAACAACTTTTTGAAATTATTCAAATTGTCCTTGACTGGGTCATTTCCCAAAATTAAATTAGTGGCCCATTGTCCTGCGGGACCGGTCAACAAACTCAAAATAAAGGCCACCTTGCTAGTGTCTGTAGGAAAAGCATGAGCACTGAGCTGAGAAAAATAAAGCTCCACTTGTGCCAAAAAGGTTGGCAACTTGCACCTGGTTCCGTCAAAGCGTTCAGGAGTCAAAACATGTCCTTTCACAGCATGAGCTGTTTGGCTAACGGTAAAAGCCGTTTGCAATTGGTCAAATTTGGCCCTTAACTCATCCATCGTCTTCCTGACGGGTTTATTGCTGCAATAAACTTTTTATGGGCGTTGGGCAATCTGTCAAGGACAGAACGCCACAAGATTCAAAGTAACAGAGTTTATTAGATTACAGAACTCAAAAATGCCCGTAAAACACAAGGGCCAGGCAGTATTTGCCTTTAGGAGCAAAAAGGGACAAAAATAAATGTTCAAAAGATAAACCGGATTAAACCGGAGTTTAATCCGGGTAAAAACAAACTGCTTGCTTCAGCCTGGAGATAAACAAAACGCCCACGTCTGTCAGTAACAGAGCCATGAGGCTCAATCATAACATAAACAATCACATTTTTATGACATTTGGGCCAATCTTTGAAGATCCCCCATTTAAAAAATCAGGTGGGCTACAAATACTTTGGGAGGGGATTAGGGTCCTTTCCAAAAGAGCCATAAAATGGGGTTAGAACCCAAATGCATTCCTCAAGTCATAAACACCCTCAACCAGTCTAGAGTATGAAAGAATTTCCACTACATTCATAGTCTGAGAAATGTTTTGAATTTTTGCTATGGTAAATAAATGGGACAGTCTGTTCTAGCAAGCCAAAAAAAATCAAATGAAGTAACTTGAAAGTACTGCTCAAACAAGTTCTCAGTTTGTGGCCAAATCTGTAGTCCATACATACTTTGGGACATTTTCCCCAGTATCCACCCAGATCTATCTGAAGCTTGAAAGGTATGTTGGCACAAAGTACACAAAGTATATGTGTATATATACACACACAAATGTTTGCGACAGGGATAGGTTACTAATTGCTAGGTCTGGAAAGAGCAACAAACAAACAAATACTTGTGCACAAAGAGAAAATACTGTCTTACTGCATTTGTAATATTGTCTGGATTGTGAATGCCAAGTATTCAAGAATAATATATAAAATAATATATAAAATATAGGCTCACTTATTGTGTTCTTTTTTTTCACAAAAAGAACCAGAGAAGCTCTTTCCTTAATCTTACAATAGGATTGAGATGCGGGAAGACACAACCTTTTCAGAATGTTTCCCCTATTACATTAGTAGTTTTTTGTCACTGCTTCAAAAGTCTTGCTAGCCAGAAATAAGGAGCTTTTTTCCTGGTAGGGCCTCCAGAACGTGCAATGGGGTATCTTAACCAGTTGGATAATCATCATGTTTCATGGTCTTTAGATTTCTGCATGCAAAGAGAGAGGAAACAACAAAGGAATAAGATTTGTTGTTCATTAAAGAAATATCCTGCACAGAACTGATATGAGGCAGTGCGTGGAGGGAGATGGTACATACTACCAGTGGTTTGAGTGTTCGATTCTAAGTGGAGGTCAGAGATTGGATCTCTTCTCAGTCGTGAAATCCATAGTGTTACTTTGGGCAAATAACCTTCTCTCAGCCTCAGAGGAAGGCAATGGCAAACTTCTTCTGACCAAACATTGCCAAAGAAACCTCATGATTGGTTCACCTTAGGGTCACCGTTAGTCAGAAATGACTTGGAAGCAAGCAGCAGCAACAGCAGCGGCAGTGGCTGAATAGAGCCTGGGGCCCAATGATGTTGCAGGTGTTTTTATTTTTCTTGGTAGCATCATTATTTGACAATTATGTCTGATATCTACTGTAAATTTTGTGAGGTTTTTTTTTGTCTCAATAAGCAAGAAACCATATTCTCAAAAGATTTTACATGAATGAAATATAATTTTCAAATCTGATGTAAAGTTTTAGCCTGTCTGCCAGGGGCTGCAGGAAAGGATGTTGGACTCCTCTGGACTCACTCCCACAACCACAAAGTGAAGCAACCTGATCAAGGCCCCTTCAATATCTGGATTATATGGCAGTGTAGACTCATATAATTAGTTCAAATCAGATAATCTGGATTATCTGATATGCTAATCTGGATTATATGGCAGTATAGAAAGGGTCTTTGAAAGCTGTGATACCATAGTGCTTCCCAAAAATCTCTAGGCCTGGGCAGGCTCATGTGGGTGAATATGGGTCATTATACTATGTTTTCTCCCTCTTCTTCCTCTCAATCAGGCATCACCTCCTTTTGAAGAGAAGAGCCATAATGAAAATAATGCTGAATACCTAAAAAATCATCTTGAATTGATTTTACATTGCAGACAAATTCAAATTGAGCCAAGTTTTCAGGTCAACACTCAAAACAGTATAAGAGATTAATGAAGCAAGATGCAAATCCTGGTGTTGCACATTGATTGTATGAAATGGAGGCAGTGTCATCATCCAATCTGAGAATAACAGCAAAAATGGCTATTTTATAGGCTGATAATGTTCCTGGGTCATTCAATGAATGCCTTGCACCTTCCAAAACTTCAAGTGTGTGAATGTGACAGATGTAGGAATAAATTTGTTGTCAGAATGATGGATTCCATCATTCCTTTTAGACATAAACAAAAGACTGTATGGGAACATATTCATTACTTCTTTGACAATATTTCAGGGCTGTGCTATGTCTAAGTGTTTCATTATTTGTAGCGGCATATTAGCATAAAAGAATGAATGAGAGAATTCCTGGCTTCACATATAACCTCTTCACACTTCCATGTCATGTTGCCTGCAGTTGCTGGTGAAAGGGAAGGCACACGGGGTGGCTCGTGGTTCCTTGCATGCCCTCCCTCCTTTCCCCATCATATGGTGGATGTGTTGGCACCCTGTCTCCATCAAATGGGAGAAAGGACAGCAACACGTGTTCTCCCACCACTCTTTTCCCCATCACACAGGAGAAAGGGGAGGAAAGTGCGGGTAGCGCCATTGGAGATATCCAAAACAGACTTTCCTCCCCATAGTGATAGAAGAAGCGCCTTTCGACACTTCCTCTCCACTTTGGGAGGAAAGTGGATGGGGCCTGCTGTGCATTGTGTGTTGGGCCCTGTCCAAGCCACAAAACAAAGCAAAACGGGGCTAAATTGCCCCTTGTGAAGAGGTCGCAAATCTTTCTGCAACCAAGATCTTCTGTGCAACATGTTTTCTGCAACCAAGATCCCTCTCATGAAAATACAGGATTTGATTCATTGTAAGATTTACTGTTTTTTTTTCTTAGCTAACATAAAAGCAGCTTTACATCTTATCAGGCCAACAAAGGCAAAAGTATTTTGTGGTCAGAATACAGGCTCATTCAGATTTATGGACAGCAAGTGTCTATAAGCCCAGCTTACTATTTTATAGTATATTTTATTAGCCAAAATGTCTGAGGACATTTCGTGTGACATCCTATGTATACAGGAAACACACAGAGACATCACAATGAGAAGACCAAAAATTCTTGGAATGCAACTGGCAGTGGAACGACCTCACAGGCAATATGGCAGTGCCATTTTTGTACGATCTGGTGTAGCAATCTCTGCAACTTCCCTCACAGAAGTGAACAACATTGAAATCTTATCTGTGGAACTTGATAGTTGCACCGTATCATCACTCTATAAACCACCTGGGGCTGATTTCTATTTTACACCCCCAACCAGCTGCCACAATCATGAAGCCTATTTTGTTGTGGGAAATTTCAACAGCCATAGCTGTGTCTGGGGCTATGACGAAGATGATAGAAATGGCGAAGCAGTTCTAACGTGGGCCGACAACAGTAGAATGAGCCTCCTCCATGACAGTAAATTACCACCATCTTTCAATAGCAGCCGATGGAAGCGTGGTTATAACCCTGATCTGATTTTTGTAAAGGAAAGCATAAGCCACCAATTTACCAAAAGGGTATTAAACCCAATACCTAACACACAACACAGACCAATATGCTGCGTAGCATATGCAGCTGTAAGACCAAAAAGTGTCCCATTCTGCAGAAGATATAACTTCAATAAAGCTAACTGGACAAAGTTTACAGAGACCTTGGAAGCTGCTATTTCTGATATAGAACCTTCTACAGAAAATTATGACCTGTTTGTAGAAGCTGTGAAAAGATCCTCGAGGCTCTCAATCCCTAGAGGCTGTCGCACAAGCTACCTACCAGGCCTAAACGAAGAATCACTAAATCAGCTACAAGAATATCTCAGATTATTTCAAGAGAATCCATACAGTGATGGGACTATAGCAGCAGGCCAAAAACTATCTACAGCCTTAGCTAATGCTAAGAAAGACCGTTGGATAGAGCTTCTTGAGAACCTGGACATGTCCAAGAGTAGCCGAAAAGCCTGGCAATTGCTGAGACGCCTGGATAGTGACCCTCTGGTCAACCATGGACACGCGAACGTGACACCAGATCAGATAGCTCACCAGCTAATTCAGAATGGGAAAACCAACTGCAGCAGATTAAAGATGAAAATCAACAGGGTGCCAGAACTTGAAACCCACCAGTTGTCTTCTCCTCTAAACCTGAAAGAACTCAGAGAAGCCATCAAGCGATGTAAGACTGGTAAAGCACCTGGCCTAGATGACCTGATGATGGAGCAAATCAAACACTTGGGGGCCAAAGCTGAAAACTGGCTTTTGAAATTCTACAATCAATGCCTGGCACACAAACAGATTCCCAGAGCATGGAGGAAAACGAAGATAATTGCCATCTTAAAACCTGGTAAAGATGCCTCCAATGCCAGGAACTACCGACCAATCTCCCTCTTATGTCATCTATATAAAGTCTATGAGAGGATGCTATTAAATCGACTAGGACCTGTTATCGAACCCAAGCTTATTCCACAACAAGCAGGTTTCAGACCAGGGAAAAACTGTACAGGTCAAATTCTTCATCTGACTGAGCATATCGAGGAAGGCTATGAGAAAGGCTGCATTACGGGAACAGTTTTTGTGGACCTTACGGCAGCCTATGACACGGTGCAACATAGAAAAATTCTGCATAAAGTCTACCATATCACCCGGGACTTTGACTTTACAAAAACTGTCCAGACCCTCCTAGAAAACTGCAGCTTCTATGTGGAGTTTCAGGGCCGGAAAAGCAGATGGAGGAGGCAAAAGAATGGTTTACCCCAAGGCAGCGTTCTTGCACCGACCTTATTTAACATCTTCACGAATGATCAGCCACAACCACCACTCACAAAGAGCTTCATATATGCTGATGACCTTGGCCTTACAACACAAGCGAAAGATTTTGAAACAGTTGAAAAGCAACTCACTAATACCTTGAAAGATTTCTCCAGCTACTACAAAGAGAACCACCTGAAGCCGAACCCTTCCAAGACACAAGTGTGTGCTTTCCACCTACGTAACCGTGAAGCCAACAGGAAACTGAAAGTTACTTGGGAAGGCCAAGAGCTCGAACACTGTTTCCATCCTAAATACCTTGGTGTCACCTTAGATCGAACACTAACATATAGGAAACACTGCATGAACACCAAGCACAAAGTAGCTGCACGCAATAACATCCTGCGGAAACTGACTGGCAACGCATGGGGTGCAGACCCACAAGTAATAAGAACATCAGCCTTGGCCCTGTCTTTCTCAACTGCAGAGTATGCCTGTCCTGTTTGGCACAAGTCTGCCCATGCAAAGCAGGTGGACATAGCACTGAATGAAACATGCAGAATCATCACAGGATGCCTTAAACCTACACCTGTTGATAAACTCCACAAGTTAGCTGGCATTGCCCCTCCTGACGTGCGACGGGAAGTCGCTGCTAACTGCGAGAGAAAAAAGGTCGAACATTGTGAAAGCCATCCACTGCATGACTATCAGCCTCCTCCCACCAGACTCAAATCAAGGAAGGGCTTCATGAGAACCACCACTCCTCTTGATGTTTCTCCAGCAGCAGCAAGGGTGTCCCTCTGGGCAGCTAAACCTGGCAATTCTAACTGGATGGCCCCCCATGAGGGTCTTCCTCTAGGGGCAAACCTAGAATGAGCAACTTGGAAGTCCCTAAACAGACTGAGAAGCGGAGTGGGCAGATCAAAAGACAATCTGGCAAGATGGCACTACCTGGAGGAATCCTCCACCTTGTGTGACTGTGGAGCAGAACAAACAACTCCGCATATGTATGCTTGCCCACAATGCCCTACCTTATGTACGGAGGAGGAGTTGTTTAAAGCTACGGACAATGCGGTTGCTGTTGCCCACTTTTGGTCCAAAACTATTTAGTTGCTTGTGATTTCCTTTTTCCCCCCATCATTTTGAAATGTATTTGTCGTGCAATGCTTTTGACACAAAATAAATAAATAACTATTTTATACATAATTTCTGTATTCCTTCTGACCAAATACAATTGTTGGTCCCAAACACAGTAGACCCATTCCATGAACTGCTAAATCTAGATCAAAACCTATACACATCCCAATAATTCCATGGTCTATTGCAGATGGAGAACAATTTGAATCAAGACACATTCACACAGGAAAAGCCTTGGGAGAATCAAGCATGTACACACAGAACATCCCCCCACCCCCACCACCACACAAAATCCTTAACCTTGCTGTGTCACTCCCTTCTCCCTCTCATGGACTATAAATAATAAAAGCAGGCCACATTTCAAGCACTCTTGTCATGCTTCTCCTCTCTTCTTTTGTTTTTTCTAGAGGTGTGGTCATTCTTTTCCCTCCCCACTTTCTGTCACCAGTTGAGCCCTGGAATTCTGTCAGCAATCTCCTTCCCCACCCCAGAGAAAGCTTGCCCAGAATGTCATCTCTCCTGGTGGAGTGAGCTCATTGTGAATTTTCCATTCAGCACAGCACTTCTTGACTGTTTACCAAGACTCCTCTTCCAAAGGGTTATTTTAAGCACCTAGTTCATTTCTTCTCTAACCTATTCTTAGTTTCATTCCCTTTGGAAGCCCTATGTACATAGTTCTACATAAGGTAAATATTTAGACATTTAGGATTTGATGTCTTGGAAAGATCCATCACTGAAAAATACTGGAAATTGTCTGGACAGCTTTGATAGATAAGCAACCTGGTGTTTTATGTGCTGTTTACAGTTTTTGCCACACCTCTGGCTGCTCCTCCCAATACAGGCAAGCATGAATGACACTTCAGCTGACTAAAATGGTAAAATAATTTTCCATTTGAACAAAGAGGGTTTCTTTAGCTATTAATGAGCAAAGCTGGGGTTTGAAGACGTGATGTGTTCCAGGAATAATATTTGTCTTGTTCTCTTGGAGACCAGACTCCACGTGCTTCTGCCAGTGGTGATCTTCTCAATACTACCTAGAGCACAGAAGATGTCTTATGGGCTTCTATGCTGTGACCATTGATTGCATAACTTTGTATTAAGTTTATATACTTACAAGTGGAAAGTTTTGCTGAGAACCTTCTTGCCTTACATTCTGTGCAACTGCAAGTATAATCATTTGTACCAGCGAAGCGTATTACATATGGATGACATGCTGTTGTGATCATTTCTCTTTGTAGCTGAGTAAGGCCCCATCTACATAGCCATATAAAACCCAGATTATCTACTTTAAACTTGAAGAGATTAGTCTACACTGCCATATATTCTAGTTCAAAGCAGATAATCTGGATTTTATAGGGCTGTGTAGATGGGGCCTACAGCATGCTGAAAGAGCCTTGGAAGTATCCAGAATGTGGCAAATTCTTCTTGAAGTGAAAAAGCAGTGCCTGTTTTTCTTAATGGGATAGTAACATGGCTAATCATTAAAAAACTCTCCCTAGGTCCCAGGTTCTTGACAATTACAGTCTTGTTGAAAATACTCCTTTTGAGGGGAAGGAATTTATGAGAGGTTTGCACACTGGTAGAATTGCAATTAGGGGCATTTTTTCATCATACCAGTGATCTAGACCCTTTTCAGTTTGGATTCAGTGTTGAATTTGGAACTGAATCAGCTCTGGGAATACTGATAGATGGCCTTCAACAAGAGAGTGACGTAGAGAATGAAACCTATTGCTATCACTTGTTTACTAAATATTTTTATAACATTAGCAATACAACTCATTGGTTTGAGACACTGTTCCTTCTTAGTTTTGCTCTTACTTACATGGCAGAATCCATAGTATGAGATTTTCCTCACTGTACTATAGGGTGCTTCAGGGTACCATCAAGTCCTCAATTGCCCTGTGTTCCAGCCAGCAAGTGTCCCAGGAAACAAGTGGTTAGAATGCCCAAACTGCTGAGTAGTTCATTCAGTCTATATCAGTCACAGGGTACCCAACAGTTTGAAGGGGAAGCGAGAAGCTGGTTGTCAACTGGTCCAGAAGTCATTCAGCAAGCCTACTGGAAAGACAGAGGAAGAACCATTTTCATATTGGGGACATAGGTAAACTACCTATCCCAGGTGGGGTTATCCCTCTATTCTGGATGGGAGTCCTTTGAAGTCTCCTCTGATAGACTGTCTTCTTCTTTATAGTCATATACAATCTTTATGCTCATCTAGAGAAGCTCACCTGGTGGTGCTCCATGTTCCTGCAGTTCTCTCTGTAACTACACAGACCACACTGAACATGTGGTGCACACTATGTGCAAAACCTTTATCTCAAAAAATTGATATAGTGCAGCAATTATTGGACTTAAATTATTGTTGAAAATCTACCTTCCTGGTATACTTCTCCAATTATCCATTTAGTTCATGGATCACATAAATACTGTAACTGTGTGTTACTTTGGGTAATTGTGTATATTATATGTTATATTATTGTATGTTGATTTGAACTTTTTAGATCTACTCATATTATAAATACTCATCAATCAACCAACCAACCAACCAATCAATTGGTTAGGCACTTTAAAGCACTACTGGGTTTTCTCAAATAAATGTGAAATGTTTGTGTCAGTTTAGATACTTCTCTGTGCACCTCCACACTTGAAGGTTATCCTGATGTTGAGTTGAGAAAGGGTATTTTCAAAGAGAAGCTTGCTTTTACTTAATATGTTGTTGTTCTTGTTTAAGGTAAATATCATTTTATTCATATCAGACCTTTTATATCCACCTACCTTAAAGAAACTAATTCTTACAGTTCTCTTTGTACATTTTTGTTTATATTGTTTTCAAATTGTTTTAAAGATCTTTTATTAGCTACTTTGAAAATGAGAATGCAGTAGAGATAAATGCATTTTATGAATGATACAGAGAAAGCATTTTTATTAGAAACTCTAACTGGGAATACTAAACTGGGTATAATAAACACTCAAGGAGTGCAGTAGCTCTGCTGCCCTCTGATTTCTGAAATTTTTGTGACTTACTGGACAATGTTCTTTGTCTGTGGAGGTTTTTCTTCAAACTACACACATGGGACACAACATTACATCTGCTTTCAAACTGAGCTGGGAAGGCAAAACTTCTGCTTTGTGTTTGCACATCAAAAAGCATAATCTTGACCATTTTGTGCCTCTTTTTCTCTTGGGCTGACATGACAGCAACACTTCATATAAAACTCAAAACATGCCTACACCCAGTGCTTCAGCAGCAAAATCTACTTTTCAGAACACACTGTACTCTATTCAGTGTGACCACAACAGGGATGGGAGCCAACTTTCTGAACTGGAACTGCCACATGTTGAATGCCAATTTGGGCTGCACGTGTCTAAGGGAATGCACATGTATGCATAATATTTCTCGATGAAATTCTCCTTCATGCCAGGATCATAATACAATCTTGGATGGCGTTTGTCTCAAGCTGCAAGCTACAAGGCAGGCAATAATATGAGCTTTGTGTAACTAATGGAATTAGAACCTGCTTTGTTTCCAGTTGGTTCCCAGATTTTCCTATGCAAACATGATACCATTTCAGTCTCATGAATATGTATTATTGTAATATCAGAAGAAGAATAGGGATGTGTGAGAATCTATTAATGTCATTGCTTGCAACAATGCTTATCTAAACAGTCCTACCTGGTTAACTAATGTATCTTATAAAAAGAAAGAGTCCTGTAAGAACTGGAAAGCAAGGTTTCTCTGGAGTGCTGTGAAAAGTCACTAGGGTATCCATAAGAGATCATGACTGGAAAAATATATTTTGGAGCTGTAAGCATTATATCATTTTATGCAGGGGTTCTCTGAGACCTGCATCAAAAATTCCTCCAGGGTAAAACAAAGTTGGAAAATGCTGTTGTAAGGACTAACACGTTTATTGAAGCCTGAGGTTCACATCTGTTATTAGATCTGTGGAATGAATTTCAGGTGTCACTATTAGATATGTTTGAGGTGGGTCAAAGGGTCATTAAATACACACAGTACTGACAATAACAATTACATTCTTAACATTTCTCACTATCGGCACTTCATGCTTTTGCTGCAGCAGAGTAGTACTACCATATTTGAAAGTGCAGTATTATGAAATACGAATGCATGGCACAAGAAGGGGGGAAAACATATTCAAGTGACACAGAATCACCATCTAGAGCAGTGGTTCTCAACCTGTGGGTCCCCAGATGCTTTGGCCTTCAACTCCTAGAAAATCTAATAGCTGGTAAGCTGACTGGGATTTCTGGGAGTTGTAGGCCAAAACATCTGGGGACCCACAGGTTGAGAACCACTGATCTAGAGAGTTCAGTTAGAATCTGAACTAAAATTCCTGGCCAGTTCTGAATGTGTATAGCCTTCATATCTCTTGTCAGCCTCAAATCTGTCCCATAATTTTTGCCAAAGAAACAAAATAGCATTTTATTTAAAAAAATTGTAATGATGACTAGCAACAAAAAGAAAAAGATTCAAGCAGTTTGAAACTGACTGTTCTTATGTAGCAGGCAATCATCAAATGAATAACTCAGCCAAAGAGGAATTTCAAAACCTTTTATTACAGGAATGCCTGTGAAATGTGCAACAGAATTCATTCGTATTGGATTTTTCATGTTCCAAAGGAAGTGGAATCCTCACAAAGATGGTACCTATAGCCAGGCAAGAAATATTCCCTGCCTTTGCAATGCAGAGAAAAAAAATGTGAAATGACAAAAATCTAGAGGAAAACAATTGGGGAGGGGTAAAGAATTTCTAATCCAAGTGAAGTGGGTTAATAAAAGCATGGGCAACTTCTGCCACAATAAAAATATAGAGAGGGCCTAGGTGCATCTTGGTCAACCTTTTTGGGGATATGAAGGGTCAAGCTATGGACATTTCTTCCAAAATAGTTAACTTACCATGGCCAGAAACACAGAAGTCCCAGGTGTATCATGTGTTTTGCCACATTACAAAATGAGATCAGAGGTAAGTCTATATTGAAACTACGTTCAATTTCATGATGTCTAAAGCTGCAGGTTGGGCCACATATTTGTCCTGTTGTCTTTCATTATGGCTTTCTTTTCAGTCTTTTCTCTATACTGGTTGTTCCTATGAACACAAGGGAAACACATGCTGTAAGCCAAGTGAATTAAGTCAGACTCCAAGAGAGAGCTCCATTCGTTCCAAAATCCAACTGGACTGAAAAGGAAAGACAAGTCCATTGCCAAGCTTGGCTGCATGAACCAAAACACAGCTCTAGCCACTGTAACTGATTATACACACATGAAAATCTGTGATATATAACATAGTTCTATGAAAGAGGATCCAGCTATTCCCAGGTAAAACATGCAGGCTGATTCTGAGCAGCTTGGTGTGCTACCATTCTTGTGCACTTTAGAAGCAAGCAGGGTCCAACTTCCAACATTTGTATGGTAATTAGCAAGGGTTCTCCTTTGTGAGGAGTATGGCCAATGGGGCTATCAAATTGGTCAGATATTCTTCATGACAGTACCCCAGTTGCAGAACTCCTTCTTAGTAGAGATCCAGTTCCCCTTCCCCTGGTTATCCAGTCGTCAGTACTTTGGATATAGGTAAGTGGACTGCTTTGAGTCTCTCTATATCAGGACTGGTGGTCTAAAAATTAAGTAAATCAAGTAAATAAATTATCCGATGACTTTTGCCAATTGTAATGTTCTGTTCCTTATATAGTAAGAGAAGTACCATCTTCCTCTATACAGTAGCCCCCTCATTCTTCTTTCTTTTCTTTTTTCCACCGCCACAACTTCTCACTTGTTTTTTCTCATGACTTTAAGAGTTTTATTGCCATTTTTAATGGTACAAAACAACTTGCTATAAAAAGAGCAAGGAAGCAGCTAACTAGACCTCTTGTGGAAGGGCGTTCCACAGATTGGCAGCAGCCACAGAGAAGGCTCTCTCCTGTGTCCTCACCAAATATGCATACAAAGAATTAAGAAAAAGCATTGCTTGTGCTAGCTTATATAGGAAGAAATGGTCCTTCAAATAGTCTGGATACAGTATATACCAGCCAAAAACAAAAGAGAGATTTTTTGCACCCATATTAGATAGACAATAGATAGCTTGAGCATTCTGTGACATGTGAAGTAGAAGACATCACCTAAGGCAACTTTCAAAGGGAACATAACACAATTGTCCAAAGAGGGATTTCCTATAGGATAGATGTCAACTTTGGAGAAAAGGGAGTTGCTTTGTTGCTAGCCAAAGCTAAGGAAATGTTTAACATTATCCACATCAGCTAATTAATCCAAAAACCACATTCCATCCAAACTCAAATGAGGAGTGGGTCCTTTGAAGAGAATGTCATCCAACACACTGACATATCTAATATCTCTGAATTACAACCACAAACACCTTTTTCTATTGTAGATTAATTTTCATTTTGAACATGCCTGACAATATGGAAACTTGTACTACCCAAAATCTGTGTTATAGCATTTAGCATATTGGTTTGTGGTGATAGATTATTGGTCTAGGTTAGGAAAGGCACATTTTTTAATTTTAAAAAATCAGCATCAGTGCAACCAAACCCCAATTTTCCATGGCACATGTTAATCTTCAGTGCCAGAACTCCTGGACCTAATCAGAATTTGGCACTGACATAGTTGGCAGCTTGATTGGATTTTGAGCCATAGGAATTTGGCCTAGATTCAAAGTGAAGTATTATTATAGAAAGATATACATCCTTATACATCACTGTATTTTGTTTCTGGAGGGAAAACAGGAAAAATAAAGAGCTGACAATGCTGTTTTGGCCACTAGCACAACTGAAAATGTGCTCCCAACAAAGGACATCTAAAGATGTCTAGTGAAACCTTTGTCATAAATACCCCCTTTGTGTTCTGCATTCCTTTATCAAATACTTGAAATTCCCCCAGTTACAACATATGTTGACCTAGAAAGATTTGGGATAGCAGCAGTGCCAGTGGTACAGCTCATCTTTTGGATTACTGGTGTTTTCCTCTCAGTTCTTGGTATGGAAATTTGATGCTGCAGTTTGATTTTAGCCTGAAAGATCTGAACATTGTACGCTAATATGTGGAACGGTTATAGCTGTATTCCTATCCTAGGCCTAGTATATAGACTTAATTATAAGCAAACTACTGAATTCAGTGTGCCCTACTCCTGTGCAGACACGTGTAGCTTTAAAGAACTCTCATTTAGTGTGCCATCAGTGAAATTCAATTAAGGTTGAAAAGTGTTAGAAATGGCAAAATATACTCTGTCTGCCCAAACAGAAAAATTGCAGCCACTTAAAAGATAATTGATAAATGCATAAAAATTAATACCATTCAATTGCCAAAACCAGTTAGCAAAAACCAATGAAAGCTTAAACATTTGATTGCGTTAATGATATCAAGGCATCAATTTACAGCAAACGGCAACCAAGGTTTTGGCAGACTGCCATGGTATTTACCTAAAGGTGATAATGCATTTTAAAAAAGCACTTGAAGCAGAATCTGTATTAAGCACCAGTGGACTTGCACAGATTTATTATCAAATGCTTTTAGACTGTCTGTACCCTGGAGCGTTTTTTCTTCATTTCTAGAAACGAAGAAGAAGTAATATATCATTTGGAGACATCAAAGAGTATAACAGGCTCTCTTTTGGCTTTCCCTCTTATTCAGTCATACTGCTTTCATTTGGTGTCATGATGGCAAGACTCACATGAAGCCTACAGACTGGCGTGCACCTTGGCACATTTAAGTTCCGGCTATATTGCAAACACAATTTGTTGCTTAATGTATTCACTTTGATTCATCTGAAGAACCTTCTTTCTCTCCCAGATCATCAAAACATCTCAGAATTAAATACCCTTGAGTTCTCAGTGCACAATTAGCATGGTTTGATAATACTTGATCTGCCATGACTTAGGCCTTCAGAATCCTGGCACTCAGAGTTTGTTGTTGTTTTTTGTTTTGTTTTTTTTTCATTTCAGGAGCAACTTGAGAAACTGCAAGTCGCTTCTTGTGTGAGAGAATTGGCCATCTGCAAGGACGTTGCCCAGGGGATGCCCGGATGTTTGATGTTTTACCATCCTGTGGAAGGCTTCTCTCATGTCCCAGGGTTTATGTAGTAATTTGAACTCTTTCCTACTAAATTGTATTGCCCTCCTTTAGAACTCTAGAGTTCCCTAGCAGAAAATTCTATCATACTAACCGCCAGATCCCAGGATTCTGCAAAATAGCGCAAAAGCAGTAAAAATGGTATCAAACTGCTATAATTGTACTGCAGTGTGGTTATGCCCCATTGCTCAGCCAAATCACCATTAATTCCTATAACTTTAAAGATCATCATCTCTCCATAATTCATATTTTCATTGTAAAGTCCAATGGTAACTTCTGGATTTATGAAATAGTAAGCTACTTGAAATGGCAAGCTAGTTGTCCAGGTCTCCTCCTATAACCTTATTCTGGTAACCATCAGAATGATAACCTGACCTTGGAAGTTATTAGTAGTATTTTATTCCTATCAAGATGTATATAAGCAACTGTGGGAGGGGGTGCTCTCTTGAGTCTCCTTTGCTGTCAATTTGTTTTTGTTTCACTAGCTCAGACCTGCTGCTTTATGTCAGCTAACAGATGAGCCAAAGAGCCTCAGGGTTTTGGTACAAGGCCACCAGATTTCTAATCACCACAGTTGTTCTGCTCAAATGATTACTCCAGTAGTCTGACAAAGCTAATTAAACAATCCTGCCAGCTCTCTGTTAACTGGTTACCAGGCTAAAATGAAAATCAATAACCCCACTATACTGTAGCACAAACTTATAAACAAAAAATTGTAAATATTATGATGAATAGAATATCCTGTTACTTTCAAAGGGCTCTTAATGGGCAACTAAGTGGCCCAGGAATTGTGTTTTTCTGAAATAATATTCATATTTCCTAATGACTCCAGACAGATATTTTCTGAAGTCCTTGAAATCTCTCTCATTTCCACCCACCCCCTTTGTAAAATGACATTGTCCAGCAAGGGACACAGCAGAAAGATGATTGGAATTCAATTTTCAGTCTGAATATAGAGACTAGACAAGGAGTTGAAAGCTCAACTAAAATTAATTGAACCTGATGTGGCACTCTTGGGCAGCTGGAACATTGGTTGTCATGAAGGGAAACTGATTCAGGATTCACTATTTTTGAGAATCAGCTTGTTCCCAGTAATTTCTGCTTTGTAAATTTTAAGAGAAAGCAATGACTGCAAAGATAGCATATCTTCAGTGCTTTCCCATTCACAGGAAACTAAATCTTTGATTGTGTCCCCTGAATACAGCAATGTGGTTGACCTGGTTCTTTTTCACAGACAAGCTAGTTAGTATCAAAACAAGATTTATCACTCTCATAATTGCTGCTTTATTTTCATATCTTTTTTTTACTGTAAATAAAGTTACACCGCGATAACTCATCAGTGGTCTGGGATTATCTACATCTACAAACATCTATAAACTACACTTCAGGTTATATCTGCACAGCCAAAATAATATGGACCGCTCAGCTGTTGCAGTGAGTCCACATGATGCAATGTTACATTCACAGTGGAATCATGCTATCCACCCATTACGTTACAACAGTAGAACATGGGATTTACGAGGGTTGAATGAAAAGTAATGCCTCTACCTTCGTTACTTGGGTTTGGATGGGAATATTTTAATAAATACAATACAGAAATAATCCTTAGAATGTGCCCTTTAACTACCACTATTCACTTTTACACATAATCACCAGACAATTGGATACATTTTTGCCAACAATGCACAAGTTTTCTGAAGCTGCCATGGAAGAAGTCGACCCTCTGTTTCTGCAACCAGCCTCTCACAGTTCCCATCGTGTACAGATCTTCTGATAGCCAAGCAAAGCAATAATGTGACCCACACGTTCTTGTGAAATGCCTATTATGCTTGAAATTTCTCTCTGAGTGATATGCGATTGTCCTGAATCAATCTGTCAACCTTTTGCTTGTGAAACTTGGTGTTTGCTGTCACAGGACATATATTTCAGAATGCAATGGTACAATAAATAACACAATATATTCACAATAGTGTTCATGTGACATAATTATCATTGGCTGAGTAAAACTATATTTTGATCATGTTTTTTCAGTTGTTGTTTTTTCTAATCAGCAGACTTTCCAATGCATATTCAAAATGTACAAATAAAAACCTTTATCTTTGCCCCTTCAGTTAATCCATACTCAACTGTTGTAGTGGATAGATGGAAGGGAGCCATATAAACAAGTAATTAACCTTTGAAAACCCAGGAATGCTCTCTGCCATCTCATCATCTGACCTTGTTGGACTTGTAGCTGACTAGTGCTCTATCCTGTTATAGTGCATATGGCTTACACTAGGTCTTGTAAAGAACAAATTACGTTTTTTCAAACCTAGCTGAAACTTTCTGTGCAAATCCTGTAATAGTTTCACAAGGTTTTCCCCAACATATAGCCCAGTCAGGGCTAGTCTTTTGAAACAATGACATCAATTACATGCTGAGATGACAAAAGGGGAAAGACAGTTCTCTGGAAGTGCTTAGTTTTTCTTTGTTTTTCCTTTTTCATTCTTATATGTGGTTACTGAATCCTTAGGAGATACAGTAGAGTCCCACTTATCCAACACTCACTTATCCAACGTTCTGGATTATCCAACGCATTTTTGTAGTCAATGATTTCAATATATCATGATGTTTTGGTGCTAAATTCATAAATACAGTAATTACTACATAGCATTAATGTGTAATGAACTACTTTTTCTGTCAAATTTGTTGTATAACATGATGTTTTGGTGCTTAATTTCTAAAATCATAACTTATTTTGATGTTTAATAGGCTTTTTCTTAATCTCTCCTTATTATCCAACATATTCACTTATCCAACATTCTGCCGGCCCGTTTATGTTGGATAAGTGAGACATCATCTATCTATTCCATTCTACTCATCTGTATTTCTCTCCTAAACATTATGTTACAACATATATTGATGGAAAAAGGAAAGCAGGCTACCACCAGATAACTTTCCATGGTGCATTATGAACCGGCATGGTATAGTGGCTTGACTTTGATTATGGAGGCCAGCAAGTGGTGACAGCATGATCCATCCCCATTTCCCTGTGCTGAAGAGGAAAGGGTGACATCCTGTATGGACAGCAGACTGGTCCAAATTGGATTTGATCAAGCTGTCCACATTGCTTCAAAGTCATGGAGAATCCCTCAACTTTCCTGAAGGGCGGTGAAGCCAGTTTAAACAAGGATAACCCATGATACTCAACAGAAGTTCAAGAACATCATAAAGATAGCCAGAAGTCAACTCAAGGTGTGTTCAGGACTTCATGCCCATGTAGACTTTCTTCCAGTCATAGGGGAACTATTATTACTAAAGATTCTGCCTCTAACCATTATTTTGTATGTTATTAAAGAGATTGGAGCTTTTGGTGTATTGTTTACGTGATTAATTGGATTCTCATTTTGGGAATGTTTTAGAAAATGAGGCTTAATAAAACTGTCATGCTAAATAATACACATAATATAGTTATATAAGTCCCTTAAAAGTCAGAATCCTGCATAAGGTTGGTCTGCATGGTAACAATATGCATGGTAAAATCCTACATTTAGTTTTTTCTCCACTTAATAACTAACCAAGTTACTTGAAGCAAATTACTTATTCCTTGATATTCAATTTCTCCCATCTCATTTGTAACATGAAGATAACAATACTCGTATACTTGATAGGACTGAAGTCGAATTAATGAGGTAATCTGAAATACCTGGTGTACTATAGAAAAGTGCAACCTGACTTATGACCTAACTTGTGATCTTTGTGCCTATATTATGTAACTGTCATCAAATACGTATGCACTAAAGGGAGATCAGAATACAATTGTTGCATATTTCCTCACAATTTCTTGAGGATATGTTGTCATCCTTATCTTAGAAAAGGGGAAGTGAAAGGGCAAATACAGTCATGCAGAATTGTCGAAAGTTATACAGGAAATCTGAGTCCAGACAAGACAGCAAATGAACCTGTTGACTTCTAACCCCATTGAGCCTCAACCACAAAATCCTTTTTGCCTTCACCAAACTTAAAAGGCATTACTAATTAGTGATTTACACTAATATAGCAGTAATATTTAGGTTTAATAGTATTTTAACAATTTACGATTATAAAAAGTCAATGTAAACTTCAGCCCTTCAGGTGTTTTGGACTTCAACTCCCAGAAATCCCAGCCAACTTACTGGCTGTTAGGAATTGTGGGAGTTGAAATCCAAAACACCTGGAGGGCCAAAGTAGAGCAATGGTTCGGTGCTATCATGTTTGTCTCATGGTGACTCTATGAATGACAGCTTTTGAATTTCCCATTATTCACTCCCCTGTTCAGCTCTTTGGGGGTTAATCTTTTTTTAAAAAAAATCCCTCTCTCTGGTTCAAGGATGTCAAATTTAAATTGACACCTTTAAATCAAGTGCTTCATAGACAGTCATTTGTTCATTATGAGTTCATCTTTACATGTGGATGCTCCTGGGAGCTGCAAGGTAATATTGTTCCATCAGCACTCAAGTACATTAGAGAAAGCCTTTCTTATCTCTCTCCCTGGGAAGTCTTTGGATAGCACTCATTTCTCCTGGCATGCTTTTAGCAATGATTCAGAATTGTTGGTGAGTGTAACTGTAAGAAAATATTTATAAGACTTCTTATGCAGAAGCTTTAACTTCATGACCAGGTAATAGCAAATTGCTTAGCTCTTTTTTCTGTTCCTCCCCTCCCCCAACAAAACCAGTTGATGTGCAGAAATTAAAAGGGATCAATTAGCCCTTCATATTTCTCTCAAACATTTTAGCCTGATGATGATAGTCTCAGTGTTGGTAAGGAACACAATGGATTATTCTGGAGCCTGTTGGGAATAAAAAGGCTTTTTGGATCTGATAAGAACAGAGTGGAGTCCATTGATTTTTTAAAGCAAAGTAATTTTTCCTTTCTAAGTATCATTACAGACTAGTGCAAAATACATTTTAGATATAGGCATTTGGTTGCATTCACACGCAAAAGTGCACTGTTCTCTCCACAAATCTGACAATAGTTTAAGACATGACTACTCAAAATGGTGGCCTATGGGCCCTGCCCAGTCCAGAAACCATTGCTGCCCAGTCCTTTTCAGGAAGGAAAGAAATAATTGTAGAAAATGGGCACATATTTCACCATTTGAAAGAATAAATTTTAAACTCATGTCCTGTGTTTTGGTCTCTGTCCTGTGTGATTTTTTTTCATATAAGGAGCAACTTGAGAAACTACAAGTCGCTTTTGGTGTGAGAAAATTGGCCGTCTGTAAGGATGTTACACAGGGGATGCCTGAATGTTTTGATTTTTTACCATCCTTGTGGGGAAACTTCTCTCATGTCCCCGCATGGAGCTGGAGCTGATAGAGGGAGCTCATCCGCGTTCTTCCCGGGTTGGATTCGAACCGGCAACCTTCAGGTCAGCAACACAACATTCAAGTCATCAGACCCACTGTGCCACTGGGGATTCCTGTGTGATTAATGTATACTTTATAGAAATGCTTTCATCTGTATCTTTTGATGATGATGATGATGATGATGATGATGATGATGAAATTTGTTACTTGTCTCTGGCATATTGGGAGGGGGCATATTTGGAAGCACTGGTTTTGGAAACTCCTGATACCTAATTAAGAACAATGTGTAGGAGATAAACAGATAGATTATCTTCTTATTCTTTCTCTTATTGTCACATTTGGTAGCAACCTATTATTCGAAGCAACCACATTTGATTGTGGCTATCTCCTTATAGGTAGCTTTTGGAACATCACATATAATCTGTTCTTGACTTAAAATAAGCACTCATATTCGTATATCATATATTCATGGTAATAATGTTTACAGAAGAGAAAAAGATAATCTTATATACCCTACATGCAAAGCTTCTTCATGTTCCCCAGTTTCTCATCTGTTACCTAATGAGATATCACATACCCCTTTTTGGACAAAAAAATCATAAAAATCTGACTATTACATGATGAAATACAGTAACCACGAATGATAATGCAACCAAAGCTGGTCATACAATTAGGCCAGAGGTGTGTAAAGTTTGACCCGTGGGTTACATGTGGCCCACAATGCCCTCCATAACACACCTCAAAAGCTTTAAAAAGGGACAATTTGACACTCCCCACTACCACAAACTGTCACAGCATGGCAATTTTGCCTCTATTACCATCAATCCACTAAAGCCAAAACACAAACTAGGAATGATGTTGCATCATTTCCAGTAGTGGACAAATGTGCCAATGTGGCCTGTCCCAGAGGCCCAGAGGAGTGAAAGATGGCTGCCAACTCTGCAAATTTAGGAAGAGTTGGGCAGCCATTTCAGGAAGAACTCATAGTGGATAGGTTCATATAAGTTATATGGTCTGGATTGCATCTCCTAAACCAGTGGTTCTTAAATCTTAAATTCTTCTAATCTTTCTGTCAAGAGCTTTCACCATGATTTTTCTTCCGGGGGGGAGGGGGGGCATTTCCCAAGAAATACATTTATATTTCCACAAATTCTCTTATATTTATTATTCACAGTAACTTTAAAATACATTATTGACGCAATACTGCATTGGCAATAAGAACAAATATATGGAAATAATAACCCTGGGATTCCATAGGATGGAACCATGGTCATCCAAGTGGCACAATAGCCCATTGTATAGTAGGAAATGGCATTTAGAAGGTGGCTGGATGGTAGAGAAGGAATTCCAGGTTGCTATTAGAAGTTAGGATCTCAGTTAAAATTACTGTGATGTAGTATACCTTTGCAAATGTGCCCCCATACCACTGAACAACGTTGAATGTGGCCTTCAGAACCAATACTATGAGATAAGGCTACATCAGAAAAGAAGATCCCATGTCAAATTGCAAACATGGTAAATATGAAGACTTCACAATTTACTTTCAAACAACTGCTTAGAACTTGCAAGTCATTACATGTTTCACTCTAAGGAATCCATTAAAGAGCAGCACTTCTTTCCAGAGATCTCACTGGAAATTCCACTGAAATACTACAGGCAAGAGGGAAGGAGAGAAAGCTTCCGAGAGGCATTAATTTTTTAAACCTTCTGATGTTTTTTTCCTGAATGTTTCAACTGACTTTCACTGAGGAGCTGGCTGCTGTCGATGATCCTGGGAGAACAGCTCGGACCTTGTGGGTGTGATAAATGAATCTGTGCCTGAAATCTTTTGGCAGCTATTCCTGTACTTGGAGTTGGAGGCTGACATGGAGGGATTGTTGCATCTGCTTCAGAAGCCAGGTGTGGAAAGGATTCTATTGGCATCCTAGCCACACTGTGTTCTCCTCTCAGCATGAAGGAAGATGTGTCAGATTATACTGGTCATTAAAACCTAGTAAAAGTAAATTTGAGTTATGGGATCAGCACTTTTTGCCAGCTCAGCTATCTTAAAATATTTTCCCTACTGTGCCACACATTTTTATCAGTTTGTATTTGGTTTAATATCTTATTGTAGGTATGATAATGAGTGATGAGTATATTGATTGGTCTCAGGTATTTAGAGAATTAGAAACCATTCTAACTTTTGCCACAAATTCATTATGCTCATGGGACTAATAGCATCAAAGTTCACTTCAAGACAGTTTCTGCTAATGCGACACAGAGGAAGCCTCATGGCATTTAGAAATGTACAAACCAATACCTGGCATTCTTAAAGGCTGCTGTGATCTTTGGAATGAAAAAATGTTCTCAAGTCTTCTTGTATGCTTCCTGCTTCCCATTTGCTGATTCACAGGAACTTCCTGGCAAGGCTTGCATGAGAGCCAGAACTTGGAGAAGTTACTTTTTTTTTTACTAGAATTCTCCAAACCCCTTGGGCAGCATGGTTACTATAAGTAATCAGGACTGAAACATCACAGTAAAAGGCAAAATTAAGAATCAAAACAGAAGGCAGGAATAAAGCACAAACCACTGCATACGTGAGTATAGGACATCAACCCCGTTGCTGTTCCTAGAGTATGCTCAACTGGATCAGAAAAACTTCTCATTAACCTTCATTTCTAAGGTTTCATCAACATCGGGTAGTTTAGTCCAGTGTAAATCTGTCCCAGAGCAGCCTGATTCAGCACATTCATGCAAAATCTGGGCCATTATCTAGATGGCTCAGGAGTGCATCCACTTTGGTGGCTTGCATCTCATCAACTTCATGTCGCAGCTGCTGATGCTCTTAGCTGACCATATCGTTTTATCTCAGATGCTGGCTATTGCGGGCACCCTCTGATGATGTCAACATGACTAGCCATAATAAGGGGAGGTGGCTGGAATGGCCAGGACTTTGGAGCAACACCAATGGCTAGGAGCAGTGCCAATGGTGAAATGGACACCATTTGCTGTCCTGGAGAGTGCAAGGTGCAGAGTGCAATGCCACCAATACTCAGTCTGGACAGTGGATCATTCAAACTGGAACTGATCCCACTTTACAGATGGCTATGAAGTCATATTATCCATCAGCTTTGCCCAAATTGGGGCAACATTTTAAAGCAAAAACCCTACAATACTCACTGGAAACTGCTGTGTATTGTGGAAATAACCAGCATCCAAGATGAATCCAGGACTTTTGCCAGTTTTGGACTTTATCACATTAGGGCATCTATCCACTTTAAATCTGGTTGCTGTCTCCTGAAGAATTATGGGTTTTTTTTGTTTAGGGAGGGGCCTTTAAACTGCCAGAGGGGTCCTGGACCTCACAAAACTACAAACTCGAGAATTCTGCAGGAGGCAGCAATCGGATTTAAAGCGAACAGATGCTCTAGTGTGCCGAAGTCCCTAGATAAGCCCTAAGATGATTTAACAGCTAATCCAGATAAGTGAAATCCATTCAGGACCTAGAGGTACTGAACTGAAGAGGCAAATGTCATAAAATGTAGTTCGTCAGCTCATCATACAAAAAAACTATGCACACTCTAAAGGTTTCTTGACTCTTCAAAAAGACAGCTTAGCACAGCTGCATGTCCTGCTATCTTATATTACATTCTGGTGGCCAGGCCTCACATTGCTATTCCCCTGGCAGTGGTTTTCCTGCAATGTGATACCTCCTTCCTTTTAGGTTTCTCTTAAGCTCGACCAACACATTGAACTTTTCTGTAAATCTAATTCTGAAAATCTTGGACAGAAGCATGTGGTGAACAACAAAGGCTTAAGCTCTTACAAAATTGTTTGTTTCTTTTTTTCAAAGAGGCACTTTACAGAAGGAAAATTCTTACTAAATTCCTGTCCCACGTTTCCTCAAATGGTGGTCTGAGTGACAGAATCATAGAATTGGAAAGAGACCACAAGGGCCATCCAGTCTAACCTGCTGATGGGTAGGAATACACAATCAAAGCTCTACCAACAGCATAAAGAAACTCCTACAAATCAAGACTTATGGTCTGCTAACCAGGTTATGTTGTTGTTTATTCATTCAGTCATTTCCGACTCTTTGTGGCGGTCACCACCCGCAGCTCCCTCAAGGTCAGGCCAGTCACTTCAAGGATACCATCCATCCATCTTCCCCTTGATCAGCCCCTCTTTCTTTTTCCTTCCATTTTACCCAGCATCATTCTCTTCTCCAAGCTTTCCTGTCTTCTCATTATTGGCCAAAGTAGTTCATCTTTTCCTCTAATATTCTTCCCTACAGTGAGGTGTCGGGCTTTATTTCCTGGAGTATGGACTGGTTGGACCTTCTTGCGGTCCAAGGCACTCAGAATTGTCCTCCAACACCACAGTTCAAAAGCATCTATCTTCCTTCACTCGGCCTTCCTTATGGTCCAGCTCTCACATCCATAGGTTACTACGGGGAATACTTTTGTTTTAACTATGCAGACCTTCATTGCCACTGTGAGGTCATTGCTCTCATCCCAAGAAGTAAACATCTTCTGATTTCCTGGCTGCAGTCTGCAGTCTGTAGTAATCTTTGCACCTAGCCAGGTTGTAGCCTTTATGAATATTAATTGTGATTAATTTTATTTCATATTGAAGTATGGTAGAATCTGCTAACTGGTATTCTTTGCAGAATGACTGCTAAAATTGGACTGATGAAGGTCCCTGGACAGTATTGCCAAGGTCTTTCGAATACTAGTGTCTAACAATAGTCTAGATATGTGAGCTTTTTGCAGCTGATCAGTCTGGGGAAAACAGTTCTCTCACAAGAACTAAAGATGAAGGGCAGAGAGCATGGTTGGAATCAGGTCAAGGATCAGGATATATGGTAGGCAGATGGGAATCAGAAAGGCCGCTGAAAAAATGGAATTTGGGACAAAATCCAGTGCTTTGCAATCTGCTAGTAGCCTCAACTGTGACAGCTGAGCTTGGAAGGTGGTTCTTCTATCTTGCTGCTGATTTTTACCCAGCAAAACAATTGGAAACGTCTACATCTCGGCTTTTGAGTTAACATCTCACATGTACTATTCAAGCTGATTTTATTACTGTGTCTTCTCTGCTTTGGTAGAAAGAAGAAGAAAAATCTGTCATGCTAAGATGAAATATCTATGATGATCTCTTCCCACCCATTTCTTTTTCTTTGTTTGCCTCCTAACTATTTATCTTTCACATGAATTCCATCATTCACCAGGCATTGACATAATTGCTAGTGTTAGTAAGAATTAATAAGAGTCAGGTATTATCCTCTCAGCTGTTACACTTTATTCTCTTCTGAAGGTCCTGCTGCTTGCCGGCTTGGCTGAACATACTACAGGGTTCGGCTGGAGGAGAGGAGGAAATCTTTTACACAAGTGCACAGCCAAGCTGTGCTATATAATATAATGATTCATATTAATTTAAGAATTCTAAATATGAAAAAACTACGCACTTTTTAAAAACCATGAAACTATCTCCAGCCAAGGAGCCTCATCAAAATGATCTTTTTAGTATCAGGCTATAGCAATGAAAGTTTAGAGATCCTACACTCAGCTCATAGAGTTTAATGAATGCTTTCTATCTTTGTGAAAGAAAAAGAAGGCACGGTAGTTAAGAGTAATTCTGAAATGACACAAGCAGGGTTATTATTCTGGATTTATTCACAATTGTATGAGAAATGGTTTTTTCCCCACAGTTTTTGGTATCCTTTTCTTTAGACTCCTTTGTGCCCATTGGGTTTTTTTTGGTTTTTTTTTTTGGTGTCCCTTTCTTTCTCTTGGCTACGATCTCTCTTTTTCTAATTATATACTATTATATTATGCTTTACATGCACAGCTTCAATTATAGCTACTTCATTTTAATTAGTCTTGCTGTGGAACCTTTGACAAAATGACTGTGTTGGGGGCTTTACATCAGAAGAATGTTTTCCTGCAAGATGGATATCACACATCTGCCCTCTTCCAGCACTGAAATGCAGGATGCTATTTACAAAATACTGAGACGGAAACCAGGTCTTGTGAAATAGCAGAGCTGCATGAAAGATAATTTTTTTAAAGATGTTACACATTTTTTATTATTGTTATTGTTTTCACTCATAGTATAAATTCCTCTGGGAAACAGACAAACATTTTTGTCCACATATATGCAGTTTCAAGTTAATCCAAGCTAGAAAGTATGAACACCTCTGACCAATGATCCCATTATTAATGTACAACAAACTTATCTCAATGTTTCACTGTTCTAGGTTGCTGGGAGTTTTTCGAGCTGTATGGCCATATTCCAGTAGCATTCTCTCCTGACATTATTTATTTATTTATTTATTTATTTAATTTATATACCGCTCTTCTCCCCCAGGGGGACCCAGAGCAGTCTTACATAATGGCAAGATTAATGCCACATATAATACAAAATATAGTAAAACAAATGATCGTAAAAACACACTTAAAAACCAATATTATACCCCATTTAAAACAGTAAAGCACTGTGTGGCCATTACAACAGGGCCAGTAGCATTGGGCCAAAAGTCAGAGTCAGTCTGTATTCAATTACACATTAATCCAGCGAATACATCAGATTATATCGACCATATCTTAGGATGGGCCAAAAGCTTGGTCCCACATCCAGGTCTTCAGCTGCTTCCTAAAAGACATGAGTGAGGGGGCTTCCCTAATCTCCCTTGGCAAGGAGTTCCACAGCCGCGGAGCCACCACCGAAAAAGCCCTGTCCCTCGTTCCAGCCAAATGCACCTGTGACGGCGGCGGGACCGAGAGCAGGGCCTCACTGGAAGATCTTAATCTGCGGGGCGGCTCATAGGGGGAGATACGTTCGGAGAGGTAAGTTGGACCAGAGCCGTTTAAGGTTTTGTAGGCCAAAGCCAGCACTTTAAATTGTGCCCGGAAGCTAACAGGCAGCCAGTGGAGCTGCTTCAACAGAGGAGTTGTATGCTCCCTGTACGGCGCTCCAGTTAATAACCTGGCTGCGGAACGTTGGACTAGTTCCAGCTTCCGAACAGTCTTTGAAGGCAACCCCACGTAGAGCGCATTGCAATAGTCCAAACGAGATGTAACCAGAGCGTGGACCACCGTGGCCATGTCAGGCTTCCCAAGGTATAGGCGCAGTTGGCGCACAAGTTTGAGTTGTGCGAAGGCCCCCCTGGCCACCGCTGAAACCTGCATTTCACCTGCATCTATGGCAGGCATCCTCAGAGGTCTGTTCAAAGGCATGTTGGAAATGAGGCAAGTGTCTGAGAAATGTCTAGGGTGGGAGAATGAACCTTCTTCTGTATGAAGCAAGTGTGAATGTTGCAATTCACCAGCTTGATTAGCGTTGAGTAGCCATGCAGGTAGCATTTGTTGAATTTTCTTGGTAGATTGTTTGTAGGTTGTGTTTCTTCATCAGTTTCCCCATGCAGTCAGTGGTTCCCTTAATGTATGGTAAGAGCACTTTTCCTCTGTGTGAATCTTTGTCTTTACTCTTTTGGCTTGTTCTTGGCCTTGCAGCTCTTCTGATGTCTGCGGTGGAGTATCCATTGGCCTGCAGAGCCCAGTTTAGATGGTTCAGTTCACCTTGGAGGGGGTGGCATTCTCAAATCTTGTTTGCAAGGTCTACCAGGGCTTTATTTGTGTTTCTTTATTCACTGTTCTGGTCCACTTCATTGACTGTTACTTGTGGAGGTGGAATATCAAGAAAAAATGATCTTATCCAACTATATAATTGCTGGATGATTTTGGACTATAAATCTCATCACTCAAATCATTATGATATGTTGACTATGGTTGATAGAGGGTATAATACAATATATTTGGAGGGTGCCAGTTGGGGAATGCTGATTTCACTCTATGTTGTTTCACTCTACCACTTCTCTGGCTGTTAGTGAAATGTGGTTTAATGATGGTCCTAATTCTTCCTATAAACAGAGATTTTGAGCACAAGGACTTCCAAAGGAGAAAATCCTTTTTTTACAAAAACATAGCTAAACTGCCAAAATATATTGAAAGTAAATGCATAAAATGAAAGCAAATTTAGGTAAAGTGTCAGCATTCTTTCATTTTTGAATTTAAACTACTCTGCAATCTAGTCAATAATTTATTGTGCTTTTAGGCTAAGGCCCTCAGGAAAAAATGCCTACACGGGGATTGCATATTCTGGAGAAGAAATATTCATTTTTGTGGCACTTCAGTCTTTCCTCTCTTATTCTCAAATTATTTCAGTGTTTACACACTAGTCTGTCTTTGACTTTATGATAGTGAAGGCTGAGCCTGGTAGTTAGGATATCAGGCTAGTTAATCTTGGGAAGACCTGGGTTTATCATGCAGCTCAGTTTGTGACTATGAGGTCACTGCCTATTTCAATCTAACCAACCTCACAAGGTTTTCATAAAGACACAATGAAGTATTGAGGACCATGGTATAAATCCAATTGCTAAAATCCCAACTAAGCTAATTCAAAACTTGAAATGATTTTATTGATCAGCCAATTGGCCTTATCAAAACAGACAATATAAACACAACATACAGTCATGTAAAATTATAAATATATAAGTACAGAGAGTAAAGATGGTTAACTTATAACTGAATGTACTTTAATCTTAAGTATATATACTGTATACCAATCTGATCAATATACTCTGATCTCCTTTTAGATGCTTTAAACAAAGGACAACTTTTGTTGTTACAACAGGATTATAACCAGCTAGCAAAAATGTAGTTTTGGCCACTGCACTAAGCTAATTGAATCAATTAGATTGACATAAGTGTTGCTTTCTGTGTTTACCAGTTGATTCAATGGACCTACTGTCATTGAGACTATTTTTGTTTTCATCTAGCTATTCCACAATGGATTAAAATGATGTTATAAACAAAGGCCAATATACTGCATCACTTCTGCTTTCTGTACCTCTGCTTGGGGTAGGGAAGGGGCTAGCTATATCTATCTCAATACCTCCTCTTTCTGCACCACATGCTGTCATTACACAAAGTGGCTCCCTTGATTTCCATGGGTTATTTACTGTTGTGGCAATATCACCATGATCATGAATACACACCAAAGATGAATCCACAACAGGTACAGATTCATAATTCTCCATTATAAATCCATAACTTCCATGCATGCTGCTACCTGTAATACCTAATTGAAAAGTTTGGTACCACTTTTATTCTTAGCATTTTTACCTTTAGATCAGTGGTTCTCAACCTGGGGTCCCCAGATGTTTTTGGCCTACAACTCCCAGAAATCCCAGCCAGTTTACCAGCTACAGTAGAGTCTCGCTTATCCAACCTCTGCTTATCCAACGCTCTGAATTATCCAACGCAGTCTGTCTTTTAGTAGTCAATGTTTTTGTAGTCAATGTTTTCAATACATTGTGATATTTTGGCGCTAAATTTGTAAATACAGTAATTACTACATAACGTTACCGTGTATTGAACTCCTGTTTTTGTCGATTTGTTGTAAAACATGGTGTTTTGGTGCTTAATTTGTCAAATCATAACGTAATTTGATGTTTAATAGGCTTTTCCTTAATTCCTGCTTATAATCCAACATTTTTGCTTATCCAACATTCTGCCGGCCCGTTTATGTTGGATAAGCGAGACTCTACTGTATTAGGATTTCTGGGAGTTGAAGGCCAAAAATATCTGGGGACTCCAGGTTGAGAACCACTGCTTTAGATACAGTGCTCCAAATACAGGAGGAAATGATAGCCAACTCAAAATAAGAACACTTTGGATGCAGAATCTAGATTTCCTATGGTAAACCACCACTGACTAAGGAACTGTAAACAGAACTGAAAGAAACCGAATTCACTTTTCAATTCCTCACTAAGAAAACTTCAACCACACCTCAAATGTTTAGGTCTCCCAAATGTTTAATGCAAATATCACCTTTCATTTGAGACTGAAATCTCTTACTTCTTTTCCATTCTACTCTGATAATAGAAAATAGCTAGACTTAAACATTTGCTAATGGCATGCTATGAAGTATCCAAACATGTTACATTTCTCCTTTTATTTCCCTTTTCTCAAAGCTAACTTTCATTTTCTCCAGTCCTTCTTTCTATACATTGCACATGTGCAACATGAGATTCTTTTTTTGTAAGGCTGTTATCAGTCAACCCATCTGCCAATTGCCTGTCTGGTAATAATGTCCCTGTCTGCTGAACAAAAGGCTAAATAATGCATCATTAAATCAATTGTTAATAGGGATGAGGGTCAACAAGTTCATGATTGTTGCACATGAACCTGATCCAGCTGAAAGGCTATCTTTTGATTGGCAGCCCCACTAAAACAGATCCTTTGTTCAATAATAGGGACAAAACTCCAGCAGAAGAACTCAAAAGAAATTAAGGCCATATTACATGACAATTATCCACAATTATTCACAAGGATATAAGGCACCAAGGGCTTTGATTCATGCTTTGTTCACTTTAATGAGACTTATGGGGTAGGATGGTTTAACTGATTATGCCCAATAGCAAAAATAAAAGCAAAAAAAGTAAGTAAAAGATTGTGGAGCTGGCTTACTTTGAGACCCCCTTCCTAGGTATAGGTTGAGTATCCTTTATCTGAAATACTTGGGGCCAGAAGCAATTTGGATTTTTGGAGATTTTGGAATGCTTCTGTTTGCATATACATCCATTCTGAGATATATTGAAGATGGGATTCATGTCTAAACATGAAATTCACTTCTGTTTTTATACCCCTAATACACATAGCCTAAAGGCAATTTTGTACAATATTTTAAATAATATTGTACCTGAAGCAGTATTTGTGTACATGGAATCGTCTGAAGTCAAAGATGCCATTATCTCAGCCACCCATGAGGACAACTTTGGATTTAGGAATATTTTGGATTTCAGAGCTGGATAAGGGATTATTAACCTGTACTAGTTGAGAGGTTAGCTTGCTACAAGCTCATTTTAATTAAAGGTGACTGGTCTTTTTTCATTCTATATTTAAAGTTGGACAAGACTTTCATCTAATATTGAAATTACCTAAAAAGTATATGCAAATATGCTCTGGGAGTACAAGGGTTATAATTCTCTGGATGATATAGTGTATGTGTATGTTTCAGAGGTCTCAGAGGAGGTATCTGATACCTCCCTGTACAATGTTTTTCCTTGTGAGGAGAATGCATCTCCTCACCAACCACTGATGAGTCCAGAGAGCTTTCTCATCTCTTTGCCTACCTAATAGCCATTTCCCACTCAAATCTTACACACAGAGAATGCATTCTGCTCCCCAAGAAGCAGGAAAGGATGCTAGGTCAAAACCTATTAATGGAAGACTAGAAGATATGGTTAATGTGCCTAATCAGCCCCAGTGTATTTTTCAGCTATGGGGCAGAAGACTGGCTCTACCATTAGCCAGAAGATGACCAGGACTTATTGGAGTTACTCTGGATTGCAGGTCCTCAGGTTGGGGGACTTTGTGAACTATAATTCAAAAATTAACTTTTCCAAAATGTTTCCAAAATTATATTGGGTTACAGTTTGGATGTCACCATTAAAGAATGATATCAGGTTGTCCAGGCAAGATTTTGGTTGATATTACTATGCCTATGGGATGAAGATATCTAATATTTTTTGCAGGCTGATAATAGGAAGGCAGATATAGCACTATTATCAATCTATCTATTCATTTGTTTTCTAAACAATACTCTTCTTTAGGCTTGCTCAAATAATTCATTTTCCCCGTTTACCGTTATTGATTCGTTATTTTCGGATTTTTTGAAGCAATATTGAATCTTGGCTGTCCACACGCCTGGATATCGCGGTTTCGAACCGCGATTGGCCGTTTTCCGTAATGGCGCCTTTTTTTTCGTTTTTAAAAAATGCTTTGTCAAATCATCCAAACTTTTTTAAGTCCACTGGGGCAATCTAGTGTGTTGTTTGCACCTTGTAGCCAATCAGAGAGCACGTTTAACCAGGGGGAGGGGCTGGTAGGACGTGCTTAATGAAAACAGCGTGCACACGCCTCGTGGCTCAGTCGCACTGGGACTTTTGGAGAGGGTGGAAGGGTAGATTGGTGCAGGCAGGCAGGAAACATTGCTGCGTCACAGCATGGCTGTGTGAAGACCAGGACAGGAGAAAAGGTGGGGTGGTCTGTGGCTGAGTTTGGTGGTGTGGGTCTTAGGTCTTTCTATTTCTTTTGTTGTTGCAAACTTGCAAAGGGCTGTCCTGTGGGTGTTTTTCCTGTTCAAAATACAACTCCTTCGGGGAAAATAAAAGCTTGCCTTTGTGCCTTGCCTTCCCCTGGGCTACGGGTGTGTGTGTGTCTGCCAGGGACGCTTTGGGAAAGAGTTGCATATCCCATCCTGTTCAAAATACAACTCCTTTCGGGAAAATAAAAGCTTGCCTTTGTGCCTTGCCTTGTGTGTGTGTCTGCCAGGAACGCTTTGGGAAAGAGTTGCATATCCCATCCTGTTCAAAATACAACTCCTTTTGGGGAAAGAAAAGGTTCCCTTTGTGCCTTGCCTTGTGTGTGTGTCTGCCAGGAACGCTTTGGGAAAGAGTTGCATATCCCATCCTGTTCAAAATACAACTCCTTTTGGGGAAAGAAAAGGTTCCCTTTGTGCCTTGCCTTGTGTGTGTGTCTGCCAGGAACGCTTTGGGAAAGAGTTGCATATCCCATCCTGTTCAAAATACAACTCCTTCGGGGAAAATAAAAGCTTGCCTTTGTGCCTTGCCTTCCCCTGGGCTACGTGTGTGTGTGTGTCTGCCAGGGACGCTTTGGGAAAGAGTTGCATATCCCATCCTGTTCAAAATACAACTCCTTTTGGGGAAAGAAAAGGTTCCCTTTGTGCCTTGCCTTGTGTGTGTGTCTGCCAGGAACGCTTTGGGAAAGAGTTGCATATCCCATCCTGTTCAAAATACAACTCCTTTCGGGAAAATAAAAGCTTGCCTTTGTGCCTTGCCTTCCCCTGGGCTACGGGTGTGTGTGTGTCTGCCAGGGACGCTTTGGGAAAGAGTTGCATATCCCATCCTGTTCAAAATACAACTCCTTTGGGGAAAATAAAAGCTTGCCTTTGTGCCTTGCCTTCCCCTAGGCTACGGGTGTGTGTGTGTCTGCCAGGGACGCTTTGGGAAAGAGTTGCATATCCCATCCTGTTCAAAATACAACTCCTTCGGGGAAAATAAAAGCTTGCCTTTGTGCCTTGCCTTCCCCTGGGCTACGTGTGTGTGTGTGTCTGCCAGGGACGCTTTGGGAAAGAGTTGCATATCCCATCCTGTTCAAAATACAACTCCTTTTGGGGAAAGAAAAGGTTCCCTTTGTGCCTTGCCTTGTGTGTGTGTCTGCCAGGAACGCTTTGGGAAAGAGTTGCATATCCCATCCTGTTCAAAATACAACTCCTTTCGGGAAAATAAAAGCTTGCCTTTGTGCCTTGCCTTCCCCTGGGCTACGGGTGTGTGTGTGTCTGCCAGGGACGCTTTGGGAAAGAGTTGCATATCCCATCCTGTTCAAAATACAACTCCTTTGGGGAAAATAAAAGCTTGCCTTTGTGCCTTGCCTTCCCCTGGGCTACGGGTGTGTGTGTGTCTGCCAGGGACGCTTTGGGAAAGAGTTGCATATCCCATCCTGTTCAAAATACAACTCCTTTCGGGAAAATAAAAGCTTGCCTTTGTGCCTTGCCTTCCCCTGGGCTACGGGTGTGTGTGTGTCTGCCAGGGACGCTTTGGGAAAGAGTTGCATATCCCATCCTGTTCAAAATACAACTCCTTCGGGGAAAATAAAAGCTTGCCTTTGTGCCTTGCCTTCCCCTGGGCTACGTGTGTGTGTGTGTCTGCCAGGGACGCTTTGGGAAAGAGTTGCATATCCCATCCTGTTCAAAATACAACTCCTTTTGGGGAAAGAAAAGGTTCCCTTTGTGCCTTGCCTTGTGTGTGTGTCTGCCAGGAACGCTTTGGGAAAGAGTTGCATATCCCATCCTGTTCAAAATACAACTCCTTTTGGGGAAAGAAAAGGTTCCCTTTGTGCCTTGCCTTGTGTGTGTGTCTGCCAGGAACGCTTTGGGAAAGAGTTGCATATCCCATCCTGTTCAAAATACAACTCCTTTTGGGGAAAGAAAAGGTTCCCTTTGTGCCTTGCCTTGTGTGTGTGTCTGCCAGGAACGCTTTGGGAAAGAGTTGCATATCCCATCCTGTTCAAAATACAACTCCTTCGGGGAAAATAAAAGCTTGCCTTTGTGCCTTGCCTTGTGTGTGTGTCTGCCAGGAACGCTTTGGGAAAGAGTTGCATATCCCATCCTGTTCAAAATACAACTCCTTTTGGGGAAAGAAAAGGTTCCCTTTGTGCCTTGCCTTGTGTGTGTGTCTGCCAGGAACGCTTTGGGAAAGAGTTGCATATCCCATCCTGTTCAAAATACAACTCCTTTTGGGGAAAGAAAAGGTTCCCTTTGTGCCTTGCCTTGTGTGTGTGTCTGCCAGGAACGCTTTGGGAAAGAGTTGCATATCCCATCCTGTTCAAAATACAACTCCTTCGGGGAAAATAAAAGCTTGCCTTTGTGCCTTGCCTTCCCCTGGGCTACGTGTGTGTGTGTGTCTGCCAGGGACGCTTTGGGAAAGAGTTGCATATCCCATCCTGTTCAAAATACAACTCCTTCGGGGAAAATAAAAGCTTGCCTTTGTGCCTTGCCTTCCCCTGGGCTACGGGTGTGTGTGTGTCTGCCAGGGACGCTTTGGGAAAGAGTTGCATATCCCATCCTGTTCAAAATACAACTCCTTTCGGGAAAATAAAAGCTTGCCTTTGTGCCTTGCCTTGTGTGTGTGTCTGCCAGGAACGCTTTGGGAAAGAGTTGCATATCCCATCCTGTTCAAAATACAACTCCTTCGGGGAAAATAAAAGCTTGCCTTTGTGCCTTGCCTTCCCCTGGGCTACGTGTGTGTGTGTGTCTGCCAGGGACGCTTTGGGAAAGAGTTGCATATCCCATCCTGTTCAAAATACAACTCCTTTCGGGAAAATAAAAGCTTGCCTTTGTGCCTTCCCTTCCCCTGGGCTACGGGTGTGTGTGTGTCTGCCAGGGACGCTTTGGGAAAGAGTTGCATATCCCATCCTGTTCAAAATACAACTCCTTTCGGGAAAATAAAAGCTTGCCTTTGTGCCTTGCCTTTCCCAGTCTCAAACACCTCCAGGGCTGCGTGGGTGTGTGTCTGCCAGGGACGCTTCCTGATTTTCCCAAGCCAACTTTGGGAAAGAGTTGCATATCCCATACTTTCCTGTAGAACTGGAAAGTACAGGTATCCCCTTGTAAATAAATAAAACTAACTAAATGTTATAGACTACGCTTTTGCAACAGTAAATTGGCCAGAATATAACACGTTGCCAATCAAGATTCAACAAATATTTCCCACCAGTAACACAACACCTTACCATCATCCCTTCTGTTACCTGAAAACACTCCCCTTGACATGAAGCGCTCAGCTGTACGCGGGTCTGGGGGAGCAAGTCCTAGTAGTGGTCAAGCCACGGCCAGGACACTGTGGGGGGCCAAAAAAGTTAAGGTGGGTCCCATACGTCTGGAACGCCGAACTATGGGAGTGGGTGGACTTGATGAAGAACCAGGATGTTCTAATGCAGACAGTTCACAGGCATCCACCCGGAGCCGGCTGTCGCATGGAGCTGAGACAACTGGACGATCATTGGAACATACAGGTGTTGCCGTCCTGGAACTACAGGTGGTGGATAGTGAGGATATAGATAACCCCACCCCTCCCCCAGCTACTGACAGTGAGGAGGAGGTAGAGGAGGTACTACCATCAAAACGTAGACTTTCTCATGCTGCTGAAAGGGTGCCCACGACTCCCATCTCTGAGGGCGTCGCCACAGTGGCTGTGGGGAGGCCAAGGTCATTTATTTGGGACCATTTCCATGTCCACTCTCAGAGTTCTACTTTGGCAGTTTGTAGACACTGTGGGGCAAATATCAGCAGAGGCAGAGACACGAGACATCTTGCGACCTCGGGGTTGAGCTCTCACATGAAGCGACACCATCCCTCCATTTCGCTGGGAGGGGGAACTGCAAGCCCTTCCAGTGGCAGCCTTAGCACGCAAAGTTCACCAGGTGAAGATAGTGGAAGGCGGACACAGTCCACCTTGGAGGATTGGGCCATTCCATTACACAGAAAGAAAACGGGGGAAACATTGCTCACACCCCAGCAGATAACCCAAACTGTGGGAGAGATGATTGCCCTAGATCACCATCCCTTCCGCCTGGTAGAACAAGAAGGCTTTGTACGCCTTATGAAACGACTGTGCCCCCGCTACAAAATCCCCTCCCGTCACACCTTTTCCAGAAAAGTAATCCCCGGCTTGTACGAGGGCTGTAAGGAACGCATTATCCAGATGTTGCGTACCGCCATGGGAGGACACATCCATTTTACCTCTGATATTTGGTCAAGCTTGGGAGGAGGCCACTCCTACCTCTCTCTCACGGCACATTGGTGGGAGAAGGAAGGCACTATGGATACATCCCATCGTTGGGCACTCCTCGCATTGGAGGTAGTTGATCGTGATCACAAGGCAGAGACCATCTGCAACTATCTGGAAAACATGATGGGGGAATGGATGCAGTGTAGGCCGGAAGAAATGAGGAGGGGCTTTATGGTGACGGACGCAGGGAAAAATATGATCAAAGCGGTTGAAAGTGCCGGGTTTCAGAATGTGTCCTGCATGGCCCACTTGCTTCACAATACCGTCAAGGAAGGTTTAAAGAGCCAGGAAGAGCAGTCGGGCAGCAACACAAACATCTCCCTGCTGATCGAGCGCTGTAGAAAGATCGCGGGCTACTTCCACCGGAGCATCAAGGCAGCCCGGCAGCTGAGAGACAGGCAGAGCCTTGAAGGCCTCCCGCAGCACAAGCTGCTCCAGGACGTCTCGACTCGGTGGAATTCAACCTTAAAAATGCTCGAACGCATGGTCGAGCAGCAGAAGGCGGTACACGGCATCTCCCTCACTTTGGTTGCGCCTGTTAGCAAGCTTGTTCCAACTAAGCAAGAGTGGGACACCATCTACCAGCTAGTAGACGTACTAAAGCCATTCAAACATGCCACTGAGACACTTTCGGAATCAAAAGCTCTTCTGAGCAAGGCAGTGCCCATGGTCTTGAGGCTAAGGAGGCACCTAGAAAGGCTTGGGGCCGGTCGAACAATGGACTCCCTGGCTGGACCGCTGACACCGCCGGTCCAGGAGGTGGTGAGGAGGTTGTCCTTTGCTGTACGGAAACGGCTAGAGCCACTTCTTTCCAGCAAGGTCCATATGCTGGCGGCCTTGTGTGATCCACGGCTAAAGTACAACGTCTGCCCAAAAGACTTTACCATGTGGAAGGCCCAACTTGTTGACCTTGTGAGGGAGGTCTTTGCTGCCAGGGTGGAGGAAACGGGCACAGCGGCCCCTCTTCCAGAACTGCCTGTCACCCCAAGCACTAGCGCTAGTGGCGAGACGGAAAGTCCCGCGGAGCCGGTAGGGGGTTGCCGTAGGGATACGGATCTCCAGCCGCGAACAGGAAACGTTTTCTTTGCAGAGACGGTGGCCATACTTGCCTGCTCTGAAGAATCCTCTTTGCTGGCTTCTGCTCAAAAGGTAGACTCGGCCGAATGCTCGGTCAACAGGTACTTTGAGGAGCCTCCTGAGATAATTTCTTGTGATCCATTGTCCTATTGGGCTTCACGCGAACACATGTGGCCGGATCTGTCGCACGTAGCCCGCCAGTTCCTCAGCTGTCCTCCCACCAGCGTCCAGAGCGAAAGGGTCTTCAGCATAGCGGGAGATGTAGTCACGCCCCACCGCAG
This sequence comes from Anolis carolinensis, assembly GCF_035594765.1. NCBI lineage: Eukaryota > Metazoa > Chordata > Lepidosauria > Squamata > Anolidae > Anolis > Anolis carolinensis. The sequence goes on from NC_085844.1 coordinate 172,516,104, forward strand.
CTTGCTGGACCCTCAAACAGTTGAGAAACTTGTTTTCCTGAAGGCCAACCTTCCTGTGTTGAATTTCCCAGATTTGGATTTTGAGACCGACTGCTCCTAGAGCAACAGTTCTCCTCCTTTAACCAACTCTGCTTCAGAGTAACTTTGGCCAATTTTTTGGGCGTCCGGGCGGGGGGGTGGCCCCTTTGGACTCTGTCCAACAACTCTCTCCTCTATCCTACAATGCTTTCCTCTCTCTTTTCCCTTCCTTTCTCCTCTTTTTCATCACTCAACGTTGCCCCACTGACGTTTTTGGGTTCATCCATCTCAAGGGGCCGTTTCACGAATCATGTAATCATGGAATCATAGAAAAGTAGAGTTGGAATAGAACTCATGGGCCATCGAGTTCTCCCCCAAGAAAGACGCAGGAAGTATCATTCAAAGCATCCCCGACAGATGGCCATCGAGCCTATGCTTAAAAGCTTCAAAAGAAGGGGCCTCCAACACAGTCCGGGGGAGACAGTTCCACTCCCGAACAACCATCGCGGAGAGAAGTACTATCTTTCATTTGTCCCTGTTGAACTTAATATACTTTTGGCCCATCTCTGTATTCGGAAGTTACAAAACGTTTTCTCTCATGTAATACTGGCTCTGTAGAGGTTGAAGGATATTCTGTGGAAAATTAGACCATAAAAGCCAAGGTAGATAATGCTTCCTCTTTGTGTTCTGTTCGGATTTCATTCAATTCCCTTTTTATTTGGGGGGGGGGGAAATATTACCATCACGAGCCATGACTGTTTGGTCTTCTACAGATCCTCGCAGCTCCTGTACAGAAAGAGCACTGTTATATTTGATGTGGATACTTCAGATAATCATTTCAGGTGTAGGAATACGCCAGACTCTCACTTTACAGAGGTATACTATCTGTCCATCTGAACCTTTGAGGATGTCTTTATCCACTGGAATTACTACACCTCGACTTGGGACAGAACTTCTCTAAATTGTCATCTTTCAGTGTCCCATTGTCTAGAGCGGGTGTGGTTGCCGCAGTGGTCATGGGACGGCCGCCTTTGGGTCCCCTAGCCCTCTGCCCGCTTACGCGGAGGGTGCCTTTATAACTCGGAGGGGGGAATCATCAAAGACAGTGGTACTCCTCCGCCTTTGCCAACATTTCTCCAAATGGTTGTCTAGTGTCCCTTCTCCTTTATATGCCGTGGTCTACGCTGTGGTCGTTAAACGGCCGCTTTTGGGTCCCCTCCCCCTTTGACCTGGCACGCAGAGGGTGCCGTTCCCCCTTCAGGACGTGTGCCTTGCGGCTGCTTTAGATGTTTGGGCGCAGGTTACGCCGAGTGGGAATTGCCTTTTGCTGGCTTGTTGGGAAAATGATAGAAGAGGTACACGGCCTTCCCCTTGGGTGGTGGGGTGTTGCTGTGGGTTGAGGCTTAAGTCGCAAAAACAAAAAACTTTGTGGGAGGGCCGTGCCGAATTCTCCGGGATGCATGCCGGCCAACTGTGGCCGGCTGGCTCAGGGTGGGGTCTTTGCTGCCCTTTGTTTTTTTCCCTTACTTTTCTTTTCTTTTTGCTGCCTCTCGGACTACGTGACGCCACACTCTAGAGGTATATGCCCTTCCCCCTTCAGGGCATGTTCCTTTGCGGCTGCTTGCAATGTGTGGGCGCAGGTTACCCAGAGTGGGAACTGCCTTTTGCTGGCTTGTTGGCAGGACGATAGAAGAGGTACACGGCCTTCCCCTGGGGTGGTGGAGTGTTGCTGTGGGTAGAGGCTTAAGTCGCAAAAACAAAAAACTTTGTGGGAGGGCCGTGCCGAATTCTCCGGGATGCATGCCGGCCAACTGTGGCCGGCTGGCTCAGGGTGGGGTCTTTGCTGCCCTTTGTTTTTTTCCCTTACTTTTCTTTTCTTTTTGCTGCCTCTCGGACTACGTGACGCCACACTCTAGAGGTATATGCCCTTCCCCCTTCAGGGCGTGTTCCTTTGCGGCTGCTTGCAATGTGTGGGCGCAGGTTACCCAGAGTGGGAACTGCCTTTTGCTGGCTTGTTGGCAGGACGATAGAAGAGGTACACGGCCTTCCCCTGGGGTGGTGGAGTGTTGCTGTGGGTAGAGGCTTAAGTCGCAAAAACAAAAAACTTTGTGGGAGGGCCGTGCCGAATTCTCCGGGATGCATGCCGGCCAACTGTGGCCGGCTGGCTCAGGGTGGGGTCTTTGCTGCCCTTTGTTTTTTTCCCTTACTTTTCTTTTCTTTTTGCTGCCTCTCGGACTACGTGACGCCACACTCTAGAGGTATATGCCCTTCCCCCTTCAGGGCGTGTTCCTTTGCGGCTGCTTGCAATGTGTGGGCGCAGGTTACCCAGAGTGGGAACTGCCTTTTGCTGGCTTGTTGGCAGGACGATAGAAGAGGTACACGGCCTTCCCCTGGGGTGGTGGAGTGTTGCTGTGGGTAGAGGCTTAAGTCGCAAAAACAAAAAACTTTGTGGGAGGGCCGTGCCGAATTCTCCGGGATGCATGCCGGCCAACTGTGGCCGGCTGGCTCAGGGTGGGGTCTTTGCTGCCCTTTGTTTTTTTCCCTTACTTTTCTTTTCTTTTTGCTGCCTCTCGGACTACGTGACGCCACACTCTAGAGGTATATGCCCTTCCCCCTTCAGGGCGTGTTCCTTTGCGGCTGCTTGCAATGTGTGGGCGCAGGTTACCCAGAGTGGGAACTGCCTTTTGCTGGCCTTTGGGTAAAACGATAGAAGAGGGTGGAACGATCAAAGACAGTGGTACAGTCTCCCATCACCCTGAGAGGTTGTGATTGACGCTGTTGCTGCGGAACGGCCGCCTTTGGTTCCCCTTGCCCACTGTCCGCGCACACGGACGTTGCCGATTGCCTGTCAGGGCGTGTGCCTTTGCGGCTGCTTTCAAGGAGTGGGCGCAAGTTCCGTCTCGTGGAAACTGTTTCTTGCTGGTCTGTTGGTAATAACGAGGGTGGAGTGATCACAGACTGTGGGACAGTGTCCCATTCACCTTAAAAGGAAGTGTACTCAACGATGTGGCGGCAGAACGGCCGCCTTTGGTTCCCCTCGCCCTCTGGCCGCGCACGCGGAATCACTGAAAGAAGTGGGACACCTTGGCCTTTACCACTTCTCAAAATTGTCTTCTTTTACTGTACCATTGCCTTGTGCGGGTGTAGTCGAGAGCATGTGATGATAATCTTACGCAGAGTAAGAAGTAGAGAATCAATCCACTCAGAATCTCTTTTGCTATTAAAAACAATTACTTAATAATGCCTTCATGTTTCCTTTGGAATCAACATTTCTGCTTTGTTTCTACTTTGAATTACTTTCTACTACATTACACACTATATCTTTCATAATTGTACTTCCTCAAGTTTACTTAAACTGTATGTATACCAACTGAAGTCATTTCCCTCTATCCAGGTCATCTGCAGGAGAACTTTAATAACCCCTGAAGAACACCCTAGTCTTACCTGCAGTGGAACTGCATGGAAACATGTGCCTAACATCAGAGCCTTAAAACCTTCCTCCTCCAAAAAGCATTATAGGTCTGTGTGGTCGTTTGTAGCCTATTTAAGAATAGCTTGACAGGCCAATAGTATTTCGCACTGTATAGTTTTTTAACTGTCAAACTACCTCCTCTTCAGTCCTCGGACTAGAGCCGTGTTTTTACACCACTGTTTTTTAAGCTGGTAATGCTGTATGCTGACTGTGACTTCAGTTATATCTTATGTCTTATTGACCCAACATGAACACAGAAGAGTCTCACTGATCAAAGCCGAACGGGCCTACCAGTGCTGAAATAAGCAAATTTCTTGGATTGGACTTGTTGAAGAAAAGCATATAACACATCATATCAGGTTATTATTTTCCAAATAAAGCACCATAAATGCATGTTATACAACCAAGGAGACATAAGAAGTCGTTCTATATGCTGAAATGATATGTTGCTATTGCTTACTTTATGAATTTAGCTGCAAAATATCACAATATAATGGAATCATTGACTACAGAAATGGCTAGATTTTTCCAGAGGCTAGACGGTTTGCTGTTATGGAGTGTATCTTTGTGTCATGGGTTGTGGTGTGTGGGCGTGGGGCCGGCCAACGGTGGCCGGCCCCCCGGGTCTGATGGGCTTGGGCCCACATTTTGAAAGCAGACGTGAAGAAAGCATGCCCTTCCCCCTGTGGGTTCAGCGGTGTGGGCGTGGGGCCGGCCAACGGTGGCCGGCCCCCCGGGTCTGAGGGGCTTGGGCCCACATTTTGCAAGCAGACGTGAAGAAAGCCTGCCCTTCCCCGTGGGTTGCGGCGTGTGGGCGTGGGGCCGGCCAACGGTGGCCGGCCCCCCGGGTCTGAGGGGCTTGGGCCCACATTTTGCAAGCAGACGTGAAGAAAGCCTGCCCTTCCCCGTGGGTTGCGGCGTGTGGGCGTGGGGCCGGCCAACGGTGGCCGGCCCCCCGGGTCTGAGGGGCTTGGGCCCACATTTCCTTTTTTTTGTTCTTCTCTCTCTTTCTCTGGGAAGGGTGCCGGCCAACGGTGGCCGGCCTAGTATTTTAAAGTGTGGGCCTTTTTGGCGGTGGCTTTTTCTGTCTTTTCTTTGGTCTTTGCTGCCTCTCGGCCAACGTGGCCGAGTTTCCCCCGATGCACCGCCTCTCTCTTCTCTCTCGGCTGTCGTTCTTTACCCCTTTATGCGAGTTTGCACCGAAGCCTCCTTTGGGGCGGCGGCCCCTCTTTCTTCCTGTCTGGGAATCGTGCCGGCCAACGGTGGCCGGCCTAGTATTTTATAGTGTGGGCCTTTTTGGCGGTGGCTTTTTCTGTCTTTTCTTTGGTCTTTGCTGCCTCTCGGCCTACGTGGCCGAGTTTCCCCCGATGCACCGCCTCTCTCTTCTCTCTCGGCTGTCGTTCTTTACCCCTTTATGCGAGTTTGCACCGAAGCCTCCTTTGGGGGGGCGGCCCCTCTTTCTTCCTGTCTGGGAATCGTGCCGGCCAACGGTGGCCGGCCTAGTATTTTATAGTGTGGGCCTTTTTGGCGGTGGCTTTTTCTGTCTTTTCTTTGGTCTTTGCTGCCTCTCGGCCTACGTGGCCGAGTTTCCCCGATGTACCGCCTCTCTCTTCTCTCGCCGGCTGTCGTTCTTTAGCCCTTTATGCTATTTTGCACAGAAGCCTCCTTTGGGGCGGTGTCCTCTGGTTTTTTTTCTCTCTCTCTCTCTCAGGGATGCGTGCCGGCAAACAGTGGCCGGCCCGGCTTAATGTATGGGCCTTGTCGCCTGTGGCTTTTTTCTTTCTTTTCTTTTCTTTTCTTTTCTTTTTGCTGCCTCTCGGCCTACGTGGCCGAGTTTCCCCCGATGCACCGCCTCTCTCTTCTCTCTCGGCTGTCGTTCTTTACCCCTTTATGCGAGTTTGCACCGAAGCCTCCTTTGGGGCGGCGGCCCCTCTTTCTTCCTGTCTGGGAATCGTGCCGGCCAACGGTGGCCGGCCTAGTATTTTATAGTGTGGGCCTTTTTGGCGGTGGCTTTTTCTGTCTTTTCTTTGGTCTTTGCTGCCTCTCGGCCTACGTGGCCGAGTTTCCCCCGATGCACCGCCTCTCTCTTCTCTCTCGGCTGTCGTTCTTTACCCCTTTATGCGAGTTTGCACCGAAGCCTCCTTTGGGGCGGCGGCCCCTCTTTCTTCCTGTCTGGGAATCGTGCCGGCCAACGGTGGCCGGCCTAGTATTTTATAGTGTGGGCCTTTTTGGCGGTGGCTTTTTCTGTCTTTTCTTTGGTCTTTGCTGCCTCTCGGCCTACGTGGCCGAGTTTCCCCGATGTACCGCCTCTCTCTTCTCTCGCCGGCTGTCGTTCTTTAGCCCTTTATGCTATTTTGCACAGAAGCCTCCTTTGGGGCGGTGTCCTCTGGTTTTTTTTCTCTCTCTCTCTCTCAGGGATGCGTGCCGGCAAACAGTGGCCGGCCCGGCTTAATGTATGGGCCTTGTCGCCTGTGGCTTTTTTCTTTCTTTTCTTTTCTTTTCTTTTCTTTTTGCTGCCTCTCGGCCTACGTGGTCGGGTTTCCCACGATGCACCGCCTCTCTCTTCTCTCGCCGGCTGTCGTTCTTTACCCCTTTATGCGATTTTGCACAGAAGCCTCCTTTGGGGCGGCGGCCCCTCTTTCTTCCTCACAGGGAAGCGTGCCGGCCAACGGTGGCACGCCTAGTATTTCAACGTGTGGGCCTTGTCGGCCTACGTGGTCGACGTGTTTCCCACGATGCACCGCCTCTGTCTTCTCTCGCGGCTGTCGTTCTTTACCCCTTGGTGCAATCTTGCACAGAACCCTTCTTTGGGGCGGCGGCCTCTATTTCTTCCAGTCAGGGAAGCTTGCCGGCCAACGATGGCCGGCCTAGTATTTCAGTGTGTGGGCCTTGCCGGATGTGGCTTATTCTTTCTTTTCTTTTATTTTCATGAAATCAGCGGGGGAGGATGGGCGGGTTGTGTTTCCACAGAACACCACTCAAAGAAACAGTTAGCGGTATCCTATACTGTTCTAAATTGCTCGACAACAAAATGATAGAATCATAGAAACATGGCACCAAACATCATATAATCATAAAGCTAGAAGAGACCATCCAGTCCAATGCCATTCTGCCATGCAAAAACAATATACAGTAGAGTCTCACTTATCCAACACTCGCTTATCCAATGTTCTGGATTATCGAACTTATTTTTGTAGTCAATGTTTTCAATATATTGTGATATTTTGTTGCTAAATTCGTAATTACTACGTAATATTACTGCGTATTGAACTACCTTTTCTGTCTAATTTGCTGTTAAACAAGATTTTTTGGGGCTTAATTTGTAAAATAACCTAATTTGCTGTTCAAAAGGCTTTTCCTTAATGTCTCCTTATCATCCAACATATTTGCTTATCCAACGTTCTGCTGGCCCGTTAATGTTGGATAAGCGAGACTCTACTGTATCCAGAAATATCTGATGCTGTAACCGATATATCATTTACCGTCCCGGAATACTAGCCAGATGGCCCATGAATGGTCACAAAAGTCATAGAAATATGGTCACAGAAGTCATTGAATAATAGAAACATGGTCCCTAAAGTCATAGACTCAAAGAACCAAGTAACAGAATCATCCCAAAAGTCCTAGAATCCTAAAATGATAGAATCATAGAGTCATGGCGCCAAACATCATAGAATCATAAAGGTAGAAGAGACCATCCAGTCCAATGCTATTCTGCCATGCAAAAGCAATATAACACTCTTGCAGGCTTCATCATTACTGGATCCGTCCTTCAGGACTTTGGCAAACGTTGGATGTGCAATGTTGCTATTTCATCCAAGGCAGAAATTCAACTCATTCTTGGATGGACAAACAGAACCACAACTGCTAACGTTCCCTTAAGGCAGTGTTTCTCAACCTGTGGATCTCCAGGTGTTTTTACCTACAAGTCCCAGAAATCCCAGCCATTTTACCAGCTGTTAGGATTTCTGGGAGTTGAAGGCCAAAACATCCGGGGACCCACAAGTCGAGAACCACTGCCTCAAGGGAGAAACTGTGGCATTACCTCCGAAGTTAAAAAATTGGAAAAACCAAACTCTTCCTTGAAAAGCTGTGATTGTCTAGACATGTGGGGGTTAAATCTAGGGCAAAGGAGGGTAAAAATAGATGGGAGGGTCCAATGTGAAAGGTTTGGAACCCCTCCCCTTATATATAAAACAAAGACTCCGCCTCCAATATGTGGCATTCAGTGTGTGTCCACACCAGGGTAGAATTGGCACCATGCTCTCCAGATCAGCCATGCACGTGCCACATTATGCCCCTTCCATGTTCAGGGAGTTTGACAGATGGAAGGGCTATCTGAGCCTTGCGAAAGTGGTTACGGAGATCATCGCGGAACGCAAGAAGGTCCCATTTCCATCTCAGAGTTGGGACACAATGGAGTACGACATGCAGCTAGTCCTCAACGAGGACAACTTTGAAACAGCATCACAATGGGTTAATGGAAGCAGTTCCAGCAGCAAGAGCTCCAAAGGTAGTGCCAATGGCCAGGCTTCCCAAAACAAGGAGATTTGCAATTTCTGCAAACACAACGGGGAATCCAAGCAGGTCTATTCGTCCCACCGGCTGAAGGGGATGGACGGCACCGTGGAGTGCCCCATCTTGCGCAAATACACCTGTCCGCTCTGCGGTGCCACGGGCGAAAAGGCCCATACTTTAAAATACTGCCCACTGAGCCAAGGGAAGAGGTCGCTGTATCGCAAGTGCGGACGTAACTCGGCTGGACGCAAGGTGAGGAGATAAGAAGATCAGGAGAAGACCGAAGCATTTATTCTTAGTTTTAGTTTGACTTTGTAAAAGAACAACATTTGATTTCGAGCATCATTAACACTCTTTACATTTCCTCCCACTTTGTTTCAGGTTTGGAGAATGGAAGCCCAATTCTCTTAGACTACATTTGTGAGTCCAGAAATGTTTTTTTATGTATATTGTTGCCTTCTTTCACATTTGTTGTACCTAGGTTAATTATATTGTGTTTCTTTTAGATGTGTCAGTTGCCTAGTGTGATGACTCATGGGCCCTGCAGTCCTATTCCTGACAGTATTGTGGCAGATGAGGAGGAAAATATGGAGTTTTCCCCAGATTTCCGGTCGGAGTCAGAGCCTTGGCAGCTGCCTGAAGTTCTAGTCCAAGAACCAATTAAACCTGACCTTGGTGGGAACTCTCCCCCTTATGGGAGAAAACAGGCTTACACGACTGATAGAGGATCGAGAGAAAAATTTAGAAGTAGTGCTCGCCTTGCTGCCAAATATGCCACTGATTAGAAGTATTTCCCCTGAGAAAATACGGGGAGTCTTGCACCTGCAAGCTGGTTTCCTTCGCTCCCTGTTCTCTAGGGAAAGTGATTGTTGTTTGGGGAAACGAGACCCAATATAGGGAAATTGCGCGAAGGATTCCTTGCGGAGTCAATTCGTCAGCTCCTGGAGAGAGGTCATGTGTGTGTGGACTTCGAATCCTGTTCCTTGCCTCCTGAATCTAGTTCCAAGCCTTGTCCTCGTCTCACGGATTTACCACAGATCTTGTTCCATGCTTCAAGTTGCTTTGCCTTTAGCCACAGCTCCAGCCACGTTCCAAGTAACTTTCAGCCTTGTGTCAAGCTTCATTGGATTCAAGACTTTTTCTGTTTTCCCAACGCTTTGCTTGGCAAAGCGTGTGTTGCGGTTATTGGATTATAATCTTTGGACTCTAATATTTCATATTGGACAATAATCTGCTGGACTATATTTGGCCTCATTTGAAAGGTCTGCTTCTGAACTTTATTCTACACTTGTTTTTATTGACTTTATATATTCCTTTAATAAAGATATTAGATAGAATCTGGCCTCAGTGTATGGTTATTGGTGCCCAGCAGCCTAGATCCTGACACCTTGTATCATGCTTTTTATACATATAATCATGTTTTTTACATATGTAATATCACGTTCCTTTGACATCTGTAATTGCCTTATATCATATTTTATATTGTGTTTTATATATGCAGTTACTTTACATGTTTCTTTTATGTATGGATGTATAATTTTTACATGTTTAATTATATTATTTGCAACTATAATTGCCTAATATCATGCTTCTTTTATATATGCAATGACATCATGTTTATTTAACGTATATAAGTGCCTTATATCATGTCCGGGTTATCATGTGTGTCTCCAGAGGGATGCAGCCCTATCCTTTGCAGGGAAAATATAGAAATATCTTCTAAATGGCTACTGTCTAGAATTTTGTTTTGTAAAGAAAGGAAAAGTTTATATGCTATTGGAAAGAAAGATACTATTTTATGTTTAAATTTTGGAAAGGAATAGAATTGGTTATTATTACTGTGGTCTAACCTTCAATTGTTTGCAAGTTGTTCTAAAGTTTGGATCGTAGAGTTTAATAAACAGAGTTTATGGTTTTGGCATCAAAACTGTTCATGTTGTGCTTAAATGGGATTGAATTTTCTTTAATTTGTGGCCCATAATAGGCTGGTTATAAGCCTGATCTGGAAGGCAGCCAAGGCAAAGACCATTGAGCTGCTGAACTTGCAGACTGAAAGGTCCCAGGTTCAAATCCCGGGAGCAGAGTGAGCGCCCGCTGTTAGCTCCAGCTTCTGCCAACCTAGCAGCTTGAAAACATGCCAATGTGAGTAGATGAATAGGTACCGCTGTGGCGGGAAGGTAATGGCACTCCATGTAGTCATGCCGACCACATGACCTTGGAGGTGTCTATGGACAACACTGGCTCTTGGGCTTAGAAATGGAGGTGAGCACAACCCCCAGAGTCAGACATGACTGAACTTAACGTCAAGGGATACCTTTACACACACACATATGCAGGGACTACACCAATTTAACAAAGTTTCAGCCACAAAAACAAAGTTTCTAAAGTAGAGCAATGACTTTCACAGTAAAGACAACCCAATTTAACAGGAAATAAGACTTTCAAACCAGGAACAGATTTCTGCAATTATTAAAAAATGGTTTATTATAAAAGCTATGAAAATTTGCCAAAAATCAGAGGATAAGGGAAACGTTCCACATTTTGGTGAGCTATCAGTGTTAAATGTGTTCTACCACTGTACCAAGTTTGAAGAAGATCACTCAAAAAATGAGGGCGGGAGAGCCCCCTAAGTCCCCCCCCCTTCGGGCTGTTTTTGGGCCACCGCGCATGCGCGTCCGCCATTAACGAATTAATTTCGAAAATAACGAATTTTCGTTAATTTCGAAAAAATTTGGGGGCCAAATTCGTTATTAGCAACAAAAACGAAAAACTGCCCCCTCTAGTTTTGAAACGAGTTTAGAATCAAATTTTTCATGGATCGATCAAGCCTACTCTTCTTCCTTGGGGTAGTTCAGGGTACAGTGTATGGTAGTCACAACCTTCACATAAACCCTTACTAAGCTATTAGAGACTGCTTAGCCGGGGAAACTATCAATTTCATATCAAAATAGGTATCTGATCTCAAGTCTCTTCAGTCCAGCCATTAAACTCATTTGACTATAGTTATACTGTCAATCTCACACTAGGCATGATGGGATGGATTCAAACTAAGTGAATTGTATTTAATTCCTAATTAAATCAATGGTTATTATAATTAGCTTCCTCACTCAAGGAATCTGGGGTCATTTGGTTTATAGTACACTCCCCTATATGTCTATTATAAATGCAGCCCCATTGAGTTCAATAGCCCCTGCTCTCAAGGTTGCAATCTATACCCACTTTTCCAGAAGTAATAATCAATTTGGTCTTATCAAATAAGAGCCACTTGCATCATAGCTTGTTTCATTCCAGTAAACTCAACCACAAATGTACAGAGACAGAATGCAAGCACGCATATTTTGAAATTTTCATCTCTTCGGGCAATATTAAGGCCTGAAAAAAAAAACAGGAAATATATCACAAATGCCTGGTATATAATAGCAGAGTACTGCTAAGCTATGAAGAAAGGTGTAAATGGCTCCTGTCAATCTGTCGTTCCAGGAGTCCTAAGTAGTTCTACATTTTAGTTTCCAAGGACAGCTTTTGCAAATACAGTGAACATTCCTTTTTAGAATCGGTGCCAAAGGTTGAAGCTGTAATCATAAAACCGGGTGGGACCCTAGTGAAATTGCATAATTGCATTGTAACTAGAGTTGACAGGTCTTCATTCCATAAGTACTAAATTTCATTGCTGGATCTGCAAATGGACCTTATGTTCACTTTGAGGAATTTAAGGCCATTCGAGTCAAATTGCAAGGCCAGTACTTTGATTCAGAAAAGCAAAACCACAGTCCTATTGTGCTGCCTCCTTCCATGACCTTTGGAACTGTTGTTTTCTCTTTGTCTTTGATATAAATTTGTTGGTGAATAGACAGATATCTCTGTGAAAGAGCTATGGATGAGTGACAGCACTACATAATTTTTATATAACTAGATGGAGTTCAGACACAATTTAGTGTCTACTCAGATCATCACAACATGCTAAATGTATCCGTAACATAAATATAAATCTATCTGCAGCATAAGGTCACACTAGGTCAGAAATGACTTGAAAGTATACAACAATAACAACAACAACAACAACAACTGAATCAGATTGATCAGAAATTGATATTTGATACTGCAATTCACAGGTCTGCAATAATTTTTTAAAAAATATTGCAATTCTTTTAAATATATTTTGGGTGCTAAGATGAAACACATACAATAAAATGCATAACAAAAATCACTATTTCATACATTCAGTATTTTTATAAATTTAATTATTACTGAGCTTTGATTTACTGTGGGAGGTGATATTGCAATACTCTTTCTTTTAGTGCTTTTGAATTAATTTTGTGTTTCATATCACTAAATTAAAGTATTTTGAAAGTCTATTTGAACTCTTTAACCCCTTTCTTATTCTTTTCAGGATATATTTGAATATCTTGTTGTATTCTATGGATTTATAATAAGTTGTGATGTGTCAACAACCCAGAAGAGTTTTGTTACATTTGTGGAGAATTTGTGATTCAAAAACATTTTATCAGTAAAATGTTTGCAAATTAGACACCAGAGCAAAGAATCAATACTAAGAGGAAAATATGAAGAGGAAAAAGATATCTAGACCCTGGAAACAAGAATATTTTGCATCAAAATCAAAATGATCCAAAGAAAATATTTCTGCCTTGTCTTTATATAAAATCAGGCCTTATGAAACTGTTAAGGCAGTGGTTCCCAACCTTTGGGCCTCCAGGTGTTTTGGACTTCAGCTCCCAAAGTTTCCTAACAGCTGGTAAGCTGGCTGGGATTTCTGAGAGTTGAAATCCAAAACACCTGGAGGTCCAAAGGTTGAAAACCACTGTGTTAAGACAATACAAAAAGGAGGGAATATTTTAATTGGCTAAAATTCATTTCTTGAATGTACATTTGCTTCCCCCCAGAAAACCTAGGTGCAATATGTGAGGAGCAGGGAAATATTTCTGTCAAGAATATAAGGAAACAGAAGAGATACCAAGGCTGGTGGAAATGCCAAAATGATTCGGGATTACTGCTAGATGCTTCAATATCAAAATTGTGAAGAAGGGCACAAAAGCAACAGATGCAGCTTCACTGGTAAAAGAAAAAGGAACATCTAAGTCTTTGAGTATGGTTCAGATATATATAACCAAGTTTTATAGGTTTTTATATAAATAAATCTATTTATAACTGGTCACAAAATAGGCTTCATGTGGTAATTTTTCACTACTAATTTCATCAGTCACATATTTCAAAATAAAAACGTCAAAGGAAGTTGTGAAAAAAACCTATGTAATGAAGCAAATCTGAAGTCATTTTTTGATTTGGAACCAGCATACAGTTTTATGACCCTTGGTTTTGTAGGCCTATGATTTTGGAATGATAATACATTAGCTGAAGGTGCATAGACTTCCACTAACTGAAGAGCTAGGGAATATAACAGACCAGTTACATGAATAGAACTTGAGATATGCTGGCGGATAAAAAATGTAACTGCAAAATTGCTTAGACAAGTTAGTGTAGATAGAGTATCTCTATCTTGTAAGTAGAAATACTCCCCTAGGAAAACTTTTCCAGAAAAAAAGGTCAAAATGGCAAAATGATGAAAGGGAAATAAGCAGCACAGGAGATGAGCATACAGTACGTGCATTGCATCCTTGACCTATGAATTCCTCACTGGTGTGAACTAACCCCAGACATAAAGCAAATAATTCCCCCCATTTAGTTCAATGGAGTGGAAAAAAAACTAAACATAGCTTCCTTTTTATTGATGAACACCCCACCCTCATCTCCATAATAGATAACACAATGTGATGCAACAAGAGAAAAGGACAGAATATATCATTTGAGTCAGTTGAAACTATCTCAGGGCTGATAAATAGGAATGTGAAGTAAACTCTAGGGGAAAAGCACTTTTTGCTACAATGGAAGATATTTAATATAAATGTGCTGGATTTGTGAACCCTGTGAACCCCAGGGAACATGAGCACATTGCTTACAGAATGCTTCCTCAAATCTACACAGAAAGGATTACGCTTCTCTGGTGGCTCTTCATGTACCTGCAAACATTGCTGTTACCTCTTCTCTGATCACTGGCTTGTGCTTCAATTATTGTCTACTGTTTGTCTGCGCCATTCTGTGCTCTCCACAAACTACTTTTCTACCCCCAGTAGGAAATCTTAGATCCTGAAACTCTATCTGGCTATCTTGGTATCCCAATCTGCCTCTCCACATTCGAGCTTCTCCAGGGGACTATGCCACCCTCCTTATGACACCATCATCTGATAGTTTCTCAGTTTTTGCCCCCTTCTAAAATTCTGAAGACTAAATTTTACAATGGCTTACTTTCTTAGCTACAGATTTTCCAAAGCTTTTATGGGGGGTTGAGCAAGGGAAATCGGGAAATGGCATTTTAATATTTCACGAAAGCTCTCTGCCACATCTACATACACACACAAAACAAATATTGTGTTCTGATGTCTTAGTAAACATGGACAGCCAGCCATAGTAAGGACAGCTTTCTCTCTAATTCAGTGGTTCCCAACCTGTGGTCCATGGACAACCAGTGGTCTCCAAGAACTAAAATATGGTCTGCGGCCTCACTGTTACTACACTATTTCAACAAGAACAACTGGTCTCATGAAACACTCTTACAGTGCCAAGGCAACGGGGATGTCAGAGGGGAGAAGCTGACTACCCATGAAAGGCATGACAACAAGCCTCCTGACTGCTGCTTCTCCTCCCCCTCCCTCCCCCTGAGTGGAACCGTTCCATGTGGTGCCTGGAAGCGGGGGTGCCTTGGTGTCTTTGATTTTAGGCCTGTTCCTGGGGTTATTTAGGATGCTGATTCAGAAAATTACATTGGATAGACCACATCAACTCTAGATTGTTAAATATGGTTTCCTGTGGGCAAGCAGATGGCAATTACTGGGTGGCATATGTTCTGTATCAGAAACTAGAGCTGATGAGGTCTATCCAATGCAATTTTCTGAATTAGCACCCCAAATAACTGAACAAAATCTAACACTGACCAAAAATCGATTTGAAACGCTTTTGGTACTAATGTTGGAGAGTAGTCCTTGGTCAAAATGGTCCCTGGTCAAAAAAAGGTTGGGAACTACTACCCTAATTGTTTCAAAGAGTTCTTACAATTAAGCAGAGAATCGGCAAACTGCCTCTACACAAATTTATTGTGTTTTAATAAACTCTACAAGACAAACACTACCAAAAGTAGGGGAAAAGAAAAATATACAGAAAAAAAATCCAAACAAGACCATCATTACTCTACCTCAACCAAAATCCACACATGTACCTAAGTAATTTAAAAGTTGACTTTCCATCCCAAGAATCACAGAAATCAATTTTTAAAAAGTATAATGTGCTTCTCATTACTTATCTAACATTCAAATCTCTCCTTAGACCTCAATTATAAAAATCAGCCTTTGAATGCCATTAGTGCTGTTGTTACTTTTTTCTTCATATAAGTTAAAATCATTTCCATCCTTTAAATATATTTTTGATCCAAGTGGATAATTTGCCAATCTCAGTAATTTAAGTTTTCTTTATTATCTAGTCTTTCATTGTTGTTGTTGGAAGAACATTATTCTTCCATATTTTTGAGCACACAGTAATATCACTGCTAAAATCATATAATGCAGCAGCTCTTAGGCAGGGCCATAGTCAGAAAAAAAATCAGGGAGAGGGGTTTGAAACTGTTTTTTAGCAAGTCATGAAGAGTAGTCCCATAACACAAAATAATTTAGAAATCAGGCTCCATCGATAAACTTCACTGGACACTCAAGACATAAACTTCAATGGACACTCATGCAGAGTTGGTTAATCAGTTAAAACTCATGAGTAAACCAGGTTTTTTTAAAACCTGAAAATTATCAGGTTTAAATTTGGCTACAACCCTGCTTGTAGGTATCCTGCAAACTGTCTTGAGATTGGGGTTCTTAAATTCCATTCTCTATGGCCCCTTCCACACAACTGTATAAAAACCACATTGAACTGGATTATATGGGAATGTGGACTCAGATAACCCAATTCAAAGCAGATTATCTGCCTTAATATTCTGGGTTATACGGTTATATAGAAGAGCCCTACAACTGTTTCAGTTTGGAAGGAGCAGACCCAATTAATTATCTTACTTTCTCAGCTGCTTTTAAAATATCCCAGCTTCTTTACTCCTACTATTTGTCTTCAGGATATTTTGGTTGTTCCAAAGTGAATTCCAAGCACCAAAGTAGTTTGCATTCAATTAATTCACTAAGGAGGAGAAAAGAGGAGATCAGAGGGATGAATTTTGCTCAACTATCTCAGGCAAAAACCAACTGCTACAGCCTCTCCTAGCTTGTTTGTGTCTTCCTTATTAATAACAATTGGGGTGGGGGGTGGGGGGTGGGGAGAGAACAGAGTCTCTCTAAATTCTGTTCTAGGGTTCCTCTGTTTAAAATAACAATTCTTCTCACTCTTCCCCATTAATAACTTCTGCCCTCTTCTTGTCTTGAAACATATTGTAAACACATTTAAATGTGGCTTGCTTGGCTACTTACTTGGTTTTCATCTGTCACATGTTGGAGGGTATGAAATTCCATTGAAACAGTATGGAGGTTGAGATATTTGCTTTTCTGTTATCCTATCTTTGCGACCAGTAAATATGAAAAACTTCATTGGTGTTCTTATAAATCAACCCAGCTCAGTATCCACAATCTTTCACCATAGAAAAGTAGTACCTTGTTTCCTTAACCACCCTCCCCATACATCCTTACTAAATGTCATTCTTTTATCATATGGCAGCTGTAAGTAGGGAGCACACATACACTGTACATAATTCATTTATTTCCATCATTTCTATACCGCCCTTCTCACCCGAAGGGACTTAGGGCAGCTCACAGTCTGCCACCTGCCACCTGAATACCCCACACCCCCCAAAACAAACAAAATTATAATGAAAATGGCCAGTCATACTCTCTAGGTACTTCAGTAAAGTGCAATTGGCTGATTAAATATTCCATGCCTCTGGACCTTTTTTAAAGGAGGAAAAATAGGAAGTTTGACTACAATGTGTTGTCGAAGGCTTTCATGGCCAGAATCACAGGGTTGTTGTACGTTTTCCAGGCTGTATGGCCATGTTCTAGAAATATTCTCTCCTGACATTGACAAGAGTTCTTCCCTCACCCTGGACTTCCCACAGATATATATAAACCTTCCTTGCTGAGTTTCTCCATACCTCACAACCTCTGAGGATGCCTGCCATAGATGTGGGCGAAACGGCAGGAGATGATACTTCTAGAACATGGCCATACAGCCCAGAAAACATACAACAACCCAGTTTGACTACATGTTTCCAAAATGCTACTTTTGGCCCTTTAAAATGCCCAGATTGGCCAATATGAGTCTTTAAATAAATTGGGCAGGGGTAACAGTTACTAGTTTTTCCCAGTTAGATACGTTGCGAACAAAAACATATTTCAACATAACCATTGTATTATTTATTACTTCCTATGCCAATTTGTTTTCTTCTTCACTTCCCACAACTCGCATTTTCCTTTGAAATATCACACCAACTGGAAATTGTGGCTGTGGAGTGTTTGCAATTGTAATCCAAAAGTTAACTGTTCCTAGCCCTACAACAGCATCTAGCAGCAATTTCTAGGATTTCAGACAGAATTCTTTCAGGATTACCTTTCTTTTCAAACTAGAAATGCCAAAAATTGAAACTAGAACCTCAGACAATATGAGTTTAAACATTAAGCCTCAATTCCCTTTATTTATTTATTTATTTATTTATTTATTTATTTATTTATTTATTTATTTATTTATTTATAGCATTCCCAGTGCTATAACTGTTGATATGTTCATTCATGTTGACAAGGCCAGGAGTAATGTTAAGAAATACATAGATTTTGCATAAACATGGAATTCAACCCATCTCTGTGTTGTCACCCTAAATTAATCTTTAAGCTTGAAACTCTTTAGCCATAATGAAATCCATTGCTACTTATTGCTCTTCAGATGTACAAAGGATACAAATAAGAAATGGCAAATGCTAATGTACAAGCCATATTGTAAAATTAAACACACATTCACATAGTTAATACTTATTCAAGCACTGCATTCATTTTTTGGAATGTTAGATTTGCCCAGGTTGACATATTCTTCAACTACACTTGATCTGGACTACTATAGTGTGATCTACATAGGGCAGGCCCATAGCCAGGATTTTGATTTTTTTTTGGTGGGGGGGGCTGAGTCTGAGTGAGAGAGGATCTACCCTAGCAAACCTTTTGTATTGTTATCCCAATACCCCCATGCATATGGGATATATTGAGCTTGGTGATCAGATCATGATATGAATAAACATAACAGTTTAAATAATACCAGTAAGGCCTTCTTGCAGACCACCCTGAGAATTTTGGGGAGGGGGCTGAAGCCCCTCAAGCCCCCCCCCCCCCCCCCCCCCGGCTACATGGGGCATCCTTTAAAAAATGTTTGGAAACTCTAGCTGATTCAGAATGCAATGGCCAGCCTATTCAATAGGTCAGTTGTAAGAAACATGTGCTCTCCTTGTGACATTTTTATTGACCTATAGTACAATTGTAGGCCCAATTCAAATCTTGGTAGTATTACACAGCCCAACAGCAACAACAATATTAATTGGTGTCTTAGTTTTTAGGCCAGTCCTTGGGGTTATTTGGGGTGCTGATTCAGGAAATTGCATTGCATAGACCACATCAGCTCTAGTTTCTTAAAGATGATTATCATGATTTTCTATGAGTGTGCAAATGAAGACTGGTATATGGCATACATGCTGTCTCTCAAAAACTAAAGTGGATAGGAGAAAACTGTTGCCATTTTTGGAATCAGCAGGTAAAATATACCCAGAAACAAACAGGTCTCACATTTGAGGCACCAAAATGTGTGTTGGCCAGTGTTATCTACAACTCTCTGTAAGATTTGGAACCACTCCATTGGGCCGGGGTGGGGTGGATATATACTATAATATAAGTTTGTCTGAGGTTTTAAATTTTTGAAGAAGGTCTTCTCCCAGTGTTCCTGGGTGATCAAGCAGTATCAGAAGGTGCTCACATTAGCCACAGTTATTAATGAGGAAGGAAGAACACACAAGCTAGGAAAGGCTACAGTAGTTTGTTTTGTCCTGAGTCTACATGGAAAGCTACTTTCCTCTTCCCCCTGCTGAGTTAACAGAGTGTAAAATAATTTTGCACTTTGAGTTTGCAGTAAGTGAAGTAAATTTACAATGAAAGAGAAATTGGGAGTAAGTGAAAGAAACAGACATTTCAGAAGAAACTAAAATAGTGGGCAGGCAGAGGATTAATTATGATTGTCCTTCCAAATCAGGAGAGTCCAAAGGTATGCTATTCACAGGCTCCAACAGGTGAAGATATTTGACAGGAAAAATTTGAAATAGAATCTTGCCTGCTGTTGAAGAAACTAAACTATGTAGTTAGCATTTTTATTGTTGTAATGGATGTGTTTTGATAGTGTTCTTCACGTTTCTTGTGTTTATTTTCTTTTTTTAATTTCAATTTTATCGCCAGCTACCTTGAGTGTCATTTTTGGCAGAAAAGAGGATACTAAAGTTACTAAAGGATACTAAGATACTAAAGGATACTGTAAATGAACAGATGCAAGAAATTAATTATTTTATGAAAAAACTGCACTTTTGGGTTCCTCAACATTATTTGAGACCTTCATTTCTCCTGCCTAGTTTCCCCTTATGTCCCCAAGGGTTTTATTTCAAAGGCGGTTCCTCATTTCCTTACTTAACAAGGCATATCGAGTAACTGTCTAGGGCATTAATTAGAAATAATATCACAAATATGAATTTTCCATGTTTTCCTGTTGAAAGTATTCTCTTACCTCATTTTTGGTTGGACTGGAAGATATTTATAGTTATCTGTTTAAGTTAAAGACTGTCATTTTTAAATGTTTCATTCTACCCTTGAGTTTTCTCAAGTCCTAATGCCCTGGCTAGAAGATGGTGGGGAGCAGGAGACAGCAACTATGTTACTAAAGAAAGCATGCAGGGCTTAACTCTCTCCCTACAAGCAATGGAAAGATGTGAGATAGGAAAGTCACTGAGCCCCAAATAAGGAATACTCTCCTTCTCTTATCCTAGAAACTAGCTTAGAAGTTGTGGAAGACATTGTTTGACAAGTTGTTTGGATTTTTCTCAACCAGTTTTCCTTTTATTCCTTGTACCACTAGGATCACTCTTAAAACCTCCTTAAAAGCTGCTATCCTCCAAAGAGCCTTTTATCCCATTTGAGTGCCAGATCTCTGTTTTGCCTAATTGGTTCACACCTCTTTGTTAGTGTTATTCCCGATCCTGCACAGATGCTGTATATTAATCTCAAAAGCAGAAATGTAGGAGTCTTCCCGCCTCTTCACTCCATATGCCTTGCTGCTTTGCTTTTCCCCCACCCTATCTGGAACCTAAATTGTTATATGATTATATGGTGTCCCTTTTAGAAACTCTTGGCACTAAGATTTTTCCAAGTATTAACAGAAAGACTACCAAGAGGGAGATCATTTGGAAACAAAAACCCATAAATACCTATTTAAGTATGCAGACAGGACAATTAAAGCCTCAGCAGCTGGGAAAAGAAGTGCTAAGACATGTTAGGTTTCTCAGATCTTAATGTAAGCTTATAACACCCTTTTCTTCAAGTCTCAGCTATAGCACCAAATAGTTTCCAATTTCTGAGGAATGTTACTCAACCAGGAGCCCGAACTTGGAAAGTTACTTATGAGGAGAATGAAAGTAATGTTATAATAAACCATTCATAACTAAGCAGTAGTAGAACGATTCTAGGATGATCACATGATGAAAAAGAGAGAAGTCCTTTATCTTGTGCAAAAGTCAGAATTTCAGCAGGTGAAATTCATGCACAAGCTGTATTCCTCATCTCATCCACATAATGGTTCAAAGATTAAAGTACCAGAAGCTTGTCTTTTCTTTTCATATGACCACGTGGTTCAACTTGTATTAAAAAAACAATATCCTAAGATTAAAAAATCCTTCAGCAGAATTCTTAAGACTTATGGATACTAAAAATTAGCCTGATTACTACTGTAGTTCAAGTAGAGTAATCCCATTGATGACAAGGAATTTACCTACATTACTCACTATTCAATAGTGGGTGGAATACGTTTACTGTGTTGTAACTAGGCAATACAAATCAGTCCAGCATGTTTAAAATCCCTAGCTCTAGATTGAAGGGAACACCTGTCCTTGGTCCATTGCACCTACAATCATCATTTCTCTTGACTCTAGACCAGTGGTTCTCAACCTGTGGGTCCCCAGACTTTTGGCCTTCAACTCCCAGAAATCCTAACAGCTGCTAAACTGGCTGGGAGTTGTAGGCCAAAACACCTGGGGACCCACAGGTTGAGAACCATTGCTCTGGACAGAACATAAAATGTTTGTGGTTAGTTCACTAGAAGTTTCAACTGGTATGTTTCAAAGAGGGGATTCCTTTGATATGTGTTTTTAAAAAATAAAAGAAGGTAAAGGTTTCCCCTGACGTTAAGTCCAGTCGTGACCGACTCTGGGGGTTGGTGCTCATCTCCATTTCTAAGCCGAAGAGCCAGCGTTGTCCATAGACACCTCCAAGGTCATGTGGCCGGCATGACTGCATGGAGCGCCGTTACCTTCCCGCCGGAGCGGTACCTATTGATCTACTCACATTGGCATGTATTCGAACCGCTAGGTTGGCAGGAGCTGGAGTAACAGCGGCCGCTCCCGCCGTTCGCGGGGTTTGAACCTGGGACCTTTCGGTCTGCAAGTTCAGCAGCTCAGCGCTTTAACACACTTTTTTATTAAATGCAAAGTGGGGAAAGGACAATATTGGACTTTGTCTAAATACTATTTGAAACAAGAAAAAAGGGAAATGGTGATTTAATTATAAGTTTTTTTATTGAGAGAAGGAATGGAACATTTTTACAAAGACTGAGAATATGCGACGATTCACCATTTTGATGAAAGAGATTGGAAGTCAATATCTCCCCTTCCCATTTTTCTTGCCTCCCCCTTTTTCCATTTAGAAGACAGACAGACAGACAGACAGACAGACAGACAGACAGACAGACAGACAGACGATCGATCGATCGATCGATCGATCGATCGATCGATCGATAGATAGATGTATAGATTCATTTTTCCCTTTGATAGTGGTCAAACTGCATTAATGCTATAGTGTAAATGCACCCTGCATGTTCCTTCAGCTTATTTCAATTGCTGAAAACTGAGTTTAAAGTGTAAATGAAGTTTCTACTCTCATCAGAGTTGGGAGAGAGGAGAAGAAAGGGTGGAATCTTCTTATGAGCAATAGTCTCCAACAGGCCTGTAGCGAGGAGGTGGTTTTAGGGGTTCAAACCCCCCCCCCCCCGAAATTTTTCAGGTTATAAAAAAAAACCTGGTTTACTCATGAATTTTAACTGGTTAACCAAATCCCCATGCTAAGTCTATGAGATGCAAAACATTAAGAGTCCCTCCAGGCACTATTTCAAGCAGATATTGACAGGTTTGTAGTGGGGAGAGGTGTGTACTAGGGGTTCAACCTCCCCCCCCCTCACCCCGAAATTTTCAAAATCCCTCCCGAATTTTTTTTCTGGCTACGGCCCTGGTCTCCAACAAAATGCAAACTGCTGCAGCCTGTAGTTTGTGTATTTTTCTTCATTAGTGACTTCTGCCATCTTGACCACATTGTGATATTGCTTGGCCATATATGCCTTGTTTTCATGTTTCCCCATTGGCTTTCCATCAAGCCAATGGAGAGATGAAATGCAGATCCACCATCTATGAGTGTACGGGGTTTTATCATCTGACAACAAAGTTGTGAATGTAACTTCCCTTGCTAGTTGTCCTGATTCTCTTTTTCCCTTGCCTGGAATCTGACAGTATAGGTAGGCTAAGGCGATTCTAGCATATTTGCAAGCAGCAAGAAAGGAGCTCAATACCTTTAGAAATTCCTGTCTTGCATGAGCATGTACTTGGATAAGGGACAATGGTTTATTGTAGAGGGGTAAACATTTCCTTTTTTGTTTAGTGAATGGGGAATATGGACTGTAATTATCAAAAGTGAAATTGCAAAATATGCTGCAGCCCAGAGATTTAGAACTGGAGTTAACAGCTGGAATGTCTGAGGTCTAGGGGGAAATTTGTCTACACTTTGCCACTCCCTAGTAACTCTTATCTGTTCCTAGTAACTCTTGTCTGTTGCATTTTAAATATACCAGAGACTCCCTTGAGAACTTTACTTAGTACATGCAAACAATGAAATAGATAAATTGCTTGGAAAGATGGATTGATTAGATCAGGGGTATGCAAATTGAGGTCCTCCAGATGCTATTGAAATTAATATTACTAATGGGAAAGAATAATGAGAACTTCAGGTCACAAGATCTGGAGGACCTCATTTTTTTCCACTCTTTGACTGAAAGTGGAGATATGATATAATACTGCTTAGATTTTATGGTCTTCTAATCTTGCTAGTTTCATAAGTCATAGAAACACAGAGTTGGAAGGAACTGCAAGTATCCTCTAGCCCAGTGGTTCTCAATCTGTGGGTGCCCAGATTTTGGCCTTCAACTCCCAGAAATCCTAACAGCTGGTAAATTGGCTGGGATTTCTGGGAGTTGTAGACCAAAACACCTGGGGTCCCACAATTGAACCACTGTTGTAGCCAGATATGGTCTTCCAAATGTTTTAGATTCCCAACTCTTAGAAGCCCTGGCTAGCTTGTCCAATGGTCAGGAATTCTGGGAGTTGAAGCCCAAAATATCTGGAAAGCCACAAATTTGACATGACCCTAATTCCATGCAAAAGTATACAGCTATAGCACTCCTGCAACTTTTATGTAGAAGCCTCCAAAAGAGAATCCACCACCCTCTCCAAGTTGTCCATTCCACTATTAAAGAGCTTCTATAGTCAAAAAACAACTGTGAACTCATTCCAGCTTGTCAATATCCTTCTTCAAATTTAGTGGCCACAAATGGACAGAGTGGGGTTGAGAAAAGTACCACTGTATTCTTCAGTTGTTGCAGCCACAAATTGCATTGACCTTTCTAGCTGTCATCTCACACTGTTGACTAATGCTACAATGTTATACTAAGAACCTCATCAGATGCAGTCTTCTTTGAATTTTCTGTCTGTTTCTCTGCACTGCTGAAAAGCAGTTCCATGGAGGCCATCAAATGACAAAATGCCACTCTGGTGGGACTCTGTATAACTCTGTTTTCACAGCACACCGAAAATGAATCCAGGATGCATTTCATAGAATCATAGAATCATAGAATAGTAGAGTTGGAAGAGACCACATGGGCCATCTAGTCCAACCCCCTGCTAAGAAGCAGGAAATCGCATTCAAAGCACCCCCGACAGATGGCCATCCAGCCTCTGCTTAAAAGCCTCCAAGGAAGGAGCCTCCACCACGGCCCCGGGGAGAGAGTTCCACTGTCGAACAGCTCTCACAGTGAGGAAGTTCTTCCTGATGTTCAGGTGGAATCTCCTTTCCTGTAGTTTGAAGCCATTGTTCCGTGTCCTAGTCTGCAGGGCAGCAGAAAACAAGCTTGCTCCCTCTTCCCTATGACTTCCCTTCACATATTTGTACATGGCTATCATGTCTCCTCTCAGCCTTCTCTTCTACTCTTCTGAAGAGTTGGGTGTTATCCAACTCCAAACAGGAGAAAATGAGGGAAAGGACATGGGATGGCCAGCCATCCCAGAAGATGAATCTCGACAGGAGGGAACAGAATATAGTGGTTCCCTCTGCTTTCCTTCTACTCATGGGATGAGGTCCTTAGCAAACTATGAATGAGTACCTACAATGAACTCTTTGGAGCTCTTCTAAATGCAGCAAATATTTATAGGATTGTTATATTATATCCTTTTGCTGAAGAAAATTGCAGTCCTGAACTATATAAGCTGTTTAATAATGGTGGCCAAGCTTTTTGGTAATGAAAATGGTGGTAATGTTATTATGAGATTGGCTATTTTTTATTATCTGCAAATCAGTAGTCAGGGCACTCCCAAAATCAAATGATTTTCTGAATAGAGGAACATGCAAAGATGCTCTCAAACCAATATGTTAGGGTGCAAAAATTATAGTGGGTTAAAGAGAGAAGGTTGGTGTTGGAATGTGGAGAAAGAAGTTTAATAGAGTTTAATCAAGAACAAATGTTACTGCATCAATTTGTCTTTGGAAATCTGCTGCCTAGTGAAATAATGCATTTTACCCTCATTTCACTCAACCTGAGTGGTATATTGCAAGAAGATCAATAAGTTTCATAGTTCAATAGGGACTAGAACAGTGGTTCTCAACCTATGGGTCCCCAGATGCTTTGGCCTTCAACTCCCAGAAATCCTAACAGCTGGTAAACTAACTGGGATTTCTGGGAGTTGTAGGCCAAAACATCTGAGGACCCAAAGGTTGAGAACCGCTGGACTAGAACCTAGATCACCCCAGTCCAAGCCTCTTGTCCAAGCAAGAGGCAAACTATACTCAATTTGCTTCTTGCTAATCATAACAGTTACAAAGAACATATTATTGACTATATGTCATCAGAAAATTGGGACACCCCCCCCCCAATTATTCTATAAAACACCCATGTTGTATCACCAGCAAGTGTGGCAAAATGGAAGGTGCGAGAGGTGTCTGTTGCCCCCTGACAGTTTTCCCCATCACGTGGGGGAGGCATCACCCAAATAGGGCGGAAGCATGTCTCTAGTTTCAAAAGCCATTTATATACTTGTTTAATTACATGCTCATTATATTTACATAACTCTAAATACAACCAAATTTAAAACCTCTATCACTGCATTTCTCTTACCTTGATTAAATCTCTCTTTAACTTGTATATAAGCAACTAAGGTAATTAAGATCTTTGTCTTAAAAATCATTTTTTCCTTAAAATCATTTTTATGTCATTTCCAGCAGCTTTTTTCAAAACGCAAAAGATAATCTTAAAACAATCAGCTCCCCTTTTAAACCCATTCTTTCCTTTATAAAAAGACTTCCTGCAATGAGGTTGCTAATATTATTTTAGGAAAGACCTTTGCTTAAACTTTTACACTTAGGGGAGTCTTTGTAATACAATGGTGTTTAAATTCAGCACATGCCTTAGCTTTAACATATTATAACTATTCCACCCATATCTAAAGCTGTGATTTCAAGTTCCAAGAGTCTTGTATCTTTAAGCAATATCCATCCTTTCAATCATAAAAAATAGGCCTTATAATACAATTTGTCATTAGGCACCCTCAAGCTGTCTCTTTCCTTGGCATCATAAAGTATTTTAATTTTTATTCAGTGTTTCTTTGCCTGCCAGAAAAATTTGGAAAGATCTTTTTCCCAAACGGAGCATGAAAGGTGCTCCATTTCCAATAGGAATCATTTGAAAGAAAAATGAAAATGTTGGCAAAACATTTGCTTTTATTACACCAACTTTCCCGAAAGGGGATAACTGCAACTTTCTCAATTTTTCTAAGTCTTAAATTTCTTTCAATTTGAAATAATAAGCTATTGACCTTTGCTATTGTAATTCCTAAATATTTAATCTCCTCTTTTCCACTTTAAAATTGGAAAGAACAGTTAATTCATAGTTCTCTTCCAAGGTCAAAATTTTAAGTCAGCAATTTTCTTTTGTCACAATTAAATTTAAACCTGGAACATGTCCCAAATGTCTTAATTTTCTTCCAGTCAACTAAGGAAAACTTGTTCAATTAAAAGTTATTTTCCTCAAAATCTTCTGCTTTTCTGTTTTCAAAAATATGTTCATAAATGATAATTAGTAAGACACATCAGTGTGATTGGATATCTTGAAATATGCATTTTCAAAATTACCTGACACAGAAAAAAATATGGATCATAAATAAAACACCAAGTGATATATTATTTGTTATCCCATAGACCCAGCTACTGAAGATATGGAATTTTAAATATTGCTATAATGTTCAAATAGCAAACATTTCAATTTTCAAAAACATGACATTTAATTTTTATGAGCATGATTTCAGCAATACCAGTGTTGCAAAATTTGCTGCAGCCTTGTGATGTAGGTTGCTTCCCATATCACAAAGGTCACATTGAAAATAGCTACCCTTGTGATTCAATCAACACAGGTGTGGTTTCAGATCACCTGAAAACTGTGGGTGGAGGAAGTGTGGTGACGTGGATGCAATCCTGGAAAAAGCTGATCCCTTTTTCCCCAATTACTGATTTCAAGAAAGCAGCACTTCACATTGGATCTGAGATGAGTAACCAGAAGCAGGAAGGTCTAGATTGCATACTTTAGAATAGGGGTATATACCCTCAGACTCAAAGCTGAGCCTGATGCCTTACAAGCTCCAGTCCAGCCCATTACACATTTCTATTTTATTTATTTATTTATTTATTTAAGATATTTTTACTCTGCCTTTCTCCGGAAGTTGACTCAAGGTGGTTTACAACAAAATAAAAACATAAAGTACAAAGTTAAACATGGTTAAAATCACATATTCATAAACCCGTTACCACCTTCCTAATGTAA
Source organism: Anolis carolinensis (assembly GCF_035594765.1). Lineage (NCBI taxonomy): Eukaryota > Metazoa > Chordata > Lepidosauria > Squamata > Anolidae > Anolis > Anolis carolinensis. The sequence goes on from NC_085844.1 coordinate 172,543,645, forward strand.
ACTCCTTTGATATACAAATGATAAACCTTAAAACTCAACCCAGCCCTGACAAATACAATCTTTAGTTAAAGTCTTTCTTAAATAGGAAGGTCTTTACCCCCTTCCGGAAACTCAGCAGGGATGAGGCAGCTCTTAATTCCAAATTGCCAGGCCCTGCCCTGTGAAGGAGCCTTCCTTGGTTCTACTTAAGCACATATTAAAGGGGGTCCATGTGGAAATAAGGGTTCCCCCAAAGGACCTCAACGCTCACTCCAGTATGCATAGAGGGACATGGTGTTCCAGGTAACCTGAATCGAAGCTGTTTAGGGCTTTATGGGTAAGAAGCACCTATAAAGCCCTAAACCACCTTTTCTAGAAGATCATACACGTCTTCCTATTACACTATCATGTTGCAGATCCCCAGATTTTGTATGACTTTTCCCCTACCCAATTCTTGATTTATGTAAAGAATTCATGTAACACCTCCTTGTTCACCTAGATGCCCAGAGCCATGAAAAGCCACTTGAATATGCATATTCCTTAAAAATACATTTAAATCCAAGGAGAACAGCCACAGGTGTTTCAAGGAATAAAGACCACACAAGCTGTCTGATGGAAGCGTTGAAGAGGTAGAGGCAGTGTAACCTCCTTTGGTAGAGAGTTCCCCAGTCACAGTGCCTCTACAGAGAAACTCATGTGACATGTACACCAACCTAGCCTTACAAAGTGTCAACACATGAAAAAAGATGGCTGTTGACAATCACCAGATTGGGGCAAGCCCACGTGCAGGGATGTGGTCTTCCAAATATCTTGGCCCCAAGCCATTTCAGGCTTTGTGGATTCATATCAGTACATTGTATTAAGCTCAGAAGCAAATTGGAAGTCAGTGCAGTTCTTGAAACACCAGTAATGCAAAGGGTTAAAGCACCTTTTTTTAGTCCTATCAACTACTGGAATGCAGACCACCTCTCTCCTGAACGTATCCAAAATTGACTCTTGCTTGAGGCAAAAGAGGTTTTCCAGCTTGGCCTAGATGAATTAATAGTTATATCTTGGTGGAATTGTTATTATCTTGAACTATTTGGAATACAGTTTTAAATCAAAGCAGGTCTTAAAGGTAGGTAAAGATTTCCCCTGATGTTAAGTCCAGTCATGACTGACTCTGGGGGTTGGTGCTCATCTCCATTTCTAAACTGAAGAGCCAGCGTTGTCCGTAGACACCTCCAAGGTCATGTGGCCGGCATGACTGCATGGAGCGTCGTTACCTTCCCGCTGGAGCGGTACCTATTGATCTACTCACATTGGCATGTTTTCGAACTGCTAGGTTGGCAGAAGCTGGAGCAACAGCAGGCACTCATTCCGCTCCTGGGGTTTGAACCTGGGACCTTTTGGTCTGCAAGTTCAGCAGTTCAGTGCTTTAACAGACTTCATACCAACCATTCCAAAAAGACATTCCAATTCTGTAACCAACCTTTCTATCTTCATTAAAGTTTAACCGTACATTTCCTGATTGCAATTGCAGTGGTTCTTCCTGTAAATTTTTGTCGTCCTCATTTCCTAATCTTGTTTCATGAGAAGATAGACCAACATTCATCAGCTGACAAATGAGCAAGTTCAAGCTGCCTTGAGCCATTCCGCTATTTATTATAGTACCACTCCCCCAAAATAGTTCTGAAAATGGGGAAAGATTTCATAATACCAGGTGTCAGGGCCTCAGGTTGTTCTGATATCTTGTTCTTCTTTCACATAGTTCATGGGTTTGTGATGAAATATCTACTCTGCATGCATTCACAAGTCTAGTGGCACAAATGTTTCAGACATTTCTCATTGCTCCTCTTGGGTTCTTTGTGAAAATAGGTGTGGGGTTGTCTGTAATGGAGTCCTGTGGAGTTCCACATGATTCCAGACAGCTCATTATTTCAGAGGCCTAAAGAACAGATCTGAGATTGACCTTTGGCCTGTCAGTGGAATCTAGGTCAAATGGGAACACATTGCCTATCTATCATAAAGGTATATAGAGGAATGATGGCCCTAAGCAATAGGGAGAAAGGAATTGTGTTTTTACTGACGGGCTAAAAGTGAGGGTCGAGTCATATCACCCTATGTCGTGACCCCACAATTCCCAGCTTCGGGCCCTGAGAATCATTTCTTTGATCTCAAATGTTATTCTCTATGAGAAAACAAAAAAAGTCTCCTAAGGGACACAAAGTAAGTCACATAAACCACATGCATATCTGGATAAACGTTCCAAATATCCTGTTACTTGAAACTACAGTTGGCCCTACATATGTTTGGATTTACCTTCTACACAGCTGAATAAAATCCCACATGATCTGCTTTGAACTGGAATCTATGGCAGTGTGGACTCAGATAATCCAGTTCAAAGCAGATATTGTGTGATTTTCTGCCTTGATATTCTGGGTTATATGACTGTATGGAAAGGACCTATGATCAACATCTGCTGGAAACTGACCCTAGATTTCTGCTGGGGGATCTAGAGATCAATAGAGAAAAACTTCTCTTGCCATTTGTAGGTCCTGGAGGACCTAGAGATACTTAGAGATGTGTACTCTCTTGAAATCTCTAGGTCCTCCACTGTGACCCTATAGTTAACCTCTGGCAGAAGTTGGCCATAGAGTTGCCCTGGAGAACCTAGAGATTCTTAGAGAGAAGATATTAATCCAATCTGCAAAAGTTAAACACATAAATATGAAGGCTTCACATCCAAAGAAGTCTGTTTGTATACACTTGGTTGCAGGCAGTGGTATCCAAGCTTGATGTTTGAAACTGCTTGTAGAAGAAACATTTTTAACATATTTCATATTGGTATGATATTGGGAGCTACAAATACTGGTGTGTGCTTCAATTTATAGAGATGAATTTACCTTTCAGATTAACAAAGAGTTGCCTTTCCTTTAGCCTAATCAGACCCAACATGTGATAATATATAGGAGCTCTTAAAGAGGCAGTGGTTGATTATCAGACAGTCCTGGCATTCATTTTATTTGTACAGGTGTATTGTAATGTAGCCTGTGGTGTGAACATTTTCCACTTCGTTACTCCTGGCAAATGCTCAAACGCTTCACAACTTTCACCAAACTTCTCAATTTGTTTAGTTTCAGTGTTCCATTTTGGGTGTTTGTTTAAGCATGAATCAAGCCATAAATTAACAAGTTGTTTGACCCTTCAAAATTAAATGAGAGTGGTCTGCTAAATACACCTTTGTCTGGTTATCCAAAGTTCAGTCGTCTGGTTCCCTTTTTCTTAACACCTTCTTTGCTCAAAATAAGCAGGTTCCATGTCGACTCAGTGGACCTGGGAGCAGGGCCTTGATTCTAGCTTTGCCATTCAATTTTTCAGAAGTTTCGCCTCAAATGTTTTCCTTAGCTATTTTTTGAGGGATAATAATGGAATATCCTATTTTAAGCAGCTTCTCAACCAGAGAGTAGAGCCCATAGAAATTTACTTAAAGTCTGAAACCTGGTCATGTAAATAAGTTTCTGTTTGCAGAAATGTTGGTTTATTATTATGTACTGCTTCTGGATTTCTCCTGCATTTATCTTGACCTCTTTTCATGATCACTGTTTTAATACAAGTTGAGTGTCCCCTATCCACAAAGCTTGGGATCAGAAGTGTTTTGGATTTGTGTGTGTGTGTGGGGGGGGGGGGGGAGAGTTGGAATACCTGTATTTACATATACATACATAATGGGACATATGAGAGATATCAAATATTAATACAAAATGTATGTTTTGTATGCACTTTATACACATGGATTGAAGGCAATTGTATATACAATATTTAAAATAATGTTGAGCTTGAAACAAAGTTTTGTACGTTGAAGCATCAGAAAACAAAGCTGTGGACAATTTCAGATTTTGGAGTATTTTGGATTTCAGAATTCTAGAAAGGGGATGTTCAGCTTGTATCTTAATTCATGTTTTTGATTTGCATGCCACACAGAGCATTTCTGTCTTTTGTACTATGAAATGAAATAAGTAAAATTCTAAAGGTAAGGTTTTTGAGTTCTGGTGTAGGGTTAAGATATATTCTGAAACAATTGCTTCAAAATAGTGTCATCAAAAGAAATATACTCTAGAAACCTGTGTATATGTGCATTTGAGATCCTTCCTTACATACATGAACCTGCTTTTTTCCTTGATTGACTGATATACAAATTAGGCTAATTTCTAGGCTTGCTCAAATAATTCGTTTTCCCCGTTTACCGTTATTGATTCGTTTTTTTCGGATTTTTTGAATCAATATTGAATCTTGGCTGTCCACACGCCTGGATATCGCGGTTTCGAACCGCGATTGGCCGTTTTCCGTAATGGCGCCTTTTTTTTCGTTTTTAAAAAATGCTTTGTCAAATCATCCAAACTTTTTTAAGTCCACTGGGGCAATCTAGAGTGTTGTTTGCCCCTTGTAGCCAATCAGAGAGCACGTTTAACCAGGGGGAGGGGCTGGTAGGACGTGCTTAATGAAAACAGCGTGCACACGCCTCGTGGCTCAGTCGCACTGGGACTTTGGGAGAGGGTGGAAGGGTAGAGATTCATTGGTGTAGGCAGGCAGGAAACATTGCTGCGTCACAGCATGGCTGTGTGAAGACCAGGACAGGAGAAAAGGTGGGGTGGTCTGTGGCTGAGTTTGGTGGTGTGGGTCTTAGGTCTTTCTATTTGTTTTGTTGTTGCAAACTTGCAAAGGGCTGTCCTGTGGGTGTTTTTCCTGTTCAAAATACAACTCCTTTTGGGTAAAGAAAAGCTTGCCTTTGTGCCTTGCCTTCCTTGTGTGTGTGTCTGCTTTGAAAAAGAGTTGCATATCCCATCCAGTTCAAAATACAACTCCTTTTGGGGAAAGGAAAGCCTGCCTTTCTGCCTTGCCTTGTGTGTGTGTGTCTGCAGGGACGCTTTGAAAAAGAGTTGCATATCCCATCCAGTTCAAAATACAACTCCTTTTGGGGAAAGGAAAGCCTGCCTTTCTGCCTTGCCTTGTGTGTGTGTCTGCAGGGACGCTTTGAAAAAGAGTTGCATATCCCATCCACTTCAAAATACAACTCCTTTTGGGGAAAGGAAAGCCTGCCTTTCTGCCTTGCCTTGTGTGTGTGTGTCTGCAGGGACGCTTTGAAAAAGAGTTGCATATCCCATCCACTTCAAAATACAACTCCTTTTGGGGAAAGGAAAGCCTGCCTTTGTGGCTTGCCTTGTGTGTGTGTGTCTGCAGGGACGCTTTGAAAAAGAGTTGCATATCCCATCCACTTCAAAATACAACTCCTTTTGGGGAAAGGAAAGCCTGCCTTTCTGCCTTGCCTTGTGTGTGTGTCTGCAGGGACGCTTTGAAAAAGAGTTGCATATCCCATCCACTTCAAAATACAACTCCTTTTGGGGAAAGGAAAGCCTGCCTTTCTGCCTTGCCTTGTGTGTGTGTCTGCAGGGACGCTTTGAAAAAGAGTTGCATATCCCATCCACTTCAAAATACAACTCCTTTTGGGGAAAGAAAAGCCTGCCTTTGTGGCTTGCCTTGTGTGTGTGTCTGCAGGGACGCTTTGAAAAAGAGTTGCATATCCCATCCACTTCAAAATACAACTCCTTTTGGGGAAAGGAAAGCCTGCCTTTCTGCCTTGCCTTGTGTGTGTGTCTGCAGGGACGCTTTGAAAAAGAGTTGCATATCCCATCCACTTCAAAATACAACTCCTTTTGGGGAAAGGAAAGCCTGCCTTTGTGGCTTGCCTTGTGTGTGTGTCTGCAGGGACGCTTTGAAAAAGAGTTGCATATCCCATCCACTTCAAAATACAACTCCTTTTGGGGAAAGGAAAGCCTGCCTTTGTGGCTTGCCTTGTGTGTGTGTCTGCAGGGACGCTTTGAAAAAGAGTTGCATATCCCATCCACTTCAAAATACAACTCCTTTTGGGGAAAGGAAAGCCTGCCTTTCTGCCTTGCCTTGTGTGTGTGTCTGCAGGGACGCTTTGAAAAAGAGTTGCATATCCCATCCACTTCAAAATACAACTCCTTTTGGGGAAAGGAAAGCCTGCCTTTGTGGCTTGCCTTGTGTGTGTGTCTGCAGGGACGCTTTGAAAAAGAGTTGCATATCCCATCCACTTCAAAATACAACTCCTTTTGGGGAAAGGAAAGCCTGCCTTTGTGGCTTGCCTTGTGTGTGTGTCTGCAGGGACGCTTTGAAAAAGAGTTGCATATCCCATCCACTTCAAAATACAACTCCTTTTGGGGAAAGGAAAGCCTGCCTTTGTGGCTTGCCTTGTGTGTGTGTCTGCAGGGACGCTTTGAAAAAGAGTTGCATATCCCATCCACTTCAAAATACAACTCCTTTTGGGGAAAGGAAAGCCTGCCTTTCTGCCTTGCCTTGTGTGTGTGTGTCTGCAGGGACGCTTTGAAAAAGAGTTGCATATCCCATCCACTTCAAAATACAACTCCTTTTGGGGAAAGGAAAGCCTGCCTTTGTGGCTTGCCTTGTGTGTGTGTCTGCAGGGACGCTTTGAAAAAGAGTTGCATATCCCATCCACTTCAAAATACAACTCCTTTTGGGGAAAGGAAAGCCTGCCTTTCTGCCTTGCCTGGTGTGTGTGTCTGCAGGGACGCTTTGAAAAAGAGTTGCATATCCCATCCACTTCAAAATACAACTCCTTTTGGGGAAAGGAAAGCCTGCCTTTGTGGCTTGCCTTGTGTGTGTGTCTGCAGGGACGCTTTGAAAAAGAGTTGCATATCCCATCCACTTCAAAATACAACTCCTTTTGGGGAAAGGAAAGCCTGCCTTTCTGCCTTGCCTTGTGTGTGTGTCTGCAGGGACGCTTTGAAAAAGAGTTGCATATCCCATCCACTTCAAAATACAACTCCTTTTGGGGAAAGAAAAGCCTGCCTTTGTGGCTTGCCTTGTGTGTGTGTCTGCAGGGACGCTTTGAAAAAGAGTTGCATATCCCATCCACTTCAAAATACAACTCCTTTTGGGGAAAGGAAAGCCTGCCTTTCTGCCTTGCCTTGTGTGTGTGTCTGCAGGGACGCTTTGAAAAAGAGTTGCATATCCCATCCACTTCAAAATACAACTCCTTTTGGGGAAAGGAAAGCCTGCCTTTCTGCCTTGCCTTGTGTGTGTGTCTGCAGGGACGCTTTGAAAAAGAGTTGCATATCCCATCCACTTCAAAATACAACTCCTTTTGGGGAAAGGAAAGCCTGCCTTTGTGGCTTGCCTTGTGTGTGTGTCTGCAGGGACGCTTTGAAAAAGAGTTGCATATCCCATCCACTTCAAAATACAACTCCTTTTGGGGAAAGGAAAGCCTGCCTTTCTGCCTTGCCTTGTGTGTGTGTCTGCAGGGACGCTTTGAAAAAGAGTTGCATATCCCATCCACTTCAAAATACAACTCCTTTTGGGGAAAGGAAAGCCTGCCTTTGTGGCTTGCCTTGTGTGTGTGTCTGCAGGGACGCTTTGAAAAAGAGTTGCATATCCCATCCACTTCAAAATACAACTCCTTTTGGGGAAAGGAAAGCCTGCCTTTGTGGCTTGCCTTGTGTGTGTGTCTGCAGGGACGCTTTGAAAAAGAGTTGCATATCCCATCCACTTCAAAATACAACTCCTTTTGGGGAAAGGAAAGCCTGCCTTTGTGGCTTGCCTTGTGTGTGTGTCTGCAGGGACGCTTTGAAAAAGAGTTGCATATCCCATCCACTTCAAAATACAACTCCTTTTGGGGAAAGGAAAGCCTGCCTTTCTGCCTTGCCTTGTGTGTGTGTGTCTGCAGGGACGCTTTGAAAAAGAGTTGCATATCCCATCCACTTCAAAATACAACTCCTTTTGGGGAAAGGAAAGCCTGCCTTTGTGGCTTGCCTTGTGTGTGTGTCTGCAGGGACGCTTTGAAAAAGAGTTGCATATCCCATCCACTTCAAAATACAACTCCTTTTGGGGAAAGGAAAGCCTGCCTTTCTGCCTTGCCTTGTGTGTGTGTCTGCAGGGACGCTTTGAAAAAGAGTTGCATATCCCATCCACTTCAAAATACAACTCCTTTTGGGGAAAGGAAAGCCTGCCTTTCTGCCTTGCCTTGTGTGTGTGTCTGCAGGGACGCTTTGAAAAAGAGTTGCATATCCCATCCACTTCAAAATACAACTCCTTTTGGGGAAAGGAAAGCCTGCCTTTGTGGCTTGCCTTGTGTGTGTGTGTCTGCAGGGACGCTTTGAAAAAGAGTTGCATATCCCATCCACTTCAAAATACAACTCCTTTTGGGGAAAGGAAAGCCTGCCTTTGTGGCTTGCCTTGTGTGTGTGTCTGCAGGGACGCTTTGAAAAAGAGTTGCATATCCCATTCACTTCAAAATACAACTCCTTTTGGGGAAAGGAAAGCCTGCCTTTCTGCCTTGCCTTGTGTGTGTGTGTCTGCAGGGACGCTTTGAAAAAGAGTTGCATATCCCATCCACTTCAAAATACAACTCCTTTTGGGGAAAGGAAAGCCTGCCTTTCTGCCTTGCCTTGTGTGTGTGTGTCTGCAGGGACGCTTTGAAAAAGAGTTGCATATCCCATCCACTTCAAAATACAACTCCTTTTGGGGAAAGGAAAGCCTGCCTTTCTGCCTTGCCTTGTGTGTGTGTCTGCAGGGACGCTTTGAAAAAGAGTTGCATATCCCATCCACTTCAAAATACAACTCCTTTTGGGGAAAGGAAAGCCTGCCTTTCTGCCTTGCCTTGTGTGTGTGTGTCTGCAGGGACGCTTTGAAAAAGAGTTGCATATCCCATCCACTTCAAAATACAACTCCTTTTGGGGAAAGGAAAGCCTGCCTTTCTGCCTTGCCTTGTGTGTGTGTGTCTGCAGGGACGCTTTGAAAAAGAGTTGCATATCCCATCCAGTTCAAAATACAACTCCTTTTGGGGAAAGGAAAGCCTGCCTTTCTGCCTTGCCTTGTGTGTGTGTCTGCAGGGACGCTTTGAAAAAGAGTTGCATATCCCATCCACTTCAAAATACAACTCCTTTTGGGGAAAGGAAAGCCTGCCTTTCTGCCTTGCCTTGTGTGTGTGTGTCTGCAGGGACGCTTTGAAAAAGAGTTGCATATCCCATCCACTTCAAAATACAACTCCTTTTGGGGAAAGGAAAGCCTGCCTTTGTGGCTTGCCTTGTGTGTGTGTCTGCAGGGACGCTTTGAAAAAGAGTTGCATATCCCATCCACTTCAAAATACAACTCCTTTTGGGGAAAGGAAAGCCTGCCTTTGTGGCTTGCCTTGTGTGTGTGTGTCTGCAGGGACGCTTTGAAAAAGAGTTGCATATCCCATCCACTTCAAAATACAACTCCTTTTGGGGAAAGGAAAGCCTGCCTTTGTGGCTTGCCTTGTGTGTGTGTCTGCAGGGACGCTTTGAAAAAGAGTTGCATATCCCATCCACTTCAAAATACAACTCCTTTTGGGGAAAGGAAAGCCTGCCTTTCTGCCTTGCCTTGTGTGTGTGTCTGCAGGGACGCTTTGAAAAAGAGTTGCATATCCCATCCACTTCAAAATACAACTCCTTTTGGGGAAAGGAAAGCCTGCCTTTCTGCCTTGCCTGGTGTGTGTGTCTGCAGGGACGCTTTGAAAAAGAGTTGCATATCCCATCCACTTCAAAATACAACTCCTTTTGGGGAAAGGAAAGCCTGCCTTTGTGGCTTGCCTTGTGTGTGTGTGTCTGCAGGGACGCTTTGAAAAAGAGTTGCATATCCCATCCACTTCAAAATACAACTCCTTTTGGGGAAAGAAAAGCTTGCCTTTCTGCCTTGCCTTGTGTGTGTGTCTGCCAGGGACGCTTCCTGATTTTCCCAAGACAACTTTGGGAAAGAGTTGCATATCCCATACTTTCCTGTAGAACTGGAAAGTACAGGTATCCCCTTGTAAATAAATAAAACTAACTAAATGTTATAGACTACGCTTTTGCAACAGTAAATTGGCCAGAATATAACACGTTGCCAATCAAGATTCAACAAATATTTCCCACCAGTAACACAACACCTAACCATCATCCCTTCTGTTACCTGAAAACACTCCCCTTGACATGAAGCGCTCAGCTGTACGCGGGTCTGGGGGAGCAAGTCCTAGTAGTGGTCAAGCCACGGCCAGGACACTGTGGGGGGCCAAAAAAGTTAAGGTGGGTCCCATACGTCTGGAACGCCGAACTATGGGAGTGGGTGGACTTGATGAAGAACCAGGCTGTTCTAATGCAGACAGTTCACAGGCATCCACCCGGAGCCGGCTGTCGCATGGAGCTGAGACAACTGGACGATCATTGGAACATACAGGTGTTGCCGTCCTGGAACTACAGGTGGTGGATAGTGAGGATATAGATAACCCCACCCCTCCACCCGCTACTGACAGTGAGGAGGAGGTAGAGGAGGTACTACCATCAAAACGTAGACTTCCTCATGCTGCTGAAAGGGTGCCCACGACTCCCATCTCTGAGGGCGTCGCCACAGTGGCTGTGGGGAGGCCAAGGTCATTTATTTGGGACCATTTCCATGTCCACTCTCAGAGTTCTACTTTGGCAGTTTGTAGACACTGTGGGGCAAATATCAGCAGAGGCAGAGACACGAGACATCTTGCGACCTCGGGGTTGAGCTCTCACATGAAGCGACACCATCCCTCCATTTCGCTGGGAGGGGGAACTGCAAGCCCTTCCAGTGGCAGCCTTAGCACGCAAAGTTCACCAGGTGAAGATAGTGGAAGGCGGACACAGTCCACCATGGAGGATTGGGCCATTCCATTACCCAGAAAGAAAACGGGGGAAACATTGCTCACACCCCAGCAGATAACCCAAACTGTGGGAGAGATGATTGCCCTAGATCACCATCCCTTCCGCCTGGTAGAACAAGAAGGCTTTGTACGCCTTATGAAACGACTGTGCCCCCGCTACAAAATCCCCTCCCGTCACACCTTTTCCAGAAAAGTAATCCCCGGCTTGTACGAGGGCTGTAAGGAACGCATTATCCAGATGTTGCGTAGCGCCATGGGAGGACACATCCATTTTACCTCTGATATTTGGTCAAGCTTGGGAGGAGGCCACTCCTACCTCTCTCTCACGGCACATTGGTGGGAGAAGGAAGGCACTATGGATACATCCCATCGTTGGGCACTCCTCGCATTGGAGGTAGTTGATCGTGATCACAAGGCAGAGACCATCTGCAACTATCTGGAAAACATGATGGGGGAATGGATGCAGTGTAGGCCGGAAGAAATGAGGAGGGGCTTTATGGTGACGGACGCAGGGAAAAATATGATCAAAGCGGTTGAAAGTGCCGGGTTTCAGAATGTGTCCTGCATGGCCCACTTGCTTCACAATACCGTCAAGGAAGGTTTAAAGAGCCAGGAAGAGCAGTCGGGCAGCAACACAAACATCTCCCTGCTGATCGAGCGCTGTAGAAAGATCGCGGGCTACTTCCACCGGAGCATCAAGGCAGCCCGGCAGCTGAGAGACAGGCAGAGCCTTGAAGGCCTCCCGCAGCACAAGCTGCTCCAGGACGTCTCGACTCGGTGGAATTCAACCTTAAAAATGCTCGAACGCATGGTCGAGCAGCAGAAGGCGGTACACGGCATCTCCCTCACTTTGGTTGCGCCTGTTAGCAAGCTTGTTCCAACTAAGCAAGAGTGGGACACCATCTCCCAGCTAGTAGACGTACTAAAGCCATTCAAACATGCCACTGAGACACTTTCGGAATCAAAAGCTCTTCTGAGCCAGGCAGTGCCCATGGTCTTGAGGCTAAGGAGGCACCTAGAAAGGCTTGGGGCCGGTCGAACAATTGACTCCCTGGCTGGACCGCTGACACCGCCGGTCCAGGAGGTGGTGAGGAGGTTGTCCTTTGCTGTACGGAAACGGCTAGAGCCACTTCTTTCCAGCAAGGTCCATATGCTGGCGGCCTTGTGTGATCCACGGCTAAAGTACAACGTCTGCCCAAAAGACTTTACCATGTGGAAGGCCCAACTTGTTGACCTTGTGAGGGAGGTCTTTGCTGCCAGGGTGGAGGAGACGGGCACAGCGGCCCCTCTTCCAGAACTGCCTGTCACCCCAAGCACTAGCGCTAGTGGCGAGACGGAAAGTCCCGCGGAGCCGGTAGGGGGTTGCCGTAGGGATACGGATCTCCAGCCGCGAACAGGAAACGTTTTCTTTGCAGAGACGGTGGCCATACTTGCCTGCTCTGAAGAATCCTCTTTGCTGGCTTCTGCTCAAAAGGTAGACTCGGCCGAATGCTCGGTCAACAGGTACTTTGAGGAGCCTCCGGAGATAATTTCTTGTGATCCATTGTCCTATTGGGCTTCACGCGAACACATGTGGCCGGATCTGTCGCACGTAGCCCGCCAGTTCCTCAGCTGTCCTCCCACCAGCGTCCAGAGCGAAAGGGTCTTCAGCATAGCGGGAGATGTAGTCACGCCCCACCGCAGCTTGCTGGACCCTCAAACAGTGGAGAAACTTGTTTTCCTGAAGGCCAACCTTCCTGTGTTGAATTTCCCAGATTTGGATTTTGAGACCGACTGCTCCTAGAGCAACAGTTCTCCTCCTTTAACCAACTCTGCTTCAGAGTAACTTTGGCCAATTTTTTTGGGCGTCCGGGCGGGGGGGTGGCCCCTTTGGACTCTGTCCAACAACTCTCTCCTCTATCCTACAATGCTTTCCTCTCTCTTTTCCCTTCCTTTCTCCTCTTTTTCATCACTCGACGTTGCCCCACTGACGTTTTTGGGTTCATCCATCTCAAGGGGCCGTTTCACGAATCATGTAATCATGGAATCATAGAAAAGTAGAGTTGGAATAGAACTCATGGGCCATCGAGTTCTCCCCCAAGAAAGACGCAGGAAGTATCATTCAAAGCATCCCCGACAGATGGCCATCGAGCCTATGCTTAAAAGCTTCAAAAGAAGGGGCCTACAACACAGTCCGGGGGAGACAGTTCCACTCCCGAACAACCATCGCGGAGAGAAGTACTATCTTTCATTTGTCCCTGTTGAACTTAATATACTTTTGGCCCATCTCTGTATTCGGAAGTTACAAAACGTTTTCTCTCATGTAATACTGGCTCTGTAGAGGTTGAAGGATATTCTGTGGAAAATTAGACCATAAAAGCCAAGGTAGATAATGCTTCCTCTTTGTGTTCTGTTCGGATTTCATTCAATTCCCTTTTTATTTGGGGGGGGGGGGGAAATATTACCATCACGAGCCATGACTGTTTGGTCTTCTACAGATCCTCGCAGCTCCTGTACAGAAAGAGCACTGTTATATTTGATGTGGATACTTCAGATAATCATTTCAGGTGTAGGAATACGCCAGACTCTCACTTTACAGAGGTATACTATCTGTCCATCTGAACCTTTGAGGATGTCTTTATCCACTGGAATTAATACACCTCGACTTGGGACAGAACTTCTCTAAATTGTCATCTTTCAGTGTCCCATTGTCTAGAGCGGGTGTGGTTGCCGCAGTGGTCATGGGACGGCCGCCTTTGGGTCCCCTAGCCCTCTGCCCGCTTACGCGGAGGGTGCCTTTATAACTCGGAGGGGGGAATCATCAAAGACAGTGGTACTCCTCCGCCTTTGCCAGCATTTCTCCAAATGGTTGTCTAGTGTCCCTTCTCCTTTATATGCCGTGGTCTACGCTGTGGTCGTTAAACGGCCGCTTTTGGGTCCCCTCCCCCTTTGACCTGGCACGCAGAGGGTGCCGTTCCCCCTTCAGGACGTGTGCCTTGCGGCTGCTTTAGAAGTTTGGGCGCAGGTTACGCCGAGTGGAAATTGCCTTTTGCTGGCTTGTTGGGAAAACGATAGAAGAGGTACACGGCCTTCCCCTTGGGTGGTGGGGTGTTGCTGTGGGTAGAGGCTTAAATCGCAAAAACAAAAAACTTTGTGGGAGGGCCGTGCCGAATTCTCCGGGATGCATGCCGGCCAACTGTGGCCGGCTGGCTCAGGGTGGGGTCTTTGCTGCCCTTTGTTTTTTTCCCTTACTTTTCTTTTCTTTTTGCTGCCTCTCGGACTACGTGACGCCAGACTCTAGAGGTATATGCCCTTCCCCCTTCAGGGCGTGTTCCTTTGCGGCTGCTTGCAATGTGTGGGCGCAGGTTACCCAGAGTGGGAACAGCCTTTTGCTGGCTTGTTGGCAGGACGATAGAAGAGGTACACGGCCTTCCCCTGGGGTGGTGGAGTGTTGCTGTGGGTAGAGGCTTAAATCGCAAAAACAAAAAACTTTGTGGGAGGGCCGTGCCGAATTCTCCGGGATGCATGCCGGCCAACTGTGGCCGGCTGGCTCAGGGTGGGGTCTTTGCTGCCCTTTGTTTTTTCCCCTTACTTTTCTTTTCTTTTTGCTGCCTCTCGGACTACGTGACGCCAGACTCTAGAGGTATATGCCCTTCCCCCTTCAGGGCGTGTTCCTTTGCGGCTGCTTGCAATGTGTGGGCGCAGGTTACCCAGAGTGGGAACTGCCTTTTGCTGGCTTGTTGGCAGGACGATAGAAGAGGTACACGGCCTTCCCCTGGGGTGGTGGAGTGTTGCTGTGGGTAGAGGTTTAAGTCACAAAAAAAAAAAACTTTGTGGGAGGGCCGTGCCGAATTCTCCGGGATGCATGCCGGTCAACTGTGGCCGGCTGGATCAGGGTGGGGTCTTTGCTGCCCTTTGTTTTTTTCCCTTACTTTTCTTTTCTTTTTGCTGCCTCTCGGACTACGTGACGCCAGACTCTAGAGGTATATGCCCTTCCCCCTTCAGGGCGTGTTCCTTTGCGGCTGCTTGCAATGTGTGGGCGCAGGTTACCCAGAGTGGGAACTGCCTTTTGCTGGCTTGTTGGCAGGACGATAGAAGAGGTACACGGCCTTCCCCTGGGGTGGTGGAGTGTTGCTGTGGGTAGAGGCTTAAGTCGGAAAAAAAAAAAACTTTGTGGGAGGGCCGTGCCGAATTCTCCGGGATGCATGCCGGCCAACTGTGGCCGGCTGGCACAGGGTGGGGTCTTTGCTGCCCTTTGTTTTTTTCCCTTACTTTTCTTTTCTTTTTGCTGCCTCTCGGACTACGTGACGCCAGACTCTAGAGGTATATGCCCTTCCCCCTTCAGGGCGTGTTCCTTTGCGGCTGCTTGCAATGTGTGGGCGCAGGTTACCCAGAGTGGGAACAGCCTTTTGCTGGCTTGTTGGCAGGACGATAGAAGAGGTACACGGCCTTCCCCTGGGGTGGTGGAGTGTTGCTGTGGGTAGAGGTTTAAGTCACAAAAAAAAAAAACTTTGTGGGAGGGCCGTGCCGAATTCTCCGGGATGCATGCCGGTCAACTGTGGCCGGCTGGATCAGGGTGGGGTCTTTGCTGCCCTTTGTTTTTTTCCCTTACTTTTCTTTTCTTTTTGCTGCCTCTCGGACTACGTGACGCCAGACTCTAGAGGTATATGCCCTTCCCCCTTCAGGGCGTGTTCCTTTGCGGCTGCTTGCAATGTGTGGGCGCAGGTTACCCAGAGTGGGAACTGCCTTTTGCTGGCTTGTTGGCAGGACGATAGAAGAGGTACACGGCCTTCCCCTGGGGTGGTGGAGTGTTGCTGTGGGTAGAGGCTTAAGTCGGAAAAAAAAAAAACTTTGTGGGAGGGCCGTGCCGAATTCTCCGGGATGCATGCCGGCCAACTGTGGCCGGCTGGCACAGGGTGGGGTCTTTGCTGCCCTTTGTTTTTTCCCCTTACTTTTCTTTTCTTTTTGCTGCCTCTCGGACTACGTGACGCCAGACTCTAGAGGTATATGCCCTTCCCCCTTCAGGGCGTGTTCCTTTGCGGCTGCTTGCAATGTGTGGGCGCAGGTTACCCAGAGTGGGAACTGCCTTTTGCTGGCCTTTGGGTAAAACGATAGAAGAGGGTGGAATGATCAAAGACAGTGTTACAGTCTCCCATCACCCTGAGAGGCTGTGATTGACGCTATTGCTGCGGAACGGCCGCCTTTGGTTCCCCTTGCCCACTGTCCGCGCACACGGACGTTGCCGATTGCCCGTCAGGGCGTGTGCCTTTGCGGCTGCTTTCAAGGTGTTGGCAGAACGTTTCGCCGAGTGGTAAATGTTTTTTGCTGGCCTGTGGGTAAAACAATAGAAGAGGGTGGAATGATCAAAGACAGTGTTACAGTCTCCCATCACCCTGAGAGGTTGTGATTGACGCTGTTGCTGCGGAAAGGCCGCCTTTGGTTCCCCTTGCCCACTGTCCGCGCACACGGACGTTGCCGATTGCCCGTCAGGGCGTGTGCCTTTGCGGCTGCTTTCAAGGAGTGGGCGCAAGTTCCGTCTCGTGGAAACTGTTTCTTGCTGGTCTGTTGGTAATAACGAGGGTGGAGTGATCACAGACTGTGGGACAGTGTCCCATTCACCTTAAAAGGAAGTGTACTCAACGATGTGGCGGCAGAACGGCCGCCTTTGGTTCCCCTTGCCCACTGTCCGCGCACACGGACGTTGCCGATTGCCCGTCAGGGCGTGTGCCTTTGCGGCTGCTTTCAAGGAGTGGGCGCAAGTTCCGTCTCGTGGAAACTGTTTCTTGCTGTTCCCCTCGCCCTCTGGCCGCGCACGCGGAATCACTGAAAGAAGTGGGACACCTTGGCCTTTACCACTTCTCAAAATTGTCTTCTTTTACTGTACCATTGCCTTGTGCGGGTGTAGTCGAGAGCATGTGATGATAATCTTACGCAGAGTAAGAAGTAGAGAATCAATCCACTCAGAATCTCTTATGCTATTAAAAACAATTACTTAATAATGCCTTCATGTTTCCTTTGGAATCCACATTTCTGCTTTGTTTCTACTTTGAATTACTTTCTACTACATTACACACTATATCTTTCATAATTGTACTTCCTCAAGTTTACTTAAACTGTATGTATACCAACCAACTGAAGTCATTTCCCTCTATCCAGGTCATCTGCAGGAGAACTTTAATAACCCCTGAAGAACACACTAGTCTTACCTGCAGTGGAACTGCATGGAAACATGTGTCTAACATCAGAGCCTTAAAACCTTCCCCCTCCAAAAAGCATTATAGGTCTGTGTGGTCGTTTGTAGCCTATTTAAGAATAGCTTGACAGGCCAATAGTATTTCGCACTGTATAGTTTTTTAACTGTCAAACTACCTCCTCTTCAGTCCTCGGACTCGAGCCGTGTTTTTACACCACTGTTTTTTAAGCTGGTAATGCTGTATGCTGACTGTGACTTCAGTTATATCTTATGTCTTATTGACCCAACATGAACACAGAAGAGTCTCACTGATCAAAGCCAAACGGGCCTACCACTGCTGAAATAAGCAGATTTCTTGGATTGGACTTGTTGAAGAAAAGCATATAACACATCATATCAGGTTATTATTATCCAAATAAAGCACCATAAATGCATGTTATACAACCAAGGAGACATAAGAAGTCGTTCTATATGCTGAAATGATATGTTGCTATTGCTTACTTTATGAATTTAGCTTCAAAATATCACAATATAATGGAATCATTGACTACAGAAATGGCTAGATTTTTCCAGAGGCTAGACGGTTTGCTGTTATGGAGTGTATCTTTGTGTCATGGGTTGTGGTGTGTGGGCGTGGTGCCGGCCAACGGTGGCCGGCCCCCCGGGTCTGATGGGCTTGGGCCCACATTTTGAAAGCAGACGTGAAGAAAGCATGCCCTTCCCCCTCTGGGTTCAGCGGTGTGGGCGTGGGGCCGGCCAACGGTGGCCGGCCCCCCGGGTCTGATGGGCTTGGGCCCACGTTTTGAAAGCAGACGTGAAGAAAGCATGCCCTTCCCCCTCTGGGTTCAGCGGTGTGGGCGTGGGGCCGGCCAACGGTGTCCGGCCCCCCGGGTCTGAGGGGCTTGGGCCCACATTTTGCAATCAGACGTGAAGAAAGCCTGCCCTTCCCCGTGGGTTGCGGCGTGTGGGCGTGGGGCCGGCCAACGGTGGCCGGCCCCCCGGGTCTGAGGGGCTTGGGCCCACATTTTGCAAGCAGACGTGAAGAAAGCCTGCCCTTCCCCGTGGGTTGCGGCGTGTGGGCGTGGGGCCGGCCAACGGTGGCCGGCCCCCCGGGTCTGAGGGGCTTGGGCCCACATTTTGCAAGCAGACGTGAAGAAAGCATGCCCTTCCCCCTGTGGGTCCAGCGGTGTGGGCGTGGGGCCGGCCAACGGTGGCCGGCCCCCCGGGTCTGAGGGGCTTGGGCCCACATTTTGCAAGCAGACGTGAAGAAAGCCTGCCCTTCCCCGTGGGTTGCGGCGTGTGGGCGTGGGGCCGGCCAACGGTGGCCGGCCCCCCGGGTCTGAGGGGCTTGGGCCCACATTTTGCAAGCAGACGTGAAGAAAGCCTGCCCTTCCCCGTGGGTTGCGGCGTGTGGGCGTGGGGCCGGCCAACGGTGGCCGGCCCCCCGGGTCTGAGGGGCTTGGGCCCACATTTTGCAAGCAGACGTGAAGAAAGCCTGCCCTTCCCCGTGGGTTGCGGCGTGTGGGCGTGGGGCCGGCCAACGGTGGCCGGCCCCCCGGGTCTGAGGGGCTTGGGCCCACATTTCCTTTTTTTTGGTCTTCTCTCTCTTTCTCTGGGAAGGGTGCCGGCCAACGGTGGCCGGCCTAGTATTTTAAAGTGTGGGCCTTTTTGGCGGTGGCTTTTTCTGTCTTTTCTTTGGTCTTTGCTGCCTCTCGGCCTACGTGGCCGAGTTTCCCCGATGCACCGCCTCTCTCTTCTCTCTCGGCTGTCGTTCTTTAGCCCTTTATGCGAGTTTGCACCGAAGCCTCCTTTGGGGCGACGGCCCCTCTTTCTTCCTGTCTGGGAATCGTGCGGGCCAACGGTGGCCGGCCTAGTATTTTATAGTGTGGGCCTTTTTGGCGGTGGCTTTTTCTGTCTTTTCTTTGGTCTTTGCTGCCTCTCGGCCTACGTGGCCGAGTTTCCCCCGATGCACCGCCTCTCTCTTCTCTCTCGGCTGTCGTTCTTTAGCCCTTTATGCGAGTTTGCACCGAAGCCTCCTTTGGGGCGACGGCCCCTCTTTCTTCCTGTCTGGGAATCGTGCGGGCCAACGGTGGCCGGCCTAGTATTTTATAGTGTGGGCCTTTTTGGCGGTGGCTTTTTCTGTCTTTTCTTTGGTCTTTGCTGCCTCTCGGCCTACGTGGCCGAGTTTCCCCCGATGCACCGCCTCTCTCTTCTCTCTCGGCTGTCGTTCTTTAGCCCTTTATGCGAGTTTGCACCGAAGCCTCCTTTGGGGCGACGGCCCCTCTTTCTTCCTGTCTGGGAATCGTGCGGGCCAACGGTGGCCGGCCTAGTATTTTATAGTGTGGGCCTTTTTGGCGGTGGCTTTTTCTGTCTTTTCTTTGGTCTTTGCTGCCTCTCGGCCGGGCCTACGTGGCCGAGTTTCCCCGATGTACCGCCTCTCTCTTCTCTCGCCGGCTGTCGTTCTTTAGCCCTTTATGCTATTTTGCACAGAAGCCTCCTTTGGGGCGGTGTCCTCTGGTTTTTTTTCTTTCTCTCTCTCTCTCTCAGGGATGCGTGCCGGCAAACATTGGCCGGCCCGGCTTAATGTATGGGCCTTGTCGCCTGTGGCTTTTTTCTTTCTTTTCTTTTCTTTTCTTTTCTTTTTGCTGCCTCTCGGCCTACGTGGCCGAGTTTCCCCCGATGCACCGCCTCTCTCTTCTCTCTCGGCTGTCGTTCTTTAGCCCTTTATGCGAGTTTGCACCGAAGCCTCCTTTGGGGCGACGGCCCCTCTTTCTTCCTGTCTGGGAATCGTGCGGGCCAACGGTGGCCGGCCTAGTATTTTATAGTGTGGGCCTTTTTGGCGGTGGCTTTTTCTGTCTTTTCTTTGGTCTTTGCTGCCTCTCGGCCGGGCCTACGTGGCCGAGTTTCCCCGATGTACCGCCTCTCTCTTCTCTCGCCGGCTGTCGTTCTTTAGCCCTTTATGCTATTTTGCACAGAAGCCTCCTTTGGGGCGGTGTCCTCTGGTTTTTTTTCTCTCTCTCTCTCTCTCTCAGGGATGCGTGCCGGCAAACATTGGCCGGCCCGGCTTAATGTATGGGCCTTGTCGCCTGTGGCTTTTTTCTTTCTTTTCTTTTCTTTTCTTTTCTTTTTGCTGCCTCTCGGCCTACGTGGCCGAGTTTCCCCCGATGCACCGCCTCTCTCTTCTCTCTCGGCTGTCGTTCTTTAGCCCTTTATGCGAGTTTGCACCGAAGCCTCCTTTGGGGCGACGGCCCCTCTTTCTTCCTGTCTGGGAATCGTGCGGGCCAACGGTGGCCGGCCTAGTATTTTATAGTGTGGGCCTTTTTGGCGGTGGCTTTTTCTGTCTTTTCTTTGGTCTTTGCTGCCTCTCGGCCGGGCCTACGTGGCCGAGTTTCCCCGATGTACCGCCTCTCTCTTCTCTCGCCGGCTGTCGTTCTTTAGCCCTTTATGCTATTTTGCACAGAAGCCTCCTTTGGGGCGGTGTCCTCTGGTTTTTTTTCTCTCTCTCTCTCTCTCTCAGGGATGCGTGCCGGCAAACAGTGGCCGGCCCGGCTTAATGTATGGGCCTTGTCGCCTGTGGCTTTTTTCTTACTTTTCTTTTCTTTTCTTTTCTTTTTGCTGCCTCTCGGCCTACGTGGTCGGGTTTCCCACGATGCACCGCCTCTCTCTTCTCTCGCCGGCTGTCGTTCTTTACCCCTTTATGCGATTTTGCACAGAAGCCTCCTTTGGGGCGGCGGCCCCTCTTTCTTCCTCACAGGGAAGCGTGCCGGCCAACGGTGGCACGCCTAGTATTTCAACGTGTGGGCCTTGTCGGCCTATGTGGTCGACGTGTTTCCCACGATGCACCGCCTCTGTCTTCTCTCGCGGCTGTCGTTCTTTACCCCTTGGTGCAATCTTGCACAGAACCCTTTTGACAGATGGAAGGGCTATCTGAGCCTTGCGAAAGTGGTTACGGAGATCATCGCGGAACGCAAGAAGGTCCCATTTCCATCTCAGAGTTTGGACACAATGGAGTACGACATGCAGCTAGTCCTCAACGAGGACAACTTTGAAACAGCATCACAATGGGTTAATGGAAGCAGTTCCAGCAGCAAGAGCTCCAAAGGTAGTGCCAATGGCCAGGCTTCCCAAAACAAGGAGATTTGCAATTTCTGCAAACACAACGGGGAATCCAAGCAGGTCTATTCGTCCCACCGGCTGAAGGGGATGGACGGCACCGTGGAGTGCCCCATCTTGCGCAAATACACCTGTCCGCTCTGCGGTGCCACGGGCGAAAAGGCCCATACTTTAAAATACTGCCCACTGAGCCAAGGGAAGAGGTCGCTGTATCGCAAGTGCGGACGTAACTCGGCTGGACGCAAGGTGAGGAGATAAGAAGATCAGGAGAAGACCGAAGCATTTATTCTTAGTTTTAGTTTGACTTTGTAAAAGAACAACATTTGATTTCGAGCATCATTAACACTCTTTACATTTCCTCCCACTTTGTTTCAGGTTTGGAGAATGGAAGCCCAATTCTCTTAGACTACATTTGTGAGTCCAGAAATGTTTTTTTATGTATATTGTTGCCTTCTTTCACATTTGTTGTACCTAGGTTAATTATATTGTGTTTCTTTTAGATGTGTCAGTTGCCTAGTGTGATGATTCATGGGCCCTGCAGTCCTATTCCTGACAGTATTGTGGCAGATGAGGAGGAAAATATGGAGTTTTCCCCAGATTTCCGGTCGGAGTCAGAGCCTTGGCAGCTGCCTGAAGTTCTAGTCCAAGAACCAATTAAACCTGACCTTGGTGGGAACTCTCCCCCTTATGGGAGAAAACAGGCTTACACGACTGATAGAGGATCGAGAGAAAAATTTAGAAGTACTGCTCGCCTTGCTGCCAAATATGCCACTGATTAGAAGTATTTCCCCTGAGAAAATACGGGGAGTCTTGCACCTGCAAGCTGGTTTCCTTCGCTCCCTGTTCTCTAGGGAAAGTGATTGTTGTTTGGGGAAACGAGACCCAATATAGGGAAATTGCGCGAAGGATTCCTTGCGGAGTCAATTCGTCAGCTCCTGGAGAGAGGTCATGTGTGTGTGGACTTCGAATCCTGTTCCTTGCCTCCTGAATCTAGTTCCAAGCCTTGTCCTCGTCTCACGGATTTACCACAGATCTTGTTCCATGCTTCAAGTTGCTTTGCCTTTAGCCACAGCTCCAGCCACGTTCCAAGTAACTTTCAGCCTTGTGTCAAGCTTCATTGGATTCAAGACTTTTTCTGTTTTCCCAACGCTTTGCTTGGCAAAGCGTGTGTTGCGGTTATTGGATTATAATCTTTGGACTCTAATATTTCATATTGGACAATAATCTGCTGGACTATATTTGGCCTCATTTGAAAGGTCTGCTTCTGAACTTTATTCTACACTTGTTTTTATTGACTTTATATATTCCTTTAATAAAGATATTAGATAGAATCTGGCCTCAGTGTATGGTTATTGGTGCCCAGCAGCCTAGATCCTGACACCTTGTATCATGCTTTTTTATACATATAATCATGTTTTTTACATATGTAATATCACGTTCCTTTGACATCTGTAATTGCCTTATATCATATTTTATATTGTGTTTTATATATGCAGTTACTTTACATGTTTCTTTTATGTATGGATGTATAATTTTTACATGTTTAATTATATTATTTGCAACTATAATTGCCTAATATCATGCTTCTTTTATATATGCAATGACATCATGTTTATTTAACGTATATAAGTGCCTTATATCATGTCCGGGTTATCATGTGTGTCTCCAGAGGGATGCAGCCCTATCCTTTGCAGGGAAAATATAGAAATATCTTCTAAATGGCTACTGTCTAGAATTTTGTTTTGTAAAGAAAGGAAAAGTTTATATGCTATTGGAAAGAAAGATACTATTTTATGTTTAAATTTTGGAAAGGAATAGAATTGGTTATTATTACTGTGGTCTAACCTTCAATTGTTTGCAAGTTGTTCTAAAGTTTGGATCGTAGAGTTTAATAAACAGAGTTTATGGTTTTGGCATCAAAACTGTTCATGTTGTGCTTAAATGGGATTGAATTTTCTTTAATTTGTGGCCCATAATAGGCTGGTTATAAGCCTGATCTGGAAGGCAGCCAAGGCAAAGACCATTGAGCTGCTGAACTTGCAGACTGAAAGGTCCCAGGTTCAAATCCCGGGAGCAGAGTGAGCGCCCGCTGTTAGCTCCAGCTTCTGCCAACCTAGCAGCTTGAAAACATGCCAATGTGAGTAGATGAATAGGTACCGCTGTGGCGGGAAGGTAATGGCACTCCATGTAGTCATGCCGACCACATGACCTTGGAGGTGTCTATGGACAACACTGGCTCTTGGGGTTAGAAATGGAGGTGAGCACAACCCCCAGAGTCAGACATGACTGAACTTAACGTCAAGGGATACCTTTACACACACACACATGCAGGGACTACACCAATTTAACAAAGTTTCAGCCACAAAAACAAAGTTTCTAAAGTAGAGCAATGACTTTCACAGTAAAGACAACCCAATTTAACAGGAAATAAGACTTTCAAACCAGGAACAGATTTCTGCAATTATTAAAAAATGGTTCATTATAAAAGCTATGAAAATTTGCCAAAAATCAGAGGATAAGGGAAACGTTCCACATTTTGGTGAGCTATCAGTGTTAAATGTGTTCTACCACTGTACCAAGTTTGAAGAAGATCACTCAAAAAATGAGGGCGGGAGAGCCCCCTAAGTCCCCCCCCCCCCTTCGGGCTGTTTTTGGGCCACCGCGCATGCGCGTCCGCCATTAACGAATTAATTTCGAAAATAACGAATTTTCGTTAATTTCGAAAAATTTTGGGGGCCAAATTCGTTATTAGCAACAAAAACGAAAAACTGCCCCCTCTAGTTTTGAAACGAGTTTAGAATCAAATTTTTCATGGATCGATCAAGCCTACTAATTTCAATACCTTCAATGCTTCTATGAAAATGGGGCCAAGAAACCATTCCAAGTATTTACCTGAACTTGAAGGAACTGGGTCAGGGTTCAATACCTAGGAGAGCTCTTTTCAAGTCAACGCAAAAGCTACAGTAGATAGAGCAACATGGAAGTCACCAGATCCCATTGACTATGGAAAGATTAAAAGAACCAGAAATGAGAGGTTTTTTCCATTAACTAAGGACTCTTCACACCTATCTTATTTTACACGGCTCGACTGTATTTTTGGGCTTCAGCCATGGAGCCTGATGGCTTCCATCACACTCCAGGGTAGTTCTGTGGCTGGAGTGCTGCTGCCGCCAAAAAAAAAAAAAAAGGCGATGGCAGACAATAGCAGACTCCCTGTCTTTCCATACAGAAGGATGAGTTAAGCTTCGAAAAAAGCCCCCCCCCCCCATGTGATGAGGAAGGGAGGAAGCCACGATGGAATGGAGCATGGGTCCCCATGCTCCCGTGTGACCACCGGTGGGACGAAGCGATCCAGGACTCCTTCAGCGACATGTGTGACATGGTAGTGAATCACACTGAAAGGGTCTTCTTTTATCAGTGTTTGTATGCTACTACTAACTTTTATTTTAAACTGAGGGCTAATTTTATTATTATTATAAGTAGAATGCTTTGAATTGTATGCCTTGTTTAAGAAGGAATAAAAAGGCAGGTAAAATAAGAAACCAATCAAAATATCAAAAACTCATTGAAATGTTTCAAACTCTGCATAGTGACAGTGTCTCAGTATTAAGCCACTCCACTGTTGTTACCAAAGAAACAGAGCAACAAATATTTGGAGCTATGTAACACCTTCCACCAAAAACCCAGACAAGAATATTTTGGAAAGCATTCCTGTCCATCAGATCACTCTTGATTCACTCAGCGAAAACTATGTTGTTGCTGTCTCCTTATACTATGACTTAGAAAATCAAAATTCCCTCTCTGCAGAGCTAATTTTTGTTGTTATGGGGGCTCTTTTATACAGCATCTATTTTCCAAAATGAGGAACCTTCAATGAATGCTCAAAATAAAGAATACAATGTGTTTTAAATAAATAATTCCAAAGTCATATCCCTCCCCCCAGTTGATCTGTTCTGTGCTGGCAATTTCTCAAACAATTTCACTTAAGGTGCCACATGATTGATCTGGCTGCCTTCCAATGTTTTCTTTTCATCTCCAAAGTCATGGCCAAAGGTTATTTTTAATCTTACTCAGATAACCTGATCAGTCTGTTTATTATACTATAAGGGAGGGGTTGCTCTATCCTGCCAGGTATTTTTCACCTGAGGCTTCCCATCTGTCTAAATTTATAATTGTGGGTGAAAGGCAGGAATCTATAGCAGGTGCTGCTTTAAAAATAAAAATGAGATTGTATAACTGTGTCCTCTTATTTGCTCCTTCTTCATCCACTTTCAGAGATTCACACCATTAAAATGGTAAGAAGAACATCTCATGGTTCTCTAGCCTTCAGTGCTGTGTTTGATCCACTGAGTCTCCTGAAACCATAATAAAATGCTGTAATTCTGTGCCCCATCATAGCAGTTGTGATCTCATCAACCTTAAATGTGCCCAGTCTTTATAAGTATAATTCATTACATATGGGACTAAATTTGAAAAACCTTCAGAAACATTGGCTGATCCAGAACAAATGCAGACAGGTTATTAACTTGGAAATGTTGTTTTTGTGTATTGTAGCTCATAGAATACCAGGATATAACCAGAATAAATTAGCTATGAGATATTGCAAGTTGGGGGTACTAAAAGATCCAATGTCCTCAACTCTGGATCAAGACCAGCTCTAGAACTAGGAAGTGCTTTTGACCCCGCTGATTTCCAGTTAATTTTTAGCCAGAATCTGAAGTACTAGGCTTTCCCTATAAACCCATATGTGAAGAGTGAAGAAGCAAAAATTCTGAACTTGGAACAAGTGGGTGAAAACCATTTTTCTAGATCTAATCCACGCCTGGCAAATGTTTCTCCAGACTCCCATTTAAAACTGCCAGAGAAAGATATTCCACAACTTTCACAGGCAACTTGTTCCATTGGCCAGGTGTTCTTAGTGCAAGGAAGTTCCTTTCATAAATCTACAGTGCAGCTATTCAGAGTCACTGCCTCTTGTCTACCGTTTTTGTCTTTGTGCCCAAATTTCTGCCACTGTCTAGATTAAAATGCTGTATTTGTACTGCATTTCAATGAAGCATTTGTATCAGCTTCTGCCAACTGATGCATTAGTTTAATTCTATTTACAGGAAAAAAGTTTTCACCAGATGGGGGGAATAATTATATCTGCTGATCACTAAAAAATTGGTGACACATATTGTTCCAGGCCAATAACTACAAAGGTGCGGGAAACACAGGTACAATCCAGAATGAATTCCTCTCTCTTTTCAATGATGATGCTGGGGAATAATATTTAGGAATCTTGAAAAACTGGACAATCTTTCATTCTAACTCTTCAATCTATAAAGGTCTAATTAAAACCTCATAAAATGTTGCTCAAAGATGTTTGAAAATGTAAAATGAACTGCTTTTATAGCTCCACTTTATGAGTCTGTGTAGTTTCTAGGGTCTCTCAAAACAGTGCTGTATTTTAATGAAACTTATGAACTTTGGGAATATTTAGTAGATTTTGTCATTTTTTTCTCTCTCTCTCCTTAGGCTTTCACCAATTGCTACAAGCAAACCACAAATAAAGCATTAAAATTATTGATGTGAGCTAAGTAGGCAAGTCTCTGCCAAGAAAAGCACTGTTCACTTTGGCTTTTTCTATGTAGCTTTGGAAAATTATTCCCTAGGCTGTAGCAAAGATCACATTTTTCCCTTTCTTCACTAATAGCAAAAAATATTACCTTTCATGTGCTCTGTTATTCCTGCAGCTGGGGGTAAAGCTGGATGGAGGGAGCTGAAGGTAGCTTGTTCTTCAGCCAAGATTGGCCAGTCCAAAACTCACCAGTTACCTTGGTAATAAATCTTGCCATTTATTAACTTTTTTTTCATTTTGCTCCCCATACCTCAATTGTTTCTTATGCTAATGATAGGCTATTTTTCCTCTTTGATAAGGGAAAATAAGCAGGTGAACAAAATCATTTTGCTGAGAGCTTGGAAACACCATGACTGGTATATTCGAGGAGTTAGAGTCCAAAAAAAGGAGGTTTTTCAAACTCCGTACTGATCTAGGTAAAAGACAAGTTGCAGTCTGACTCCTACTGTTAGTCCAAACAGGAATAGACCTAATAAATCAATGAGATTTGGATAAGTGTTACTAACCATTCAACAATTGGTTGAATGAATCTACCCCAATTGGGACTAATCATTGGCATTCTGACCATGTGGGTACCACCTCAGAGATATTTTAAGTTATATTTTAGGGTAGCTGTTTTATCCCAAAGTTGAATCTATGTAGTGCCTCATACTGGTTGGATAGTTTGCTCCTTTCTATCAATATTCTCTTTCTTCTTCCCACTCTAATCCTGAGTCAAGGGTGGACAAATACAGAAAGATAGGAGCACATTATTTTCTCCCAAAGACCATGAAGTATTGTACCCAAATGTACCCCAGGCAAAAGAAAGCAAAAAAAAAAAAAAAAAGCAAGCCCACAAATGCCACCAGGGATCATGAGGGGAGTTTCCACCATTTTTAGGAACTCTGAGCCACTTTATGTTCTGGAAAGTCTTTTTTTTTTAAGCAAAAAAATACATGCAACTCTCAGTTAACTGGCACTCATAGGTAGAAGCTGGATAAATGTTGTTTCTGGTTGCTTGAGAGTATTATTAAAAAGAGGCCTAATGCTATACCCCATATTATGCCATTTCATAACCTCTTTATTGACTTGATATTAATATTGAAATACAGTAAAGTAAAGGTTAATGTTTTCCCTTGACATTAAGTCGAGACATGTCCGACTCTGGGCGTTGGTGCTCGTCTCCATTTCTAAGCTGAAGAGCCGGCGTTGTTCGTAGATGCCTCAAAGGTCATGTGGCCAGCATGACTGCATGGAGTGCCGTTACCTTCCCACCAGAGTGCTACCTATTAATCTACTCATATTTGGATGTTTTCGAACTGCTAGGGTGGCAGAAGCTGGGGCTAACAGCGGGCACTCCCCCCGCTCCCCGGATTCAAACCACTGATCTTTCGGTCAGCAAGTTCAGCTGCTTAGCAGTTTAATCTGCTGTGCCACCACAGTAAATAAAAGCAAATAAAGGCAAATAAATAAAAACTTAATGTACACCAGTTTTATTATATTATAAAAACAGCTTTGTGAGTGCAGTATGAAATTTTAGTTACAATTTCTTTGCCAGAATTTCTCTGATAATATCAAAATAAAAACAGCATCTCAGTCTGGTACTTTTGGAATGAAGACAATTGATGAAAGTGGTAGGATGTCCAGATTGGTGGGAAAACAAGAACAACCAAACACACACACACACACACACACACACAGAGAGATAAAGGGAAATTAGCCCTAGAGAAGAATGAATGGCCACAAATGCAATAAACATTGATCTCATTGTTGGGACTAGCATGGCCATCTTTCATCTATGTAGTACAGTAAATTATGATGAGACTTGGCAAAGAATCTCACTAAGAGTTAATTTGGTTAGAGTAGAAATTTTGCTGTTGAAGTACACAGCCTTATTGCTGTTACATGCTTTATGCCTACAAAAGGTGCTCATTTTTAAAGGGATGCTGAAAGTCAAGAGCCGTTCATTTATGGTGTATAGGTTGGAATGGAAAGACTATTCTTAATTTTTCATTACTGGGTTGCACAAATTGGATAATCCCATCAGGAAAAATAACAGACCAGTGAGAATTGTGCACAGTTTTCTTGCAGTATTCATACAGTGTTCCAGAAGACTTATTCAGTAGAGATAAATAAATGGCTCTCCTGCAGATAAAACAATTGCCAGCACAGGAAATCTGTCTTCTGTACAGAACCCTCCCCCCCCCAACTTGTTTTCCTCTTCAGAACAATTCCTCTGCAACATTTTTAGATGTTTGCACATGCAGAGAATACTATAGACGAATATTCATTTTTTTCTCCTACAGTAAGGAGGAAATTTATTCATCCTTGCAAAGTTAGGATAAAAAGTCAATGATTTACATTCCTAGTAAAGGTGGTGGATAATACTATTCAGTTACTTGGAAGAGGCACTCTGCACATGCTTCAAAGCACTCTCAACTTATTTCTCAATTCCTGAAGCCTCTGGCAATGAAAACAGGATCTTGGGTGGAATCCTGACTTAGATTAAATCCATACAAAAATAACATAATGTAATGCTACGAATGTTTCCCAATGCAAAATTGTAATTGCCTTGAGGCATTATAGACACTTATTTTGTAATAATGTCAGAAGGCCTGATACAAGAAGAAATTATAATAGTTTAACCTTTAATATCAATTTTCTTAATCCCTCCTTTTTAATTTGCAGCCACAATAATAATTAATTTACAGCCACAGATCAGCAGTTTGAAATTTTAATACAAATATTTCTGTGCCATTTGGCAAAAATATTACTTAGCGCAGTAAATTGTGTTGGCTAGTCCATTGAATCCTTTTGTTAACAAATGAATCATTACAGAAGTAAATCTCATAGATTCAATGGGTCTACTCTTGTTGGAACTAACAATAGTATTCAGACATTTTTGTAGCTATTACAAGCTGTCTCAAGTAAAAACTTTCCTTGACAAATACTGATTTTGGGCAGCCTGTATACATATCATACAAAAATTAAACAAAAATACAGATGAATGAATTTATCTGGATTAAGATTCCTCTACTTTTGTTCTTAGGTCACAGACAAAGTAATTTTATTTATCTCAGCCACTTCTTTAACCAATCCCAATTTATGTTTTACTTCTTTGCCAGGACTACTTAGCAAAATTCCACCCAAGCTTTAGGCTTTCAGTCAAGACAGTAAATGGTACTGTATTGCAGCACCCTAGCTTTTACTAAATTGTTTTCTAAGCACCTTAATTATAGTCTTCACATCTTGATGGGTTAAAGAGAAAGTTAACTATTAAATAAACATACTAATGCACACACAATACAGTTTCTTTCTGTCTCTATATGTATGTGCTTGCAATTGTATGAAAGGGTTTTGTAGAAGAGAAGGTCAACAGTAAATAATGTCAATCTAAAAATTCCTCAGACACAAGAAACTACATTCCATGTGCTCCATCTTTTTGACATTGCCAAATAGAGTTCTGGGGTGCTACTGGATTTCCTCTGTTTAACTGTATTGCTGGAATGTGACCAGGATTGCTTTGAAGCAGCAATGGATTTGAGTATCAATGCTCAACTGTTTGTAGGGTCACTAGAATTCAGCTCTGTATAAAGAAATATCGGTGTTCTGAAGATGGACCTAATATGATCTTTCACTGTTTATGGAAGTAAACCTAAATATTCCCACCATGTGGATCATGCATTGTAGAAACCTGAGGCCAGATGTATTTTTGAGCTCGTAAAAGATGCACTAGAAAGCATGCAGGCAGTTTCCAAAGTCACCAACTTCCCTTCGTGAATAGCAGATACAATGATTTCCTTGAAATAACTTTGAACCAATGGTATCTGTTTTATATGAATTGTTGTTTTGTAGATTGTTTTATATGAATTGTTGTTTTTACATTGTCTTTAGGCATTGAATTTTTGCCTATTTATTGTAAGCCGCTTTGAGTCCCCTTGGGAAGAAAGGCGGGGTAAAAGTGATGTAAATAAATAAATAAATAAATTCTTTACCCTACACAGTATACTCCACAATCATTATAAACTGATACAACCTTCCCTTTGATCTAGCCCTAGCAATTATGCTCCAGCCAACCCCAGGGATATCTGAAAGTCTAGAAACCACATGGTCCAGTGCCTGCACAACAAGCATTGAAACAATTGCAACTGCTCTCATGAGAGAGGAACTTGTTGTTCCAGGCCAGGACTTCAGGACTTATTCTCATTGTTCCATTTGTGGGCCATAGAGATTCCTATTTCTCCGATGTATCTGTGGGTTCAGGGGACCGTCCAACTAGGCTAGTTGGTATGGAAGATTGTTTTTCGGTTCCCCAGAGAATCAAAGTTTCAGGTTATGAGACAGGATTTAATCAAATCAACAGCTACATTCATGAAAATAAGGCAAGGTTCTGGAGCAGAGAAATCATGCAAATCTCTTGGAAAGACAGGCAGAGAAAGCGTTCTGGAAGAAGCAAAGTCCACCAGCACTGAAGCAATGATCCTCCACCATCAACTTTGATGGACTGGCCACATTGTCCAAATGCCAACCCACTGTCTCCTAAAACAGTTACTCTACTCTCAACTCAAGAATGGGAAATGGAATGTCAGTGGACAGGAAAAGAGATTTTAAAATGGGCTTAAAACTAACCTTAAAATCTGTGACATAAACACCAAGAACTGGGAAGCCCTGGCCCTTGAGCATTCTAACTGGAGGCCAACAGTACTATGGAATTTGAAGGGACACAAATGGAGGAGAAAAGGGAGAAACGTGACAAGATGAAGGCGTGTCAAGGCATCCCTTGTTGGAGGTGCCTTCCATCTGGAAATTGGTGCCCCCACTGTGAAAGAACTTGTGGATCCAAAATAGGTCTTTACAATCACCAACAGATCCATTGCCAAGACTCTACTCTGGGAAGGTAATCATACTCGGCCATGAGTGATAGTCTGTGATGATGATATTATTTCCTGCCCAGTGTGCCTTGAGGTTTTTATTTTTTATTACTTTTGTTTTTAACACGATTGTGCAATTTCAGCAAGCACCTTAGCAATATTGAGATGGGGGATGGAGAGGGTGAGAGAAGAAAAATCCCTGCTATAGAAACAGAAGGTAAGTAGTGAGAATGTAGTGGGATGGAGGGGTTTTTTTGCCTCTGAATATTTGTGCTGTCTAGGGTTGTCCAAAAAATCGTTTTGAGTCTTAATTCGGATTTGAATCGGATTGTTCTTGCTTTTTGAATTGCGTTCCGAAACATTGTCCCTGGGCACAACTGGCAATGTAATTTGAACCATCGTTGGCCCATTCTCTATTTGTGTCTTAATGTTTCGTTAAATTATTCCCCCCCCCCCAATTTTTTAAATATATTTTAAAAATATATTTTTTACAATTTTTTTGTTTCTGCAACCTACCTTGAATGGGAGCCTAGCGCAGCCTAAAATGGCTACCGCTCCCGGGCCAATCAGATGCTTCCACGATGGACGCAAAGGTGGGGGCTAGGGTCCTCTGCGTCCACGTGGAAGATCGCCATAAAAGCCCCCTGCTTTTGTTGCTGGTTCGTCCTTCTCTTGGGAGTGAGAATGTGTAAATTTTTTGGGTAATAATACATTGGCTTGGGGCTTGTGGGATCTTGCAAAGAGTCCTTGCTTGAAAAGATAGCAAGGCATTAGGCAATTTATAGTTTCCAAAGGATGTGGGCATTCCTGCCAAGGCATTGCTTTCCTTACGCTCCGTTTCTAAGCCAAAGCCCTCAGGCTGAGTTTTATTTTTGCAATCACAAGGTCAGCCATTGGTTCAATAGAGGATCCAAGGAAATTTATAGTTTCCAAAGGACGTGGGCATTCCTGCCAAGGCATTGCTTTCTTTACGCTCCGTTTCTAATCCAAAGCCCTCAGGCTAAGTTTTATTTTTGCAATCACAAGGTCAGCCATTGATTCAATAGAGGGTTCAAGGAAATTTATAGTTTCCAAAGGACGTGGGCATTCCTGCCAAGGCATTGCTTTCCTCACGCTCTGTTTCTAATCCAAAGCCCTCGGGCTGAGTTTCATTTTTGCAATCACAAGTCAGCCATTGATTCAATAGAGGGTCCAAGGAAATGTATAGTTTCCAAAGGACGTGGGCATTCCTGCCAAGGCATTGCTTTCCTCACGCTCTGTTTCTAATCCAAAGCCCTTGAGCTGAGTTTTATTTTTGCAATCACAAGGTCAGCCATTGGTTCAATAGAGGGTCCAAGGGAATTTATAGTTTCCAGAGGACGTGGGCATTCCTGCCAAGGCATTGCTTTCCTTACGCTCCGTTTCTAATCCAAATTCCTCGGCCAGTTTTATTTTTGCCATCACAAGGTCAGCCTGGGGCACCATTGATCAATAGGGACCAAGGAAATTTATAGTTTCCAAAGGACATTGCCAATCCTGCCAAGGCATTGCTTGCCTTCTGCTTGGGTGTTTCTAATCCAAAGTCCTCAGCCAGAGTTTTATTTTTGTCATCACAAGGTCAGCCAGGGGCACCATCGATCAATAAGGTCCAAGGCAATTTATAGTTTCCAAAGGACATTGCCAATCCTGCCAAGGAATTGCTTGGCATGTGCTGCGTTTCTAATCCAAAGTCCTTGGCCAGAGTTTCATTTTTGCAATCACAAGGTCAGCCAGGGGCACCATTGATCAAAAGGTTCAAAGGCAATTTATAGTTTCCAAAGGACAGTGGCACTCCTGCCAAGGCATTGCTTGGCGTGTGCTGCGTTTCTAATCCAAAGTCTACACAAGTAGAAGAGGGACTTTCACAGTGATAAGAACCCAATTGAACAGGAAATAAGACTTTCAAACCAGGAACAGGTTTCTTCAAATATTGAAAAATAGTGTATTATAAAAAGTTATGAAAATTCACCAAAAATCATAGGAGACAGGAAACGTTCTGCAATTTGTTGAGCAAAGAGTGTTGAATGGGATCTCCCACTGTACCAGATTTGATGAGGATAGCTCAAGAAATGAGGGCGGGAGAGCCCTGTAAAAGTCCCCCCCGGTTTCCTTTTTTTTTGGCAATTGCGCATGCGCGTCCGCCATTTTAGAAACATTTAGAATCATTACGAATTTTCGGAAATATCCGAAATTTTTGGGTGAAAAATTTGGAAATACTTTCTATATCGAAGAGCCGGCACCCCCTACTTTAGAAACGAGAATTGAAACATTTTTTTCAATCGATAGGACATGCCTAGTGCTGACCATTTCTGAAGACCAATGAATCTTTTGGTTATAGTTCTGATAAACTGTTCATGTGATATGTTTGGAAAAAGCTGCAAATTCCACAGGTGCAGATAAATTCAACATTATAGACTTAGGATCATATGAAATTTACTGAGGAACATAGCACATCAATCAGCAGGTATTTCAGTAGAATTTATCTGGTTTAATGTGTGGGAGAAGCCATTCTTATCACCATCCTTCTAGCACTGCCTATTAAAAGCAAATCAACCAACCAGAGACACTGATCTGTTGGAGAATTGATGTTTTCCTGTTTTCACCTTTTCCCTCCAAAATGTTAAGAGATCAGATATAATACTGAAGAGCAATCACTTGTTTGAAAGCTTTCTCATCCCAAGCATAAAATCAAGATGGAAAGATGGTCCCATCCTCAGTTCTCATGCTTAATAATAGAGGCTTTAGGCAGCAAAAGTGAGTTATCCATGTCTGTTTGGCTGACGGCCAGCTCCAAATAATAATCCATTAACGTCTGCCCTGCTGGCATCCTTGCCAAATACAAGGGATATCTTTTAAATAAACACTGGCAGTTCCCATTCAGAGAGAAGCAAGGGAGTAGAGGAAAAACAATCCTTGACATTTCAGTGACTTTGCAGGGCGAACTGACACCTGGTACTATCCTGATCTGGGGGTGTTTATGATGAGTTTCTTCTCTTGGCTCCCACACTGCCTTTAAATAGAATTGGAAGGCGGGGGATGAAAGGCATAATGATAGCAATATCCCTCTTGGACGCCCACCACAAGAGCGTCCCTCCCTTGTCTAAAGCAAGGGGGATCCTGATTAACGTTAACATCTGTGTCACCTTCTTCCTCTCAAATTCAGCAAAACAGCTTAGCTGGCCAGCATGCCTCACGCCCTTTGTCAACAATATTCTTTTTCCCACACTTCACTGTTTCCACAAGCCTTCTTTCCTATCTAAGATTCCTGACTTCTTCATCTGTGTCACTAAAGTAATCCCACTGATCTATTAAGAATGATTGATTCAGATTTCCACATTTTCAAGATGTCTCAAATATCTCATCCCTCCTGTTTCAAGTCTGCTGTTATCACTTTTACTTGTAGCAATAATGTGTGTGTGTGTTTGTGTGTATATTTGCAGGGAAATCTGGTTTCTCATATTCTATTCCTCCTTCATGATATTTTAGAATTTTTCACTTATAATGCTGAAAATTCAATTTTGTTGCATTGGTGTACCATGCCATGTAAAATATATAATACCTTACATTAAAAATATTACTTTATATTTCCAATTGGATGAATAGAATTCCATCCTCATCATTATACTCAAAATCAGGGTTTTAAAGTACCCCTCATTTCCCCCTTCTCTGATCATCCAATGGCTAACCTCATTCGAGGTAACAAACAATGGATGCCAGCCATGTTGTGACTGGTGGCTGCCACTACAATGAATGCAAGAGGGGGACAGTGAATGCCATCCTGTGACCCTGGGCTACCCAAACTCAGGGAATAAGAGATGACCATGTAAATATTTGTACCCAGTTCCATATCAGATCAATTGCTTACATGTCCCAAAATTGTGGTTTGCACCAGATGCTTGGGGAAATTTTGGAGCAACCTGTGACCTTTTTTTTGAACATAGTTCAATGACATGTGAAGTGACCTTGGCCCACATTAATCTGAATTCAACTCTGCATCATGCATCTATCACATTGTCGTAATCCCTCTTTGGCATAAAGGGCCAGTGTAAATGTACCTAGGATTCAGGAAACCCATCTAAACTGACCACTTTGGTCAATTTGAAACTGGGTTGGGAGAAACTAATTTTGCTGTGTAGATGATGACATTGAGATATCTGGAATAGCCTCCCTCGATGGATTGTCACCTTGACGTGGTGAGGGGGCTTGCGTGTTCCAATGAACCTGTGGGCACAACCACAGGAGTCACACACTCCCAGGAGTGGCCACAGGGGAGGATCCAGACCAAGAACAATCCGAAGATCCAAAGACCTCAACAGCGGAGCAGGCGGAGGATAAGATGGTACATGTTACAACGGCTGTGAAGGCGGAAGAAGGCTGCAACAGACTGAGAAGCCACTCTCGTTGTGTTAATCACACCACTGCTGGGACCTCAATCTGTGGAGACTCTGTGTTGACCGGCTGTGCACCAACCTCCACACATTAAAAAAAATCACACACAGGCGACTTCCAAGAAATGGAGGACCATCATCCTTGAACTATGAGGGATCGCCTAAGATGATAAGATCTGGAATAGACTTGACACCAGAAAGGTGGGTACATTTACCATAGAACTTGAACTCAAACCACTATGCTAGGATTTTTTCCCATTCACACTAGCACTCTGGAGGCATACAAGGTGAAAAAAAAAGAAAGAAAAGCGACAACAGTTGAAGTAATCAATTACCCATCCCATGGGGGGGGGGGTCAATGAGCCCCCTGCTATATAGCCATACCCATGGATGTTTTTGGCAGCATTCTGAAGTACTGCAGCACAAACGGGTGTCTATAAAACACTTCACATTCTGCGGAGCTGATTCCACTGTACAACATCGTTTAGATCTGTGCCTTGCTGAAGCATATTAAGCAGCTTGACTCAGATGTTTTGCTTAATGAATTTTATGGCCTTGATTTGAGCTGCAGCACGCTTTGTCAGCATGCATTTTGTAGCTGTTGTTATTTCAAGTTGGCTTGAAGCTGCATTAAATAGTCAGTGTAGATGTGCTCTAAGTTTTTATGATTCTATAATTGTACAATTCTGTGAAGCCTCCAGCTAAAAGGCATACAGTCTTTATTCCACTCAGGACTCTTCCATACAGCCATATAACCCAGAATATCAAGGCAGATAATCCACCAGGGATTCCCTGGTGGCACAGTTGGTTAAAACGCTGAGTTGCTGACCCAAAGGTTGGTGGTTCGAATCCAGGGAGTGGGGTTAGCTCGTGCTGTTAACCCCAGCTTATGCCAACCTAGCAGTTCGAAAACATGCAAACGTGAGTAGATCAATAGGCACCGCTCCGGTGGGAAGATAAAAGGGCTCCATACAGTCATGATGGCCATATGACCTTGGAGGCATCTACGGACAACACCGGCTCTTTGGCTTAGAAATGGAAATGAGCACCAATTGGACATGACTAGACTTAATGCCAGGGGAAAACCTTTACCTTTACTTAATCCACAATACCTGCTTTGAACTGGATTATCTGATATAATTGAGTTTAATATGGATTTTATACAGCTGTGTGGAAGGGGCGTCACTCACATTTAGTGGTGGGAATTGTGTGGCCCTCCAAGTACTATTGGACTACAAATATTATCAGCTGTAGCCAGAATAGTTTAAGGCAAAGAATGCTGCAGGACTATGTAGTTTTCTCACCTAACCTAGAGATTATAAGAGATTAGTCCTATTTATGTGGGATACTAAGCATGATGCATATTATGGCCCCGAAAATCCCATTTTGGAAGTGCAAAAACCAGCTGTAGTAATATCCAAAAGTTCATGACAGCTTACAGCCAGAATTGAATTTTCAAAGCATAGTTCAGTCACGTTTAAAGTCAGTGAAATTGCATTTAGTATTTTTATCACCTGTGTTTGTGAGACACCATATTTTTCACTATGAAGGAAAGTATATCAGTTGTTTTATAACATATAACTTTGCTTTGATAGAGTAGTAATCAAATGTGCAAGACATGCTATATCCAGCCCATGCTTTCCAAACTTGATGTGTTTTGTATTGGCTGGGGATGATAGGATTTGCAGTAAGAAGCAGACAAACCCGGGAAAAAGAGGTTCACTTTTCAAAATGATCTACCCACAATCACTCTCCCTGTGTAAACCAGAAAAACTGACAGCAAATAATGAAAATATGCAAATGTTTAACCAATGAAGCACACTGGATGTATAAAGAACCAGAAATTGTCTTACATTTAAGCAAATGAAATAAAGAAACAATGCCTTCATGCCATTTTGTAAAGAAGGGAAAGAAGAAAATATGTAATTAATTTCCTTGGGAACAACTGTCAATGAAACTATAAACCAATGTGTCTCTTTTGTGGATGTTTTACCATTCCTGTGCTCTATAGCTTGAGTTTTCTAGGGCAGTACAGCAGTAGGCAAGTTTCTGGGTTTATCAGGACTTTGCAGTTGTCTGAAACAAAAGCAGTAATGTTTTAGGGAAAATGGGAGAGACAGCAAGGTGGGATAGTGGAAAATAAGGTCTTTGATTGTGTTGCCTTTCAGTGATGCCTCTCTAAACCTGTACCTACCTGAAAGTAGCAAATGAACGTTCGTATACTTAGTAGCTAGTATTATGCAAGTTTCTAAAGGGAGGAAACAAAATGCTTCCTTTGCTAAATGCCAAAAGTAGGAGATTACATTCAATGCCATCGAAATGCAGAAGGCGGGAACTGGGCCAACTTGAAAATAGAAGGCAGCTCCATAACACTGTATATTTTTAGTTTCAACATGTTACTCCACGCCCTGCAAGAGCCATAAATGGCAATCTGTGCTTACTTCCTGTTTGGGTTTCTCAATTCTAGTTAGTTTCAGTTTCTGAGGCAACACAAAACAGAGCAGACGTAGGCAGGATGGAGCAGCTGGAAACATTCTCAAAAGATAACAGATTAGCTCCCTCCGGACACTAGACAAAGCTCCAGTGCAAAAGAGAGACCACTTACAAACTTTGGTCCCCATTATGTGGGAGGGCCAGAGATCATGTAGGGGTGAGTACAGACTCACTTTCTAAGGGCCCTTTTATTCCATACAGTTATAGGACTATGATTGTACTTTACATGGCATGGTAACATCCAATGGAATATTGGGATTTATGGGACCTCTAGTGCCTCACCAAACTGCAAGTCTTAGGATTCCAAAAAGTGTAATTGTGGCAGTTAAAATGCAGTACTGTGGTAAAATCACAGTGCTATAATTATTTCACATGCATGGGGCACATGTAAACAGGTAACAAAATCCAAAGCTGGTCTGAATCATTGCTGTTTTGAGCTAATCCCAGATTCTGCTTTGGTGTTTACATCACTCTGTTCTCAAACTACATTTGTGGCAGAGTAGAGTTCTCATTGTCTAGTCAGGCACAACTTGGTTCAACCCTGCTGAACTGTCATCCTTACCGGTGAAGTTTTTGATCACCATAACAGTGGCCACGGGGCTTCAGAGAGCTGACTACTACCTTTGTTAATGTAAGCAAAAGCACTGGTGTGACACAGAGAGGGGAGTTGCACAGACACCTTTGCTTATATCGGCAGTAAAAAAAATCCCAATACAGATAATTCCCCCATCCTGGGGGAAGTGAGATAGTAACCTGTGTAAACAGCTCTCAATCAGAGCTCTGCTGTTCACCTATTCATCCCAAGCGTGGGGTTGCTCTTCAGCTATAGAGAAACCCCTGATGGGAAACATTCTAGACTGACAACAATACTTGCAGTTTGGGATTTATTCTACATAATGCTGCATGGGGTTGTTTTTTGCAGAATATTTAATTTTGTGCAGAATTTCTGTGCCTAAAATGCTATTTCTGTGCAGAAAATGCTATTTTCTATGCAAATCAACTATGTATGACTATTACTCAGAATAAAATTCAGCGAAAAATTCACAAATGGTTGAATTTGTTCTCATTAAAATTCACACATAGTTGATTTGCACAGAAAACAGCATTTAAATGCAGAAATGCTTTGAATGCGATTTTCCTGCTTCTTGGCAGGGGGTTGGACTGGATGGACCACGAGGTCTCTTCCAACTATGATTCTATGAAATGAATATTATTTTGGATTAAATTATTGTGTTTCACACAGAAAATACTGCTTTATGTGCAAAACAACCATTAATGGTTTTGTTTTGTTTTTTGCAAAATAAGTCCCGAATTGCAAATATGGCAGTCAGGTAAGAAGCCATTCCAAATGTCTTTGGCCTGCCTATTTCTCTCAGAACAATCATCCCCAAGAACTCTGTGACCTTAAAACAAGATAGAGGTATATTGCCCTAGTCCTTACATAAGGCAGGAAAGAGAAATCAAAATAACAATTAGTTAAACCAAGGACAAAATGAAAAGTAAACATGCAAACAAGACTCCAGCGCATTCAATAGCTATGTGGCAAGCCCACATCAAGATTGAAAGTACTTGGGAAGAAGCCTAACATTAATCCAGACCTATATTTTCTTTTCATATCCTTGAAAAATAATAACAATACTGGTCCATGGGAATGTATTTACAAAAAAGAAGTAGGCATAAATTTTAGTACATTAATTATTATTTTTTTTAAAAAAAAACAGATCTGAAGGAAGTCAGACAATTAAATGCAGTCATTTGGAGCTACTGCCCATTGTTATCTAGGGATTTATTTTATGGTCTCTTCTGATATCAGTTTTTCAGGAGCCTAATTATAAGCACTCCTAGTATTTCTAATCTTTCAGTTCCTGGAGGGCTGTCAGAGTGACCTATGCCTAGTCATTATCAGTGAGTACATTCTGTGTCATGCTTGTCTTCACTTAACTTTGACACAGATGCCTTTCTAATGTTGGAAATTTTTTGTGTGTGGAGGAGGCATTCAGTTCAATATCCAATTGCGATTGTGTACATAAGAAAATGAACTATGCAAAGTTGTGTGAGGTTCTGTCATGCACCAATAGGGCTTTACATCTGTGAGGGTCATAAGATCATCAAGCATAGATTTGGGAGACCATCTAGTTCACCTTTCTGCCAGTACAGGAACCTCAAATATCACAAGGCAGCCAATTCAACTTCTTCTTTAAAACCTCCAGCAAAGGAGAGATTACCTCTGTCTGGGGAAGATGTTTGTTCTCTTTGAGTGCATCTACCCATTCAAGGGAATTGTAGTTTTACAAGGTCTTCTCTGCCAAAGAGAGCTAGTGCCTCCCCAAACCATATTTTCAGGATTCCATAGCATTGAACCATGGCAGTTAAAGTGGTTTCAGATTGCAGGTGTAGATGCACCCCATGTCTTCAGTCATCCTTCCACTGACACTGGGCTTAGGGATGCAACACTCCACAAAATGTGAGAGAAACCTTTTTAGGGAGGAAAGGGGTGGGGCTTGCCATGCGTTGTGTGATGGCACACGACAGGCCTTGCCCTTGCCACAAAGCAAAGCAGCAAAATGGTGCAAAAATGCCCCGTGTGAAGACGTGGTAGGCCTCAACATTTCATAAATGAAAGCTGGAGCAAAAATGAGTGATGAAGAAAACACAAGCTAGGAGAGGCTGCAAAAGTCTACTTTTGCCTTAGGATACTGGAAGAGGCAAGATTCCCCACAGGCACACTTGTACCCAGTTCACTGAGTACAGACTGCTTTTGCACTTTGGACTCAGTTTGCAGCACCTGAGCTTAGCAAGAAGAGAGCTAGGGGGGAAAATAAGAGGAGGTAAGAGAAACTGAAGTATTTTAAAAGCAGTTGCAAAAGTGTGGTGATAAAGGATGAACTGTCCCTGCCAAATCAGGACAGTTGGAGAGCATCAGATTCTGAGCCACGAAAAATCCTGTCTCAAATGACAATTGGTATTGAAGAGTATGACCAGTATTCTCAGAAGGATAGATGTTTAGTACATTAGAACCTACTGACAGCCAAGATTGTAACAATAGCTTTCTCTGTAGTGAAGTGGCCAAGTTGATGGTCAGAGAGAAAGTCTGTATCTGCATCCACGGGTTCAACCATCCATGACTTGAAAATATTAAAAATAAAACCTTCAGAAAGCAAACCTTGATTTTCCCATTTGACACAAGGGGCACCATTTTACTATTGTGTTGCATATAATGGATATTAAGCATCCACATATTTTATTATCATGAAGGCTCTTGGAACTGACTCTCAGTAGATTTTAACTTGTATTTTAACTCTGTGTATTTTGTTGTATGTCTTTTAATAATGTTTTATCTCTTTATCTTTTTTATCCTGCCTTGAGCCACAGGGAGAGGCAAGTAATAAATCTATTATTATTAGTAGCATTGTTAGTATTATTATACCAAGGGCCCACTGTAACGTGAAAGGTTTGCTTAGAACAGCAAAGCCAGAATATGGCACCACATTACAAAGATAATTGCTTACTTACAGGCTAGACTTTGACTAGACTTCTCTGAGTGTGGTGGAAGTTCATCCTTTGACTCACCCATTTGCACTACCAAGTTGTTATACAGATAGTAAATATTCATCACACCATAGAGTAAGTAGAGAACATGTTTACCAGATGGGTACAATGCAGCCTAAGCTTCATAATAAATAGAGAAACACCTCTGCTGCCCTGTGTGCTGACTCTTGAAATGAAGGCAGCTTGTTTTTCAATAGCAACTCTAATTATTGGCACACCAACTGGCATGGAGGAAACAAAAACAAGCAAAAAGACAGTGTGTCTAGTTAAATTACAATTAGACATTGACTGTGGTTTATACCTTTGTTTTGTTTTGCTTCTTTGAAAGGAAAAGCCACCTAGGCAGATGGGCTTGGTGACACAAATCTGATCATCCTACATCACTGGACATAAGAACACTGCCTATGGAAATTATTTTGTGGAGCTTTTCTTTAAAATGAAAGCCATTCCCCTTTTTGTATTTGGGAGTGTGGTAAGGTCCACACATGCAGCAGAATGATATTAAAGTTGAAGATAGTCATTAGAATCATCGAGTTGGAAGGAACTTCAATGATCATGTAGTCCAGGGCTTCTTAAATTTTCCCACTCAGGACTGATAACAAATTAGCACTTGCAAAGCTTGCTTAACAAATGAGTTTCCTTTTCATGAATTACAGCTAGGTCCACTGTGCAGTGTCTGCACAACAGATTTGAGTAAATGTCTGAAACAGTCATTAGGTGACAGTCAGAATTTTTTAACTATTGCCACATTTTTGGGACCCCAATACTGAGCTACGTGGATGGCAATTAAGGGTCAGTGATCTAATCCAACTCTCTACCATACAGAAACATACAGAAGTCTAGTGGTAAATCTGTCCTCCAGGTGTGACCATTTTTGTCCCAATAGCCCTAAAAGTGATGGAAAGGAGAGCCTCGGAAATTCCCCCATTGCCAGCAATGGGCCAGATCTTCCCGGAGCGAAATGGATTTTCTGGCTGCCAGATTGAAAAATGGCATTTTGCTTGCCTGAATTTGTGTAGCTTCTGAAAAAATGGATTGGGACCAGCCAAAAACTGGACACTGAAAATGGCACAGGGTTTACCTAAATTGCACA
The DNA here is from genome assembly GCF_035594765.1 of Anolis carolinensis. Classification (NCBI taxonomy): domain Eukaryota; kingdom Metazoa; phylum Chordata; class Lepidosauria; order Squamata; family Anolidae; genus Anolis; species Anolis carolinensis. Next base: position 172,586,622 of record NC_085844.1, read on the forward strand.
CCCCTAATGAGGAGTATAGGAGCCCCGGTGGCGAAGTACATTAAAGTGCTGAGCTGCTGAACTTGTAGACCGAAAGGTCCTAGGTTCAAATCCCGGGAGCGGCTTGAGTGCCCGCTGTTAGCTCCAGCTCCTGCCAACCTAGCAGTTCGAAAACATGCAAATGTGAGTAGATCAATAGGTACCACTCCGGCGGGAAGGTAACGGCGCTCCATGCAGTCATGCCGGCCACATGACCTTGGAGATGTCTACGGACAACGTCAGCTCTTCAGCTTAGAAATGGAGATGAGGTCCAACCCCCAGAGTCAGACATGACTGGACTTAACGTCAGGGGAAACCTTTACCTTTACCTTTAATGAGGAGTATGCCTTGCTTTACAGCAAAATCATGTTTCAATGAATGCTAATCTGTTTTAAAGCAGGATAAACGCTCCTTGCAAAACTAATTCTTAAAAGAAAATGTAGTTTTTCAAGTTGCAACCATTACACTGAAAAAATTAAGTGGTTCTGCAGAAATATCAATGGTAGTAGTAGAAGGCTTTGAGGGTCACCTGGAAAAGTAGGACATGTGGTCTACAGGTTGCTCATTCTGGCATCACTCATATGGCACATTTAGAATGACTGTGACTAGAGAAGTACATCTGGCTCTTGGCTTTATGTTCTGCCTGAGAGCTTCTCATGGGCATCTAGTTCATCACTGTGGGAAACAGAGTGATCATGTGTCCACCTACAGAATGCAGTCCTACATTTGAAAGACTTTCAGAGAACAGTTCTCTGTTTGACAGCACTATTTGCAGAACCACCCAGTCTGTGGTTATTTTAGGAATAAATAACTTTCTGAAGTGAGAGCTGGGGTTTTGAGTTTAGCTATCAACAGGAGCATGTGGACAGAAAACTGAGCACCGGGCACAGATGTAACTTGGAGTCTAGTATTCACATTACATAATATGGTGCTAATGTTCTGCTTTGACTGCCATAGAATCTTAAAATATGCAGTTTAGGGATGCCCGTTCTAGGCCAGAGTGCTTCAGTGCCCCTACAAACTACGAATTCCAGGCATCCATAGGATAGAATTATTACAGCAAAAAGGAAATAATAGCACTATAATTGTGTATTGCAGATGAACCCCAGGTCTTCACGGCTATGGTGAGAAATATTGTATTTCCATTCAAATAAGAGTAAGGCATTTTAAATCTGTACCAATATAAAAATAAACAAACACGAGCCTGTAAATGCATAAATGACTAGACAGACTCTTGTAGGAAACTTCTTATGGTGCATCCTATAGAATTATCATAAGACATGCTAGATGGTCCCTTATTATGTTTCATATAAAAGTTTACAATATACTCCAAGTATCAACTTGGATATCCAAGCTTTATAATGCTGAAGAAACTGTCAATTTAAAAACATTCTCTGAAATTTCACTGTATTGGTCACATGTCATTCAGTCAACAACTCTCAAGCATACTGTTCAGTTTTTCTCTGAATTATCTCTTCCTTTGGCTAAATTTTGAAAAACATGGCTTGTCTTCCTCTAGTCAGTTTTCTCCTAATTTCCCAGTACTTTCTTAGGTATTTCTCACAATCTTAATCAGAAAAAAGCATTACTTTTAAGATTACAATTTCCCAAAGTCAAAGCCAATTCTGATGCTTGAAGGCATTCTAAATCTGTACCAATATAAAAATAACCCAGAATCTTTAAAAAAAAGATTAGGAGAGTTGAAATTCAAATTTCACATGGTTTCCACAAAATTTCTTTTTTCAGACTTTCCACAATTAATTGAGATGGATCACTTTTTCCACCCGTTCACTTTAAACCAAACTCTTGCTTAATCCATTCTGGATTATCCATCATAAAGTCTGCAGTAGTTAAGACAACAGCTGTATATTTTAAGATCTAAGATCTTAGGAAGGTTGGATAACACCTTACCCAACTGATGGTATAATCTGCACACTCAATGTGTGCAATAATCCCCAGTCACTAGTTTATAATAATAGTCTTAACAGAGCAATTAACTATTCTTTGTGGTGATCAACTCGACATTACAATAAGACCTCTGTATCCATGGAGTATAGGTTTCCAGCCAGACTGTGGTTACCTGAAAGCCAAATACTATTAAATAACATTACTTCCAGTCCTGACAGTTGAGTTGGAGGACCCATAAATCCTAGAGATGTATCCTCTTTAAAAAAATTGCTAGTTCTTCAATGCAATTTAGGAGGGAAAATAGGAGGACCCAGATAAGTGAAACTGCAGATATGGGTACCGTGGTTGCTGTATCTTACATTTTCTGGAAATATTGGAAATATGCCCATTTCTCATGTGAGATTGAAAAAACATTTAATATTCTCTATGGCAGAATACTTTAAACTGATCCAGTTAAAACTTGTACCAGAATTTCATAGAATCATTGAATCATAGAGTTGGAAGAGACCTCATGGGCCACCTGACAGATAGCCATCTAGCCTCTGTTTAAAAGCCTACATATTTATTCTTACTGTTGTTTTTTTAAAAAAAATGATTTCACTTTGGCCCCTATTCAAGATTAACACAGATATAAATTTTGGAAATAAAATAAACAATCTCTTATTTACATTGAGGATTTGTGCAGTGGTGAGATTTGTAGATGCATTTGAAAGGCTAAAGTGCATTTTTGGAAAAAAAATAGGTTGATTGATTTAGGTTGCTTGATAAATTCTAATGAGTGCATCAAGAGGGATTTTAAACATTAACTCTTTTATAAATAGTAATTCATGTTCACTTCCTAGAAAATTTGTTATGTCACTCAGCTTTACAAATTACTTGTCACATTAAAGTAGACATTTTACTAAAAAAAACAAAAAAAAACAACCCCACCAATAACAGCCAGGCCATCTTTTTATTATCCTGAGACATATCAGTTGTTTTTATTTCTACAGGCAAGAAGAAGGGAATTACCGTATCATTGTATTCATGTAGTTTGTTTAAAAAGGGACAGCTCCCAACATCCACTCCAGGATTTGAGTAGTGAGATCTCCTCACACAAATTTCTTGTCAAACATGACAACAGGCATACAAAAACAGAAAGTGTGACTAAGGAATTTATTGCATGATGCAGGCAAACCTGCTTGCCAGTCTGCCTCTCTCGGCTCTAGCTACTGACTGATAAAACCTGTGAATAGTTCCCAATCCTGCAACATTCTTTTCCACTTCTGTGCAAGTATGTCAGCAGTAACATGAGATGGAAGGGTCTTCTCCCCGCTTTTCCTTGTTATTCACAAGCTAGCTGTTTTCCTATTATAGGCAGTCCCCAAGTAACAAACAAGATAGGTTCTGAAGGTTTGTTCTTAAGTTGAATTTGTATGTAAATTGGAACAGTTACAGTGTAACTCCAGCCAAAAATATGGGTTTTTTAAAGCTTTGGATAGAATAGGGAAGAGTTAACACCCCTTTGGTGTTTGTTTTGCTGTCTGTGTCCCTGTTCAGAAGATTTCATCTCACTTTCTGTCCCTGTGATAGTTGGATTTTGAAAAATATGGCTTATTGTGGAAACAAGGATTGGTGATAAAGCTTCAGTAGAGACACCTTTTCCCCACGATAACTCTCCCAGGAGTGAATTTCCCTTCCTAAGGGTAAATTTCTCTCACTTTCTGTTGTCTCACCCCTATTTTTAACTATGAGTCATCTGTAAGTCAGATGTTTGTAACTCGGAGACTGTCTGTATATTATATTTTATGTTTACATTTGTCTTTTTTGTTTTAAAATGCTGAAATTGCTAAAAATAAAAATAAGGAACAGCAGTAATGTAGGATGGTATGGTTATGAGGGTGTGCAGGAGTATGATTGCAGGACCACAAATTGGCAAATCAGTGCTAATGAAATGACCTGCAATATGATACACTCACATGCCCAATATGGTATGGTAGATATTAGCTATTAACTATTATGAAACTGTAGTTTCATGAAGTTGTAAAGGAACTGTCTTCTGTTGTCCACTTAACCCAGGTCATGATCCATGGGCCAGATGCTGCCCACAAAGGGCTTCTTTGTGGCCCATGGAAGAGCCTGGCTTCCCCTTCACTGGTCAGACCTCCTCCTGTCTGCTTTCCTAGTCGGGGGGGGGGGGGGGGAGAGGAGGAGTGTTTTGCAGAAGGGTTAAAAAAATTATTTAATATTGGCCCTTTACAACTGGAGAGTTATATAGACCTGACAATCTGATACAAACCCACCCTAGTCTTTTCCAACCCATATTTCTGTGGATTCTTGAACCTTCTACAGGGGTTGGCAACCTTTGGATCTCCAAAGTTAGTTGACACCTTCCACCAGCACCATCCAATATCACCAAGAAGAAGGGATTATAGGAATTGGTGCAGATCTGGCAGGAAAATGTTTCCACATCTCTGTGGAAACATTGCGTATCCAATTTAGCACTTTATGGACAATTTTCCTCTTACTCTCTCAGAGATTACTATTCAGTTGGTCTTCTCTTTGCCAATGAGAGCCATTGAAGCAATTATTAGAACAAAAAGGGTCCTCACACAAGTACTGCAAACGTGGACTCCTGTGTACCTGTAAAACTCTGCCTCCTTCTTTACATCCACAAGCACACCTCTTCAAGAAGTCAAAAGGAGATTTTGACATTCTCATTTCAGCAAGCCCCAAAAGGTAATGGGAAGTGACTCGTGATAGCTCTTCCATAGTGCTCTGTAGGCAGAACCAGCTTGGAGGATTCACAGCCCATTCACAGTGGTTATGTTTTTGAAAGTCTCATATATTGAATGACACATGGTACAGTGGTGGTGAGTCATTTTGTATAGGGTACAATTTAAAGAGTTTGCCATTAGCAGCTTACATTTTGTGTCTTTTCTCCCACATGGATGAATAATTTGGTGCAGCTCAGATTTGTTTAATCCAACATGTCAGTTTAATTCCTTTGGAGGCTTAATGTATGTCTCCTCTGTAGAACAGCCCCTAGTTCTAGAGATCATTTTCTTGTTCCTGTTCATCATTCCACAGGCATTTCATAAGTCAGCCACCCAAGATGGCAGGACCTACATCTTTCAACTGTCCAAAATATACAAAGAGAAGGCAGCCTCTATATCTATGTCACAGTTAATACCAGGGATCTCCAAAGAAAGGCCCACAGGATGGATGCGGCCCTCCAAGGTAACTTACCTGCCTCCTGCCCTAAACTTTAGACTTCAGGTTGCCCTAAGTCTGAAATAACTTGAAGGCACATGACAACAGTCCTAATTAATTTGACTATCTCATTGGCCAAAAGCAGGCCCACACTTCCCATTGAAATACTGGTAAGTTTATGTTGGTTAAAATAGTTCTTCATTTTAAATATTTATTTTTTACTTCATTTTTTGCACTACAGATATGTCCAGTGTGCATAGGAATTTATTCATGTTTTTTTCAAACTATAGTCTGACCCCCCAACAATCTGAGGGACCGTGAACTGCTTAAAAAGTTTTGAGGATCTCTTATTTATATAGTGGTTCTCTCATTCATTATCCCACAGAAACTTTCTAGGAGTTGAGGACTATCACTGACTGGAGCTTACTGGTAAAGGGAAGCTTCTAAAGCTAGTCTTGCTGCAACTCTCTTTTGATAAGAATGAGGAGGGGACACATTGGTTGAAATCCTACATATCATAGTAATGACACAGTAATTTTTTGTGAAATGAAACAATGAATAATTTTAGTAATTTTCTTCCTGTTATGAAAAAGACTTCAACAATCACAGTTTTTGATGAGTGTTCACAATTTGGCACTTATTCTGCACAAAAGTCATGTGTTTTGCAACAAAAACACTTTTCTTCTGCAACCTGTTGCAGAATTTTTGCTACAATTACCAAAACTTACATCAAAGGAAATGCCAGGTAACAAGGTGAAGAAAAGGAGAAATAATGTGTACCTGAGAGTTTCATGGGAAGCATACATTTGAAAATAAAAGAGATATTTCTAGGCCAAACATCTGGTTCTAAGTAACACCTCCTGGTTCTTAACCTGTGTGAACCCCCCCCCCCCCCCGAGAGTGTCAAGGTTAAGCTCCCCACCCCTTTGGCACATGACAGCACTTTTGACATGGTTTATCCAGGTGGGCTTAATCTCATGTTCCAGTATGATCACAGTGTAAATACCTCAATTCTTTCCAACCTCCCCAGTGGTAGTTTGGATTTCACTATGGGGTGTGCTCTATTTAAAGATGAAACCTTTAATGCATTGGGTTTGATTTAACTTCTCTTAGAAAGAGATGGTTGAAAATAACTCTAGACAGATTTATGTGGGGGTAAACCCTACTTACTGTAGGAGGTCAAATTTAAACTCCAATGCAGGCATTCCTTTTCTTTGTATACACAGAAGGAATGAGAGCACACAAGTCATATTGCATTTCTTCTCCTGTATCCCTTTCTGTTGATGGCAACAATGTGAAAGAGAGTACCTCTTTTTCCCATATATGCTTTACAAATAGTCTGGCATGTTTCAACATCGGTTTTGTACCATGTGGAAAGCCTCCATACACAGTGGAGATTCTCCTTTTTGCAGTCTGTGGAGGATTGCCATGTGGCACTGAACATTGATTTTCCAGCATTTTAGCTTATGTTGAGAGCCACCATGAACAGAAAAGGGTCTCCTCTTCAAAAAGTCACATTTCATATAGGAGACCAATGGAAGCATGAAATAAAGTAGAGGGTCTAGTACCTCCCCCAACTCTAATTCCTCTTGTTGTTTATATGCCACTTCCTCCCAATGTGTAGGGATTTAAGGCATCTTACAATTGGAAAAAATAGAATTAAAGATATCTTACAATTAATAAAAACCAATGCAACTAAAACATCAAATAAATGACCATTTTGGCTTCCCTGAGAAGGGAGTTCCAGAGTTGAGGGGCAACCACCAAGAAGTCATCCATAGCGCTCCCACCATCTATGATTGTCACAATGATGGGACTGAGAGAACTGTCTTTCCAGATCATACCAGAGCATGGGCAAGTTCATAGAGGGAGACATGTCTCCTCAGAAAGTCTAGATCTGGGCCATTTAGGGTTTTATAGGTCATAGCCTAGAAGCAAATTGGCAGCTAGTGGAGCCAGTCAAGAGGAGTGGTCCCTGTAAACTGTAGCCTACATAGAAAAAAATCCTACATGGGATTTTAGTATAGTATAAATAGGATCATGCTGAAGAATTCTATATAAGTAAAGAATGAAACTTTTAAAACCACCTTTGAGTATTCCTTGTATATGAAAACTTTATGAAATGCATGAGGTCACCATAAGTCCACAGGCACATACACATAGAGAAATTTTCATAGAAAAGGATCGGGAGGGTTGGGTGGATCTGGAAATATTTATGGTACAACTAGGTGCAGGAACCATTATGAGATATAAAACCCTGAAAAAGAAAGGTCCAAAGTTTAGTGGAATTGTTGGACAGTCTAGAGAAGACCACTCAGACAAGAAACATTTAGTCTTAGCATCTTCTCACTTTGAGAAGTTTCCCAGTCGTAGGACACTTCAGCGTCTTTTCAAGCATCCGCTCTTTGTGATGAGGTATCATCTGGTTTGATACAGAACAATATTATCAAATGGAAATAAATTGTTTTAACTTGGATCACTGTCTCTTGTATCATATGGGGTTTGATGCAGAACAATTTTATCCCATGGAAAGAAGTGGTTTAAAACTGGTGTCAGTCTCTTTAATGTAAGGGGCTTTGCACAGGGCAAGGGATCTCTAAGCATTTTGGATAATGTTGTTTCTCCTGATTAAAAAAAAAAGCAATACTGACTGTGAAATGAATGTAAGATGAATGTATTGCCAGCTCTAAAGTTTCCACGTGTGAGTGTGATGGGGAGGCAGAACTCGTAACGGGATTGTTGATGATATAAGAGTGATTACTTACGCTAAAAAGACTCACACCCATGCTTTCCCTTTTCTATGTGATGAGGTCAATTAGAACTAAGTTCAGCTAAGTTCAGTGGGATATACGGTATTCTAAAATAAGTGTCGTCATTGACTCTCCATTCTAATTTCTTAGCCATTGTGTCTTTCTAAAAAATACTACAATTTTGACATTTCTAACTGCTATTTAACTCTTCCCACATCTGGACTGTAAGCCTCAGAATAGACTAGTCTGTGCTTACATTTATCTTATAGTCTTATACTAATACATTTACATTCTGAATTCTTATAGGTCCTTCCATACAAACAAAAATATGTTTTAAAGAAAGAAAATAACAGCTTCTGTATGTACAGTTAAGCTGTTTAAATTGCTTAAAGGCTGTAACATGAGCAGGAGTTCCTTTCACACACTATGCAAGCATTACTTCTGGGGTGTGGCATTTAAAATAACCATTTCAAAATACAACATACATGCTTGGACATTTTATTAGATACCACAAGTATTCTGAAAAGGATAAACCATGCCCATGTGGTTTGCTATTGTTTCTTCAATGCTAAATATGATGTGTTATAACACTGACAACTAACTTTTATATGCCATGGCCATCGTTTCTGAGTACAGGCAGTACCCAAGTTATGAACAAGATATGTTCTGCAGGTTTGTTCTTAAGCTGAATTTGCATGAAAGTCAGAACAGGTACATTTAACAGGTACATTTTTATGTAACTCCAGCCTCTATCTATCTATCTATCTATCTATCTATCTATCTATCTATCTATCTATCTATCATCTATCTATCTACAGTATCTATCATCTATCTATACATACTTTGGATAGCAATAACGAAGGTGTAATTCCTCTGTGGTGTTTGTTTTGCTGTCTGTGCCTCTGTTCAGAAGATTTCACTTCACTTTCTGTCCCTGTGATAAAGTGGATTTTGAAAAATGTGGCTTGTTGTGGAAACAAAGATCGATGATAAAGCTTTGAGACCCTTTCCCCCCATTATAACTCTTTCAGGAGTGAATTTCCTTTCCTATGTGTAGATTTTTCCCATTCCTGTTGTCTCACACCCATTCTTAACTAGGAGTCATTTGTAAGTCAGATGTTTGTAACTCGGGGACTGCTTGTAATTGTTTTGGATAGTGTATGTACATGCTTCTTGAAACCTGTTGTCTGTTGATTGAATGAGAGTCAGTACGAAATAGCGGCTTTAGTGTTGGACAAGGATACTGAGAAACCAGGATTCAAATCCTCACTCAGCTTTGGAAATCCACCTTGGGCAAGTGCCATTCTCAATCTTAGAGGAAAGTAATGACAAACCTCCTGTGCGGATACATCTTGCCAATAATACCTATGGTTACCACAAGTTGAAGTTTACTTGAACTCGGTTGAAGGCCATTCACTTTGAAGATTGAAATCTTATGAAAAACTAAGAACCTTGATCTGATAAACGACCTATCTTGAACCATATAATAATCAGCCAATGGCTATTAGAATCCCAGAGTCAAGTCACGAGTGCAATAACATCCATCTTTTTAGTATTTTCTAACAACTGGTATTTCTTCCTCTTATACTAATGAATGACCATGACTATGTCAAATAGAGCAATGACTGTCCTATTAGGGGTTCTTTTTTATCACAGTTGGTACATCCATTCTATACCTTAGTTAAATCCCAGCTGCAAATATGCTATCATTCCCTGAATTCAATACTGGATTATGGTTTTCTTTTTAAGAAAAGTTTTAATTTGACAATGCATTCTTATTTAAGAGCCACTGTACCAACCTACCCAGGGGTAAGTCCCATTGAACCCAATGAGGATTACATTTGAGAAAAAAGGATGTATATGATTGTGTCATTCTTTAGAAATATGTTCTCATGTGAGTCTGTTTCAAGCCATTTTCTCCAGTTATTCTTATTTGACAATGAACCGTATTGTCTTTGCATGGATGCAGTGGCTCTTTAATAAAAATGCATTGTCAAATAAAGACTTTTTAAAAATGAAACTCACAATGCAGTATTGAACACAGGGGAATGATAGCATATTCACAGCTGGGATTTTGCCAAAGTATAGAATGGATGTCCCTACTATGATGAGGGAACACTCAACAGGACAGAATATAAACACATTCATTTAGTCTTTTTGCAGTTCGGTTTCCTAATCTGCCAAATACAGGTTCCCGTTGTGATCTAAGTAGTGTATTATGAAGCTGTGTGTTCCTTTGCTTCCCACATTAAAAGGTGATATACAAGTGCAAAATGTGAGATATTTGTAGTGGTTTCCCATTTCCTGAAAACATGTTATTTGTAATAACATGTGGTGAGTGGAATGGGAGGAAGTATTAAATCTTGGACTCCTATCAATTTGGCTTAAAATGCAAGCTAAAGACATCCTCTTTGAGTATTTATTTCAGTTTCCCATATCCAGGTAGCCCCTACAGAACAATAAAAGAGAAGATCTATGGGAACATGCCTGACAACAGCAGATTCATCTCCAAACTACAAGCAACCAGTGAACTCAAGGCACCCTGGACTTGTTCCTTTTTCTTACTCATGTTAAACAAATGTGTTTCCATATGCTCAGTTTTATCTTCTTTGCTAGACACATTTGCTATTTTATAAACTTTGTTTTATATCTCTAATATCTGAGTGGGTGGTGCTGGTTGTGGATGTGACTTGAGCATAAATAGATGTAAATGCCCACAAATGAACACCAAGATCTTCTGTGCATGGCAGATGAAAATGGCAGCATCTTGTGGAGATATATCGTAAAGTGTCAATAGCATATTGCAGGGCAATTATGTTTTTATTAAGTTCATCAGGAAGCAAAAAAACCCCCAAATAATCTCTTATCTTCTCACTTGCCAAAGGAAAGGCTGTTGCAGAGTAATGAAATGCAGCAAACAGCAAGAGGAAGAGAGCTTTCCATGAAGTCAGATACTGGTGGTGGGTGGTGGTGGTGGTAGATGTTCAGGCAGAGAGGAAACCCCATTTGCTATGAGAGATGATAGTTTTCATCTGCAAAAGATGAAAATGAAAATAAGAATGAGGAAAAGAAGAAAAGGACGAGGAAGAATGCAGGAAGAGGAGGAGGAGGAGGAGGAGGAGGAGGAGGAGAATACTGTATTATTGAATACTGTTATTAGGTGCTGGTGGTGGTAGTTGTGATGATGTTAGATTATGACAGAATTCATTACTCCTTTGTCAAGATTGTACATAAGGGATGTGTAGACTAGATCACAACTTGCGTTGATTGTGCTATGTGCCCATTGGCTGAAATCTTGTGTAGTTGTCATCCAATGCCTCTCATCTCTTATTTACTGGATATGGATGCAAAGACACTCAGAGAAGTGAGTTATATATGTGTGCTGTTCTGTTTCATTGCATCAGTCACAATGGCCCCAGCCCATGAGAGACCACAAACCAATAAGTTGCTGAACAAAAGAGAACAAGAGAAGGAGTATGCTTTTCCCTTGTAAGAGAAAAGCGAGATATAAACACACTATAAATGAATAAAATAAAAATAAATGCTGGGAACAAGGATCAGGGCACAAATGAGCATATAGTAGATAATTACTATGGTCAGCATCAAAGTAAAAGAGTGTTCTGGGAAATGCTGGATTAGCACCAATAGTGGATGAGTGAAATTAATGAAACTTAGCAAAAGTATCCAGAGGTTGGAAAACATTTTTTTACTACAGTGCCTAACCTGCCCCCCTCCCCCCGGGCATGCTGGCTCAGCATTCTGGGAGTTGTAGCAGAAAAAGGTTACTAAGTTTTGGTAAGCATCTTGAATGGGGAGAAGAAGGTGATCTGGAAAGACCAGATCAAAGAAGATGCTAAAAATGCTTTCAGTAGTCCTAAAATTGGGAGGGACAACAGCACTCACATTTGGGTCAGAGTACTGTATGTCCTTTTGGCAGTTCTGGCATGCTCTGTGCTATAATATCTGTATCGGAACATTTGACAAAGAAGAGCTGTAGACAGCAGTGAATGGCTGAAAACAAGCCACTTTAGCATTCCTCATTGTTTTCTCAGAAGTCCTTAAGGTGAGAGTACATTCCAAAACATGTTCATGATGTATAAGCAAAATAGAGCAACAACAAAAAGAACTGGAGTGCAACAGGCTAGATTAGTACTGCCTAAATACCTTAAAAGAACTAGATCTTGCTCTTGAAATCTATCAATGAATTCCAGGTACTGTATGCTAGATTTCAGAGGAAGGAAATGGCAAAACACCCTCTGAGTATTCCTTGTCAAAGAAAACCCTTTGAATTCATATGGCCACCATAAGTTGGCAGGCAACATTAAGGCACACACACAGGCTAGTTTAGCAGAGCAGTTCTACTATCTACCATCTTGCTGCTGTCTGCCCATTCCATGCTCCCAGCATCTATTACCTGAGGCAGATGGCTCACTCTATCTAATGGTAGGTCTGCTCCTAGAAATTTCCAGTAGGACAGATTGGTCAATTGGGGTGTTTCTATATATTGAACAACAAATCATGATTTGTATGGAAATTACACTTCCATATCTCAATGTTTAATTATTTTAAACTTTTGACCAGAATACACAGTCCATATTTCAAGTGATAAGTGTTCTCTGAAACAGTACAAGTGCAGATACCTGAAGCAACCATTTCACTTGGCCTAATGGTGTGGACTAGCCCAGACTTTGTCTCTGTTAGCTCTGACTCCACTACAACACTGGCAATATGAAAGGGGATGGAGGAAATTTTTTTAAAAAGAAAGTATAAAATATAAATATGAATGTGTTGCTTAATTATCATCATCTATGGCAGGCATGGGCAAACTTAGGTCCTCCAGGTATTTTGGACTTCAACTCCTACAATTCCTAACAGTCGGTAGGCTGTTAGGAATTGTGGGAGTTGAAGTCCAAAACACCTGGAGGGTCCAGGTTTGCCCATGCCTGATCTATGGTTTACCCCTTTGTACTTTCTTATGGAATCATAGAATTGGAAGGGGTGGGAAAAAATCTTAAAATGTTCTAAAAATAGTAAAAATATATGTTTCTGAAGTGTCAAGAAACCTTTGAGAAGAATCCTGAACTGATAGGAATCTTTGCGGCTCAGGACTTGGTCTATGCAAAATTTGAACAAAATATTATTCTCTGCACAAAAAGGGTTGTTTCCTAACAGAAAAAGCTATAATTGGAGACTTATTCATCACAAAATCCACATATCATTATTTTGTGCAAAAAAAATTAGCATTCTTTGTGCAGAAGTATTATTTTTAGTGCAGGCAACAGTTGTTCCCTAATCAGAAATATTTGGTTTTTATGCAAAAAAAACAAACAAACCACACACACATGCAAATTAATAAGTCCAGACAGGGAATAGTGTTTAAAAACTGCACAGACTTTGTCAGAGTGGGAAGAAAGTTGTCAAAATGACTCACTGGTTTCTTTGAGATGGAAATTAGCAAATAATTGCATCCTTATAACAAGGCCATCTAATCCAGCTCCATGCCATACAGGAATGCAAAGCTAAAACACTCTCAAAAGATGGCTATATCTTTGGCTGAATTTTTCCCAGATACTTATTCTCAATTCTTTTTATATGTTTGTTGGATGTGTACCTTGAGTTTTTGTGCCTCTAATGAAGGTAGCACCGTTTCTTCCTTTAAAGGACAGATCAGGACATAAAGGACAGACCACATTTCAGGAGTGTCCTTTTATCTAGCAGATGTATTATTGAGACAAACACAAATCTTGGTGCATTTCCACCCAAGTGGAATCTTCATTGACCTAATCCTGGATATTTGGTTTCTATCGCAAACCAAATATTTGCTGTGCAACTAGCACACTAATATCCTTTGGCACTGTTTTGCAATCCTAAAGATTTCCATATGTACTTTCCAAACTGATTGACCAAGCAGTATTCACTTTATTGTTCTCTCTGAGAACAGAAAACATGCAGTTGATAACATTTTTCTGACAAAGACCATCAGTGGGAGAAAAGATAGCACAAGATAAGACAATAGAAGGAAGCTATTAAACTGTTCCTCTCAGTTTCAGAGATGGGACTCCATTGTGTAAGCAAAGCCTCCCTCTTACTCTCCCAAAAAAAATACAGTTCAAGGATGACAGAGAAATGTCATAAATAATACTTGTTTCAATTCAGGCACAATTAGAATAAGAAAAATGCTGAAATGTTGAAATTTCTTCTCCATCCTTCTACTCTCATTTTTATATCATATGCTGCAAGAAATCTAGCCATTTTATTAATGTTCCCTCTTTCAGACTCAGTGTGCAACACAACCTCAAGGAGATGGGTGTGATCCACTGGAAATTGACTTATCCATTTTTATATTAATGACATGCCATTGTTTTTGGTGAATGATTTATGTTATGTGTATTTTTGTTGTTTTAGCCATGTACACAGCTTTAAATCCCACCCATGGGAGAAAAAATATAATAATAATAATAATAATAATAATAATAATAATAATAATAATAATAATAATAATAATAATAATATCTGCCTAGAAGATCAGGGGGCAGAGGACTCTTACAAGTAAAACAAGCAGTCAAAGAATAAGAACATGCCTTGGCAGAATATGTAAAGCAAAGTGAAGAACCTGCTTTGATTGAAGTCAAAAATCAGAAGCTCCTCAAAACACAGCAGACAAAAAAAAACCAGTACAAGAAAACCACACTACAAACTAGAGCTGACAGCTGGCACAACAAAACATTGCATGGAAAATTCCTTGACAAAATTGAAGGAAAAGATGATAAGGAGAAGACCTGGCTCTGGCTCACGAATGGGACCCTGAAGAAGGAGACAGAAGGCCTGATCCTTGCAGCACAGGAGCAAGCCATCAGAACAAAGGCAATTCAGGCCAAGATCGAAACATCAGCTGATGATCCAAAATGCAGACTGTGCAAGGAAGCTGATGAAACCATTGATCATATCCTCAGCTGCTGTAAGAAAATCGCACAGACAGACTATAAACAGAGGCACAACTATGTGGCCCAAATGATTCATTGGAACTTATGCCTCAAGTACCACCTCCCAGCAGTAAAGAACTGGTGGGATCACAAACCAGCAAAGATAATGGAAAATGAACACACAAAGATACTATGGGACTTCCGAATCCAGACTGACAAAGTTCTGGAACACAACACACCAGACCTCACAGTCGTGGAAAAGAAAAAAGTTTGGATCATTGATGTTGCCATCCCAGGTGACAGTCGCATTGACAAAAAACAACAGGAAAAACTCAGCCGCTATCAGGACCTCAAGATTGAACTTCAAAGACTCTGGCAGAAACCAGTGCAGGTGGTCCCGGTGGTGATCGGCACATTGGGTGCCGTGCCAAAAGATCTCAGCCGGCATTTGGAAACAATAGACATTGACAAAATCACGATTTGCCAACTGCAAAAGGCCACCCTACTGGGATCTGCACGCATCATCCGAAAATACATCACACAGTCCTAGACACTTGGGAAGTGTTCGACTTGTGATACGAAATCCAGCATATCTATCTTGTTTGCTGTGTCATACAACGTCGCTGTGTCAATAATAATAATAATAATTATTATTATTATTATTATTATTATTATTTCCTGTAATAGAGAAGTCCTTGGTGCCATTGGTTCACATAGCTGCATTCAGAAGACAGAATTATGTCCAGGAGAGCAGCCATTATCCAGCTCTGTGGCTGCATGTGAAGTCTATGTTTGAGCAGAACCCATTTCAGCCAGCTGGACAATAATTCTTACTGTGATGGTTTTTCATCTCTGTAGCAAAAATGAAAAAAAAAATGTTCTTGGCCATTGCTGGACACCTTTGACAATGTTAGCAAAGGTACCCACACTGGAGAGGGTAGGGAGGAAATGAAGGAGATGATTCCCTTCGCTTCTCCAAATCATTTTGTTGACATTGGCAAAGGTGCCCAGCAATGGCTAGGAGCTCTCTAGAGCTCCATAATCAAAATAATATTTTTTTAATTTATTACCTGCATCTCCTTATGGCTTGAGGTGAGGCACAACACAGTTAAAATACATAATCATACATAAAATACATCCAAGGATATATCAAACCATATTTCTATAAAATACACACAATAAAATACATGTGGTGGCCGCGCAACTCCAGGCATTCTTGGTAGACACAGATTTTCTAGATCCGGCACAGTCTGGCTTCAGGCCGGGGCATGGTACTGAGACAGCCTTGGTCGCCTTAGTAGATGATCTATGCTGGGAACTAGACAGGGGGAATGTGTCCCTGCTGATTCTGCTGGACCTTTCAGCGGCCTTCGATACCGTCGATCACGGTATCCTTTTGGGGCGCCTTGCCGGGATGGGGCTCAGAGGTACTGTTCTGCAGTGGCTCTGGTCCTTCCTGGAGGGTCGTTCCCAGATGGTGTCTTTGGGGGACTCCTGCTCGGCCCCACAACCATTGACTTGTAGGGTCCCGCAGGGTTCAATACTGTTCCCCATGTTATTTAACATCTATATGAAGCCGCTGGGAGAGATCATCAGGAGTTTCGGGGTGCGGTGTCATCTGTACGCAGATGATGTCCAGCTCTGTCACTCCTTCCCACCTGTCACTAAGGAGGCTGTCCTGGTCCTGAACCAGTGTCTGGCCACTGTGTCAGACTGGATGAGGGCCAACAAATTGAAATTGAATCCAGACAAGACAGAGGTCCTCCTAGTCAGTCGTAGGGCTGAACAAGCTATAGGGTTACAGCCTGTGTTGGACGGGGTCACACTCCCCCTGAAGACACAGGTTCATAGTCTGGGTGTTCTTCTGGACTCATCGCTAAACCTAGAACCCCAGGTTTCGGCGGTGGCCAGGGGAGCATTTGCACAACTTAGACTTGTGTGCCAGCTGCGCCCATACCTTGGGAAGTCTGACTTGGCCACGGTGGTCCATGCTCTGGTTACATCCCGCTTGGATTACTGCAATGCGCTCTACGTGGGGCTGCCTTTGAAAATGTCCCGGAAGCTACAACTAGTACAACGGATGGCATCCAGATTAATAACTGGGGTGGCATACAGGGAGCATACTACTCCCTTGTTAAGCCAGCTCCACTGGCTGCTGATATGCTACCGAGCCCAATTCAAAGTGCTGGTCTTGGCCTACAAAGCCCTAAACAATTCTGGTCCAACTTACTTGTCTGAACGTATCTCCTCCTATGAACCTATGAAAACTTTAAGATCATCTGGGGAGGCCCTGCTCTCGATCCCACCTGCCTCTCAAGCACGGCTGGTGGGGACGAGAGACAGGGCCTTCTCGGTGGTGTCTCCTCGGCTGTGGAACTCCCTCCCCAGCAACATCTGGCAGGCTCCATCCCTTCTGGGGTTCAGGAAGGAACTGAAGACCTGGCTATGCGAGCAAGCATTTAAAGAATAAGTTTCATTGGCTTCGACGTGGTCTGGATTAAGGTTTTTGTACAAGGTCTGGCAGATGTATGGCACAAGCATTTTACACTGTTTTACTTTTGTTTATTGTATATTATGATACTATTTAAATGTTTTAACTGTTTTAATGTTATTTTACTGTATATTGGTGTATTGGCATTAATTGCTATTTTTGTAAGCCACCCTGAGTCCCTTTGGGTGAGAAGGGCGGGGTAGAAATGATGAAAATAAATAAATAAATAAATACATGGAACAAAGATTAAAATAGACAGAGAATATGAATTTAAAAATCATAGTTCAAAACTGAGTGGGTAGGCCTGCTGGTTGTATCTTAAATTCTGACAACTGATTTAGTTTTCAAATCTTTTCTCGTAGGTCATTCCACAGTCTCATGGTGACCGATGAAAATCTCCAGAGCCGCTGTTGCAATGACGAAAAACAACAAAGAAAAGTGGCACCCCATTTTCCCTACATCGTGGGACATAGGAAAAGCATGATGGTAGCACTGACCATGTGAACGGCCAGATTAGTTTCGAATCAGGTCCAACTGTTTATCTCCCCCCTCCCCAAAATGTGGAGCTGTTTTAGAGCTCCATGTAGATGGGCCCCTAGTCGTGACTGTGGCACTATTGCCATGGCTGTAATTTCCAAACCCCAATTTATTTCACTATGCATGAGGAGAAGGGGATCCTTTCTGCCAACCATTGGAGTATCTGTGAATGGCCTGTCAATTTAGTTGGTGAGGGAATCAGGCCAAGAGACCTGCCATGTAGTCACTTGTCTGGATTTGCCTGAGAGAAACCAAGTGAACAAGAACCATGACTACAGCAAGCTGGAAATTTCTTCAGGGAAGCTGTCCAAGTAGTCTTCTACATTGGAACCTATGGTGCTTGTGTTTTATGATTTTAAAAAAATCAAATTTTCTAGTCAGAGGCCATCTGTACCAAATTTCCATTTTCCATCTGTCATAGAAATAATTTTGATACCACCCACAATAACTATCTTGGGGACTAATAGTGCTGTTTTGCCACTTTCCACCCTGGGAAAAAGTCTAAGCATCAATTATAGGTCAATCAATCTGTTAATATTTATACAGTGAACCAAACTAAAAGAAACTTCATGAAAGGTGGCTGGGGCAGGGGAGAAGCTTTGAAGGCTCCCAAATGGTATGTTTCCATTTTGTTTGAACATTAGCACAAATCTGAGGCTGCTGGGAAAAGGAATTCTATGAAAAGGATCAGAAGTAGCAGTGAGAAGGGAGATGAATGGAGTCAGCATTTGAGAGGTTAACAGACGCTTTCTAAAGAGGAAACAGATTTGTTCTCCTAGAACGAGTCCCACCACTGGAAAATATTAAAACAATAAAAATAAGAAGCAGTAGAGTATGTTTTTGTAAAGAAGCAAATTTCCTGCCTGCTGTGGGCTCTGATACATTTCAGTCTGGGATGACAGGAGAAGGCAGAGAAAGAGAGAGGGAGGGGAGGAGGGAGGGAGAAATGAGACTTCCTGGAAAACCAGACAGGGCAGAATTAATTGAGGACATCTTCTTCATCAACAGAACAGCTGGCATGGCCTAATCATCAGCAAAAAAAGAAATGAAAAGGAGCTGTAAACCAAACAGGAAACAGAGAAGAAGTCTGAATCAAACTTTCAGCCTCCAAATGTGCAAACGGGGAGGGAAAAAAAAGTAAAACAACAGATCCAAACCTTACTGAATTGCAGGCAAAACACCAAAGGAAGTGCCAGTGGCCTGAGCAATAAAACAGCCTCACAGTGCTGTCACTTTGGATGCCAGCTGCCGGCACTGGTTCAGCAGTGGGTGGCTGCCTTCACAGGCCTGCTGCCGGATGGCCTTTTACAAATCAGCATGAATCAGAAGAGCAAAAGGATTCTTTCAATCTTCCATACAAACTGCATAACTCACCAAGTTATAAAGGCTTTTATAACAGTTTGTATCTGGAAAGCAGTAGCAGCAGCAGCAGCAATTCCCTTACAAAAGATTTTGAACAAGAGTTAGTGAAATTGTAGAGCATTAATAGGATCCGAGACTGAGACTAATTATCCTGTGCACACTTTCCTGAATATAAGCACTGTGGGACCTATTATGTAGTTTACTTCTAAGAAAATATATTGCGATGGGTTCAGATTTATCCAGACTTTACAAACTTGGTGTGCTTTCAAGTAATTTCTGACATATGGTTACGAATCATTATTCACCTGTTTTTGATCCCATCATTGTTTTGCTGCTGTTGGTGAGCTTACATTACCTTCTCTAATAAAGAGTTATTGCCCAAGGTAATAATAATAATAATAATAATAATAATAATAATAATAATAATAAGCTTTTATTTGTACCCCGTCTCCATCTCCCATAGGGACTCGGGGAGGCTTACACAATGACACACAATAGTGCCATAACATATACAACATTTGTGCCATAACATTTCCTTCAGGAAATAACTGAAGACTTGGATGTTTCAGCAGGCCTTCGGTGAGACAGTCATTAATTAATCAGCCCCAGAGGGTTTTTAATAATCTATCCTGTATTTATTACAGTCTTACCATTTATGTGTTTTAAATGCAATTTTTTCTCGTATTGTTGTTTTAATTGATATATTGTATTACTGTTTTATCTTTTTTCTATTGTGATTTGTATTATGTTGCTTATATTTTGTCCTTATATTGTTTGGGCCTCTGCCCCATGTAAGCCACCCTGAGTCCCCGCGGGGAGATGGTGGCAGGGTATAAATAAAGTTATTATTATTATTATTATTATTATTATTATTATTATTATTATTATTATTATTATTAACACAATGTGACAATATATTACTTAGAACACAATAGATTAAAATTGACATTTTTACATACAATTAATAAAAGCAAACTCAGTTAAATAGAGACAGTCATAGAAATGATTTCTATGACTGAATGGAGATTTGATCCCTCGTCTCCTTGAGTTGTATTCCAAATTTCAAGCCACTAATATTTCAAAAGCTCTGCTTCACCATAGAACAGCCAGAATCAACAACTAACTTAAATCTCATTGATTTCAATAGGTTTGCTCAATATTGAACAATGGCCAGATTAAAGACAGAGATCATGATGCTGTCAAGAAGTGATGAACTGCAGCACCCAGAATATCTTCCTGCTGGCTATGCCAGGTAAACCCATTAGCAGTAGCAGTCTGGGAGCATGCAGAGGAGTCCCTGGGTATCATTCCTGGTCTAGATCCAACCCATCAGTTTTCTGTGGATCCACAGGCGCAAAAACAAAAGTCCCAGGAAACTACTCAGCTGTTAGCATATCTGTAATAACAGCAAATCCCATTGGGCAGTCATTAAAGCTTGACCTCAAAAGTCCAGAAACATAACGTCTTTGAAAGCATTCTTTCTTATATGTAGATAGATGGAATAAGGGTCACAATTTTGATTGGGGACTACATGGCCTTCCAAATGAGCTGACAGCCCTTCCACACAGGCATATAACCCAGAATATCAAGGCAGATAATCCACAATATCTGCTTTGAACGGGATTATCTGAGTTCACACTGCCATATAATCCAGTTAAATATGGATTTTATATACCTGTGTGAAAACAGCCTGAGACTCACGGCAATCAAGTACAGAAATGTCAGGTTGTACATTAGAAAACTAGTGTGTAGAAATAATGCCAAATTCAGAGAAAATATATAGAGAGGCTATTAAATTACATGGCGGCAGAGTTTTAATGAGTTGGCCCAGATGGCAGTGATTATCAAGGAACATTGCTGACTGTGAGAGAAGATATTACACATACACAAAATGATTACATTGCAAGATAGGTAGGGGTTCCAATGACTTTCTGTAATTGAAAATTCTTGGGATATAAAAGAACATTCGGATTCTGAACTTGACTAGGCCAATTCCCCTTCTCATCTGAATTCATTGCACAACTATCCCTGTAAGCAAATCACAAAGCACAAAAGATATTGTCTATACATTTTATACATATATACTTTCATGGGTATGTATGTCCATCCACCCACACATGTGTCTGCCTGTCCTCAAGCATCCCTGCTATAAATCAGTTGAATGGTCTGGGTTTGTGAGTGATGCATTCCAAATTGGTTGAAGAATACTATTTGAAAAGCATTTAAAAGCATTTAAAATACAACAGTGACAATATAATACCTCATCCCCCATTTCTATAGTTAATAGTGGAAGGCCTGTCCAAATAAAATGTGTATTCCTGTTGACAGAAGATCAGCAGAGAGAGGACCAGCCTAGCTTCCTGGCTGGAAATATCCTACAAACTGGGACTAAATACTGAAAAGATATTCTTATTTGAACTCACCAGAGCTCTGCGCTTTTGGTGTAAGTTTTCATGCTGTCTTCTAAGACCTGTGCACTGAGCAAATTTACATTGTTTAGGTCAAGCGATGCTGTCAAAGCAGCATCTTAGGTCTTGGGCAGCCTACTTTTGCTGCCTAGAACTATATTATTCGACTCTACATTCGCAGGGTTACCTTTTAAGGATCTGATAACTCACAGATGTGATATGTGCTCTTCAGGAATCTCTATATCCTACAACATGACTCTATGGTCAACTTCCACTGAAAGAAAATACCTTTGGCACTAGATAAGAACAATACCTTATTTATTACCCATTTCTCCTTGTGACTCAAGGCAAGGTACCACATTGTTAAAACAACAAGATAAAACAAAACACTATTAAAATATATAGAGGGTGTTTGAAAAAGAACTCCCTATTTTTAAGTATAATTACATTAAAACTAGGGAGTTCTTTTTCAAACACCCTGTATAACAAATATTCACAAATAAAATACAGATTAAAATTTACCCTCCAGGTTAAAATTCATAAGTTAAAATTGACTGGATAGCAGGGCTTTAGCCTTGGAGGTGGTGGTGGTGGTGGTGGTGGGGAGTTAGGGGTTCAACCCCCCCCCCTGAAAATTTTCAGGTTTTTTTTTTTGCAATACTCATTAATTTTAATTGATTAACCAAATTCCCATGAATGTCCACTGAAGTTTATCTGTCTTGAGTGTCCACTGAAGTTTATTGATGGAGCCTGATTTCTACATTATTTTGTGTTATGGAACTACTCTTCATGATTCTCTAAAAAAAGTTTTAACCCCACCCACCCCCCACCCCCACTTTCCAATTTTTTTCTGCCTATGGCCCTGCTCCCACAGGATTAGGTGAGAAAGGGGAAATGAGGGCGGGCTCGGGACCAAGGCATCCAGGCAGGAGGCATAGGAAAGACAGAGTCAGGTTCAAGGGGAGCATGTTGCTGAACTCACTCGCCTTGGGAGTTTGCGACGAAGCGGTAAAGTGAGATTCGGATCCAAGAGGCAACCCCAAGCCTCCCACCACAAGCTCCCTGCTTCCTCTTTGCTTCCTTGGAGGCAAGGCAGCTCCCCAAACCCACCATGGTCCCCTGCCAACCACAAAACCGACTTGAGAGAAAAGGAAGCATGGGACGCTCCCAGGGCAGTAGCTGGGGTTGGGGGGGTTATGGGTTCAGCCCCCCCCCCCAAATTTTCAGGTTAAAAAAAAACCTGGTTTGCTCATTAATTTTAATTGATTAACCAAATCTCCATGAGTGTCCACTGAAGTTTATCTTTCTTGAGTGTCTACTGAAGTTTATCAATGGAGCCTGATTTCTAAATTATTTTGTGTTATGAGGCTACTCTTCATGATTCGCTAAAAAAAGTCCCCCCCCCTCTTTTATTTTTCTTTTTTTTTTTTTGCTATGGCCCTGCTGGATATGCCCGTTAGCTCTCAAATCTCTTCCAGCATACTAAAACAGGATGTCGTAAGTTATTAGCAGCAAAATTCATCCCTTTGTTGTATTTGGTCCAACAGGTGTTTAGTCTGCATTTATTGTCTTTGGTTTTGGTGGCATGAGGTTGAACCACATCCTTTTGAGGCATCAAATATTTAGCTCCTCTTCAAAACAATATGATAGAAGTTGATTATGCACACAGATTAGTCAATAGTTAGTAAAAGAAGCGCTTACAAGGAAAGCTCCAGTTTGGTAAGTTCTTTGGCAAAGAAAGCAAAAGGTTTTGTGTCTACATTTCATCATGTTCTGGTAGTGGTCACTCAGCAAATACTTTCCCATAAGATGAGAGATTGGATAATCTATTGAGTCAGCAATAGCCATCTTTTTTGTTATCTGTGGTTTTGACAGAAGACAACTCATAGCCTTTTAAAAAGAAAAGGCAGAGATTGCATTATCACTGCATCCTAGTACAGCTCTTTTTTAGGAAAAAAGGAAATGTTGGTCAGAATTCATGGGATGTTTCAAAATCCCAGACAGAATGAAGCTGCAGAGTTGCCTACAGTGCTGCATGCTCTGTTTCCTCCCAGTCCCCATCCCCCTACCACAGGCTGCTCCGTAGCTGGACCACCACTTCAAACCTTAGCTTTGCTGACTGGCTTAGCAATTTGTTCCTCATATCATATGGCAAGTTTCTGAAGCTTCAGATGTACCGTGGCATTTGCTTCTTGTCTTAAAAGGATAGGGTTGGGGGGAGAGAGACAAGAGCTGAACATGAGGTTCCAATTGTCTGATAAACAGAAACATCTGTTGGAGTCATGAACACTTGATTAGTGGAGTTCATTTCCAGGGTACAGCTTTCCATGGAACTCTCTTGTTTCTGAACAGTGCATGTGTCAGCAATTCCCAAAGGGTGGGTCAAGGCTCACGAGAGCCTTGTGGTTGAATTGCCAGGTTGTTGGAGGTGTAGGGTCAGGGGAAAGGCCGTGGCAAGGTAACCATATCTCTATGTTGTGCATTGTGGGACATTTTCTCTGGCTTTCATAGAACAGGACCTCATTTCTCAGCTGCCAGTTGGCAATGATCATTTTTGAACCTCTACATGAGCTTCCTGAACTGTGCCCATTCTTTTAGTCTGAATAAGCAGGGGAGTCCTAATTCTTATTATATGAAGTCAGTGCTTTGTAAAAATTAGTTCTTCCAAATCATACGGTGATTGGTTTGTTCTGCCTATTTATGCCTTCCAGGAGCTGCCTTTTCTCTTGCCCTTCTTTGACAGATGTTCCCCCAAAGTGTAGCTTTTGGAGTAACTCTTTGCTTTAGGTAGACCTTGAAAATGTTGCCTTTCTGGGCTACAGTTCCAAGAATCTTCCAGCAAGTGTCACCTGCTGGACCATGAATGAGTAGTTTGGAGGATTCAGCCAGCATGGAGGTCCTGGCTTTCACACTTCTTTGCTCATAGTATGTCAGTGGTCTGCTCCGTTACTCAATAACTTTGTATTTGAATAAAGGTTTCAGTAAAACAGATGTGACTTAGAGTAATTTTGTAACTCCCTCACTAGATAGACTGTTTTCCCCAAAATAAGACAGGGTCTTATATTAATTTTTGCTCCAAAAGATGTGTTAGGGCTTGTTTTCAGGGGCAGTCTTATTTTTCCAAGTTGACTTTTTAAATGAACTATATCTAGAGCTTATTTTTGAAATAGGGTTTATATTTCAAGCATCCTCAGAAATGCTGAAAAATCATGATAGGTCTTATTTTCAGGGTAGGTCTTATTTTGGGGGAAAGAGGGTAACTAATGTGACTGAATCGAACAGAATGGATGTTACAAATACTTCAGCAAAAGGAATATTTTCAACATTTCCATACAGGGAGCATAATTAATATGGTATTCCATGGCTGCATCCTTCCTCCTACAAGTTGGGCAGGGATTAAGGGTCCTTTCACACTTTACAATAATAATTCTCAGATTCCACTTTAACTTGTACTGTTGCATCCTAAAATTTTGGGATTTGTAATTTGATAAGAGACCTTTACTTTGGTAAGTAGAGTTCTTTGAAAGAGAATTATAATTGTTCCTCTCTAAACTGCAAAGTCTGAGATTTCATAGGATGTTGCCATGGCAATTAAAATGGAATCATAACCCTGTACTTGTGCAGTGTGAAGCAGAAAGGCGTCTATGCAACCAGGGAGAAATTTGGGGAGGTTACAAGAGATTATATCCAGAAATAACTCTGGGGGTTGGTGTTCATCTCCATTTCTAAGCCAAAGAGGTGGCATTGTCTGTAGACGCCTCCAAGGTCATGTGGCCAGCATGATTGCATGGAGCACCATTACCTTCCCGCAGAAGCGGAATCTATTGATCTACTCACATTTGCATGTTTTCGAAGTGCTAGGCTGGCAGAAGCTGGGGCTAACAGCGAGAGCTCACTCCGCTCCCTGGATTCAAACCGCCAAACTTTCGGACAGCAAGTTCAGCAGCTCACAAATAATTCTAATAAGTTAGATTTGGATAGCCTCTGCACCTTTGATTTATACCACTGAACATATGCTTTGCTATCAAAAAGAAAAAAGAATATTATCTGAGACTGTGGCTTCTATCATGACAAATACAGATTAGGAGATTTTTTTAAAAAAAAAAAATGAGTTTTTTTAATCCTCTGTAATTTCTTTGCAAATGTTTTGTTAATTAAAGGAGAACACTCCTGGAACCCCTGCAAACACTTTTTATACAACTTGTTTCAAGTCAGCATAAACATTCTTGTGTAATATTTATCTAATTCAAATAAGTCTTGCCTACTTGTGAACCCCAGCTGGCCCCAGAGGGTAGACAAGTAATTCAGTACAACAGTAGAGTTTCCAGTTTTTGAAATGCTATGCCAGTAAATTCCCATTAACTTAGGGAGCAGGCTTTTCATAGTGCTAAGACAACTCGGTGGGCTTGAATCCCAACCAGCATGACCAATAGATGGAGAGAATCAACCAGTTTAGATGGCAAAAACTGAGAAGGGGCACAGCAGCCACATCCCTCTGTTAGAAGATAGGTAGTGTGTGTCCCACAACCTGCCCTGTATTCATAAACCCTTGAGTACAGTAGAGGATGCTAAACAGAGCTATAATAAACCACAGGTAAACAAAAACAAACCAGAAATAGAGCAAAGCAAATCTTCACGAAAAACAGCCTCTTACCAAACACCTTCTCCCTTCTATCTGCAATGACTACATTCCCCAACTATTTTAAGAAGGCCAGAACTCTTTTCGCTTTCTATAAAACAGCAGCAAAAGTACTAAAATAAAAGTTTCTGATTTGGAAATGAATGTCAAAATCCCCTACACGTACATTCAGGAGTGAATCCTATGGAGATCACTGGGTTTTACTCTCAGGTATAGGATTACAGCTTGGATTTTAGCTAGTGATGTGAACCAAAAGTTGTGCATAGTGTGCAAACAGTTTTCCAGACAAAACAACTCTAAACTACGTAGCCGTGTTTGCCTTTCATTTTTCTTTCAGCCTTTTTTTGTATTATATCCAAACAGTTTCATACTACAGTACCTTGAATAGGAAGTCGAGGCAGATACAGTAAATGTGTTGTCATCCTCATGTCAGCCACACCAGGATACTTTCTTTAACACTAACATTTTATAAATGCCTCTTGCTGTTCTTATGCACATCTTCAACACAATATTCATTTGATTCCTCTCATACCAAGAGGAGGAGGAGGCAGGCAGCCCTTGTAAAAAAAAAAATCCAGTCTGTGAGTAACTGACGCTGCCAGGCTTGCCTGATTCTTCCATTTCCATTTTCCAGAGGGGTACCTGGAAGAGAAACATAGAATCCATCATCTCATAAACAACCAGATTTCCCAAGCTTCCTCACACTTATCTGGAAGAGTTTTTGAACCAACTTATGCAATTTTAGCTTCAGGTATGTATGCATGTGTGTGTGTGTATGTGTGTGTGTGTGTGCATATATATGATAAATGGTGTGTAGGGATGGGAGAGGTGGAAGAAAAAGGGCTGGTCAGACATATAAGGCAAAGAACATATCTCCCTTAGAAGCCAACCTTAGACAGCTTTTCTAAAGCTCCTCTAAAGCAATAGTTTCACCATTGTACTGACAAAGAAGCTACCAAATGTCACTGCTGTGTAGGACATAATTTAAAGTAAAACTGCTACGTTTTCCCTTGTTAGAATGAAGCAGTACAGAAGGCTAAACTTTAGCATGACTCTTCAAAGTGTTCCTCTTGGAAAAAGCTCACTCCACTTACCAACATAAAGACTGTATGCTGAGTCAGGTTAGCTTTTGCTCAAAAACAGCTTTCTATAAATGGTGACTACAGAAGATTTCTGGGGATAAGGAGCAGTGGAGAAATTCTGGGGGGAAAGTATGTCAAAGTAATATACTCTTACTAATACTGTTACTAATTGACCCATTCAGAATGGATGATCATAAAGCATTCTGTAGATATTTTAAAGAAGATTACTGCAGTGTCCAGTATTTACAATCATACAGGCAGCCCCCAAGTTACAAACATCCAACTTACAAACAGCTCATAGTTTAAGAACGGGATGAGACAACAGGAAATGAGAGAAATCGACTCCTAGGAAGGGAAATCTACTCCTGAAAGAGTTATCATGGGGAAAAGATGTCTCCACTGAAGCTTTATCATCAATCCTTGTTTCCACAACAAGCCACGTTTTTCAAAATCCAATTATCACAGAGACAGTTAGTGAGATGAAATCTTCTCTCTCTGTGTGTGTATGTGGTGTTAATTTTTTAAAAAATATCTGTTTTGACATACATACAAATTCAACTTAAGAGCAAACCTACAGAACCTCTCTTGTTCGTAAATTGGGGACTGCCAATAATAAAAATAATAATAATAGTTACCTGCCTCTTCTGACTATTTGAAGCACTGTTAAAATAGAAAGATAAAACATAATAATATTAAAGTAGATATAGGCTCCATCTACATGGCCATATAATGCATCTTGAAACTGCATTATATGGTCAGTGTAGACACACATATTGCAGTTCAATGCAGAGTAGACTCATATAATGCAATTTATCTGCATTTATTGAAATATATGAGTCTTCTCTTATGATATAATGCAGTTCCACACTGCATTATATGATAGTGTAGATAGAGCCCTATATTTCCCTGGATGCCATAGTCCAATCAGTGGGGATTGTCCTGCAGTACTTGCTCAGGAGCCCACGGTGGCACAGCATGTTAAACTGCTGAGCTACTGAACTTGCTGACCGAAAGGTAGATGGTTAGAATTCGGGGAGCAGAGTGAGCTCCCGCTGTTAGTCCTAGCTTCTGCCATCTAGCAGTTTGAAAACATGCAAATGTGAGTAGATCAAAAGGTACAGCTCCAGCGGGAAGGTAACAGCACTCCATGCAGTCATGCCAGCCACATGACTGTGGAGGTGTCTACATACAACACCAGCTCTTCGGCTTAGAAATGGAGATGACCACCAACCCCCAGAGTCAGACACAACTAGACTTAATGTCAGGGGAAAACTTTTTCCTTTACTTACTTGCTAAAAAGTCAAAAGAATAAGAAAGGGATACTTTTAGAGGTAACTTCAGCCTGCCTATAAATTACATTGTGTTGATTGACCTACTTGTTTGAGCCATCTGGATTATTTAGTGAACAAATAATCATTGAGATCTAAATATTTTTACAAGTATCATAACACAGCTAGGACAACAGAGATGTTAGGCACAGTACACTTACTTTCTTTGACTTGTTCTTTTCCCATTTGTTGGAATATTCTCAACCAAGGTTATTAAGGCAATTCCTTTGGCCCCCCAACATTTGTCCCCTTCTCCCTGCTCCCAAGTTTTGCACACTGCAGTTTGGAGTACATCATATGATTGTCTGTGACACCTCTGGAAAAAAGCATGTTTGTGCTATTCTGAAAACCTAATACATATTTAAGTGATATGTCTGGTGGTCTTTTTAACAAACGGAGTATTCCTCCTGGTTGGAAGTAAGTTTTTTTCATGCTCACCTTCTTACATTAGTTCTGTGCTGTGTGCATCTCCGCTGCTGGACAACATATTTAGGCTGCACATTCTATGTCTTATGCATAGTTTTAAAAATTAATTTTTGGTTAAAATTTCTAGAATTCTTTATTTGGTCCATGTTGGTTAAGGGGTTCTAGGGAGCTTTTTTTCCTCTAACAGTAATTTTCTTAGCTGTGGTCCTATGACACCTCACTCTACATGCATGAGGCCGCATTTACACTGACCATTTAATGCAGGTCGAAATGCATTATATGGCCAGTGTAAACATAGGGCCCTTCCAGACAGGCCCTATATCCCAGGATCTGATCCCAGGTTTTCTGTTTATCCCAGATTATCTGGCAGTGTAATCTAGTTTATATAATCTAGTTTAAAGTAGAAAACCTGGGCTCAGATCTTGAGATATAGGGCCTGTCTGGAAGGGCCCTTATAAAATGAAGCTCAATGCAACTAAATTGCCCCATTTGATTCTAAATGACCATATAATGCAGTTTGATCTGTATTAAATGGCCAGCTGGCTGCTGCCCCTTGAGAACATTTTTTTTTCCACACCACACCCAAGGTATACTTAAATTACTTTGTGGCATCTGAGGAGGCTGTCAGTTCAATGCATATGGAAACTGAGTTTGTGAGGATATTTTACCATAGGTTTAATCTTCCTTTTAAACAACATTAACAATTTTTACCATTTCCACAATACCAGATAAATCAAGTTCTCCTGTCTCTTTGCCTCAGCTCAGCAGTGTCCTGTGAAATATGGAATGACAGACTTTATTCAAGAAAGTTCTTAAAACAAGGTTGTCAACCTGCATTTCTTGTCATTGTCTTTAGTGGCAAGGATTACTAGGAATTTTAGGTATCAAATTAACAATTTGCAAAATGCTCTGGCTGAGAAGTGGTGTATAAATGCTTTGACTAACTAATTCAGGAATATCTGGACAACCATGCAATTCCCACTCTTTTCCTATAGCAACATTATCAAGGAAAATCTTGAAATTTCAGACAGATGTGACAGATAAATAGAATTAGATAGATAGGCACATGTATGAGTTTTCATTAGTCCACTTAAAATTACTCTGCCTCAAAGTATTTTAGATTACAGCTGAAAAACCCATTTACCCTCCAGCTACTGTGGGAATTATAGCTAATCTGAAGGGGAGGTATTTTCAGGAAAAAGAGAATTGTGTGGAGAAGATTTAGTTTATAGTGACTTACTTAATGACCCGTGTACTTTGGACCTGGCGTGATAGAGGAAATCTAACCTAGATAGGGAAAACAGTGTGAGCATTGAGGTGAAGAGCAATGACTAGTGTGCCTATAGTGTGACAATGGAAAATCCATTGTTGACTTCTTTCCAGTGTTTTAACAGAAAAAAATGGGAATTACCCTGGGAGTTACCCTGGTCCATGGTCTGACGTACAAGAAGCACTGCTCAAATATCAAGCAAAAAGTGGGTGCTAGAAACAATATCATAAGAAAGCTGACTCACACAACCTGGGGATCACAACCAAATACAGATTTCCTATCTACACAGTGAACTCACTTTCATCAATATCAGTCTGAAATTATTTAGAACTGTCAGTGTAGATGGCCCCTTAAAGTGCTTGAAGAGGTATAAGTTCAAATGCTACCAATCAAAAGGCATTTCCCACAAGTCTGTCATTCCTCTTCCCTAATAAATTTTGTTGTTACTTTTGTGGAAAGAAAAATGAAGGAGGTTCTATACCACAGCATTTCTCAATCTGGGGTTCACAAGGGAGGGGGGGGTGTCAGAAGGGTCGCCACAGACCTTCAGAAAACACTACAACTCCTAAATGTCAAGGTCTATTTTCCCCGAACACCACAAGTATTCACATTTGGGCACATTGAGTATTTGTTCCAAGTTTGGTCCAGATCCATCATTGTTTGGGTCCATAGTGCTCTCTGGATGTAGGTGAACGACAACTCCAAAACTCAAGGTCAATGCCTATCAAACCCTTCCAGTATTTTCTGTTGGTCATGGGAGTTTTGTGTGCCAAGATTGGTTCAATTCAATCATTGGTGGAGTTCATAATGCTCTTTGATTGTAGTCGAACTATAAATCCCAGCAACTACAACTCTCAAATGATAAAATCAATCCCTCAAAATTCCACCAGTGTTCAAATTTGGGCATATCGGGTATTTGTGCCAAATTTGGTCCAGTGAATGAAAATACATCCTGCATATAGGATATTTACATTATGATTCATAACAGTAGCAAAATTACAGTTATGAAGTAGCAATGAAAATAATTTTATGGTTGGGGGTCACCAAAACATGAGGAATTGTATTAAAGGGTCATGGCATTAGAAAGGTTGAGAACCACTGCTATAGCACGAGCCATAGCAGTTAAACTGGTGTCAGTCTGCATTAATTCTATAGTGTAGATGCACCCATTATCAACTATTACTGGTTTTAATGCATAGCTATGTTTTTCTTGTTTAGATTTTATGATTTGGTTTTATATGTATGTTAGGCATTGAATTTTCCCATTATTATGTTGTAAACTGCTTTGAGTCCCTCCTGGGGTGAGAAAAGCAGTATATAAATACATTAAATAAATAAATAAGCCACCTTGATTGTGTGGAACACAAACAGAATGCACTCAGTAGTTATAGAAGTTGAATCTGCACCGCTTCAAAAGCAATGTCCAAATCTGACATAGTAGTATTATACTGTGCAGTAGCCTTTGTTTATCAGAAAACAGTGAAGAGAGTCGCCCAGGCAGATCATTTTATATTTGCCTCTGCTCTGGCCCTACCTATGGCCTCTGGCAATTTTGTCTCATAGTGTATTTTTGTAGCAGACACACTTGTGTGTGCAGCAAGTAAGCCCCATTCATTCAAAAGAATGCCCCTTCACAGCTCAGACTTCCATAGAACTGAGCCATTGAAGGCATCTGACTCACGCTTGTGAGCATATCATTCATGTGGAACGGAAAGTGTAAAAATGTACCTCCGAGACAATGCTGGGCCTTATCATGCAAAGCAGAGGCAGGAAATGCAATAAATGATAAGCACTTTTTAGGGCTGCCTGTGATAATGCCACCTTGGAAGATTATTCTCTGTCTCAATTCCAGGCAACTCAATGAAGTTTACAAAGTATAGTGGGCACAACAGAGAGGAGGAGAGGAGGAATTATTTCAATGAAAAGAAGGCAGATTGTTATCATCCCATAGGAACAGATTGTGAGCATCCTATGTCCTCTCTCAGAGTTAGATGAGGAGACAGATCCCTCCTATGTACGTGCTGTGGCTCAGCCAGCCTGGGCTGTTGCAATCCTATTGCAATAATTGCTGGGGAGTACAGAATGCGGTTAAGCCTGGCTAGGCTTACTTCCACGCCCTTGTCTTTGGAGGTAAGGGTTTAGAGGTTTTTGTAATTGTTTTTTTAACCTTCTGTCTGTGGCACCATGTTAAGGCAAGGTGAAGCGCTCCTGCTCTGTTGACGCAGCACTGAAGTCTGGAGAAGGGCTTTTGTTTGCCTGACACACTGACAGATTTATGAAATGCTGCTGCTGTTAGCCAAGGTGCTGAAGAAACAATGAAAGAGCCGAGTGGGTTGCAGGGAGAAAGGGGGTGATGATGTCAAGCCTGATGTGATGACACAACAGTTTGCATGTTTCGAGAATTGGGGGAGAGAAAACTGAATCATCCTCAAGTCTATAGAACAGGCAGTTATATTTTGGTGAAGGAAGATATTAGCCACTTGCAATTAGAATAACACTGATAGAATGGGGATTGATACAGTGTGAGAGAACAGGAGTAGAGATCATACGGTCCTGAGCTGCCAGTATCTGTTACCATTGGCATTGGTGGCTAAAAGTGTTGGGAAAAGCAACTGAACAGCATCTGGAGAGCCACATGTTTCCCAGCTCTATGACAGAATATGCAGGAGATGAAGATGTGTTACTACAAGGGGAGGAAATGTTTTGTTATGCTTCCTTTCCACCATTACCATACCCTTTTAAAAAACATTAATCCAATGTTGTAGAAATTGGTCCTCCTCATCTGTGCCATTTCATGGAATAGAATCACCGAATCTTAAGATTTGGGAGAAATCACAAAAGCCATTTAGTCCAATCCCCTGACATATATGAACACAGTCAAAGCACTCCTGACAGATGGCCATGTTTAAAAAAAATCCAGAGGAGGAGACTCCATAGGAGATGCTCCGAAAGGAGACACTCATATTCCATTGTCAACTAGCTCTTACTGCACTCTGATGTTCCTTGGAAGATGTGCAGTTGGAACATGTAGACAGAGATATCCATGAAAGTCTTGTTACTGCAGTCACAAAAAAGCAATCAGTCTGAAAATCTTGTCTTCCCAGGGATGGTTTGCAGTATTTATACATGAGCACTGCCAAATTCTGTCCACCCCACTTAGCACTGATGAGTGCGGTAGGATAATTTCTTCTCTGCTGCTTCCTTCTAATATTGACACTCTAAATCAGGGGTCCCCAAACTTTTTAAACAGGGGGCCAGTTCACAATCCTTCGGACCATTGGAGGGCCGGACTATAGTTGGCCACCGAGCAATAATAATAATAATAATAATAATAATAATAATAATAATAATAGGGTTGGAAGAGACCCTTTGGGCCATTGAGTCTAATCCCCTTCTGCCTTTGTGCACCGAAAGCATAAGCAAAGCATCCCTGACAAATGGCCACACAGCCACAATGTTAATATAATAATAATAATAATAATAATAATAATAATAATAATAATAATAACAACAGCAAACAAAGAGGGTTGGAAGAGACCCTTTGGGCCATTGAGTCCAATCCCCTTCTGCCTTTGTGCACTGAAAGCACAAGCAAAACACCCCTGACAGATGCCCACCCCGCCTCAATATTAATAATAATAATGATAATAATAATAATAATAAAGAAGGTTGGAAGAGACCCTTTGGGCCATTGAGTCCAATCCCCTACTGCCTTTGTGCACCGAAAGCACAAGCAAAGCACCCCTGACAGATGGCCACCCAGCATCAATGTTAAATAATAATAATAATAATAATAATAATAATAATAATAATAATAATAATAATAATAATAATAAAGAGGGTTGGAAGAGACCCCTTGGGCCATTTTGTCCAACCCCCTTCTGCCTCTGTGGACCAAAAGCACAAGCAAAGCACCCCTGACAGATGGCCACCCGGCCTTAATGTTATTAATAATAATAATAATAATAATAATAATAATAATAATAATAATAATGGTTGTAAGAGAAGAAGAGAATCCTTGGGTCATTTAGCCCAACCCCCCTCAGCCCTTGTGCCGTGGGGGCCGGATAAATGGCTTCGGTGGGCCGCATCCGGCCCCCGGGCCTTAGTTTGGGGACCCCTGCTCTAAATGAATGAGTTATTATGTGTCAGGACAGATAATTCATAAGTTCATACAGGAATTGAAACAGTGCGATTCAAAGACAAACAATTAGTTAATGCTTTGTTGGACGTGCATGGATGTTCATTTTTAGCACAGGAGGAGAGCTTTCAAGCAGTTCAAAATATTCCAAGGCACCAACACATACAACCTTGTTTCACATGAGTTCATCTGATTTGCTCTTATTTGGCTTATTGCCTTAATTCTAAATTAGCTGAGTTTCCTGTGTAGGAAGTTGTCACAGAGCCAGCTTGGAGAAGGCCTGTGACATCATTGCTTTTCATGAAAAAAAAATCCAGTTTAGGAACTAACAAACAAATAAAGCAGAAAAAAAGACAGAAACTGGAATTGTATTTCCACCACCTGAACACTACACAGAGGAGGAGAGGCTGGGAATCTTTGTTGCTGTGTTTTGCTAGTGTATTCATTCCTTCTAGGGAAAATATCCCTAAAAGAAGTGTAACAGAGTGGTTCAAGGATAACGCTGAGTCTTTTGAAGTCAAGAAGAATAGGGTTTTTTCTATTTTCAGCTGGCCCCCAAGCAGAATCACTCCTTCAGTCTTGGGCGCCCCGGGTTTTCAGTTACAATCGGTTATATAGTTGGTGTGTGTACAGATATTCCATTCCCATTTGATAACATAATGGTCTATTGGTTATCTCCAAGTCTCCTGATGGAGTCACACACCCTAGAAGCATCTAACCCTGTCTCTGAGCATTCATTGACTGTGCTTTGCTACTGAGTCTGCACAACCTACTGGCACCTACTGGCTTACAGAAATGCTGGGCAGAAATGTACCCTTCAGAAGAGCAGTTTTTATAGAGAGGTATGACCCTTGTGTTAACCATCCATTTCAATGTAGGATGGGAAGGACTGCAACATAGTGAGAGAGAACATAACTTTTCTAATCCAAAGGACCAAGCTCAGTTCTTGACATCTTTAGTTAAAATGTAGCAGCAGATGACAAGAAATTCTATGTCTGAGACCTCCAAGAACTGTCTTCTGTTATAAAATAAACCACGTTGAGTTAGATCAGTGGTTCTCAACCTGTGGGTCCCCAGATGTTTTGGCCTTCAACTCCCAGAAATCCTGACAGCTGGTAAACTGACTGGGATTTCTGTGAATTGTAGGTCAAAACACCTGGAAACCCACAGGTTGAGAACCACTGGACTAGATGAATAGTGTGATCTGATATTTAGAGTCAACTATTTTCAGTATGTATCACTATGTTACGTACGGTTGGTGTTGCTGCTTATTATGTTGGATTACAATTACCAGAAACTCAGGACAGGAACTCATTGGGGAATTCTAGAAGTTGTCATCCAAAAAAGTAACTTTTCCAAATGTTGAGTATTGATTCTACAATTAAACTGGCCTTATTACTTTTTTGACCTAGATACCTACGTTAAGCACCTAACAATGAATTGTAAACATTCATACCCAAAACATTACCACTGAACATTTTGCTGTTCAGACTCCCCCCCACCCCAGTACTTAATATAAAGAATCCAGTAAAGGGAAAACAAAAACATACCTCAAACTGGAGCAAAGATGAACCCTATTATTATCTGTTTCTACACATACATATTTACTCTTCTCTGTGGCTCAGCTAGTTAAGGCCAGTTAAAAACCAAGAAGCAGTGTTATCTTGTAAATGATGCCTGCATCTGTGGATGTCACATACAATTAATTTTAATCTCCCCCATTAACATTAAAATGTTTGAAGTACATGTACAGAATATGACTTTAGGCATTAATTTGACCAATAATAATATAAAGAAAACTACTACACTCTCCAGTATCTAAAACAGATAAAGTTAACTAGGAAAAGGTGTGTGTGTCTTCAAGTTGCCTGTTGATGTCTGGCAATCCTATGAATTTCATAGGCAAGGAATACTCAGAGTTAATTTGCTGTTACTGTCCCCTGAAATATAGCCTATAGCACCCAATATAACTTGGCAGTCCCTCATTAGAGAACCAACTAGTTATCACCCTTCTTAGCTTCCAAGATAAGAAAGTATCTGGTGTCTTAAGATATTTAGGCCATCATCAGGAAAGATATTTAGAATCACAGAGTTGAAAAAGATTGAAAAGGACTGAACTAAATGTCACAAAAGTTGCGTCACAATCCAGCAATTCCATGTTCCATTTTCCCCATTCGTTCCTGTTATGTTTGATATAACGTTCATGTGTACTTCTTTCCTTCCACCAGGCAATGATGTCGACGTCACAACCTCTGAGGATGGCTGCCATAGATGTGGGTGAAACGTCAGGAGAGAATGCTTCTGGAACAGGGCGATACAGCCTGGAAAACTCGCAGCAACCCAGTGATTCTGGTCATGAAAGCCTTCGACAACACGATGTCTACCTAGTTTGGGCACAGATGTGGATAGGCTGATGATACATCTTCTACAGAACATACAGTCATCTCCTGTATGGTGTCAGCCTCTCATTTCTTGCTTACTTCCACTGTTAAGCTAGTGAAGATTCAAAGGGATTATACAGCAAAAAGTCACTTTCGGTTGAAGAAATTGCTGCAGTTTCCCCTAGCTTGTGTATTTATCATTAATATTGTTACTAGAGAATTACACATTTAAAAACACAGTAAGAAAATAAATTCAAGTAACACAGTTAGTTGCAGCAAAGTTACATGCCAAAAGCAATATGATGAATGAGTGACTGTAAAACTTTTCCCTCTGTAGTATAATGAGAGTAATGTTTTTTAGTTGCTTTTAAAGGACATTTTTAGAGTATTAGGGTAGATTTTTTTTTCAGTCCTTGTTGGTTCTTTTGGAAATC
Source organism: Anolis carolinensis (assembly GCF_035594765.1). Classification (NCBI taxonomy): domain Eukaryota; kingdom Metazoa; phylum Chordata; class Lepidosauria; order Squamata; family Anolidae; genus Anolis; species Anolis carolinensis. The sequence goes on from NC_085844.1 coordinate 172,623,912, forward strand.
TCAGTGGCTTTTGATACATTCAACCATGTTATCCTACTGGGATGGCTCCCCGGAATGGTTCTTGGTGCACTGCTCTGCAGTGGCCCCACTCCTTCCTGGAGAATTGTACCCAGTTGGTGAAGCTGGAGAAACCTGCTTGGACCCTTAGTCCTTGACCTGTGGTGTCCCACAATGTTCCATTCTATCTCCCATGCTCTTTAAGATCTACATAAACTGCTGGGCGAGGCCATCCGCAGTTCTGGAGTTCGGTGCCATCTCTATGCAGATGACGCTCAACTCTATTACTGATTTCCACCAAATTCCAAGGAAGCCCCCCAGATCCTGGACCAGTGCCTGGCTGCTGTGAAGGACTGAATGAGGGCTAACAAGCTGAAGCTTAATCCAGATAGGACAGAGGTCTTTCTGGTCAGTCGTGGGGCCGATCGGGGTATAGGGTGGCTACCTGTGCTCAATGGGGTTACACTCCCCCTGAAGACACAGGTCCGCAGTCTGGGAGCCCTCCTGGATTCAGCATCGATGCTTGATACTCAGGTGTCAGCAGTGGCCGCAAGGACCTTTGCACAGTTAAAACTTGTGCACCAGCTGTGACCGTACCTTGAGAGGTCTGACTTGGCCACAGTGGTCCATGCCTTGGTTACATCTAGATTGGATTACTGCAACGCACTCTACATGGGCTGTCTTTGAAGATGGCCCGGAAACTGCAACTGGCTCAAAGGTCGGCAGCCAGGCTGTTAACTGGAGCTAGTTACAGGGAGCGTACGACACCTCTACTGAAGCAACTCCACTGGCTGCCAATAAGTTTCCGGTCCCAATTCAAAGTGCAGGTTATTACCTATCAAGCCCTAAACGGTTTGGATTCTGCTTATCTTCGTGACCATATCTCTCTATACGAACCAGCACAAGCTCTAAGATCTGCCAGGGAGGCCCTTCTCTCACTCCCACCTCTGTCACAAGCACGGTTGATGGGGATGAGGGAGATTAGATTAGCCCCCACCCTGTCCACTTTCCATAAAGACTTAAAAACTCGTCTGTTCTAATGGGCCTTTGAATAACAGTTTAGCTCATGATCATGCCCAGCTCTAATTTAATGTTTTTTCCAGAACTTTATTTTCAGTCCCTGCCCTATTACTCTGCATTTTGCAAAAGCCTTGCCCTTCCCTCATATCTGAACATACCCACTTTTCCAGCACTGCTTTGATGTTTTTATGATGTTTTTACTTTTGGGTTTTTAATTGTTTTAATTATATTATTTATTTGTTATATATTTTAATTATGTAACTTTGTATTCCTTGTTTTATGCTGGGCTTGGTCCCCATGTAAGCTGCCCCGAGTCCCTTCTAGGAGATGGTGGTGGGTTATAAGAATAAGATTATTATTATATTATTATAGGTTGATTACATCACAAAAAATGTAGAGTTTGTAATATTAATAAATTGCTTCGTAAAAGTACCCACTTCACCTATAGCAATATGTTCAAATGGTAGAGGGACAATTTGATAATTTCGTCATATTTTTGCCACAGAGAATAGGACAAGCACTCAATGGCTTTAAGAGATAACTATAATCAACGTTAAGTAATCTTAACTATGCACCCTGAGAATGCATGCACCTTTATGTGTCCTTGCATAAATTTAAGGCACAGAAGGTGTAATCAAGTCAGCTAGATAATATGTGCTCATAGGTTTCACAAAGAAACAACAAACAAACCGACTGATAAACTCACAAATGTTTATACTTCGCTTTATTTCAAATGCCATTAAGTAATGGTTTTCCACATAGAGTGCACTCTTCCTGGATGGAGTGCTTGTGTGAACTAATGGAAAAAAACATGAACAAATCCCTATGCACCCTGAACATATCTTGTTTGTAGTGCAAAAAAAGGAAAGAAAGAAAGAACAATACAATGTTTAAAATGAAGAACAATTTTAGAACATCCAGACCATCCCCCTTCTGACATGCAGGGGAATCACAATCAAAGCATACCCAACAGATAGCCATCCAGCCTTTGTAATAATAATAATAATAATAATAATAATAATAATAATAATAATAATAATAATAATAATAATAATAATAATAATAATAAGCAGTAGTAGTAGTAGTAGTAGAAATCCCTTCTGCCATGCAGGAAATGCACAATCAAAGCACCACATGAGTGGTGGGAAGGAAACAGGGTTTTGAAAGCAAGGAAGGTAAGAAGGAAAAGATATGGGTGGCAAGGAAGGTGAGGAAAAACAGCTTTTGGTGGCAAGGGAGGGGGAGGAGGGGAAAAGCAGGAAAAAGGAAAGAAAGCTTTGAGGAGGAGGAGGCAGGAAGTGCATGGAGCCCCAAATGCGTCACAGAGCACACTTTAAGAACCACTTAGAGCAACCCTATGAATTTCATAGGATTTTCAAAGGTGATCAAAACCAATCCATGCTCCAGGAAATAATGCCAGAGTGCTCACTGGAGGGAAGGATATTAGAGGCAAAGATGAAGTACTTTGGTCACATTATGAGAAGACAGGAAAGCTTGGAGAAGAGAATGATGCTGGGGAAAATTAAAAGAAAAAGGAAGAGGGGCAGATCAAGGGCAAGATGGATGGATGGTATCCTTGAAGTAGCTGGCTTGACCCTGAAGGAGCTGGGGGTGGTGAGGGCCGACAGGAAGCTCTGGCATGGGCTAGTCCATGAGGTCACAAAGAGTCAGAAGCGACTGAATGAATAAACAACAACACTCAAAGGTGATTTTGCCAGGTCTTTCCTCTTAAATACAGCTTACAGCAACCTGGCATTTGTTGGGGGGTCTTCCATCCAGATGCCAACCAGGATATTACCTCTGCTTAGTTTCCATGCCTGATTAGTTTCCATGATCAGGCAGGACTTGGTACCTTTGGGGTATTTAGGCCTTACACTACGAACAAAGTAAACTCGGTATATGAATGGCTCACTAGATTCTGCTGGATTGTAAGTGCCCTCAACCCTAGGTAATATTGCTAGCAGTAGATCTTTTGCACTGCAACATATACAGAGATAAATATTACTCATTTTGTTAAAATAGTAGTATAAAAAGGGGTCCCAGGTTTAATCTGGACAGTCCACATCGTTCAAAAATTAGAGAATTAGATATGCTGGCAGATTTCCGGATGGTTAGCTGTCTATTGGCAAAGATATTGCCTCCATTTGGGCACACTGCTTAGTCCAACAGCAGTAAAATGAATCCAGCCCCTAAATTAAAATGCTGAAAGGAAGTGAGCCTGGAATGGCCATTTGTATGGAGAGATTTGTATGTGTATTCAATCATTTCTGGTATTCCAAACAAATTCTTCATTTTGGAATTATTTCATTCTAAATAGATGCCTTTGGTTGCAGAGCCCAGATCGTAAGAAAAATAAAAGAAATGGGTAGGTTCTGAAACCTGACACCCTCTTGGAGCCCCACAATAATGAGTTAACTGGGTCAGTGGTCTGACTTGGTAAATCCTGGCTTCCCATGGCATTGACCATTAGAGTCAAAAAGTTAAGAATAGCAACTCTGGTAGCACTTCCCCAGGCTGCAAACTACTATGTGTTTTCTGAGCTCACAGAGATTTACTTCCTTTTCTGTTTTTGGCTAAGTGCTCCTCTTCCTTCCTGGTTGTCAAGAATCCTATTGCTTGGACAGCTGCTGCAACAGCATGACATGTCAGTTCAGACAGGATGCCAAATTCTGTTATTACTTTTTAAGCATTCCGTAATCTTTCTGGACCTTGACTTAATTTCTCTCCTGCAGGGAAATGATACCAAGGTCAGAGTATGCCAAGATTGGTCTTACTGTGGATGGCCTTACAATGAAGCAATGTGAAGCAAATGCCAAGGAGGGCATCCTTTCCTTGAGTCTAATCTCTGTTTTGGAGCATCATTTAAAAAACAGAACTTAAGTCCATATTATGGAGTCCCTAGGTTCTCCTTAAACCTATCTTGATTCCAGATCATCTTAACCATAATTTCCGACCTGTATAACATGTAATTATGCAGCCTATTCCAACCCATGCGTCTGATCTACCATTTTTGCATATCACAGAATCATACAATTGGAGACCTTCTTCCACAGATATATAAATGGCTGCCAGGCTTATTTTGGCATGTAAACAGATACTGTCTGGAAAAGCCTGAGTTAATATCCCATTTCAATTTTTTAAAAATTACTTTACAAGATCAGCAAAATAGCACTAAAGTAATAGCCCATTAATAATTTAGGCTTTTATGATGCTCTCAAAAATGTTCAGTTCTATGTCTGCAGGCCACAAGTTCTTGACCTTTGTAGCTTTAAGATGTACTTCCAATAAGCTCATTCTGCATAGTATCAGGGGGAAATCAGGTGATCTGCTAAGTGAAAGGCTGAGATTTCCAGGACTTGCCACAACCAATACTTCCTTTGTATCTCAGAAGGAAATGCCCGGGTTTCTTATTGCATGCTTTTCAAGCTATATTTCAGTTTCATATGCCTGGATGCAACCCTTGTTGATTATATGGCTCACTGTGATGGTACTGTTACTTGTGAAGTTAAACCACCACTTCTTACACTGTGGGTCTCACCCAAGTGGGGTCCCCTTAGTTCAATGTGGAGGTAATGAAATATTTGGCAACAAAAAGTTTCTGAATGCTGTTCATTTACATAAATCTGTTAGTAACAATGTGCAGTGTTTACAGTGGACTGTGAAGGAAAATGCTTCAGTTGTATTCCACAAAAAGGAAAATTAGCCTGTTTAGCAAGCCTCACAAATGTGGCTGATTTATTATCAGTAAATATTTGGTTTCTATACCTATTTTATATACTTATATATCTGGGTTTATGAAAAAATTATCAGATGGAAAGAGGTTGCAAGTGGGTAAAAGTTTAAGAAACGTTGCTATAATTGAGTCTCATTTTTTAAACTTTACAAGTTTTCTATTTCATTTTCAGTTTCATAACATAAAGGAAAGGGGGGGGGGAAGGATGGAGGTAAAGAAAAATATGCTATGTAGGTTACGGAGTTTTGTTAGACCAGTCTCATTTGATTGTATAGTCTTGCATGGTAAGGGGTTGGACTGGATGGCCCTTGTAGTCAGATTGTGTGATTCTATGATTGTCTTGTTTCAAAGCTTGGCTTGAGTCCATGCAATTTCACAAAATTTCACAGAGACAGAGAGCATGGAAATGCAGAGCAAGTGTAGGAGAAATGTGGGTGAGAAAGGGGAATGGCAGAGTCACTTGAGGGAAGAGATTGTACATGGACATCTTACAGAAGCAGCTATACTCAAACAAACCTACATGACTGAAATATGATTGTTCCAAACTCCAGTGGGATGGCATCTGTTTAATGGCATTACTCCACCATGATCTACAGTAGCTGTCACTGCAGCATAAAGATGAACAGGTTCAAAAAGCCAGTGTTTTTAAATTGACCACACTGTCTCCAGCTAAGTACCAGTTAAGTGCAAATGATTAATGATCTGAAAGACAGGTATTACATCCTCCACGGTTAAGGTGACCGGACTGACCTGCTTTGACAACAGTCAACCCTGTAATACAGCATTTAGGAAAGAGAGCAAGTCAAGCCTCCACATTACATAAGGACTTGTGAAAGAAAGAAAAGAAAAATGAAAGGTGAATGCTGAATGACATGTTCTCAGATCTAACAAGGCCAAACATATCATCATCACCATCACCACCTCCTTTATTTATACCCTGCATTTCTCACAGTGTGGAACTTATGTCAGCTTACAAATTAGAATATGTTCCAGCAACATGATTGCATAAAACAATGTAGTAAAACTTGATTTGGAAAATACTGGAATTCTACTCTACCGATCCTACTGGAGCAGTGTATGCCTGCCTACAAGAGGCAAGGTAAACAGCAGCAGCCTCCAGAATCCCCTACTGTGCATGTATGAATATAAAAAAGAGAAAAGAAGGGAGAACAAATAAACCTGCATCACCAGCTGTTAAAAAGGCATCAGTTTATAAGTCCAGCCAACAAAATGGAAATCATAAGCAAAATGGAAGCTGTTTCTTAAAATAAAATTAAAAAATTACATTTTAATATTGCTGAAAGAACTGCTCTTTTTGTGGGGGCTAGGAATCTGTCCCTATTATTTCTGTATTAGTTGTACCTACCTCTGCCACCAAATGTAAACAGGAAACCCTTTAAATTGAGATATACCCATATATATATGTGTGTGTGTGTGTGTGTGCACATATGTCTTAAAGATACCTGGTGTCTTAAGATGACCCTGTGAATTTCAGAATTTTCTGGGACAAACATTACTCAAGTTTCCCAGTTCCTTCCTCTGGGTTCTATGTTGACAAATGTCAATTCTTCCCGTTAAACTTATGACTATTTTTACTTAGCAATTCTCTGGTGCAGAACTTATAAAAAGTTATGTTTTTGGACTACAACATCCAGACCGTCCAGTATTTTACATCTAGTATTCTGTATGCTGCAGTCCAAAAAAGTAACTTCTCCCAATCTCTCTTCTGGAGTTATACCCATGTTACAGCCTCTGCAGGCCTTCAAACGTCTTTGTGTCTTCTCCAACTGTTAATATTCTGTTAAATAAGATGCCTGATTCACGCCACATTTCTTTTTATTACATAAGGCAGGAGGGTTTCATGCACAAACTCATTCATTCATTTCCATCATTCATATCCTGTGATCTGCCCAAACGTTAATGGAGAGAATTCCAATGTGGCCCATATTATACTGTATCCATTCAAACACAGGATTAACTTTTTTATTTCTGCACAGAAGGATAATTGAAGCATACGCTGAAGCAACCGAATAAATAACTTCTCCTTCTATGGAAGTTATCACAGTTTACATTGGGAATGGGGGCAAGAGGAGAGAAGCTACTGTGGTTTTGTTAAATCTATGCAGTGTTAGGATTGTTTTTGTGTTGTTTTTTTATGAGGGAAAGATGTTAGTATCTTGTATTACTGGCATATAATGTCACTCTCTGTTCTGACTCATTCTGGAGTGTTGTTTCTCTGAGCTAAACAATTCTTGTAGTCCTAATGGCAAAGGATGAGTTTTTTTTTTTTTTTTTTTTGCTTTAGCATGTTGGTATAGGGCTGGTCCAATTTGCAAAGCAACTTTAAAATGCTTTGGGAACAGAGGGGGAATACTACAATTCCAAACGGAGTCCCTTTCTACACTGCTAAATCACGTAATTTAAACATTGTATGTTTAGTATAGATGGGGCTTAAATCCCACTGAACAGCAAGGATCTCCCCCTTTTCTGGGATAACTTTCATAATATTATGCTGCATTTTAACAAGATTCATCAAATTAAAAGGGCTGAAGCCTTTCAAGAACAGTGTATTCCTATTGCAAAAGCAATTAGTGAGATTTTTACTAAGCTAAAATTAAAAACATTTTCACTTCTCCAAAAAGGCAGAGGGTTTTGAAAATTAAATTAGATGCAAAAATATACATCTCAGTGCCAAGATAAAACTTGGCTGTTCAACCGAGCTCTGGGGGCATAGTGACCGTGCCTTGGTTCTGTCTTGTTAAATTGTGGGTTTCATTTTCAGTGTTATTTTATTCTTTTTGAACTGTGTAGGGTTGCTTTTATTGAAACGTTCCAACTGTTTTAGAATTGGGTTTCTGTAAGTTTTCCGGGCTGTATGGCCATGTTCCAGAAGTATTCTTTCCTGATGTTCCGCCCACATTTATGGCAGGCATCCTCAGAGGTGAGGTCTGTTGGAAACTAGGCGAGATTTATATATCTGTGGAATGTCCAAGATGAGAGAAAGAACTACTGTATTGTTGGTTTGATGAAAGTGTGAATGTTTCAATTGGTCGCTATGATTAGCAGCTTTGAAACCTGGCTGCTTCCTGCCTGAGGGGATCCTTTGTCGGGAGGTGTTAGTTGGCCCTGATTGTTTCTTGTCTGGAATTCTTCAGTTTTTTTAGTGTTGCTCTTCATTTACTGTCCTGATTTTAGAGATTTTAAATACTGGTAGCCAGATTTTGTTCATTTTCATTGTTTAAAGGTACTACTATTACCTGTATTCTGGTTAGATATCCACAAACGGATGGGCCCTCAGGTCATTTATGATCGATAGCAACCCTAAAGCGAACCTCTCAGGAGTTTTTCTTGGTGAGATTTTTTTCAGAAGATATTTGCCTTTCCCTTCCTCTGAGGCTGAGAGAATGTGAGTTGCCAAGGTCACCAAGTGGGTTTCATGGCTGGGCAGGGATTCAAGCCCTGGTCTCCCAGTGTCTGAATCCGACACTCAAACTACTACACCAGGGTCTTACACCCAAAAAAAATGTGTCAAAAAGAGGATTCAGCTTATTTTTCGCCTGCCAGTCAACTCTCCATGCCACTATGGTTTTGAAGGTTGGAGTAGGAAACTGGGGGTGCATTCATAATGTGGAACGAAGGCAGTTTGACACCACTTCCACTGAGGCTGAATCCACACTGCCATATAATCTAGTTTCTGAATCCAGATTATTTGCTTTGAAGTGGAATGATTATATGGTTCTACAGTGCCATATAATTTATTTATTTACTGTGTTTATACCACGCCCTTCAAAACCCCGAAGGGGACTCAGAGCGGCTTACAAGTAGGCAACAATTCAATGCCACCTACACAAACATAAAATAAAATAAACATTTGCATTAAAACAGTAAAATTCAGAACATATAAATATTATCCAGTTCAGAGTAGATAATCTGGATTCAGAAAATGGTTTATATGGCAATTTAGAGCAGCCTGATATAGCTCAACCTAATGGTATACCAGGAGTTGTAGTTTGCTGAGGCTCCTGCGCTCTTTAAACACAAAGTGGTGCCAAACTGCATTCATTCTACAGTGTGTGTGCACCCAATAATGAGACTTGGGCCCCTTCTATACAACCATATAAAATCCATCTTATCTGCTTTGAACTGGATTATATGCCAGTGTTGACTCAAATAATCCAGTTCCAATTGGATAATCTGGATTATCTGCTTTGATAATTTGGATTATATGGCAGTGTAGATCCAGCATGAATCTCACTTGCGAAGGTGACAGTCTTTAGACTAGTTGAGTGTATTTTGAATGAGTTCTCATTAGTGGGTTGTTGTGAGTTTTCCGGGCCATATGGCCATGTTACAGAAGCATTCTCTCCTGATGTTTTGCCCATATCTATGGCAGGCATCCTCAGATTGTGAGGTCTGTTGGAAACTAGGTTAGTGGGGTTTATATATTGGTGGAATCTTCAGGGTGGGAGAAAGAACTCTTGTCTGCCTGAGGCAAGTGTGAATGTAGCAACTGGCCAGCTTGATTAGCATTGAATGGCCCGGCTGCTTCAAAGCTTGGCTGTTTCCTGCCTGGGGGAATCCTTTGTTGGGAGGTGTTACCTGGCCCAACAGAAAGGAACAAACAATGAAAATTAACAAAACCTGGTTACCAGTATTTAAAAAAGTTTAAAATCTGGACAGTAAATAAAGAACAACACTCAGAAAACAGGGGAATTCCAGACAAGAAACAACACCTCTGAACAAAGGATTCCCCCAGGGAGAAAGAAGACAGGACATGAAGCTGGCATTGCCATTAATGCTAATCAAGGTGATTAATTTCAACATTCACACTGACCTCCAACAGTCAAGCGTTCTTTCTCCCACCCTGGACATTCCACAGATATATAAACCTACATGGCTTAGTTTTTCCAATATATCTCACACCTCTGAGGATGGCTGCCATAGATGTGGGCGAAACGTCAGGAGAGAATACTGCTGGAACATGGCCATACAGCCCGGAAAACAAACAACAACCCTGTTCACAGTAGCCTCAGGTAGACAAGTTTTTTCTCCCACCCTGGACCTTCCAAAGATATAGAAACCCCACTTGCCTAGTTTCCAACAGACCTCACAACCTCTGAGGATGCCTGCCATAGATGTGGGCGAAACGTCAGGAGGGAATGCTTCTGGAACACGGCCATACAGCCCGGAAATCTCCCAGCAACCTAGTCCTTAAGACTAGTTGGGTGTCTTTTGAATGCGTCCTCATTAAGTTGGTATTCAAGTGGTCAAATTTGGAGTCGAGGTTCGAGTCCATACAATCCCACTGGGTGGCCTTGGGCAAGTCACACTCTCTCGGCCTCGGGAGAAAGGCAAAATGACAACGAAGAACCTGAGCTGGGTTGGGTTTCAGTTCGGGCTCCCCCACCAAAGCGTTAAAGGAGGGCGGCTTTAGGGACGGTCCGTTCCCGCCCTCGCCCTTTTGCCCATAGAAAGGCACAGCGGAGGCGGCTGAGAGACTCCGAGGAAACCCGACCCTCCTCCTCCTCCTCCCCAAATCACGCGGGAAGGAAGGGAGCTCCTCTCCACCTCCTCCTATTTCGCCTTCGGACCGAGAAGGAAAACTCCACCGCGCTGGAAGAAAGAAAGAAACCCGCGCCAAGCGTTTAACAGGCCCTCGGCCAAAACGTGACGAGTTTTAAGCGTAGGAGGGAATTCTATGGCGTAGATCAGGCCTGGGCAAAGTTGGGCCTTCCCTTCAGAGATTTTGGACTTCGACTACCGCCATTCCTCACAGCCTCGGGCCCTTTCCTTTTCCCCCTCAGCCGCTTAAGCGGCTGAGGGGGAAAAGGAAAGGGCCCGAGGCTGTGAGGAATGGCGGTAGTCGAAGTCCAAAACCGCTGGAGGGAAGGCCCAACTTTGCCCAGGCCTGGCCTAGATGCACCTCACGACCCCCCGTTTACGGGGAAAGCAAGTCTCCGGGAGTTTCGCGGGAACAGAGACATTAAATCCAAGGACTTCCAAGTAAGAAGATGCGCGCATATTTAAAGCCCACCATCGGATGGTTGCCAAGCTCTTCTTTCTGTCTCTCCCCCTCCGCCTTCCTTTTTCTTGCGTGGAAGGAAGCTCTGACGGAAGAGGGAAGGATCATCACGTGAAAGTCAGCCCATCGCAGGCTCTTCTCTCCCTCCCTCCGGATCCGCGGCAGCGTTGTTCCCGGAATAAGGCAACGGTCCCGGGATCCCGAAATGCGTCCAAAATCCGAAATTGTCCCCATAGGGAGCTATGACAGTGGGACCTTTGCTGTCTGATGCTTTAATGAACACAAACTTGGTGTCTATAAATTCTTGTTTGAACTTTGTTCCCATATTGTGTTGTGTGTGTACACATACACATACAGCACACACTATGGGACCCAAGTTCAAACAAGAATTCAAGTTTAAACAATATATATGGATACACACACACACATATATACACATACACACAACACACTATGGGATCCAAGTTAAAACAAGAATTTAAACAAGAATATATGCAGTAGAGTCTCACTTATCCAACATAAACGGGCCAGCAGAATGTTGAATAAGCAAAAACGTTGGATAACAAGGAGAGATTAAGGAGAAGTCTATTAAACATCAAATTAGGTTATGATTTTACAAATTAAGCACCAAAACATGTTACACAACAAATTTGACAGAAAAAGTAGTTCCATATGCAGTAATGCTATGTAGTAATTACTGTATTTACAAATTTAGCACCAAAATATCACGATGTATTGAAAACATTGACTACAAAAATACCATGGATAATCCAGAACGTTGGATAAGCGAGTGTTGGATAAGTGAGACTCTACTGTATATACAGTAGCGTTTCACTTATCCAACACTCGCTTATCCAACATTCTGGATTATCTAACGCATTTTTGTAGTCAAGGTTTTCAATACATCGTGATATTTTGGTGCCGAATTCATAAACACAGTAATTACAGTAGAGTCTCACTTATCTAAGCCTCGCTTATCCAAGCCTCTGGATTATCCAAGCCATTTTTGTAGTCAATGTTTTCAATATATCATGATATTTTGGTGATAAATTCTTAATACAGTAATTACAACATAGCATTACTGCGTATTGAACTACTTTTTCTGTCAAATTTGTTGTATAACATGATGTTTTGGTGCGATGTCTGTTGGAAAACTTTTCAGGTGAGGTTTATATATCTGTGGAAGGTCCAGGGTAGTAGAAAGAACTCTTGTCTGTTGGAGGCAAGTGTGAGTGTTGAAATTAATCACCTTGATTAGCATTGAGAAGCCTTTCAGCTTCAAGGACTGGCTGATTCCTGCCTGAGGGAATCCTTTCTTGGGAGGTGTTAGCTGGCCCTGATTCCTTCATGTCTGGAATTCCCATTTTCATATATAAACCCCACTTGCCTAGTTTCCAACAGACTTCACAACCTCTGAAGATGCCTGCCATAGATGCGGGTGAGACATCAGGAAAGAATGCTTCTGGAACATGGCCATACAGCTCGGAAGACTCACAGCAGCCCAGTGATTCTGGCATGAAAGCCTTCGACGACAACACACACACACACATATATAAAGGTACCCAAGTTTCATAGATACTATGTTTGTAAATATATGACCCAAGTTTAAAGAGGAATTCAAGTTTAAATAAGAATATATATATATATATATATACAGTATATATATTTCATAGACACCAAGTTTGTATATATTTCCCAAGTTTAAATAAGAATTCAAGATTCAGCAATAATATTATTTATATATATATATATATATATATATATATACACACATGCACACAAATATATATACAGATATCAAGTTTGTGTGTGTGTATGTATATGTGTATATATATATATATGACCCAAGTTTAAAGAATTCAAGTTTTAACAAGAACGCACACACAAGAACACACATAAGTTTTAACAAGAACACACATGATATATATGGAAATATTCCAAAATTGGTGGCAAGAGCAGTCCAAAATGGTCCCAATCATTTGGCGAAAACAGAGGCTAAACTTGTACATCCATTTGCGGAATAATAGTTACAGGTCTCTCTTTGGAACGCAACGTGGATCCTTCCACTCCCCCCCCCCATCTCCGTTCACCACTTGGTATCTCCCTAGTTATGTTACGACACGCCCCTCCCCTCCTCCGCGCCTGGCGCGTGTGCGCATGCGCGCGCATCTTCCCCTCCGCTCCCTGCCAACCCCGCCGGAGCTCCTTAAGCGGGTAACCCGAGATTCAAAAACAATACGTCATCCCACAATGCCCCGCTGCAAACGGCAGCCGAGGCATTACCTCATCCCACAATGCCCCGCGAGCGCCAAAAGAAGGGGAGGGGCTGGCGGCGGCGAAGCTTCTAGCCGAGCGGGTGGGGTGGCCATGGAGATGGGCGCCTTTGCTTTGCAAACCAGGCACAGGCCGGCGGCAGGCCTGGCCCCGCCCCCTTCCCCGCGAGGCGGTGGAAGCAGCCAATGGGAAGGCCGCGGGGTGACATCATGGGCTATTTTTAGAGAGTTACTGCTCGCTGATAAGTGTTGGGACTCCACGCTGGGAAAGAGCTCAGAGTTGAAGGGAGCGCGAGCGAAAGCGGCAGGAGAGAGAGAGAGAAGCAGCACCAGAAAGAGGACCGAGCGCCGAATAGAAGGAGCCTGGCTCGCTTTTGGGGCCACGAAGCCGCTTTGTGAGAGGAAGCCGACGCTGAGGCAGCCCTTCAAGGGGGAAGGCAACAAGTGGATCTCTTCAGAGAGCCCTGAACTATTGGGGTGCCCTCCATTTTATATCAGCGGGGATTGGGAGGAGAGAACGGGTCGTGACGCCTCTCTCTTTCCCGACTGGACTCTGGGAGCGAGACTTTTCCTCTTCTCCCATTTAGAAAACTTCATCACCCCCCAGAGCCGCTCCTGAGAAAGAAGGAAGGCTCCAACAAGTGTGTGTGTGAACAACTCGGCGCAGGACACTCCCACTAGGGACGGCGGGGGAGGGGAGCCTTTCTACTTCGAGAGAAAGAAGTTGTGCTGGACTTGCAGTCTCTTTACGCCTGGATTTCGTACTTGAGGAAGGTTTTTGGAGATACCAGCCTCTTCTTACTCTCCAGAGGAAAGTCACGGACAAGTCAATGCCTTGTGGTGAAAAAGTAAGACTTTGATCATTGTTTCCTCCTGCATTTCAGTTGCTTCTTCGAGTTTTCCCACCTTAATATTTTGTTGTTGAAAGACTCTGGTAAACTTGGGGAAAAAACCTGTCTGAAATAGCTGCTTAGTTTGTTTCTCGACTGGAGGGGAGCAAACTTGTGGACTTTGTTCTATGACTGCAAAGATGGAACCTACATTCTACGACGATGCCATCAACGCCACCTTCGTCCAGCCAGAAAGTGGCACTTATGGATACAACAACCCCAAAGTCCTGAAGCAGAGCATGACGCTCAATCTGGCCGACCCGTCCAGCAACCTCAAGCCACACCTGAGGAACAAGAACGCCGACCTCCTGACCTCTCCCGACGTGGGCCTCCTCAAGCTGGCTTCTCCTGAGCTTGAGAGGCTGATCATCCAGTCTGGCAATGGGCTGATCACCACCACTCCCACCCCGACCCAGTTCCTGTGCCCCAAAAATGTCACCGACGAACAAGAAGGGTTTGCGGAAGGCTTTGTCAGGGCTCTCGCAGAGCTACACAATCAAAACACCATGCCAAGTGTTACCTCTGCTGCCCAGCCGGCCAACTCTGGCATGGCCCCAGTCTCTTCCATGGCTGGGAACAATGGCTTCAGTGCCAGCTTGCACAGCGAGCCTCCTGTCTATGCCAACCTCAGCAATTTCAACCCCAGCACCCTCAGCACGGCACCTAACTATCCCGCCAGCAACCTGGGCTACCCTCCGCAACATCATCTGAACCCTCCAATGCCGGTGCAGCATCCCCGCCTCCAGGCTCTGAAAGAAGAGCCTCAGACTGTCCCAGAAATGCCTGGGGAGACTCCTCCCCTGTCACCAATTGACATGGAGTCCCAGGAGAGGATCAAGGCGGAGAGGAAGCGCATGAGAAACCGCATTGCCGCCTCCAAGTGCCGGAAAAGAAAGTTGGAGCGGATTGCCAGGTTGGAAGACAAAGTGAAAACTTTGAAAGCCCAGAACTCGGAACTTGCGTCCACGGCCAACATGCTGCGAGAGCAGGTTGCGCAGCTGAAACAGAAGGTCATGAATCACGTCAACAGTGGGTGCCAGCTCATGCTCACACAGCAGTTGCAAACTTTTTGAAAAGTGTGGGAAGCAAACTGTGTTGGGGTGAAATTAAGCAAAAAGAAAGAGAGGTGGGAGTTGGGAAGCTCACCTGGGTTGCGGGGCAGGAAGAAAAGCCAGAAAGGCATTGTTCCAGAGAGTGCTTCCACAGCTACCAACACCACTTCCAAAGCATGCATGGAGAGAAAGAGACTGGGGTGCCTTTCTGTCTGAGGTGGTGGCATGTCAGTTGGAAGTACAGCTCTCCGAAGTGCTGTTTCTGCTCAGACAAGGCTACAGAAGCCTGGTGTTAGCTTTTTCTTTCTTACTTTTTAACATTGACCAAGACCTGCATGGACCTAACATTCAATCATCATTCAGTATTAAAGATTAAACTGCAGTAGATACTGTAGATTGCTTTCTCTTAGAACTCATTTAAAAAAATAAGTGGGGAGGGAGTTTGTGGGAGGCTAATGACTGAAGCTGAACTATACTGCCTGCCTTAGAGTCCAGTTGTGTATGTACAGATACTTTTTTATTTTATGACAGCTGATAAATATCAAGTAAAACTACTTCATGACTTTGTAAGTTATTTTTATGTTCATGTGGGTTCAAACCCAATATTGTTTGTAAATAAGAGAATTTTTTAGCAACCTTGAGTTTTTTCCATTTGTAATAAAGTATATAATTTTTTATGTTTTATTCTGATGAAGAAATGAAGAAAGGGTAGGTCGTATTTAAGAAAATAATACTTTGCCCACTTTCTTTTATTAGTGCCATTAAGGCTACAACACTATATATACTTACCTAGGTGTAAGTCTCATTGAACAAAGTAGGGTTTACCTCTGAGTAGACACGTGTAACATTGCACTGTCAGGCATATGCAGAATCAACTTATGGTTAGCTGTTAAAACTTCACTAATGCTATAAGTGGGGGAGGGGGATTGAGTTCTTCTGTAAATTCCACACTGGGTTAGTATGTAACAGCAGTGTAATCCTTTTTTAAAAGAAGAAGAGAGTTCTGTGCTCCTATTATAATAAAGCTATTGGTCTTTAGAGTACTGTGTGTCCTCTATCACTGGAATACAAGAGGATGTGTAAATGAGCCCCCATGGCCTGTTTTACAAGGAGCTACTAACATAG
The DNA here is from genome assembly GCF_035594765.1 of Anolis carolinensis. NCBI lineage: Eukaryota > Metazoa > Chordata > Lepidosauria > Squamata > Anolidae > Anolis > Anolis carolinensis. Next base: position 172,640,024 of record NC_085844.1, read on the forward strand.
TTTTCACAGAAGTGAAGAAAAGTGGGAAAAGAGAATGGGATTCCTGTCTATCCACATCCCTTTGTGATGACTTCTATAAAATATAATTGGTTATTTCCTATTTTAGAAATTCTGTTAAGCAATTACATGCCTAAAGATAGGGGGAAATGTTCAAAAAGGGAATCTTCACATGCAGAATTTGTCACCTTTAGTATTTTTTGTTAACTCTTTGATAAAAGATGAAATCTGTTCATGAGTATTTACAACTATGCCTGTTGTCCAATAAAATCATTCTATTACTCTTTCAATATGCTTGAGTTCCTCTTCCCTCTTTTAGTCTATTTTTTTTTTTTAAAAAGGATAAATTTAACTTCTCAATAAATGACAGCAGTACAGCAAATGTAACTTGAGTTGAGACAACACTTTTGAAATCCTGGGTATAAAATACATAAGCATTTATAATAGCAATTCTTTCTTTTTCAGGAGTTGTGAAGCTGGGCAAGAATAAAATATATATATCGCAATTCTAAATTCCACTAAAATGAGTGAGATATACCTATGTATATGTCCACGTTGCAGTCTCACCATTACAATCTCGTGGTACTTATTCCTCAGTAAACATAGCATCAGGCAATATGTCCCATTTGTTTTACTGCACAGTACAATATAAGTATTAGCTCACTTACCTTTATAAGTCCTTGTAGGGATATATTATGTACACTTACTAAGCAATAAGCCCTCCTCACCTCATATTGTATGTATACCTGTGAGTATTCCTAACCTAAAAAATCCTTATTCACAGTATGTCAGTAGGGGACTTGAAGGTATACACACACACAGTTAAGCAATTCCCAGTGTTTCCAATAAGGGAAATCCTTTAAATAAATCTAAAATTGCAAGTTACTGCTTCCAGCTAGAATCAAATCTGTTGAACTGATTAATGGTAACTATACACTTGCATAAATATTACCTAAATGGGTCTCTTTTAGGTAAAACTAGCAAGTGGATGTAGACTTAAGTATGAAACTGCACACTTTAGGGCTGGAAGGTTGTTGGATTAAATCTGGTTTCTGTGGGTAAGACTGGATTGTAACTACTTTTAGTAAAGAAGAAGTGATGCTGAAGTTGGTGGGAGTTGCCCCCAGAAAACCCAGGTTCAGCACTGAGAAATGTAAGCTATTTCACTCTTTAACTTTTCACAAATACGTCACATAATTTGGTATTGAGCTAGATACATAGAATAGTGGTCAAACGTGATCTCTGTTTCCTGTGTTCCTAATTATCTCCATGTGGAATACATAAAAGATTGTGATTTTGTAATTTTAAAGTTAATTTTCAGTCCTGTTTTATATTAAATTGTGTTAAATCAAAAATGGCAAGAAAAAAGGCAGTCATTGCATATTGAACAATTAAAACCTTATTCTTGAGAATAAATATTTCCAAAGAAAAAAGCAGTAAAAAGTATATGTAATCTTGGGGTGGATCTAGAACTGTGGTTCTCAAGCTGTGGGTCCCCAGATGATTTGACCTTCAATTCCCAGATTTCCTAACAGCTGGTAAACTGGCTGGAATTTCTGGGAGTTGTAGGCCAAAACACCTAGGGACCCACAGCTTGAGAACTACTGGTCTAGATTGTAGAATTACTGCAGTTTGACACCACTTTAACTCACTTGCTCAATGCTATGCAATCCCGGGATTTATAGTTTGGTGAGGCACCAGCACTCTTTCGCAGAGAAGGCTAAGAATCTGGTAAACTTACAGACTCATGATCCCATAGCATTGAACCCTGGCAGTTAAAGTGGTGTCAAACTGCATGAATTCTACAATATAGTATAGACTTGGTGAACAAGTCTATACTAATACATTACGGTTTCCACCTTTTGTTGGGGAGGAGTGATGTTCTCAGTGCATTCTATGGCCAATAGAAATTCAGCAAGGTGAATTCTTCCTTTGGTGGAAGTGGAGCAGTAGCTATCTTTATCTTCTGAGATTTCTATTTATCAGGCTGCTACAAAAACCTAGAGGGAAATAATGTGTTCTGCTGAAACAAAATGTGGATTCAAAAGTTTGCTGTCATTGAACTATGACATAATTTACACACAATGGAATTACTTAAAAGTGATTTCAAGTCATGTCAAATCTATGTCTTTAAAAACTTTGCCATCAGGGAACAATCCATGTCATTTATGCATAATGCCACACACACACACACAAAATCCACTCCCATGGCATGCTAGTTTAAAGTGCATCTACATTGTAGACACAATGCCATTTGCCATTATTTAATTGCCGTGTCCCAATGCCATGGAATCAAGAGAGTTGTGGTTTCTGAAGGTCTTTAACGTTTGCCAACAAGTACTGGTGCCTTACCGAACTGCAACTCCCATGATTCCATAACACATAACGATAGTAGTTAAAACTGTGTCAATCTGCATTATACTGTGTATATGCACCCTCTGAGGGGAACTTTCAGCTTCACCTGCTGAATTTCTTCCTGTTCTGCAACTACAAGAGAAGGCAGGATGGCAGCCAAAGTCATTAGAAGCTGGAAATATTTTCTGACTATTTGGAGTATCCAAGATTACTCCAATAAAGTTTCTAGGTTTGGATTGTATAATCTATGACAGGCATGGGCAAACTTCGCTCCTCCAGGTGTTTTGGACTTCAACTCCCAGAATTCCTAACAGCCAGCTGTTAGTAATTGTGGGAGTTGAAATCCAAAACAACCAGAGAGCCAAAGTTTGCCCATGCCTGATCTAGGATACAGTTATCGTTGTTTGGATTTCATATCCCGGGATCCTTATACAATGGGTTGGATAAATAAGGGTCAAAGATTTCCTCTCCCTTATTTGTACACACCGACAGGTGTAATGTCAGCACATATTTTTTGTTTACTGCTATCAGATATGTACCTTTGTATCAATAGTTACCAAACAAAGAGTTACTGGGCGGGTCATGTACTTTGCTGGGTGTATCTAGTGCTGACATGAGCCGCCCGGAAGGTAACTTGATTTTTGACCATACATAGGTAGTGGAGCAGCTCAGCTGGGTGTGGCTTTGAAGGTAACTACTCAACAAGTGCCAGCTAGCAAAGTAACCAAAGAGACCTGGAAAGGTAAACCCATAATTCTTTAACGATGTTCTGATGACAAAGAGCAATTTTACTGTCCCCAGATATTTGGGTCATTGTTGAGCCGACTGCCATAATTTAACTGCCAATGTGTATATAGTTCTTTGACACTTCCAGGAATTATGTATTTCTTGATGTACCACTCCTATTTTAAAGGTTTTTCAGCCTATTAACACTTTTATAGTCCACTTTCAGTACCATTATCCATGAGAAAAAAGTCCCCAAGAATTTCAGTGCAAGTTTAAAGGAGGAATTTTAAAACATTCCATTGGGTTCCCCATAGCCAAGAAAAATAACACCACAATGTCCCCTAATACTGTTACAAATATCAGTGCTATTAACTTATCAACACATTTGGGGCTGAGGACAAATATGGAAGGGTACCAGCTTTTGTTTCTAGCATGACATTTGTGGCTTTATGACAAGTTGTATGAAATACAGAATTCCATTTTCTAGCATGAAGATCTGCAAAACAGTCTGGATTGCATTTTTGCCAGTTGTGCAGCTATTATCATGCCAAAGCAACTCTGCCAACTAGGTTTAAGAACCTATTGACTCCACTAGTGTAGATATGCTGATGGCAAAGATGGCAAGAAGAAAAGGCTGGCGATAGTGGAAAATTGCCATGTTAAGGAAAGAAAGCTGCCTGCTTCAAACCACCCATTCATTAAATGCTTGGCTTCTGGGATGGTGAACTGTGGAGCCAAGACAATATGGGAAAGGTGAGATGGTTGGTTGCCTTTGCCATGCCACTTCTTTCATTGTGCCTCAGCTCCATGGGTCTCTCCTCATTGCCCTGGGACACCAGGTATTTGAGCTTTAGACATCTAGCAGCGGACATCTTCCTTTGCTCACCATTCATCTGCCCTATTCCTGCGCCAGTGAGGAAAGAATTAAAAGTCTGGAATATCAGTATACAAAGGGATCTTGTAGCATCTTAAAGACTAACTGGTAGAATGAGGTTAATAGCATAAGCTTATGCTACCAACTTCCTTCTCTAAAGGCCCCATCTGCACTAAAAGCTTAATGCAGTTCTAAGCAAGCTTTAAACTGCAGTGGCCAGAAAACAAATGCCTACAAAGGCTAAGGAAAGAAATCCTTTAATGTACACCAGTGCTCTGTAGTTTGTGTAATCATCATCCAGGCCTCCAGTATAAGATATCCTATGAAATCATCAGCACAGCAAAAATACTTTCTTCAGCACTAGTTTGAAATTGACTTAAGGGTTCAGTGTAGATATGTGCGAGTGGGGAAAGAGTAGAAAAATTCATTAAATAAATGCTGTGCCCTATAAGATCCATTCCTACAATGCCAACTTTACATTAAAAAAAATAGCATGGCCATGGTCATTTTTTAACATCACTTAAAAGCTTAGACAGTAGCTTTCTTACTTAAAGATATGTACGAGAACTCACCAGTGAGTAATCCTGTGGTACCTTAAATACAAAACATGCTTAATCTGCATAAGTGGTCATGTACTAGAACTTGCTTTACCAGATAATATGAAATATTATCCGAAATTGGCCGGTACACAGAGACATGGTTACAGAGGGAAGCAATTTGTAAGCAGTGAGTTCAAAACTTTCCACATCTCCCAACTACAAAGGTTCCTTGCAAGTGCAGCTTTATTAAGTCAAATGCAACAATAACAGCAAGCACCTTAAAAGCACACATTTTGCTGGTCTTAAGCGTTAGTGGACTCCAACCCATTTTACATATGGCATATAAACTTAAAGGTGCCACAAGAGCTGTTGTTACTTATACTACAAAAAAGCTTAATTTGTTGATGTTGGACCGATTTTACATAGTAGATTTGCAGATTTTGTCCATAATAACACAGCAACCATAAGGAATAGATAGGAGTAACAAATTTCAGTTTTCAGGTATCTAAACAGGTGACCGGAGTCCACAAAAACGCTGTGGTATAAGAAATGTGTTAGTCTTTAAGGCATCACATGGCTCTGGAGTTCCTACATGGGAGACCAAAATGAAGCAAGAAAATACAGCTAATTAAAATTGCAAAACCCGAAGAAGGGATCTACTAGATTAGAATTATGGCTTAATGTGTCCAGTATTCTGATTTCCAGAGTTAGTAGCCAGTGGGAGGCCTGCTTAGCTAGATATGACAGGAACATTGTTTTGCCATTATTGTTCTCCAGTGACTTATATTCAGAGGCCTGCTGCATTTGAATCTTTAGATAGTTTATACTTGACTATTAGCCATTGAGCACTGAATTTTCTCTCTTTGAATGCCAGCGAAATGGGTGAGATCAGAGAACACTTTAAAAAGTCCCACATTGGGAACTTTCTCTATAATATTACTTCACAAAATTCAGTGGTCTGATAATCCTGGCAGCTTTATTGGTAAGATTTTTGAGGAAACCATCAGCAAAATGTGTTAGACTGATGAATGTACAACTATTTGAGTTGCTGGCAATGTGTAAAGCTGGCAAGCCCAGAATGAAAGGTGATGTGCCACTGAAAATCAACATTAAAATTCAACATAATGCCATTACATTTTCTCCAAAGAAAATAGCTTTCTTTTACAAGGGAGGGGAAAATATCTTATCAGCAAAGTAAGTAAACTTTAAGTAAAATATATTTCTATAGGATTAATTATAACTGGTAGATTTCATATGAACGAAGATATAAAGGTGTTCTGGGATTTAGCCCAAACTGTAAAGGAAGCTGTCCAAAGTGCTGAATCTGTTCTGGGAAAGGGTTCAGCAATTTGGAATGCTGATGCAACACTGACAATAAAGCTACCAGCCTATTACAGTGTAGGGTACAGTGGCTCTCGTTTCACACTATGAGTTCTGGGCATCTTAGCATCAGACACAGTTGATACTCCACATTGATGGGTTTTGCATCCATGGATTCAACTATCTATGGCTTGAAAATATATATTTTTAAAACCCAAAAAGCAAACCATAATTTTGCCATTTGATATAAGGGACACCACAGTAATATGGGAATTGAATATATAATGGGAATTGAGCTTCCACAGATTTTGGAATCCATGGGGACTCTTGGAAACAAACCACAGTGGATGCCAAGGACCCTCTGTATACTTTTTTTTTCAGTTTGAGTACAGTACATTTCAGTTTTGTTGTACTTGTTTAAATCTAGTTCACAAAGACTGTAATATTTCGGGGTTCACATCGCCACATGAACAGAGAGCATACAAAGCAGTAAAACTAATACAAACTTTTCTCTCACATACGTTATAAATTTGGCACATATACAACATGAACCAGCTGGGATTGGGTAACTCGTTTCTAACATTATCCACATGAAAAACCAATACAGAAGGACAAAGCAGATTCCTATTTCTAAGAAGAGAACTATCCTCCTTGCTGTAGGTTCTGAGAACTGTTAGCTTTAGGGGGGTTCCCTAAACATCCCTTACACCTAGGGAAGCTACCCTGAAGGGAATTGCTATGAAAGAAAACAACTTCTTTCATTAACCCTACATTCCAGGAAAATTGGCTTTTCCTTAAATGATACAAAGCAAATGACATTCCAACAAGTAGGAATTTACTTCTTCCTGGTAGTGAAAATGGTGAAATCAAAGGGAGGAAAGTTCTTCCTCAACTCCCACAACAAATTTTCCACTCTCAGCTGAGAGGAGAAGCTGTGTACATCAATGGTGGGAATTGTGTTGCCTTCTAGATCTTGTTGAATTGTCACTTTTGCATGTTTCACCAGTAGCTAGGCTGGCTAAGGGTGCATCTGCATTGTAAAGTTAACACAGTTTGACACCACTTTAATTGCCATGGATCAATGTTATAGAATCAAGGGAACTGCATTTTGGTGAGGCATGAGCATTGTTTGGCAAAAAAAAGAGAAACTAAGTACCTTATAAAACAACAACTCCTATGATTCCATAACATTGGGCCATGGCAGTTAAAGTACTAGGTAAAGGGTTCCCCCTGACATTAAGTCCAGTCATGACTGACTCTGGGGGTTGGTGGTCATCTCCATTTCTAAGCCGAAGAGCCGGCATTGTCTGTAGACACCTCCGAGGTCATGTGGCCAGCATGACTGCATGGAGCGCAGTTACCTTCCTGCCGTTACCTTCTACTCACATTTGCATGTTTTCGAACTGCTAGGTTGGCAGAAGCTGGGGCTAACAGCTCTGCTTCCCGGATTTGAACCTGTGACCTTTTGGTCCGCAAGTTCAGCGGCTCAGCATTTTAATATGCTGCGCCATCGCGGGCTCCATATTAAAATACTATTAGACTACTGGGAGATGCATCTCACACAGTATCCACATCTGCAATTTAAAAACAAAACATCAAAATTGGGAAGACAACAGAGGGAGAGAAGAAAGATGAGGTGGGGAGCACAATATGGCAAGCACAACTACTCATCTTATACCTCACTCAAATCAAAATATATTACTTCAGAAGTGGAACAGCAAAAGGCACCATCTCCTCATCCAAAGGTGCATAGAACAGAGAGCCTATCAAGTTCCTTTGTAACACAAGGGGGACCTGCAAGCATAGCTTTTCTATTAATTGCAGTTTCAGAAATCCCAGATTCTGTTTCCTAGGGCAGGTGGCGTTTTCTGGCTAATGATAACCAGTGTGAGATAGTTGTGTGAGCATTAGCCTATGACTCAGCAGACCAGGGTTCAAATCTCCACTAGGCCATGGAAACACATTGAGTAAACTTGGGCAGTCACACTCACTCAGCCTCATAAGAAGGCAAAGGCAACTTCCTTGAACAAATATTACCAAGAAAACCCCATTATAGAGTTGCCACAAGTTGGGAATGATCTGAAGACATACAACAACAATAACTACATAGGTCCATCCCAATAATGCTTTTATACAGAGGGTATATCTGTTATCCCTTTGTTGCTAGAAGGGATAACCGGTTTCTCTTAGCATAAGGCAACTCCTTATTTTGTTATTGATTTTCATTCCAATGAGGACTGTAGGCAGCTGCCATCTGGGCCTGCTGTAAAAGCCAACATTCAAGCACATGGACTCTTTGGGGTGGGTGTTGCATTTACACTCACAGTGCATCAGTGGAAATTTCCCCATATGGTGGCTCAGTTCCAGGAGCCATTTAGACAGGATTAATTTTATTAAAAGTTATTGTCATCTGGTGATACTGGGTACATGGGGAATGGTTTGCCACCAAGAACCAAAACTTTTGAAGAATAAAAACATATTTTAATATTATGGATGGAAAGACAGGTACATCTGGACAGAAACATAGACTGGGAAAGTTAGCATTTGTACCATAGTCCCCAGAATTCCCACTGCACATGGGAGCTGTAATACAGGAAGAAAGACTGCCAAGATCGAGATGAAAGTCCTTCTGTATATGTGTTAGCATATATCTTATCCTTCTCAGAAGCTGTGGTAGTAGTGACATGTCTCTGGCATATATTTAAATTCCCTCTGAAGTTCTTCAGAAGGGTAGGGCTGTCTAGACAAATAAAGAATCTTCCTTATTTCTGGAGAGCAGTTCACAGTCAAAACAAATAATTATTAGTTAAGCGGAACTTGCATTACCCTCTAGGTCAAGGGTCCCTAAACTAAGGCCTGTGGGCCGGATGCAGCCCTCCAAGGTCATTTACCTGGCCCCCGCCCTCAGTTTTAGACTTAGGCTCACCTAAAGTCTGAAATGACTTGAAGGCACACAACAACAACAATCCTAATTAATTTGACTATCTCATTGGCCAGAAGCAGGCCCCCACTTCCCATTGGAATCCTGATAGGTTTATGTTAGTTAAAATTGTTCTTATTTTTAAATATTGTATTGTTCTTTCATTGTTGTTGTTGCTTTTGCACTACAAATAAGACATGTGCAGTGTGCATAGGAATTTGTTCGTATATTTTTTTCAAATGATAATTTGGCTTCTCAACAGTCTGAAGGATTATTGACTGGCCCTCTGCTTAAAAGATTTAAGGACCCCTTCTCTAGGTGTTGCTGAACTGCAACTCCCAGCATCCTTACCATAGATTGTATTGGTTAGAATTGCAGTTCATCAATATCTAGAGGACCTCACCTGGGGTCCTTTCATAATATACAGATATAGTGCCATGATTCCATTTTAACTGCCCTGGTTGCATCCTATCGAATCCGGGTATTGAAGGTTTTGTCAAACATTGAAACAATCTGGATGAGAATTTGAAATACTCTTCTCTAAACTGCTGATGCCAGGAATCTATGGGTTGTTTCCATGGAAGTTAAAGTGGATTCATACTGTTATAATTGTGTAGTGTGAAAATACTTCGGGGCTAGATGGATCAGTGGTGTGAACCTGTAAAAGGCAAATTTGTGCATTGTATTGATTGGTTTGATTTATCTATTGCCTTTCATAAATGAGGCTCAAGGGTAAATGTGTTACAATAAAATAGTTTAAATCCATTTGATGATGAAAACATTCAAAACGAATATTCAATTTAAAAACAAAGGTACATAGATACCTTAAAGCAGTGGTTCTCAACCTGTGGGTCTCCAGGTGTTTTGACCTACAACTCCCAGAAATCCCAGCCAGTTTACCAGCTGTTAGGATTCCTGGGAGTTGAAGGCCAAAACATCTGGGGACCCACAGGTTGAAAACCACTGTCTTAAAGACATCTCATCTGATTGTGGAAGCTAAATACAATCAGCCCAAGTTAGCACTTGGATGGGAGATAGCCAGAAAAGATCAAGTGCTGTAGGCTATATTTCAGCGGAAGGAACTGGTTAAACCACCTCTGACTATTTCTCGCTCAAGAAAACCTAAAATTCATGGGGTCACCATAAGCAAACACAACATTCACTAAGTTAAAACGTTTTTCTGTTGCAAGAAATTAGTTGCAAAAGGCCTGCCTGTATTGCAAGGTCTTTACCTGTTTGTAGAAAAACAAGTGGGAGGGAGCCAGCCTAGCCCCACTTATTAGGACATTCCAAAACCTGGGAGCGGCTACCGAGAAATATTCAGACACCTGAAGGTATTTTTTCCACTGCTCCTGCTTGAATGTGCTATTTTATAGTGTTGGTATCCCTTACACATAAACTTTTCAGGGAATCTAGCTGTGGATCATCTGTTTGCCCTTGACTTCTTCCATTATTTTATTTCTTAAATGAGGGAAGTAGCTGAACTATTCAATGCTACAGTATGAACTTTTTGTTTAGAAGCACCCCGGGGTTTTTTTTTTTTTGCTCCTTCTCCACACAAGGAATGCTATTATGAACTCCAGCTTCAACACCTTAAAAGGTGGCATTGTTTTGAAAGCAGCTCTGCCTCATTTATGTCACAGCTGACTTGAGGCACACCTTCATTTCAAAGTTGTAAAAAGAAAACCCCAAGAAAACACAAAGGCTGCTACCAATAAAAAATAGTCTTGACGTTTGGCATGCATGCCTATTAAGTATGCTTTCAAAGTATGTCTAGCACACCCTTAATTGCTTTTGAGAGCTCTTTAGGGCATTTTTTTTTTCTTTTTTGGTCCAGGGCCTTTTCCTACCTGTCTGCAGAAATGCATACCTTTTCCAGACAAGCCATTTCATTGGCTCATCTTGTTTGTGACCTGATGTTTACATAAACGATCGAAGAAGCATTTGTTTGTATTTTTTAAAACAGTAATAATAACATGAAGACAAGTACATCTTAGAAAGCAATTGATAAGGAAGATATGAATTTTTCATATTTGCCGTCATAATGAGCTGCATACCTTGACTTATGAGCAACCCAACTTGTGAGTTTTTGAGATACGAGCCATCACTCAGTTGTTTTTTTGCTTTGAGATATGAGCCAGGGAGGGAGGGAGAAAGAAAGAGGGGGAACAATGTAAACATGTGTTACCAAAGGAAAATGTTCTGAATGTTTGTATAATATAATGTAGCACTATTTACCATAATTCTGAAAATAATAATAATAAAAAGTTTTTAAAAAGATATATGAGCCGAGATCTGAGTTATGAACTATCGCAAGGTTCTGAGCTATCACGGGAGTATGCCACCCACCATCTGAGAGCGCCCCCGAGGCACACAACAGAGCACAAGACAGCTTGGATCTTTGTTAGCAGAGTATAGGGCACATGGCGGAGCTTGGATCTTTGTCATTGTAAGGAGCACTTTGTATATAGAATGCACTATATATGCACTATCTAACAGGTTTCATCAATGACTCAATAGCTCTTGTACACTGGATAGCTGTTGGCTAAAACTGGGGAGGAAGGCAACAGTTGCATTTAGTGGAGAGAAGGTATCTTTTTGAAACTGTTGCTCCTAATGTGTTACACTAAATAGGTATCTGTAAGGTAGACTAACATTGTAAACATTGGTTGTGCTGTATTTTCCTTACTTACATATGTTGCATATGCTAATTTTGAAGTATGCAGTCTGAAAACCAATTTGGCCTTAGTTATTTCAGAAACATATTGAAAGGGAGGAAGAAACGAACCTCCTTGGACAGGTGTTTTTTTTGTTTGTTTTTTTTAAAACACCCTGCAACTAAGAGTGTGGAAAATGTGGTGAAAAAGGCAAATGTCATTGAAGAAGAAGATGATTAAGTGAAGTTTGATCCTGAAGGAAAATTGTACACTTAATAAATCCAGTGTATTTGCTTACATTCTCTTTTGTTATGCGTTATTATTTTTTATACATTATTTGTTATTTATAAAGTACATTTTCTTATTTAGAAACATGTAACAAAAATTGTTGTGGTTTTGGGGAGCAGAATGGATTAATAGCATTTCAATGGAGAAATTTGAGATAAGAGCGATTTCAGTTAAAAGCTCAGTGAAGGAATGAATTAAACTCTTAAGTCAAGGTATCACAGTATTTCATTACAGGAATTTACTATTACACTTTTGCATGAATGTTACCTGTGGGAAGAATTAGGAGAAGCTCTTCTGCTTTCCATCACTCTTCCATCTTCCTTTGCTTGTCCAATACCCCATTTGTTTTGCCCTTTTCAAATAACCTTATAGTTATTAGAACTTCCTTCCTTGGGAAGCTAGGATGGCTCCTTCTTTGTTTCTCTTTTTTAGTCATGCAGGCCTTTGGAAGTTGATTGTGTTATAGGAAAAGGCCACTTTGTGGTATTGTCTGAGACATGCTCAAGATAAATATCTATTCCTTGCAAGCATAGATGGTGCTGAGTGAGAGAGAATAAGAAGCTGTCAATTTCAGAGTACATTTCTAACAGAGGATGTAGATTTTATGCACTGTCTTTAGCTAAACTGAAATAATAGACCCAGCATCCTTTTGGGGAAGAATGTTAGTAAGAAAAAGATCTGGTTTGTCCTTTTGATTCATTTTCTAGCTTGAACACCAAATTTTGGCCCTCCAAATGTTTTGCACTTCAACTTCCAGAAATCCCAGCCAACTTCCTGGCTGTTATGAATTGTGGGAGTTGAAGTCCAAAACACTTGGAGGGCTGAAGTTTGTCCATGTCTGATCTAGGTATGGGCAAAATGATGCAGTTCCCAGCATTCAACACTATTGTCTAGGGCTGCTTAGAACTTTAGCCCAGCAACATCTGAAAAACTAAAAATAATATAATAGAAATCCTTGTACTCAGTAGGACAGCATAGCATGAAAGCAGAAATCCTGAGATTCAATATCAATAATTTATAGTTTAAAGAATCCAGTAGCAAGAAAGACCCTTTACCTAGGATACTAAAGGGATGTTATGAGTAGAGTTCTGGACTACATAAATATATCCAGACTGAGATTCTACATTGTGAATCATGATGTAAATGTGTATTTATGTAACATGGTCATTGTGCTGAATGTTGACATTGTTCAACTAAGTATATATGTGCCTACTTATTGTCCCATTAAGCAATGGACAAGCCACAGTGCTCTTACTATCCCAGTGAATACAGTGATACACTCAAGGAACCGGTAAGGAATAAATAGGTATGCACCATCCAGAAATACACAACTACATGGCTTGGATCCTGCCACTCAGGGCCCTTCCACACAGCTATGTAACTCAGAATATCAAGAAAATCCCACAATATCTGCTTTGAACTTGGTTATCTGAGTCCACACTGCCATATATCCCAGTTCAAAGCAGATAATGTGGGATTTTATTCAGCTGTGTGGAAGGAGGCTTAGTCCCAACTAGAGTAGAACCATTGAATCAATTTCTGAATTTTACACACAGTCAATTCAATGGCTCTATTCTAGCTGAAATTAAAAACAGGACTTAGATGCATACATTTGTGGCACAGCACTTCTGCAACCGTGAACTGAACATGGCCAAAAGGTATGAGTAAGTAAAAATCCAATAGAATTCCAACTATAGTCTAGTGTGAGGCAGCTCGTTGTGTTTCTAATTCCAGCAAATTCAACATGGCGACAGGACTATATGTGATCCTTTCCTTACTGCATGCATATTCAGCATATATCAGAAAGTAGATTTTATTTTCACAGAAGCTAGTGTGGCTAAAGGTCAGTAGGGCCTGTCAGGAAACAGATTGACATTCCAGCTGTACAACCACCTTCCAATCCCTGCATGCTGCACATAGTCCAATAGGGAAGAAATTGATACTGGACAGCAGCAACTGTGAAAGGCAGTGACCTTTGACGGAGATATTAAGTTGACCTCTCTTTTGGTGACTCTCCAGGTAGAGGATTAAGAATTCCATAGCACTGTTCAAAGAACAGCATCCTGTTCCAAATCTTCACTTATGGTAATATAGCTAGGAGTCCTAAAGGAAGAGAATTTTGATTCATAAGTGAATGAAAAGAAGTTAGAATTGTTTTGTTTTCAAAATGTTTTAAAATATTGCCTCCAATAAAAAAACTGAATGAAAATACTTGATCTTGGTGTTGGAGGAAGGTGAAAGGACTACTAAACTAATCACATTGCCTCTATGGAGCACAGAACGTTACATGCAAGAGAGAACTGGGCTCCAGCTCTTTAAGTATTTTCAACAAGGATAGGTTTTATACAAGATGCATGTACATATGTGCCTTCAAGTTGCTGGTTGATTTAGGGTTACCCTATGGATTCCTTAGGGTTTTCTTAGGCAAATCATACTCAGATATAGTTTTGATAGTCCCTTCTTCTGAAATACGGCTTACAGCACCTGATATTTGTTGGTGGTCCCACATCCGAGTATTAACCAGGACAGATCTTGCTTAGTTTCCAAGAACAGACAGGACTTGGTGTTTTAGAGCTTTTAGCCCTTTCCGGAAATCCTTTCTTCCACGCTACTTTTAAAGGTACATGAGGTCCTGCCCTCTTTTGCTCTAAGGGGTTTGGACAGGAAGTGAGCCAAATCCCTGATTCATCCAGATACATATTTAAAAATTATGAAGCATTGGGAAGAATTTCAATATAAAATAACAAGGTATGAGCAATTAGTTCCTTTCCCTAATAACAAATGGATAATTAAGTTACATTATAATGATTACTTCATATTGTAATTTAGGAGGGGATAACATTAATGCTTTTCCCATTGTAATTCACTAAAAAGGGGAGAATTCACATTGTTCAAATGCTAATTCATGCTGTGACTCACGAAGCTCTAAAATATATATAGCTACATATAATTTTAATTATTTTTGAAAATTGAAAAAATGCAACTTTTTATGCTGTGCCTGAAAAGGATTTTTTTTATAAAAAAAGAAAGAAAGAAAGAAAGAAAGAAAGAAAGAAAGAAAGAAAGAAAGAAAGAAAGAAAGAAAAGCTAAATAATTTTTTTCATTACTTTTGAAAACTGGAGAAGGAAGTGCAATCTATAAAAACTGAAACTGTTTCTAGGGGCTTATACAATTTAACTAGCGATTTTTTGTAAAGTAACATTTTCAAGCTCCCACAAGAATGCAGCAAACTACCAAATCCGCATATGGTTTGAGAATTAAAATACTATTACCATCACCCTTCCACATTCATTGGTTTGGGGCACAGAACTTACATGAAATTGAACATCTGCTAATAATAATAATAATAATAATAATAATAATAATAATAATAATAATAATAATAAGGACCTCAAGATTGAACTGCAAAGACTCTGGCAGAAACCAGTGCAGGTGATCCCGGTGGTGATTGGCACATTGGGTGCCGTGCCAAAAGATCTCAGCCGGCATTTGGAAACAATAGACATTGACAATATTACGATCTGCCAACTGCAAAAGGCCACCCTACTGGGATCTGCACGCATCATCCGAAAATACATCACACAGTCCTAGACACTTGGAAAGTGTTTGACTTGTGATTTTGTAATACAAAATCCAGCATATCTATCTTGTTTGCTGTGTCATAAAATAAAATAATAATTTAAATTTTAAAAAAACAAACCCTGCTATTACCTGAAGGAATACCTCTCTAGGAAACTTCAGAAATTGACCACAAAAATTGCATTGGAGGACCTAGAGATTCCTAGTAGCTACAGAGGTATACTTTGTATGGATTCCTAAGTATTCCAGTATGACTCAAAGGCCAACTTCTAGTGGATGTTCACCACAGTTGTACTGGAGGTCATAGAAATTCATAGAGATAACATGTTAATTAAATCTGTGAATAATAAAAGCACAAAAGTCAAACCCACAAATGTGGACAGAGGCCTGTATTTCAGTGGGAAGTAAACAATGTGATCACAGTAGAAGCAGATGTCTAGTGACCTTGTCACACAGTCACTAGCAATGCTCCGCTTCATCCGTAACCTCATGCCCCACATCGCCCAGGTGCAGGTGAGGGCAATCAGATGGGGGAAAGCATGAGCATGCGTGGTGTGCATGGCTTCTCCCCATGGATTCTGTGGCAACATGGGAGTCTTCCTGTGTTGCTCTAGCAGCAGCATGTGCTGGCTCCTCCCTCCTTCACCTACAGAGCCACACTGGTGTCATCTGATGGGAGTTGGCCAGTCCCATGGGTGACCTGGGCTAAAAATGGTGCATGCCGCTGATTTTAGCCCTTTGAGATGAGGTCGTAGCTCACTACTGAACTTTTCAATCAGGTAGACCTGACCCATTATACCTTTAAAGGTATGGTGAAGCATTAAAATATCCTTGTCTAATTGTAAAGCAAGCAGATGCCATTTCATCTTGGAAAGTATGGATGCATCAACACTGCAGAATTAATGCAACTTGACAGCACTTTAACTGCTATGGTGCAGTGCTATGGGATCATGGGATTTGTAGCTTTACAAGGTCTTTAGCGTTCTCGGCCAAACAGTGCGGGTGCTCACTAAACAACAACTCCCTAGCATTGAGAAAATGATGTAATTTTTTTTGTCTTATAAGTTTCTATAAGTCGAAAGGCAACTTGAAAGCACATACCTCTCACCACTCTATCATGCTTTATCTCTATTTTCTAAATTCAGGTGATATCTTTTTACATTCACAAAAATTGTGTTTTCTTCTGAAAATAACACAGCCCACCTTTAACAAGTTCTTTTGATGCTGTCATGACAAGCCGGGTATATTTCCGAGTTGTTACATGTTAGATGGCATACTTGCAGAACAAGAACAACAACAATAAAAACTAGATAGTGCTTTCCTTGCCTTTTTGACCTGAGGCTATGGGTTTTTCTTGCCTGAATAGTGGTCATACACAACTGTATTATTTCCATTGCATTTCAGAGAATTATCTAGTCAAATTAAAATAATGTTTGTTTGTACGTAGCTTTCAAATTCGGAATGCACTAGGATCAGTGAAAATAGATGGAGTGCATTTAATCTCTGTAAGTGTTTGATAAATTACAAAACTTTTCAGGAAGTAACACAAAAGATTGTAAAAGGGCACTTTGTTAAACCACGGGCCTTTGACAAGGGAAAGAAAGGGTGGCTTGCTGTGAGAAGTCAAAAGGAACAATCTGTCCTAACCTTTTCAACCAGGGTTTCACAAACAGAATAAGGCCACAGAAACTACATATTCAGTTTGGTGTGCCCTATTATCAATTCTAATCAGAAGGCACTTTCAACCAAAGGTGTAGATTCAGCCTGAGGCTGCATCCCAGACAATCTCATGAGCAAGGAAGCCCTACTGAACTCAGTGCAATTTAATTCTAAGTAAACATGCCTAGGCATGTGCTATGCCCAGAGGCATGTCTCACAGTATGAGAGTAGAAAACTAGGAGCCCCCTCACTCAATGTGTGTGTGACTGTGTGTGCCTTCAAGTCATCCACTGACTCATGGAAGGGGTAGTTTTCCATGATCTTTAGCCTTCTTTGCCAAAGAGTGCTAGTGCCTCACCAAACTACAGGTCCCATGCTTCCATAACATTAAGCCATGACAGTTAAAGTAGTAATTTGACAGTGTCAATACACCCACATTTAGTGATTTTTGTTGAATCAGTTTGTACATATATTGTATTACTTCTCCATGACTCTTTTGTAGTAGATCATCCATAATCCCCAAAAGAAAACATTTTGATTTTAAAGGAAAATTGAGATATTTTTCATCATGCTATTTTAAACCTTTTGACCACATGCTTTCCCACTGTTACATTTGGACATTATGTCTAGAATTTCTAGCCATTTTTATACAGTCTTTCACTTGTCCATCTTCCATCTCAAATCTAATAAAATTAGTACATTGTACTAATTGCATATTCATCATTCATTTATGCTTGAATTTCAAATGTGAACATACAATTTTGTCATTGTTATATCTAAATATTTCAACTTTTTGATTTTATATCCAGTTTCCTCCATTGAATTCATTGGCTCTTTCATTTTCATGTTTTTGTCAGCATTACAGCATTATTCGGGAGCCCGGTGGTGCAGCAGGTTAAATTGCTGAGCTGCTGAACTTGCTAACTAAAAGGTCAGCAGCTCAAATCTGGGGGGCAAAGTGAGCTCCTGCTGTTAGCCCCAGCGTCTGCCAACCTAGCAGTTTGAAAGCATGCAAATATGAGTAGGTCAATACCAGGAAGGTAATGGTGCTCCATGAAGTCATGCCGGCCACATGACAGACAACGGTGGCTCTTCGGCTTAGAAATGGAGATGAGCACTCACCCCCAGAGTCAGACACAACTAGACTTAATGTCAAGGGAAAACCTTTACCTTTACAGCATTATTCATTCAAAACCTGCCGAATCCCCAAATTCTTTTAATATTACCACCAATCGTTCCACACTTTCACAAAGATTTGTTAGAGTAATCACCGGACTATCCAAAAATGCCCTATACTTCATCTTGCTTAATGCCACTACTCAGAACCTAGAATCATAGAATCATAGAATAGTAGAGTTGGAAGAGACCTCATGGGCCATACAGTCCAACCCCCTGCCAAGTAGCAGGAAATCGCATTCAAAGCACCCTTGACAGATGGCCATCCAGCCACTGCTTAAAAGCCTCCAAAGAAGGAGCCTCCACCACAGTCCGGGGAAGAGAGTTCCACGGCTGAATAGCTCTCACCTTCAGTGCTAAAACAAATGGCAATGGCAACAATTTACATCTTTACTGAATAATGATTACAAAATTTTCTCAAAAATTCTAGCCAACAGATTGAAGGAATTTCTAGAAGGGTGGATAGGAGAGGAACAAACTGGCTTCCTAGCATCCAGAAATGTTAAAGATAATGTAAGAACAATCATAGATTCAATTGAATATTATGAACAAAACAATCAAAAAGAAGTAGGCCTTCTGTCATTGGATGCAGAGAAGGCCTTCGATAATTTACATTGGAATTTTTTAAAATTACTATTTCAGGAATTAGATTTGGGGCATCATTTTCAAAATGGAATCAAAAGTATTTACAACAATCAGTGGGCCAGAATTCAAATTAATGGTCACGAAACAGCAAAATTTATAATTAGTAAGGGTACTAGACAGGGTTGTCCACTATCACCCCTAATATTTATATCCGCATTAGAGATTCTGCTAAATGCAATTAAAAAGGATGAGAGATTACAAGGAATTAGAATAGATAGACAAAATTACAAATACCGGGCCTTTGCTGATGATTTGATATGTATTATAGAAAATCCCAAACAGAATATTCAAAATTGGCTTATGAAAATTGAAGAATTTGGCATAGTAGCAGGCTTAAAAATAAACAAAAAGAAAACAGTGATTCTTACAAAAAACATGTCAAAAGACAAACAGAAGGACTTACGTGCCATCTCAGGCCTAGAAACCCCATCTAAGATAAAATATTTGGGGATTTGGTTATCAGCGAAAAATAATCAACTTCTAAATTTAAATTATTTAGCGAAATGGACGGAAATTAAAAAAGATCTAGAAAAATGGAAGAATCTGAACCTGTCGTTAATGGGCAGAATAGCAGTCATAAAAATGAACGTCCTTCTCAAATTATTATATCTTTTTCAAAATATCCCCATCATCAGGAAAGCTACATTATTTAAGGATTGGCAAAAGGAAATTAAGAAATTTATATGGAAAAACAAAACGCCAAGGATAAAATATACTACAATTATTTCATTAAAATCGCAGGGAGGTTTTGGTTTACCAGACCTAAAGTTATACCATGAAGCCTGTGCCCTCCATTGGATAAAAGACTGGATGCAATTAGAGAAAATAAAAATATTAACCCTGGAAGGACACAATCTTAGAAGAGGTTGGCATGGGTACCTTTGGTACGGAAAAACCAAAAAAAAATATTGGTAATCATTTTGTGAGATCAACATTATTCAGAATCTGGGACAAATACAAAAGATACTTCCACACTAAAACACCTCTATGGCTCTCTGGAAGCGAACCATAGAAGGTTGTTAGGACGGACCAAGTGGCCTACCTATAAAGAAATCCTAAATATCACATCTAATAAAAGAGACCCTCCTCAACTAAAAGAATTAAATGATATACAAAAAAGCAACAAAAATGTATCATGGTATCAATTTTTGCAAATTAAAAAGGCCTATAAAGCAGACAAAACTGAGGGCTTTGATCTAGAACAGGGATTCTGGGATAAAATTCTTAAAATAGACAAGAAAAACATATTGATATTATATAACAAATTACTAATGTGGGAAACTGAAACTGAAGAAATCACCAATTCAATGGTCCAATGGGCTAAGAACATAGGCAGATTGATTCATTTGTATGAGTGGAAATCAATTTGGAGGAAGAAAATTAAATTTACATACTCTATAGACATGAAGGAAACTTGGCTAAAAGTCATACACAGATGGTATCTGATGCCAAAAAAATTAGGGCTAATGTATAGGACCGTTAATAATAAATGTTGGAGATGCAAAGTGCAAATAGGCTCCTACCTCTACATGTGGTGGAGTTGTAGGAAACTAGAAAAATATTGTGCAATAATCCTAGAGGAAAGCAACAAAATATTAAAAACTAAATTTGAGATTAAACCTGAGCTTCTCCTGCTAGGACTTTATGACCCACAAACCAAAATCAATATTAATACAGACAAACTTTTTACTTTCTTTATCACGGCAGCAAGAATGGTGTAAGCGAAACACTGGAAATCTGGAAAAGCTCCTACGAAAGAATCTTGGATAGACAAATTGTTGGAAATAAAGGACATGGATAAATTAACTTTTTGATTAGAAGAAGCAATGGCAGAGCATTGAAAGCCATAGACTGGTCATGTTTCGAGGACTACTTGAAGAAAGCAAAATAAAGAAGCTAGAAATATATCAAGAATTATGAAGAACAAAACCGGAAGTCAACCTTACCCCCCCCTTCCCTATTTTTTTACCCAACTGATGTATCCTTTCCCTTCCCGCCCCCAACCCTTTCCTAAACCCCCTTTTACCCCCACAGTTACCCTATCCAAAATCCTTTCTCCTTTCCTCCTACCCCACTCACACCTTCCCCAATGTATTGGTTGTTTGTCTGTAAAGAAAATCTTCAATAGTTCCGTTTTTATTTCTCCTGGATTAGACAATTCTCTGTTTACTATTCATGCAGTTTGATTAGAATATCATAATGTTGTACCCAAATGCCATCTCTTCTAACAACCCTTGTATGCAAAGTCCATGCTTCCCTTGCTGATGCTTCACCTTGAGTAGAAATTGGAAGAGAGGGAAATCTTTGTCCAGATTTTCATGAATGATTAGCAATTATAGTGTGGAGAAAAGGAACTTTTCTGGTCATGCGCTCAAGCATGATGCCCTTATCCAGGAGGAATTATCAAGGAGGAATCTACAAACTAAAGGAATCTGAATATGCTTCAAGCGTCATGAACTGGATATGGAGTGGAACTTACATTTTGAATGCATGTACCAAGGTTTCCTATATCTAATAGAAGTCAAGGTCAAGTCTTTGTTCAAAACGATAGGTATCTAACAATAATGGGGCAGGGAGGGAGGCAGATAGTTACATTTTTAAAATCCTGCCTTGAAAGAATTACATCAAGTCCATTTAATTAGGTCCTTGCAGAATCAAGTAAGTGGCACAACTGCCGAAGTGGCTAATTTGTGCCAGGTTTTCTTTTTCCCTTTCTTCCTTGATACAACTCTTCATGTTTAGATCGGAAACACAGGAAGCTTGTACAGGAAGGCCTCTTCCTGCATGATTTGTGAAAGCCTTTGTTGGATAGAATGCCAGGCTGAGTTAAAAAACATCACGTTGGCATTGATCATACAAGCAGCACTAATAGCTGTGTGTACATAAATTTTCCAAAGCCCATTTTGTGAAGCCACCCACAGACACACAAGTACACATGCATGAATACAACAGGATTTTAAGTAAGAAGATCAGAGTCGAAGGCCATGTATTCACTGTCACATCCTTTTCTAATCTGGTGTCATTCAGATATTTTAGGCAACAACTCATCTTTATTAAACAGCTAAAAACAAGGTTCTTCCAGCGTGCATTCAAATAATTAATGACATGACAGATCTCGCTGATAGACATACTGCTATTCTGGACTTTATCTCTTTTCCTACCCCATCCTATCCCAGACAACTTTGCAACACTTTGTTCAGGCACTTTATTAAATGGTCTAGTAACTATGCACTTTTTGACTTCACCCCCCCCCCCCATTTTTATCCATTGGCGGTGAAGTTGTTTTTATTACCTTCTCTTTTATCTGGTTATTATGGTTTTTATTGTATAATTGTGTTTGAATTTACTTGATTGTCATGTTGCTTTTGTTTTATATGTTTTAACTTGTAATACCTTGTTCTTCTTTTGGGCTTGGCCCCATGTTAGCTGTCCCGAGTCCCTTCGGGGAGGTGGTGGTGGGATATACAAATAAAGTACAGTATTATTTTTTAAAAAAACTAAAGTATTATTATCTTTCTCCCATTCTTTGGCCACAGTGGCTGCAGATGATGGGAACTGTTGCCAACACATCTGTAGGGCAACAGCTAGGAGAACGCTGAACTACATATAGTATGTAAAAAACTGTATGATGTTATTTACTAATTCAGACTAATGGAAGATCTGAACAAAATGAAAGGTTGATTACTTCTGAGGCAGTATTAACTATAGAAGATAGATGTGTGTTAGCTCAGGTCCGACCACTTGCTGGACTAGTGCGGAGCTTTGGCATAGAGTGCTACCAGTATGCAGATGATACCCAGCTACTCTTGCATCTCGAACCTGTGACAACCACAATTCCTAAGAACTTTAAGCTGTGTTTGGAAGCAGTGATGAGTTGGCTGCGAGCGAGTAGACTAAAAGTGAATCCCGCACAAACTGAGATACTCTGGCCCGGCCAGCCACCAGAGTTAATCCAGTCACTGCCTGATTTTGATGGGGAAGTTCTGGTTCTGTCTGCTACTGTTAAAAGCCTTGGGGTTGTGTTGGACTCATCACTGACAATGGAGGCCCAGATCACTGCCATAAGTAAACAGGCCTTTTTTCATCTTCGTCAGGCAAGGAAATTGGCATCCTACCTTTTGACAGAAGCATTGGCAACGGTAATCCATGCAACAGTCACCACTAGGTTGGATTATTGTAACGCCTTATACGCCGGCCTTCCGAAGACAAAAACCCAGAAGATCCGAATGGTCCAAAATGCGGTGGCCAGGCTGCTAGCGGGATCATCTATAAGATCCCTTATTACAACCGATTCTGAAACAACTGCATTGGCTACCAATAGAACATCGGATCTCTTACAAGATACTGATCCTGACATTTAGAGCTCGAAATGGCCAAAGACCATTATATCTTAGGGACCACCTCATTCCTTTTTTCCATCAGTGGTCACCTCGATCCTCCCAGGAAAATCTCCTATACGTACCGGGCCCTAGGGAGGTACACCTGGAAGCTACAAGGCGTAGAGCCTTTTTGACCTATGCTCCAATTCTGTGGAACTCATTGCCTCCATATGTTAGAGCAATGTCGTTGCGACCTTTTGTAAAAGCGCTCAAGACTTGGCTGTTTGGTTGTGCATTTAAGTAAATCAGATCTAATTTGCCAAGTAGTCACTATTGAATGTTTTTAGGTTGAATGTTTTTATGTTGAATGTTTTTTATATTGTGGAATGATATTTTAAATTGTAAGTCACTCGGAGCACTCTAGTGGAGAGCGACTAATTAAGAAATGAAGTGAAGTGAAGTGAAGTGAAAGTCACCAGTTACTGCTGAAATTTGTACAAGGAGTGCCAGACAGCCAGAAAATAGACCTTCTTTCTGAATGTTATTACAAAAGATACAATTATAGTAAACCCTTCGTATCTGCTGGGGTTTAGCTCCTAGACCCCCATGGATACCAAATGTTTAATTCAGGATACAGTCTTGTAGACATTCACCTAGGAGTAAGGCATCTCTATGGGAAAATATTGTGTTTCAGAGGTCTAGTATTTAGCTTATAAGCCTTTATAGATCGTAGCCAATATTTTTATGTTATACATTTCCTACCAGCCCCGGCCACAGTATCTGGGCTTGCTGAAATTTCAGAGCAGTTTCCAAAGACAGCCCCATGCAGAGTGTTTCATTGTAATCCAAACAGGATGTAGTCAGGGCATACACAGTTCATTTGACATGGATTCAGCTCTACAAGGAGGACTGGGAAAGACCTGTTTAGTCACAATAGGTGATATACCAAATATCTGGATTATTTTTAGACAGCTTGCTTTGAAGGGCTGGACTGCTTGTGTTGATGCTCCCACCCATCCAAGAGGAAAACTCCCTAGGTTGGCCCATAACAGGAAGCATATCAGGCGGAGATTAGGAGAAAGTATTTTACATTCCATTTAAGACTTTTACAATTCTTAACTGGTGGAGATTTCTGTGACTTTTAACATGAAGGTGAGCTGAAAAAGGAAAAGTAGAAATTCATTATCAAATGAGCTGTGAGAGATGGTTTGGGAAGGTTCAGTGGGAGATTGTACTGTTTGACCATCTTTATGCTAAAGCAGTGGTTCTCAACCTGTGGATCCCCAGATGTTTTGGCCTTCAAGTCCCAGAAATCCTAACAGCTGGTAAACTGGTTGGGATTTCTGGGAGTTGTAGGCCAAAACACCTGGGGACCCACAGGTTGAGAACTGTGCTAAAGTTTTTAGGTGAACAGGTGATACTGCCTTTCAGTGAATTAGCCCATCCTGGAGAACTTAAAAGTTATCTTTGAGATACCTTTTCCCCCATCTAGGCATTTTAAAAGGCCAAAAGTGGTGCTGTAGTGGAGAGAGTAGAAGGGGTCAAAGGTTCTTTTCGGAACAGACAAAGCTCTCATCTTTCACCACTCAGAGCAAGGGATTGTTCCTTTCTGATGAGGAATAATGCTTCATAACCATTCCTTTCTCTGAGCAAAAGGCCTTTTTGAATGCCTGGGTGGAAAAAAGACTCGAAGGCAAAACTGGCACTTTCCCTTCTCCCCAGAATATCCACTAGTCATATCAAAATCCATAACTTTGGTGTCCAAAACTGCCCTCAATTTATACATATCACCTTACACACAAGCTTATATGTCATGGTTTGCAAAGACACTGTACTGTGTGTGTTAACTGAAAAATGAAGTGCATGAAGGCAATTGGATGAGCTTGCAAAAACCTGGGGATTGATTTTGATACTGTTTCTGTTCTGCTGCTGCAGAACCAGTTTGATCAAGGTTTTTTTACTGACTGAGTACTGCCGGTGAAGGGAGCAGTGTACTCAGAGGGGCCTTGCCTTTTTGAGGCCTGCTTGCTGCTGAGAAATGAGGGAGAAGAACCAGGATTGTATTCTTCTCTGAAGCAGATCTGTGAACTGAGAAAGGACTATTTATGACTGTGGACTTCTGTAAATGATCAGAGGGACCACTGTCAATATTACTGTTTTTGATCTTTTGGAATCAGTAAAGTTCCTGCATGTTTGTTCTGCAAAACTGAATGGCATGTTATTGCTCTGCGGGTGACTCTGGACCGTGGGCACAGTATCATCATCAATCCCTAACAATATACAGATAGTTTATCATCATCAAAAGTTCAACATAGTTTCCCTGTTTGTTATTGCTTTCAATTGATTAGCTACTTTAAAAAAGCTTATCAATTGAATGACTCAATGAATGATATTGTGGCAGCTTATATTCTGACCTTGCAGGTGATGAGAAAAAGAAAAATCAGCTGGAAATCCTATAAAACTGCTCTCACACTTCTCTGGCATAATAAATAAAGCTTATATTCAGTTTACTGGAAATGGATTTCCTGAAAAGGAGAGAGGCAAAAGATTCTATATGGGAGTCTTTCATGTAGTTTTCCTTTCTCACCAGGATTTCATTTAGAGATAGACCAATGTTGCTGTGCTGTGTATCAGTGTCTGACAGTCCAAAGCAGAAACTTAACACACAAGAGCAATCTAAACCACATAATGATGGGGCCTAATTTTTTTCCCTTTGGTTTTGATTTATGAAAGAATCTATTGACCATTTTCAGACAGGCGTGGTTCATGTGCTTAGTTACTATGAGCTTGATAATAGATGAGGGATAAAAAAAAACCCTGACAACATAATGAGTGTGCATATTTCCTCTGTTTTTAAGTTTTGTTTGTTTCAATCTCACCACATTCTCAAGGGGCCTGGAAGCAACTTACAAAAATCACAATCTAAGTGGGAAGGGTATGCCAGCAGAAAACAATAGTAAGATGTAACATAAAACCAGTCTGTAATTAAATCAATAGCTTAATTATTAAACCCCATTTAAACTATAAAATGGCAACACAGTAGTAGACAAAGCACTCCAGACAGTAAAAGCAACAGCTTGTATTACTCTCTTGATGCTTGATGGCATAAAAATGTATTGACTCATTTTCAGAAAGCAAAGAAACATGGCCCCATGTTCTACTTGCTAGAGGTCAGTCCTCTGTTTCAGGGCTCTTAAACTTTTTCCAGCCTCAATCCATTCTGCCCAAGACATTTTTTCACGACCATAAATATATCAGTATATACAATAGGTATAAAATCAAACATTTACTGATGCCAAAGCTGAATTTGCAAGAATTGCAAAACAGATGGATTTCCCTTTTTATGAAGGACAGCTGAAGCATTTTCTACAGTTCATTATAAACACTGCACAATGTTTCTAACCGATCCATGTAATGTCTAAAATAGACACTAGGTGGCGTTCTGAAACCTTACTGTTGCTGAATTTTTCATGACCCCAACACTGAGCTAAGGAGACCCTATTTGGGCTCAGAACCCACAGTTTAAGAAGCAGTGCTGTGTTTGATGGGCACAGTTGTTTAAGTTGTTTGTTTAAACAACTCTCTTTGAAGGACTGTCCCATTCTTTTTTGTCCTCTGTTTTGGTCATGTGTTTCCTCTTTTTTAAAGGAAGGTGTGTGACCTTTTCCAGGGATCATTTGATCAGCTGCTTTGTTCTGCCTCATGTTCAGCCTTCCAAATCTTGTTGGAGTTGAGTTTTCATCAGCCTTAGGTTATGGGGAGGCATGTAGGACACTGCAGGCCAACAACAACATTTAGACGATTACAAGATTTCTACTCTTGACTTAATGGTAAGTCAGGCCACATGTGGCTCTCTGAAAGCACCATCATTATCCATCATAATCTATATATATAAATGAGTTCTGACATTGCAGCGACGCACTAAACAACACAATCACACACACCCCAACCTTGAAAATAGGCAACACAACCCAAAATCCCTGCCTCAAGGCCAAGACAACAAAATTCAACAAAAACAACAATCACAGGGCCAAAAACAGCCCAAAAACCACAACAGCCCATCTGCGCCAACACAGAATCCTATAAACCCTTCCCACACACGGGCACATACACCTTGCCCACGTGCTCAACTTCTACCTCCTCTGGCACCGCCACCATCTCCCAAAAAAAAACTTGATGAATGATTCTACTCTATGGCTCCGGCTGCTGGGTGTCGCTGCAGCCAGAGTGGAGGCCGCCCACGCTCTAGCCGGCTTCAAATCCAAAGCGTCGCCTCCCCACCGGCAGGAAGGAAGGCAAGCGGGTGGGAACGCTCTAGACCAGACGCGTTCTCTAGTGTGGCTAACGTTGGAGACAACAAACATGATGGCGGGAGGCAGAGGCAGCGGCGGGAGCACCAACTACTGGGTAGGTCAGGAGACTTCTGGGGTCACAATTGGGGGGCTACGGAGCCCCATTTTTGGAGGCAAACTGAGGACAACAGGCCACGCTCAAAGGGGGCAAGGGCGGAGCGGGGTGCCCGTCCAAAGACGGCACCAACCGACCTAGCATTACCACTCCACCCACTCAAAAGGCCCCAAAACACCCCAAACGGGCACCAGGAAGCCTTCACATTACCACCAAACCCCTCACACAGCCCCCAAATGGGTTCTAGGAACCCTTATATTCCTCCTTACCCCTTATAAAGCCCATAAACATCACCTAAGGCATGCTGAAAGGCCTTCCATTGGCACCAAACTCCTCATAGACGCTCCAAAACTCCCAAAACAGGGCCCAAACGACATGGCATTGGCACTAAACCCCTTCAGAAAGGACCTAAATTCCCCTAAACAGGTGCCAAAACCCCTTACATTGCCACTAGACCCCTTCAAAATGCTCTAAAACCTACAACAACAACAACAACAACAATATGGTAATAAAGTCCCCTTGGGGTACACAAAGGCAACATATAAATATATTAAATAATATAATATAATAATAACGTAATGAACTCCCCCTTGGTATAGAGAGATATAAATATGATAAAAAATAATAACATAATATAATTATAATATAATATATATTATATTAATATAATAATAATAATAATAATAATAATAATAATAATAATAATAATAATAATAATAATAATCTCCTTCTTGCTGTACAGAAAGGTGGAATATAAATATCATAAATAATATCATATAATCTCACTACAAAAATATTGACTACTAAAAGGCACACTGCGTTCCATAATCCACATCATTGGATAAGCGAAAATTTTACCTAATTGCAACATTCATACTTACCTCCAACAAACAAAACAACAATAACAAATATTCTATATTCACAACCTTTATGAAATAATATCCCCTCATAACGCAGCGTGTTAAACTGCTGACCTACTGAACTACTGGACTAAAACGTCACAGGTTTGAATTGGGGGACCGCACACAACCCCCACTGTTAACCCCAACTTCTACCAACCCTAAACTTCAAAAACATACAAATAACACTACATGAACAGGTACTCCTCCACCGACAAGGTAATGGCCCTCCATACAATCATACCACATGACCTTAGAGGAGTCTACAGACAACGCCGGCTCTTTGACTTAAAAATACACATAACCACCAACCCCCAGAGTCAGACACGACTCCACTTAATGTCAAGGCAAAACCTTTACCCTTTACCATAACTACCACCAATACCTCAATACTTTATTTCCCATACCACCATACTTCGCCACAGCAACGCGTGGCCGGGCACAGCTAGTGTATTTATATAGCAGCATCAGTATACATGAAGTAAAACAACAAAAAGCTAACCCATGTCCTAATGCAGTGGTTCTCAACTTGTGGGTCTCCAGATATTTTGGCCTTCAACTCCCAGAAATCCCAACAGCTAGTAAACCGGCTGGGATTTCTGAGAGTTGTAGGCCAAAACACCTGGGTACCCACAGGTTGAGAACAACTGGCCTAATGGTTAGTCTGGTCACCTGTGGATCTCTGAAAATCATCATCATCATCATCAGTTTATATAGCTCCATCAGCATACCTGGTGCTTTACAAAGAACAACAAAAACAGCCAGTTCTGTCATATAGGGAGGAAGAGATGATACAGTTATTCCTCCACATTTGCCAGTTTGCCTTTAGCAGATTTGATTAAAATCATCTCTCTAGGAATCTCTTGCTCCTCTCGTGTGATTCTATGCTTGACTTCCAGCAGATGTTGACTATGATTTGTGCTGTAGGACTAAGTAATTCATAAAGAGATGTTTTCTTTGTTAAAAGTAACAATTTTTAAAAGTTTATTGAGATTTATATGTTGGTAATATGAATTAACAAGAAACACAAGAAAATAGCTTTTTAAATTAATGTTATTCATTTTCAGAGAAATCCTGCACCTGAACCCCAGTGAATGTGGAGGCCTGACTGTACAAGCATAAAACTGCAATATAATTCAAGACAAATTATCCGAATGGAAATACAAAAAACCCCCAATATAATATAATATAAAGCAAACTGACAAATACAATCAAAATTTACAAGATTATAGAACAATGTTAAACTCAAATTATCAACCCTTTGGAAAACACCCAGATTTTTCACTGAGATGTAATTGTGAAGAGCTTCAAAACAATTTCAGGACAACCGGATATGCTATAATACGTTCTTTTATTAGACTAAATGTTTGAAAAAGCATCTACTTTTTTAAAAAGACCAGAAATTACCCAAAGATGCTGCCTTTTAAGGGGTTAATAACAGCAAGCCTGTCTCTTTGGATCAAAAAATGCACTGACAGAGTGCATAATCTGGACTGAAAAACCACAGGAGGCTATTTGGTTGGAAATGGGAAGGAGGAATTCTGACCATTTTTGCAAGGAGTTCTATGATCCCTCTCATTTTGCTGATTCTTGAAGCTGCCTCAGCATTTAGTAACCTAATATTTCTGCATCACTTAAATGTTATGCTAATGAAAGGCTTTTGTGCAACTGCTTTGCATTAAGAAAGTGCCCAGGGAAAATGTGTAGGTTGTCATTTTTAGACAGATGGCAATTGTTATTTGGGAACAGACCTCCTTCTCAGTTCTCTTCTTCTGAAGTATGTGTTGCTCCCCTGTAGACAGCCAAAAAAGAAGGTGGCAAAATCTCTTTGTATGGCTCTTTGCTGCTGCTGGGATTTCACGTGATGCCTAAGTCACCCTTTTTGTTTTGAAAATGATTCATTGCCTGTCCTTCCTACTGCCTAATGTTTCCTTGGCTTGGGATGCTCAAGAGGCTGTAAGTATGGTCCTAAAACTTGTCCATCACTGATTTTAGTTCCGTGGTTTTGCTTTCTAGTTCTTTGAGTTTTACTGAATGGCCATTCCCACAAAGGCTTGGGTTCTGGCCACTTAACTACTAGGCAGTCATTGTGAAAATTAAAATTGTTTTTTCCATCTTTTATTCCTCATTTGCTCCCCCCAAAACCAATTCACAGCAACCCTTTTGCTCCACTTTTTACCTGATCACCCCACATATAAGTATGTTTTAAATGTTAATGTTCACTATGAAGCATATTTATGTGGAAATAAGTTGTATGGATTTTTAAAGGAGCCTACTTCCAAATAAGTAAACATTAGGAGCAAGGTGAAGGTTACTGTATCACTGAAAGGAAGGTAAAAAATTGGAATAATCAGCTGAGAGTGCTATATTTACACGGGGTTATATTGACACAAAGTTAGCTGCAAAATAAAAAAGACTTTATTCCAGCCATGTTTAATCAGAAGTTGTATTGATTCCAATTGGATTTATTTGAAAGCTTGGGGTTCTGACCTTGTGTAGCAATGTTTCATTTCAATGCAATTGTGCAATTGCATTCAATGATGTAAAATACATAATACATCTAAAAGCCCAGCAATGTATTGCTTTTCTGTGTGTATGAAATGTGAACACCACACAATGAGTAGGGTGGAACTCCACATCAAAGCTACTTTCTGCTGGTTAAGATCACGATATAAACCTAGAGCAGCTCCCAGAAGTTGCAGCCAGCATGGACAGAGGTAAAGGGATATGAGTATTATAGTCCATTATATTTGGAGAATTAATGATCCTTCCCGCCACCCCCCCCCCCCCCCCGCCATGGGATCAAGGTGCTCCCAAATAGTTAATTAGAAGTATGCAAGATGCCAGTATGCTTAATGATGGTATGTATATGTTGTATTAAGATATTAAACATATGCATATGTTTTTCTCAAAATAACATGTACTTTCACGTTATAGATATTGGTTCTTTACTGTCACATTTTTTGGAAAAATTGTTAACTGTATAAATGGTTAATTGTATATTCTGATAATAAAAATAATTTTAAAAAAGAAGGCCTCTGTCAATACACAGTCATCTTAGCGAATGAAGAAAACAGCAGTTTCTTGGGCCAAGAAAAGAGGAGAATTTCCCAGTTGTTTGATCTGACAGCCTTTACTGCATCACCTATGGCATGGCTGTATTACAAACACCATATGGAAAATAATAGTAATCTTTGTTATACTCCAAGTGTCTCATTTTGACAGGGACGTTCCAATTAATCCTCAGGCCCCTTATATCCCAAGATCTGATCCCAGGTTATCTGCTTTGAACTGGATTATATGAGTCTCCATTGCCATATAATCTGGGATAAACAGATAATCTGGGATCAGATCCTGGAATATAAGGAAAGTATAGAAGGGTCCTTAGATGCTTTAAAAAATACTCCAGTTTCTATTTTCTCCTCCCATTTCCCACTTTGCCTTCAGCTCAGTCCAGTTGCTACAAACTGAGTTCAAAGCTGAAAAAGTAGTTTGCAAATAAATCAGCAAAGAGAACACGAAAGGAGATGTTAGAATCTTGCCCTTCTCAGTAGAATCAGGCAAACACAAACTGCTGCAGTGCATCTTCTGCTTGTGGATCCTTCCTCAGTAACTTTGCCACCTTGACCACATTCTGATGTTGGTTGGCTAGACATGTCCTAGAATCATAGAATCATAGAGTTGGAAGAAACATCATGGGCCATTCAGTCCAACCCTCTTCCAAGAAGCAGAAAAATCACACTCAAAGCATCTCTGACAGATGGCCATCTAGCCTCTGTTTAAAAGCCTCCAAAGAAGGAGCCTCCGCCACACTCCAGGGCAGAGAGTTCCACGGTTGAACAGCAATCACAGTTAGGAAGTTCTTCCTTATGTTCAGGTGGAATCTCCTTTCCTGTAGTTTGAAGCCATTGTTGTGTGTCCTAGTCTCCAGGGCAGCAGAAAACAAGCCTGCTCCCCCCCTTCCTACGACTTCCCCTCACATCTTGATACATGGCCCTCATTATGTCTCCTCTCAGCTTTCTCTTCTGCAAGCTAAGCATGTCCAGCTCTTTAAGCCGTTCCTCATAGGGTTCGTTCTCCAGACCCTTGATCATTTTAGTTGCCCTCCTCTGGACACATTCTAGCCTGTCAATATCTCCTTTCAATTGTGGTGCCCAGAATTGGTGTTTAATGTTGGAGATATGTTATACTGGAGGACTTCATTTTGTCAGCATTATCAAAAATTATCAGCAGTATTAAAGTAAGCTTTGGACCTAATACAGTTTTTTAAAATAACAGATGTATTTCCAACACTGGTACAAGTGGACTGATTTTTCTTTAACTGTCAAAACCTAATTTGCAGCTCCCATTAGCTAAAGAATTCCTGCTTCCCTGTCTGATAACACTTTGCGGCATTTTTATATATTTACATATTGTCATTGAAGCATAATACTTTTTCAGAAGAAGCTAAATCTGATAGTTAATTTCAGTTAAATTAGTCCTGCTGAATCAATGGAAACCAGGAAAGGCAAAACTTATGTAAATCAGTTGATCCAATGGGAATATCACATTTGGGACTAGCAAATGAATTTAGTCCAATGCTGCAATCGAAAGTGAAAATGTTTGAAGGCTTTGTGTCACGCTTGCTCATTCATTAGTTCACAGCAAAGGACTTGAATGATTTCAGAAAAGAACTGATTGTAGAATAAATAAATATTGTGTTTCTGCGACTGAAACTGAAATTTAAATGCATTCTGGGAAGCATCAAGAACATGACTGAACTCACTACTGATAGATTTATGTTCATTTATTCCAGCTGTTATGTCAAACCAAACACCCTAGAGAATGTAAAGAAGGTATTGGAAACCATTCAGTTACATGGCATGCCATTTTAACAGGTTCCAGGTCTCCCATTAGCCTAAAGCACACTGCCAAGTGTGGCCATTGAATACGCTCAAAGGGAAAGAGTGACCTCTTCTGGATTTTTCATAGAAATGTATTTGTTCTCCTTATTGGGAGGGGAGGATAGTGAAAAGGAGGCATGTTAAGCATATTTTATGTTGATGAAGCATGTTTTGAAAACAGACTCTTGCATTAATTAAGAAACATCTTCAACTCAAAGATTAAAACAAAACCAACAATCCATGAAGCTTCAAAGCACACAGAGCTTCAAAGCCAAATACAAAGACTAAATAATTAGCTATGAAACACCCATCTTTCTCTTTCAAGTGGTGATTGATTTAGCTTAGTGGCCCTGTTATTGGACCTTACCAGATGAAACAAACAAAATGTCTTGAAATGCTTCAGTGGATACAAAATGCCAAGTAGCTAAGATTTCATGGAGTGCTAATTCAAATGGGAGATTCTAACAGATGTGGTCCTGAAAGGTCTGCCCTAACCACAGACTATCATAGCATAGATACTTGGGAACATTAGAACAATCTATGCATACTCCTCAATTTGTGGATCTTGATTTCAATAATTGTCTATCAAATGTGTGGGTACTGTGCTGTGTGTGTTATCCCTTTTCTGTGTACAATTCTCCAAAGTCCTTTATAGAAGAGTATTTGAACCCATGCCTGGGCAGATGACCAGGGACTGACAGTGGAATCATTGCTTCCCAAGTCACTGATGCTGTGTATCTCTTTTCACAATGTGTCATGATATGTACAGTGGTGACATGCTCTAGTGGTTACACATTCATGGAAGCCCTCTGTGAGTGGATAGGACAGTTAATGTTGACTATGTTATACTCTATATACTCATGAATACGTCTATACATTTAAATCAAAAGTCTGGATCTATGTATCCATGGATCAGTGAAAATACTACATTTCAATGCTCCAATATAAAAAGGCGAACTAGTTCTGGGTGGAATGGGAAAAGGCAAGAGCTTAGTATGCCCTGGAGAATCTAAAAGAAGCAGCAACCCCATGTAATCCCTCTGTGTTGTGCTTTCCTCTGTCTGCAGAATGACTTATCCATGGATCACATCAAAATCCAAAATTTTGGCCCCAAAACCTATCCATGATTTATACGTGAGTATATACAGTAGTTTATTTACCCTCGAATCTATTTCAGTCACAACATTGAGAGAAAAGCAAGGTAACAACAACAACAACAACAACAACAACAACAACAACAACAACAACAATAATATAAATAATGATAATAATGGCATATGGACATCATATATGGCTGTACTTCTCAAGATGCTGGGTGTTTATATGTGTTTGTGTCTGCTATTTTATGACATCAGAAGTAACTTGCAGTTTCCCAAGTTGCTCCTGACATGAAAAAAATGGCACTGATCTGGGTCAGTAGCTATCAGAAAACAAGCTGCATGCGAAGGAAAGCTATTCAATCCTCTTGCCCAAGAGCTCCAAGAAGCTCTTTCCCATTGTTTTCATTTTAAAGGGAAGAGCTGTACTCCTACAAGGCCCCAGGAAGTACGCTTATCTTTTATAACAACATGTATTGCCTCTCTAAGCTTTGTTTTGACCTTGTCAGCAAAACCATGGCAAATCACCTCTGAAGAAATTTTTACCAGGAAAAGCCTACAGCAGGCTTGCAAACCACTTGAAGGAACATAAGAAATAACAAATGTCTCTGTGAGACCAGAAGTGGTCTTCTGACCACTACTGTCCCATGTGTGTATGTAGTCTGCAAGGAGACACTATCATGTGAATGCTGGTGTAGAGCATCATAGTTTTCCTGCCGCCATACTTTAAATGCCCTTCTTTCTTAGACTCCATGTACACTGCCATATAATGTAGTTTTAGGATGCAGTTTAACTTCATTATATGGCAATATAGACTCATATAATCCAGTTCAATGTAGTTGAACTGCATTCTGAAACTGCACTACATGACAGTGTAGACGGGGCTTTAGAAACCATCACCACAATGTCGACATCTGAAAAACCCCAAATTGTTATAATACATTCCACCTTGAGGTCAGACACATTCTCAACTTTTCAATTTATAAAAAAAACACCAAACAAATTGGTGCTCTCAGAGCATTGGAAAAAATACTACATGTTTGAGGGAGGGGCTTAGAGTCGTAATTCTTGATTATATGACAAGTATTAAAGTCCTATCACAGCAAGAAGACTATATTAACCTGTGGTACGTCTACAATGTTTGACAACTTAAAATCTTTGAAACATGAAACTTACTTTTTTATCACTACTCTTTATGTGGATTGTTTTTGTTTGGCAACATAGCACCACAGCTCCCAAGCACTGTGTGTAACTAACTCAGGAGTATACAAGTTTATCTTAACATTACACAAAGCTAATTACATAGCAACAGTATCTAGCCTGCTGGTTTTCTTCTGACATGTTTGACAGATGGGCCACACAGGGGAAAAAAGTTTTGGTTTCATCAATAGCTTAGCTACCAATTTCGAAAACACAGTTTTCCTCCTCATTTTATCTACAGAATCTACAATGCTGCCACATTTACTGGAATATGTCTGCTGAGTTTTGTTTTGTTTTCCTTACATCTGTCAACTCGGTCTGTTGTTAAGCAATAGAAAAGAGGATCAGAAGGCAACAGCATTGCACAAGAAAAGGTGAAGAGTTTATGCTTTCCTTTCTCTTTTTTTCTTTTTTTCCGTGGTGGTTCCTGAGGTTTCCAGTTGAAGCAGGATGGTGTTTGTTGTCAGCAACTTGTACAGTCCTCTGTAATGATGAACATTTTCCTCTAGTAGATATTGACCTGCAAAGGAATGCCTAATGTATTTAGAATAAATAATTTGCATGATGCATACAATGAGTATATACACAAATCCGTACGCCATAGAAGTCCTGAAAATGAAAAAGAATGAACTTGTAGAGGGCATAAATAACCCTGATCACCTTCTCGACTGCTTAATAGAATATGGCATTTTTACCCCAGAGAAAAAATTGGTCTTGTCCTACTACAGAACACGAAGAGCAAAGAACTCTCGGGTTTTGGATATCTTAGCTTCTCAAGGTGAGCGAGCCTGCAGGCTCTTCTTTTATCCATGTCTGAAAGAGATTGAACCATATCTGTACAGCCAGATAAGGAATTATGTCAGTGATGTGAATGTAAAAATTGGAGATGCAAGAAGGCAGCTGATAGGCTACCTTCTTGAGAAAGATAAAGGATGGACTCAAACAGACAAGGATCTTCAGCAAGAGAAGAAAGATAGCCCTAGGCAGAGTCTGGTGAAGCCACAGAAGCTAGTTCGGGTCAAACATAAATCAAAACAAGTTTCAGCAACAGTGAAATCCATAGACCCTGGTCTTAAGTCTCCTAATGTTTTTGATTCTGTTGCTAAAGGTAATCTTTCTGAGTTGGAAAAATACTTAAAGGAGAATGAGGTTAATGCCGTGAACTCTGCAAATGAAACCCTCTTACACATTGCAGCTGCTCATGGCCATACTGAAATAATTGACTACTTAATCAGCAAAGGTGCCAAGCTGGAAGTAAAGGATCAAAAAGAAAGAACTCCACTCCACAGAGCTGCTAAGGAAGGTCATGGAAAAGCTGTGAATATGCTGCTCCAAGCTGGTGCTGATATGTACACCTTAGCTCAAGAAGGTAAAACCCCTTTACATTTGGCCAATCAGAACAACCACACACACATTCTGAAGAGCATCCTGGAGGAAGAGGCAAGACGACACAAGAATCAACACAACTTTCTCCACATGGCTGCCCTAAGAAATGACAGTGATCTGGTCAAAATGCTTTTAAAGAGTGGTGCTTTGTTAGAAGCCAAAGATGAGAGAGGGCAGACAGCTTTGGGTTATGCTGTGTCTCGGGGATTTAAGAAGACTGTCAAAGTTTTGCTGGAAGCTGGAGCCAAGGTTGACTCCAGCATAATTGATGTTGCGTTTAATAGCAACAACCAATCTCTCTTCAGGTTATTGCTGGAATATGCCAACAAAATGTCACCTGAAACAATGGTATCAGCTCTCTTTAAAGCTGTAGAGCAAAACCTTCACGGCATCGTAGCTGCTTTAATTGAAAGAGGTATAGACATAAATGCTCACAACGAAATGCAGTATACGCCATTGCTTGTGGCATGTGAAATGGGGAAGATGGAGTCAGCAAAAATTCTCATTGAAAAGGGCGCCAGCTTGAAAGAGAAGACACCTGACTCAAGTAGCGCTTTACACCTGGCAGTTCAAGCTGGATCTACTTCCATCGCCAAAATGCTCTTACACAAAGGAATGGATCCCAACATCATGAGTCAGAGAGATCAAAGTCCCCTCCATGTTGCTGCATTTCACAATAAGGGAGCACTGGTGGATGTATTGATTGAAGGAGGAGCTAAAATTGATCCAGTTACTAAAGAACTGCACACTCCATTGCACTTAGCAAGTTACAAGGGACATACTGAGGTTGCTCAGAAGCTATTGCAGAACAAGGCCAAGGTCAATCTGAAGGATAAACAGTCAAAAACGCCTCTGCATCTTGGAGCTGAAAAGGGACATATTGCTCTGGTGGAACTGCTTCTTGGTTCGAACGCTGATCCAAATTCAGCCGATAAAGAGAAAAAAACACCACTCCACCTTGCATCCATAGGAAGCCATCTTAGCACCATAAAAGCACTATTGGCTAAGAAGTCTAGATTTGGGGCCAAGGACATGGATGGTTGCATCCCTGCACACTATGCAGCCATCAGTGGTAACATGGAGATATTAAAAGCTCTATTGGTTGCTGGGAACTATAAAAATATCAATGATAAAAATATTTGGAGAAAGACACCACTGCACCTTACAGCAGAATATGGACACAGTGATATGATGCATTACCTCTTGAGTAATGGCTCAGCCATCAATGCTCTGGACAACAATAAAGATACCCCATTGCACTGTGCTTGCAAAGCTGGCCATTTTAACTGTGTAAACACACTGGTCAACTGGTCCGCTGGAGAAAAAGTCAATTTACAAGCTACCAATAGCCTGAAGAAAACTCCGCTGCAGACGGCAGAATCTAGCTCTACTGATCAACAAGCTCAAATTGTTACTCTTTTGAAAAAGAAAATGTTATTGATAAGATGAATATGCAAAGAAAGGAATTCTGTAATAAATGTTTCCTACCACTGTCTCATACAGATGTCTAGGAGAAAAGAGACATCATGCAACAACTCCCTGGTAACTATTAAAGTTAAACTGTAAAAAGTTGTTGCTTTTAATAGTTTTATCTGGCAGGTATTCAGGTCAAATTATTGCAAGACTGGGAACCATGTAATCCTCCAAAAGTAAGAGTTGTTGGCACTTGGAGATATTATATGATGAGCTTAGTACATCCAGCATGTGAATGAGTCTTTAGAAATAACATAGAAAGCCGGCTCAAATGAAAAGAAATATTTCTGAAATGTGTTGAGGTTTAGATAGGTTCACAGTGGTCTCCAATAGATATTGGTATTACAAAAAGAAAGAAATGAAATCAGAAATCATTATACCTCTGTGTGTGTGTGTGTGTGTGTGTGTGTGTGTGTGTGTGTGTGTGTGTGTGTGTGTGTTGATGTGCCTTCATTAGAGCCAGCATTATGTAATTGTCTGAGCACTGGACTATAACTCTGAAGACCAGAGTTCATATCCCTGTTCAACCAGATAAACCCATTGGAGGTGCATGTACACTACTTTGACTGCCATGCTCAATACAACAGAAGCATGGGAGTTGTAATTTGTTGTGGTATCAATAGTCTTTGGCAGAGATGTCTAAAGATCCATAGCATTGAATCATGGCAGTCAAAGTAGTGCATTAATTTTACAGTGTAGAGGCACCCTAGGTGACATTGAGCAAATCACACCCTCTCAGGCCCCTTGTACACTGTCCTTATATCCCGGGATCTGATCCCAAGTTATCTGCTTTGAACTGGATTATGTGAGTCTCCACTGGTATATAATCTGGGATAAACGGATAATCTGGGATCAGATCCTGGGATGTAGGGCAGTATAGAAGGGGCCTCAGTTTAAGAGGAAGGCAAGGGCAAGCTCGTTTAAACCACAACAATGTCCCCTCAAGCTGTCTGTTGACTAATGATGACCCTATGAATTTCATAGGTTTTCTTTGGCAAGGCACATCCAGATGTAGTTCTGTCAGCTCCTTCATCTAAAATATTACCTACAGCATCTGGTATTCATTGGTGGTTTCTTGTCCAAGTACTAACCAAGCCTGATCCTGTTTACTTATCTGTTAGAAATTATCTTTAAAATTTTGATAATGAAACATAATTTAATGCTGTGTGTATTTTTTCATATCATTTTTTGTAAAACCATAAAGCATTGTTCTTAGGTTTCCCCAACTCCATCTTTGTTGTACAAGTTGCTGAAATGTGTGTTATTAGTCTATAGGCTTTGTGATCCATACATTATGCCTTTTCTTTAAGTGGTGGAGAACACATGCCCTTCCAGGTGTTGTTGGACTCCGCTTCCCGTTATCCTCCACTCCACAATTAGGTTTTTTTCTGGCTAGGGTTGATATTAGTTGAAGTCCAATATTTCAAGGGACACACATTATCAAACCTTGTACTATTTGAACTGGAAATTATTGAGTCTGGGCTCTGTTGTGTATGGCCTGCCTAGTACTTGAGTCTGAGTTCTGAGCTTTTTAGTTTGCATTTGATTACTTATTTTTTCTTAAGTATTACAATTTCCCCAATTGTATTGAACAACCATAAAAACCTAACAGTGGAAGACAACACCAAATGGGTGTCAAACTATCGGCTGCTGGTATGTAATAAAGAATACGTGAAGTACAGTAGAGTCTCACTTATCCAACATAAACGGGGCGGCAGTACGTTGGATAAGTGAATATGTTGGATAATAAGGAGAGATTAAGAAGAAGCCTATTAAACATCAAATTAAGTTATGATTTTACAAATTAAGCAACAAAACATCATGTTATACAACACATTTGGCAGAAAAAGTAGTTCAATATGCAGTAATGCTATGTAGTAATTACTGTATTTATGAATTTAGCACCAAAATATCACGATGTATTGAAAACATTGACTACAAAAATGCGTTGGATAATCCAGAATGTTGGATAAGCTAATGTTGGATAAGTGAGACTCTACTGTATTATATATCACAAGTGGTTTATGGATTCATGATGGCTTGACCGCCAATGCTTAAGGAGGCATAGTCTAGTGATAAGATATCATAAGATATGAGAAATATGAGTATTCCTTTATTGATTTGTTTGATTTGCCTCTTTAATAGATTACTGTTAGATTCTATTCTTTAAAAATCTTATTATAAATAGTTTAAACTCTTTTGAGCATCTCAGTTTGAGTGGGAGGAAAATATGGAATTACAAACATTACTACAAATAAAACATTTAAAAGAAGAAACCATGTGTTTATGAATGAAGCTTCTCTATACGGTGCTGATGGTCATGATGAATAGAATTCATTACGGTTTGGATGCATTCCTGTATGACCTATTGATTTGAGTGTCACATTCAATGCAAGGCATAAGTTCTCTATCAAGCATATTCACACATGCATGTGTGTGCATGTACCTACCCTACAGAACAAAATAAATCTGCTGCCAAAGCGAGTTACCACATTTTTGCATTAGAGCAGTACTGCTTTGGTTTCCAGGAACTGTAATGAAGTACATTTGATGGCTTATACACAATATATTGTAATGGCTTTTTAATGGAAACATTACATCGGCTGGCCAGATTACTCCATCTATATTTTTATTTATTTATTACACTGATATCCCATCTTTTCTCTCCCCCCCCCCCCAAGAGCAGCGTTACAATAGATTGCTAAGCACTCCATGCTGGTGGCAGGGAAGGTTGTAAGATGTGTTTTCATTATTAAAGACAGTTTAATTCTCATACCATTCTTAAAAACCAACTAAATATGACACCACTTTGGGGAAAAAAGAAGTGCTGAACCCTGCTGATTTTGTTTCAAAGGAAAATTGCTAACTGAAAAGAAAAAAATGGTCCAGAATGGTAGTGGATTATAGTGCTCGACTTCAATAGTAGTGCTCAGTTTCACCATTGTACAAGTGGTAGTGCATGAAACAGTATTTATCTGTGGTTCACATTGCACAGCTGTTCAGAACAAACCTCCTTTAACCTCAGTCTCAACCAGGCATGGGCAAATTTCAGCCCTCCAGAAGTTTTGGGCACTAACTCCCTTAATTCCCAACAGTCGGTAGGCTGCTAGGAATTGTGGGAGTTGAAATCCAAAAAACCTGGAGGGTCAAAGTTTGCCCATGCCTGGTCTAGACATTTATTTCTGCTAGTACAAC
Source organism: Anolis carolinensis (assembly GCF_035594765.1). NCBI lineage: Eukaryota > Metazoa > Chordata > Lepidosauria > Squamata > Anolidae > Anolis > Anolis carolinensis. The sequence continues at coordinate 172,681,619 of NC_085844.1, forward strand.
TGCAGCATTCAGTTGATGCCGGCAACATAACAATCTCTTTGCATATTGCTTGCACCCAGGGGTGGCCCAAGCGGTAAGCAAACTAAGTATTTGCAGAAGGCGCAATCCTCTAGGGGGCGCAGTTGAGGCACATCCAGGCGCCCAGACTCCAGCTGCAAAAAGAGGGAGGAAGCAGAAGTGAGCTCTCGACTGTGAGGAGAAGGGAAGGGGTGATGCCGGGGACCGAGCCCGTGGCCGCCTCTCCCCACGCCGCTTCCAGGGCTTTCCGGAGATTCAAGCACGGCCTGCGTGGGGGCTTGGCAATGAAGTAGGCCGGGAGTTTGACGAGGGAAAAGTCCCTTTCCTCGCCAAACCCCTGGCCTCCTCTGTGGCTGCAAGGGAGGAGGCTGGGGGCTCGACGAGGAGAGAAGCGGCGTTTCCGTTGCCAAAGGCAGCTTCCCTCCTCGCCAAAGCCCCAAACTCCTTCCTTGCTGCAAGGGAGGAGTTTGGGGCTTTGGGGAGGGAAACACCGCCTCCCTCCTCGCCAAAGCCCAAAACTCCTTCCTTGCTGCAAGGGAGGAGTTTGGGGCTTTGGGGAGGGAAACACTGCTTCTCGCCAAAGCCCCAAACTCCTTCCTTGCTGCAAGGGAGGAGGCTGGGGGCCCGATGAGGAGAGGTGGCAAATAATTGGATGAGGGGGGGAAGGGGTGCCAGAAATACTGCTTGCATACACTTGGAAATTACCTAGGGCCGGCTCTGCTTGCACCTCTGTGGAGGCTGGAGAAAAACAAGGAAGAGAGAACTTTTAGCTAGGAATTGAGATCTATTCTTCCCCTCTGCAGCAGCACCTCCTCTGACCCTTTTCATTTCTTGAAGTGGACATTGAGGGGTGCAAGCAGGGAAAAAGCAACAGATGAAGGCCTCCTCTGATTATTCAACAGGCTGGAACCAGAGGGCTGTCAAAAACTGAAAATGCAAATGCCAGTCTTCTTCTTTTTTTTTTTAAAGTGAATCCCATACTTTTTTAAAGCTTGCAAGTTCAAGACTGAACACTAAATAGTGCCTGGGTTGACTAAGAGGAAAAAGCATAAATAAGCTTAGAAAGAAAAAGAAGTCTTTGGTGTCAAACTGCATTAATTCTACAGTCTAGATGTACCCTCTGTTGCCTGTTACAGTAGAGTCTCACTTATCCAACACTCGCTTATCCAACGTTCTGGATTATCCAACGCATTTTTGTAGTCAATGTTTTCAATATATCATGACATTTTGGTGCTGAATTTATAAATACAGAAATTACTACATAGCATTACTGCATATTGAACTATTTTTTCTGCCAAATTTGTTGTCTAACATGATGTTTTGGTGCTTCATTTGTAAAATCATAACCTAATTTGATGTTTAATAGGCTTTTCCTTAATGCCTCCTTATTATCCAACATATTCACTTATCCAACATTCTGCCGGCCCGTATATGTTGGATAAGTGAGACTCTACTGTATTTCCATTTGGAGAATGCAGCATAGCTAGTTTGTCAGCGAGGGAAGAAAAATGTAATCCTCCCCTATGTTCTGACTCAGTGGTGTAGTTTTAGTGCAGGACTAGTATAGTCCACATAAATAGTGAGCAAAGGTGAGTTGATAGTAGTGTTTCCTGATTTTCCCAAGCAATTTGCAGTGATTGATCTAGAAAGCTAAGCCTAATGTATCATTGATTATTGCAGGATTCTAAGTATGAATTGTCTTTTCTGGAATGACATGTGTATGTTAATAATAATCCATATTTGTCTTATGCCACAAAAAAATTAATAGTGAAACTTATGATAGGGAATTCAGTGAACACTAGACAGATATAGCAATTATGTCCAGAAAAGTTACCTCTTTTGGACAGTAACCAGCATGGATTGGCCACAATGGCTGAAGATCTCTGGGAGCTGTGATCTCATAAAGTAACATCTTCAATCTCTCATTTATGTTTGTGACTATGACTGAGGGATCTGTTGACCCAAATACCCAAATACCTTATTTTCATCCCTCTTTAGAACACAATAGTTATGGTAATTTTAAAGCCATCATGGATAGTGGACCCTTAGGTATCCACTGAACTTCAATTTGAGCATACCTTGTGAATAGCAAAATATGAGGATCCCCAGATCTCATTATTTGCATACAAAGGTGCAGCAAAATGCTGTCCCTAATATGCCATGTATAATAAAATGACTGGAGCGGTGAGAAGAGGCTACTCCTTCAGGCAGGGGAGAATCTTTTATATAATAATATCCCACCACTGCCACCAATATAAAAGAACGATGCCCCATTTCCTTTATATTGGTGGCAGCGGTGGGATATTATAAAAGATTCTCCCCTGCCCCATTTCCTTTATACCATGCTTATTGGATTTTTAATTTTTAAAAAACCTGGCATATATAATGAATGTTGCCCGGGTGTCGAAGGGGCCACTGCCCCCTTACTTTCATGCCATCTTTCTCTTTCTTTCCTCCTCCCATGACTTTTCCTGTTTTTTTGTCTCATTCTTTCTTTGCTCCTTTTTTCTCTCTCTCCTCCCCCCCTTCCTTCTCCATTCCCTTCTTTTTCTTTCTTTCCCCTTCTCCAGCTCTGAAAGCGTCTACCTCACCATAACTACATGGCTTTCTGTGTGTCTCTTTCTTTCCTTCCTCCCTTTCCCTCATACACGTCAGCTTTCTTTCCCAGTAACATCACTGAGGGCCACTTCACCTAGCCACAGCTTTTGTGGCACAGCAGACTGACAGACATTGAATGTTATATATGTATACACACACACACACACGTAAAGACTTTAAGTTTTAACTTTCCTACGGATAGGAGATAGGAGGGAGGGAGCCTGCCTGACTTCACTGGGGAGGGCGTTCCATAGGCGGGGAGCCACTACTGAAAAGGCCCTCTCTCTCGTCCCCACCAGCCACACCTGTGAGGCTGACGGGACTGCGAGTAGGGCCTCACCTGATGATCTCAAGCTTCGAGGTGGGTCGTAGAGGGGGACATGTTCGGACAGATAAGCTGGGCCGGAACCGTTTAGAGCTTTATAGGCTAAAGCCAGCACCTTGAATTGTGCTCGGAAGCTAATTGGCAGCCAGTGGAGCTGATGTAACAGAGGAGTGGTACGCTCCCTGTACACCACTCCAGTTATTAACCTGGCAGCCTCCCGCTGGACTAATTGAAGCTTCCAAACAGTCTTCAAAGGCAGCCCCACGAAGAGTGCGTTGCAGTAGTCTAAACGGGATGTAACAAGAGCGTGGACCACCGTGGCCAAGTCCGGCTTCCTAAGGTACGGTCGCAGCTGGCGCACAAGTTTTAATTGTGCAAAGGCTCCCCTAGCCACCGCTGAGACCTGGAGTTCCAGGCTCAACGATGAGTCTAGGATAACCCCCAGGCTGCGTACATGCGCCTTCAGGGGGAGTGTGACCCCATCCAGCACAGGCTGTAACCCTATGCCCTGTTCGGCCTTCCAACTGACCAGGAGGACCTCTGTCTTGTCTGGATTCAATTTCAATTCGTTGGCCCTCATCCAGTCCAACACAGCGGCCAAGCACAGGTTCAGGTCCTGGACAGCCTCCTTAGTGACAGGTGGGAAGGAGTGATAGAGCTGGACATCATCTGCGTACAGATGACACCGGACCCCGAAACTCCTGATGATCTCTCCCAGCGGCTTCATGTAGATGTTAAACAACATGGGAGACAATACAGAGCCCTGCGGGACCCCACAAGTCAACGGTTGTGGGGCCGAGCAGGCGTCCCCCAATGACACAATCTGGGACCGACCCTCCAGGAATGAGTGGAGCCACTGCAAAACAGTACTTCCAAGTCCCATCCCCATGAGGCGTCCCAGAAGGATATCGTGATCGATGGTATCGAAGGCCGCTGAGAGGTCCAGCAGAACCAGCAGGGACACACTCCCCCTGTCCAGTTCCCGGTGAAGATCATCGACTAAGGTGTAGGTTTAAGGCATCCTGTGATTATTCTACATTTTTCGTTCAGTGCTATGTCCACCTGCTTCGCATGGACAGACTTGTGCCAGACAGGACAGGCGTATTCAGCAGTTGAGAAAGACAAGGCCAGGGCTAATGTTCTTATTAATTGTGGGTCTGCACCCCATGCACTGCCAGTAAGTTTCCGCAGGATGTTATTGTGTGCAGCTACTTTGTGCTTGGTGTTCATACAGTGTTTCCTTTATGTTAGTGTTTGATCTAAGGTGACACCAAGATATTTAGGATGGATAAAGTTAAGCAAAATACATAAATTGAACAAAGGCAATGTTAACTTCAGTCAGAATTCTTAAATAATGAATCAAAATAACATATAACAGAAATGAAGTTCGTTGATTGAGCTTAGTCACACAGGATAAACTCTTTGTTGTATTTGAAATAATATGAGGTAAAAATTGACTATAACTGTGGTAAGTCACTTGGTTATTAGTACAAAATAGAATAAAGATGGCAAAGTGCAAAACTACAATGAAGTACATTTTGCTTTAATGTTGTGAGGAAACACCAAGGCTATAAGAATTTCTTAAAACATGAATCAAACCTCCCAGAAAGTAACACATGAACTGGACATCCTTACTATTCAGCAGTGTTCCCTGATCTCAATGAGACACCCTCTGATTTAAGGGCTGCAAAACATGAACACATTTCTTTGACCTTGAGGTCCTTTTCTCTGAGCTTTTTTCTCGCTGATTTTTTTAGATTTCCTGTGCCTGATTTTTCCCCTCTCAGGTACAGCCTGGTATCCCTGTCTAACCCAGCTGTTCCCTCAGATGAGCTATCTTGATCTGTCAGGTCTTTATCAGGGGTTGCTAAGCTCCTTGTGGTTGAAAAGTCCTTTCCCTATCTGCTGGAATTCAAAAACAGTTACACTTTCAAACTCCATCTCACAGACAGCATCTTGCTCAGAAACCCCTCCTTTTCCTCATCTAAAGAAATATCTATCACTCTCACAGGCTCTGAAACCCCAATCCCCTCATCTTCATCTGGCTGGACCACAACAAATTATAAAACTTCTATTTAGGGATTTCTTCCCAGCCCAGCACTGATGTATTGAAGTATCAGACAATCCTCTTCTTTGCAAATTCAAAATTTTACTGGAACTCTGGTTATTGCTAGGAGAGAAAAATCTCTCCCCTATCATAATTGGAACTGTCTGATGGTGAGCAGAATTCTGGGAAATGTAGTTTAGGACAGGACCTTTTGAGTTCTCTGCCATAGGGCTCCTAACCTTTCCAGACTACATTTCCCAGAATTCTGTGCTTTCTCAGTCTCTTTCCCAGATCACTCAGCTTGTTCCGCTCTACTTCTTTTCTCCCCATATGGCGAGAGGCAATTAATTTAAAGAGGGAACTTTTTTGGCTTTGCCTCACTTGTGATGAAATGAAGAATTCAAACAAAAAAGTATTGGGTAAATTTTGATTCTTAAGTTTTTGTGTGGGAGTCTCCCCCCACCCCATATTTCTTAATATTTTGTATATGTTTGTATATATGAAACTTAGGAATTAGATATGACTTGCTAATTAAAAATGAAGTTTTGCACACCCCTAATAAGTACTTAATATAACCACACATTCATTGCCATGTGATTTTTAATGCAAGAAGACATTAATTATGAAAATAGTGGTGTGCAGAAGCCTCATTAATCATGCTATTTAAGATCCTTATTACATTCCAGATACCGTTCGTTTAACAAGTCATTTCTAGAGAAAAATGTGTCATGAACTGAAAGCAACTTTTAAAAAGTGAACAAAAAGGTAATATTTATTAAATGGAAGATGTAATTTACTGATTGAAATTGGGATATCTTAACATCTTAATAATTAGGGAAAAATCTGCTGAAAGGCTTGCCCAAAGTGTAAGATACCTGTGGTAATGTACTGCCGATGCTCCAGGAATCTATGTTTCATACATTTAGAAGTATAAATTCATGTTGGAAATTGTTAAGAAGAAATGCTACCATTACTGATTTCTTGCAATGATCTTATTTCATGCCTTTCATGTCCTATTTAAAAAGGAACATATTTGATATATATAGTGATGTACTGTAATATACATATTTAGTGAGGTCAGTCTTTATCAGAGATACTGCATCTAGTTTCTGGGCATCACCTAGTTTAAGAAAGACATTGACAAATTGGAATATGTCCAAAGGAATGTGATAAAGATAGTAAAGAGTCTGGGAGGCAAGCCCTTTGAGAAATCTGGGCGTGTTTCACAATGGCGGAAAAACAATTGATAGATGGCCTTTGATAGCCATGTTTAAGTGTTTTAAATGCTGCCACACAGAAGATGATACACATTTGTTTGGTTTTTTTTCTCCTCCAAAGTATAGGGCCAGAATCACTGAGTTCAGATAACAAGAAAAAAGATTTCAATTGAGCATTATAAGAACTACATGATGGTAAGAGTTGTGTATTTAGAAGGCATTTTTCTTTTTCTTTAGCAGACACTGAATTTGTCTGATTTACATATACTGAATTTCCTGCATTGGCAAGGAGTTAATTGGCAGGGAATAATTTATATTCTTTCCAATGTTATAATTTTGCAGTTTTTTGAAAGTAGATTTGAAGCAGAGACTTGCAGTTTTATGCTCTCAAGATAGCAGTCATGTACCTCTGAGCCCGGTGAATCTGAAGAGTAGGAAATATCATATTGGTTGGTATTGTGGTCCAGAGCTTTGCAAAGATTTCACTAACAGGAGCATTATTTTTCATCCTTCTGACGGAACAGGAGGGAAAAATCAAATGGATATCAAGTAGCTTAAACTCAAGAAGGAAAATAGGTAGAAATACTGTATTAGAAAAAGAAAAGTAAACAATATTAGAGTCTTCTGTACACATTATAAATTACATTTTGCTGATAATCAGGCAGGCAGTGTGCTTTGCATTGCTTCACTTCTCTCCTGTGATTTATACTAGAATATTGTCATAATAGTAAATACCTGAATGTTTATACAAGTACAAATGTCACTCTGTGTTCGGTGAGGTTTATTGTCAGGGAAATATGCAGAGAACTAGCAGTTGAAACTTATCTCATGGACTTTCCCACTCTGTGACAACAGGTTTCCTATAAGCATCAGATTTGAGTCTTACTTTAATTCACTGAGCAGTTTTTGCTCAGTTTTTTTTAAAAAAATATTGAATTTCCCAGACCTTTCTAAGGCTCTCATATCAATACTGAACTTACCACAGAAACAGGAAAGTGTGGATAATGGTGAGTCCTAATTATGCGATCACGTTCCACATTTGGGGAAGTTGAAGGGGTCAGCACACTTAGAGAGCATTGAGTCTTGAAAAACCAGCTTTGTGGTCATGGAGTCTTGCCAGGTAACAATTCTGATGGAAGTTAACTTATGGTCATTCTGGAGGACTTAGAAAAATTCTAGAAAAGTATTCTCTCTAGCAATTCGCTAGGTCTTCCAGGATGACTCTACGGTAAGTTCCATCAGAAACAAAGCATGCAATTGCCTGGAGTATTATTTATTTATTTATTTATTTACAGTATTTATATTCCGCCCTTCTCACCCCGAAGGGGACTCAGGGCGGATTACAATGAACACATATATGGCAAACATTCAATGCCAATAGACAAACAACATTCAGTTTTAGACAGACACAGAGGCATTTTTTTTAACATCTTCCAGCTTCACGATTTCCGGCCACAGGGGGAGCTGTTGCTTCACCGTCCATTGGTGGCTGTTCTTCCTCATTCTTTTCCTCGTGAGCAGTTTTATGGTGTTGTAGATTAGTTAAATTAGCCTCCCGCATAAAGCGTCCCTAAATTTCCCTAATTGACAGATTCAACTGTCTTTCGGGGCTGCTAGGTCAACAGCAAGCCGGGGCTATTTTTTAAATTTTTTTTTTTATGGTCGGAGGCTTAACCCGACCCGGGCTTCGAACTCATGACCTCTCAGTCAGTAGTGATTTATAGCAGCTGGTTACTAGCTAGCTGCGCCACAGCCCGGCGTACCTAGAATATTTCTAAAGATCATATATTTTATCAGATGTGCATAGGTAAAATCATGGGTACTTGTCCCATGGGTACAGGGGTTGAAGTGTACTAGTCCAAATATTACATAGCTTGAATTATTCTGGCTCAAGTGGCTTTCTTGTATTTGTTTGACAGCTCATTTAAAAATGTTAACAAATTATTTAGGATGTAGTTTCTGCTCAATTAAAATGTGTAAATGAAATGTTGAATTGGCAAGAATACTTTATGTAAACCAAAGGTCCCCAGTGCATAGCTGCAGCTGCTTTTGAAATTTCCCCGTTTCAACAGGTATTGGTCGTGTGACATCACATACTGTTGTTATCTCTGTCATGTGCATGCCTTAAAGAGGTTTTTTTTAAACTGAAAGAGTTACAATTGATTTCTGGTTGTATTTTTCCCCACGTCTCATGTAAGTAGTGCTTTTTTGTTCATTTATTTTTCTATTTCAGATTTCAAACTAGCTATTTGAGGTTAGGAGGATGGCTTTGGGGATAGCTGATAGTCTCCTTGCTGAAGAACTCACGAAACAGGTAGAAAACCCATTTATTTAAACAGTGCTACTATCTACAAAAGTGCAGTAATGAAGAGTGGAATGATACTACTGAGGAAAATAGCATGTGTTCAAATGATCTGCTGACATGGTGGTATTGAAAAGAGTAATTGCTCACTTTGTAACAAAAGTCCCATGTCTGAGACTGACAGCATCACTATAGTGTAGCTCAAGAAACTGATTGTTACTATCAGCTATCTGATCTCTGACATAACTTCACATTTTCTGAAATTATGATTGCACTGAGAAATGAATGAACTATTTAGAGGCCTGCCACTTGGATAGGACCACTGCATCATATTGGTTTCTGAACATAACTGAAGCGATGCCGCTTGGTCCAAGTGTTGAACTACTCTGGTCATTTGCCATTTAAGTGTCATTCAAGCAGCACCACAGTGCATTTCCAATGTCAAGTAGTCAGGGTATCCGGAAGCATGCTCATATAGTTGATAAACTGAGCTGTATTGCATATTGCTGAGAGCTGAAAGAAGGGGAAATTATTTTAACAACAGTAGTTTCAGTATTTCTATGAAGAAACTCATTCCTGAGTGTGTCACTTGTTGATATGTTTCCATCTGTTCCAGCACAAACAGTTATAAAGCAAAATAGGATTGGACTAAGCAGATCTTCATACAGCAAATGGGGTTGTACCAGGCTCGGCCCTAGGTAATTTTGCCTAGTAGGCAAACCTAGCCCCCCCCCCGAAATTGTGCCCCCCCCACATACCGGCAGCGGCGGCGGTGGCAGCTGCGGCGGCGGCGGCTGGGAAGGCCTAGCTGTTCTTGTGAGGCCTAGAGAGATCTCAGGAGTTCTCGCGAGAACTTGCAAAATCTCACCAGGCCTCACAAGAACAGCTAGGCCTTCCTGGAGGCCTTCCTCCTTCTGCAGGACTTCTATCACTCGTGCGGATGCATGACTGGCATGTCCTCCTGAGTGATCGAAGCCCCGTGCCAACTCGGGGGCGCTGTCGAGGCCTCGTCAGCGCCCACCTTCGATGTACGCCCCAAGCGGCGGCTTCAGCCACGTCAATGTTGGACCGGGCCTGGGTTGTACAGATGCAGACAGTATGGTATGCCATAGAATTGAATGTGGTTATTTAGTTATCAATAACACTTAACAAGTACAACTAAGAACTGTGCTGAGATTGGTCTCCTGGTCACCAGTAACAAACCCTAAAATTCACAGACTATGACATAGATAGAAGCAGGAATATCCTGGGTGGAATAGACTGCTCTGGAGTTGAAAATGTGGAAGGCACCAGGAAGGCTTCGAAAATGGCCTTTGGGGAACTTGTCTCCTATGCTCTGGATTTTCTCATCACTGTTGAAGATCATTACTGTATTGGCTAAAGTTGTATTTCTTTTGAAATGTTCAGTAAGTTCCATCATGTTTCATGTAATACAACACCCAGTGAGGTGTAGTGTAGGGCTGTATGAGAGTAACATGGATTCAGGGGGAAAAAATATAAGTGTGCCTTTTATATTGGAGAAGGGTCATAATTATCTTCTGGTGCTTTTCTTTTTCTTAAAACCCTTTACATCTGTATTGTAAATGTGGGTAACAGTATTGTGAATACTGTAATGTATAATTGTACAGAAATAAATTACTGATTTGTTTGATATCCATGCCAAAGTAGTACAGGCAGTTCCCAAATTACAAGCAAGATAGGTTCTGTTGGTTTGTTCTTAAGTTGAATTTGTAAGTTTGAATACATACAATTTTAAGTGTAACACCAGCCAAATACACACACACACACACACACAAACACATGCATGCTTTGGGTAGCACAGGAAGGGGTTAATACCCCTGTGGTGTTTGTTTTGTTATCTGTGCAGAAGATTTCATCTCACTGTTCAGAAGATTTCACCTCACTTTCTGTCCCTGTGATAATTGGCTCTAGAAAAAAAATGGCTTGTTGTGGAAACAAGGATTGGCGATAAAGCTTAAGTGGAGACCCCTTTCCCCCATGATGACTCTTCCAGGAGCGAATTTCCTTCCAAGGAGTAGATTTCTCTGTTTTCTCACCCCCATCCTTAACAATAAGTCAGATATTTGTAACTCAGGGACTGCCTGATACTTGGCAGTGATATGTTTGACGGGTAATGGTACTAAAATAATGGGAAGACATGTTTCTTGAAAGCACTAGCCATTTAATAAACTTTGTAAATATTTGTTTGAAACCTCTCCATGTTGCAACTTATTTTAAATGTGGCAAAAAGGAACTTTTTCCAAATGGGAGGAATAATTCTGCCTTCTTATGTACTGTGTCTTTATTTATTTTTATGACGTGCGAGGACCAAAAGTCTTGTAGTGCAATTAAGCAGATAAATTACCAGGCCAATCTCAAAATCATAACATTTTGGAAAAGTTACTTTTTTGAATTACAACTTCCAGAATGGTTCTGAGATGTGAATTTAGGAATTTGGGTCCAAAAAAGCAACTTTTTGAAGTTCATGCTAAGCAGGAGCTGCTTAACTGCACATATTGGAATCTTAGAACCAAAAGCCAAATTGACTCTATTGCTTATCCATTATTTGCAAATGCTGCATTGTTAAAGTATTTACCATCAAGAGCATGTGAAAAGAATGGGCTATTCAGCAAAAAACTTGTCTGTCTGTCTGTCACTTTTCATTAGGATTTTATCACAAAACAAAATAAATAGTTTGATATTTATATTTAAGAAACCATGAGACCACAAAAATATGATATCCATATTTTAAAATCTTTCATGTCATTGTGGCAATGCTGAACAAGCATTTGTTTTCCTTCAGAGGATTTTGGAATTCCTGTAAATCACTTTTTAATAGTAACATTCTGCTCTGAGATATGGCCTGTAACCTGAGAGAGCCAGCAGAGGGAGCTGTGTGACAAGTAATCTAGAATAGTGGCTCCTCCTTAGAGAAAATTCACTGATATTCTAGAAGTCTTATACTGTAGCCTTTCCATTTTTTAGGAAATGAAAGGGTGCCTCTATAAAGCCACAAACCAGGTAAAAGCTGATTTCAGAAAACCAGAAATGTGAATGAATGGAAATTCACTATTCCTCCACAGGCAGTCAACGGGTTACAGACAAATATGTTTCTGTTAAGTTGAATTTGTATGTGTCAGAACAGGTACTTTTTAACTCCAGCCAGAATAGATAGATAGATAGATAGATAGATAGATAGATAGATAGATAGATAGATAGATAGAGAGGGGGGGCACTACCTAGCTTTGGATAGCATAGGGAAGGGTTTAACACCCCTGTGGTGGTTTTTTTGCCCGTTCAGAAGACTTCACCTCACTTTCTATCCATGTGATACAGTAGAACCCCGGTTATTTGATTTAAATGGGCGGACCCAAACTCGGGTTACCTGGATTAATCGGATAACCCGATTGTAGGCCCAGACGCCTAGCGGAGGGAGGAAACTTCTCCCTCCAGCAGGTGCTTGGACCCAGGGAAGCCCGAGGCATGCCACTGCTTAGCGACATGCCTCGCACTTCCCTAAAGACCCAAGCGCCGGGCCAAGGGAGAAGTTTTCTCCATTTGCCTGGCACTTGCACCCAGGGAAGCGCGAGGCATGCCGCTGCTTAGCGACATGCCTCACGCTTCCCTAAAGGCCCAAGCACCGGGCCAAGGGAGAAGTTTTCTCACTTTGCCCAGCGCTTGGACCCAGGGAAGCAGGCCACGATCGCAGGCTGCTTCCTCCTGCCTCCCCCTCTCCTCTTGCAAGGAGCTCCTTCTTGTGAGAGGAGAGGTAGAGGGAAGCACCCCACCTCTTCCTCCTCTCGCGTGAAGGAACTCCTTCTCGTGAGAGGAGAGGGAGAGGCTGGAGGAAGCGGCCCACAATCGCTGCTGCAGCAGCGCTCGTGGCCTACCTCCCTGAGCCGAGCCCTCGCCCCTTGGGAAGCAGCCCATAAGCGCTGCTAGGCAGCGGCATTCGTGGGCTCCTTCCAAGGGGTGAGGGTTCCTTTGGGAGGGGGAGGAGAGGGAGAGGGGGGCAGCGGCCCCTCAGATAATCCAGCGGATCAGTTTACTGGGGCTCGGTTTACCGAGGTTTTACTGTAATTGGATTTTGAAAATTTTGATTGATGTGGAAACAAAGATTGGTGATAAAGCTTCAGTGTAGACCCCCTTTCCTCTGATAACTCTTACAGAAGTGACTTTACCCTTCCTGGGGATAGATTTCTCTCACTTCCTGTGTCTCACCCCATTCTTAAGAATGAATCATATGTAAGTCGAATATCTGTAACTTGGGGACTGCTGTAGTCCATCTTGAGGAAATCCTAAAGCTAAGTATACCACCTCATCACACAGAGGATCTAAATGAGCATCCTAGCACACTGCCAAGATGCTTCCTCCTCGGAACCTGCCGGATGCCATCACACAACATAAGGTAAATTCTGGCACTATAGAAGAAGCATCCTTGCAAAGTGGTAAGAGGCTTCTCATGTTCCATAAAGAAGAATGGGGGGATGCTTCCTCCTCCCCCCATAGGATAAGGTAAGGGGTGCAGAGGACAATGTAGGATGTGGGACAACGATTTCCACCCACTTCCCCACGGTTTCGCCACACTGTGTAGTGAACCCCCCCTCTACCCCTCATCAATATGATTTGTTCTTTAATCTTTAGCCTTCTCCACTGAGATAGGTGAATCACAGTAAATCATTACAGAACACTTGCTCCTACAGTCATTATTATATCATCATTATCAAAATTATTTTGGCATAGCTGTCAAGTTGTTTCTGACAAGAATTGCATTGTAGTTTGTAGTTTAAGAATAAAGTTTTGTCAGGCTCACTTCAAAGGACCAGTCTGAACGCAGATCAAAGATAGCTGCTCTCAAATCCAATCTTTATTGAAGAATACATGACTTTGGAAAAGTCGAGAATGACCTAATGTTTACATACATTCAATTTTATCACTTCTGATGCAACGTAATACCACACGCAAATATCATCATCAAATCCCACCCCCTGGATCACATTACTACCATTCCCACACTATATCAATTATAATTGTTTATACTTTCAACCCTGAGTTCCCAGGCTCATTTTATCTTCTCCCGCCAGGTGCTTGCAGGGTTATTTATGTTATGTTATGAAGCCAGATTCAGGGCTTGGAAATTCAGCCCTGGGATTTGGCTCCATGACATGGCGCCCTCGTTTTCTTCGTCCTCCTCTTCGGTTCTTCTTTCATCATAATCCTGAAACAAATCAAACAATAACTCTATGTGTCCATTTTGTCCAAAGTCCCCATGTATTTTTTCAGCAAGCTGCGATGGAATACTGGGTGTATTTTTCCTAAACTTTTTGGCAATGCCAACTGGAAAGTTACTTCATTGATAACACCCTGTATTCTGAATGGTCCAATATATTTGGGGCCCAATTTTCTCGAAGGTAGCCCCAATTTGATGTTTTGGGTACTTAACCACACTAGATCTCCTTTATCCAGTTTATCGCCTTCCACCCTCTTTCTGTCTGCGAACGCTTTATACTTTTTGTGTGCTTCCTTTAAGGATGCAGTCACTTGACTCCAGCATTCTAGCATTTGCGTTTTCCATTTCCCTGCCTCTGTTTCCTCATTCTCTGTCCACCTTGGCAACTGGGGCAAAGGCTGTATTTCATACCCGTAAACCACTTCAAAGGGGGTTTTATTTGTTGCTGAATGTATAGTCGAACTAAAAGCTAGTTCTGCAAAAGCCAACCACCTAGACCAGTCATTTTGTCTCATGTTAGAGTACATTCGAAGGAACTGCCCAAGTGTCTGCTGAGTACGTTCTACCGCCCCGTTTGTCATGGGGTGAAAAGCAGAACTTAGACTCCTTTCTGCTCCTAGCATTTCCAAGAATTTTTCCCAAAATTTTGCTGTGAATTGTACTCCTCTGTCACTGACCACTCTACTGGGACATCCATGCAGTTTGTAAATGTGGTTTATGTACAATTCAGCTAGTTTCTCGGCTGATGGTAGTTTCGTCAGTGCTATAAAGTGGGCCTGTTTAGAAAACAGGTCTAATACTGTCCAAATATAACGATGTCCTTTGCTAACCGGTAGTTCCCCCACAAAGTCCATAGCTACACATTCCCAAGGTCTGGTAGGTTCTGCTACTGTTTGTAATAATCCCATTGGCTTCCCTCCTCTCGATTTATTTCTGGCACAATCATCACATTGAACAACATGATTCTTTATGTCCTTCCTCATCCCTGGCCACCAGCAATGTTTTGCTATTGCCTTGGTTGTTTTTGTAATTCCTGTATGACCAGCGCTCTGGTTATTGTGAAAACGATGCAAAATCTTAATCCTTAATGTTGCTGGGATATACAGTTTCTTGTTCACAAACCAAAATCCCCCCTTCTGCTCCCCCTTTTCTGCGTTGGATGTGATCCACTGATCTCCATCATAAGACTGTTTCAGTTCGTTTCCCCAATTATCTTCCCCGTCGAGTTCAACAATAGCAGTGTTCTCCTTTTGGGTTTGCGCTCTTGTCCTGACAGCTAGGCCCCATTGTTTATCAGAGAATATTGTTCCCTCTTTTGCTGTGGTTATGCCTCCGTGTTGAGGCATGCGTGAAAGAGCATCTGCCAAGACATTCTGCTTCCCTTGAAAAAACTTTAATTGGAAATCGAACCTGCTGAAGTATTGCGCCCATCTAATTTGTTTGGGGGACAATTTTCTAGGAGACTTTAAATACTGGAGGTTCTTATGGTCAGACCAAATTTCAAATGGGATTCCGCTTCCTTCGAGGAAGTGTCGCCAGCATTCTAAGGCTTTTAATATGGCTAATGCCTCTTTTTCCCATATTGGCCAACATTTTTCAGTTTCGCTGAACTTCCGGGACAAATATCCGCAGGGTTTTAAGTTCCCATTTTGATCTTTTTGCAATAGTACTGCCCCGTACGCACAGTCTGAGGCATCGCAATGGATTATGAAAGGGCTCCTGATATCGGGGTGTTTTAGGATGGGTCCTTCTGTGAAGCATTCTTTTAGGGTTTCAAATGCCTTTTGGCATTCTGGCGTCCAACCCAGTTTGGCGCCAGGAGCTTTTACTTTTGCTGTCTCCCCTTTCCCTTTTGTTTTTAAAAGTTCAGTAAGGGGTGCGGTTATTTGCGCGAAGCCTTTTATGAAGGATCTATAAAAATTTGCAAACCCCAGAAATGATTGCAATTGCCTCCTTGTTTGAGGCACTCCCCATTCTTTCACATCTGATACTTTAGCTGGATCCATAGCTAACCCTTCTGGAGATATCCGATACCCCAGAAAGTCAATTTGAGTTTTATTAAATTCACATTTGGACAGTTTTGCGTACAGCTTTGCTTCTCTTAGTCTCTGCAAAACTTCCCGGACCAATTTTACGTGCTTTTCCTTATCTTCGCTCACAATCAAGATATCATCAAGAAATATGAATACCCCTCTGTACAACAATGGGTGTAGTATTTCATTTATAAGCTGCATAAAGCAACCGCCTCCATTTTTTAATCCGAAAGGTAAAATTTTATATTCAAAATGGCCGAATGCGCAGGAAAATGCAGTTTTCCAAGTATCCTCCGGTTTAATTCTTAATTTATGATATGCTTCAATTAAATCCAGTTTGGTAAATATGCTCCCTTTCTTCAATACGGTAATTAAATCCTTTACTAAGGGCATAGGGTATTTATTGTCCTTAGTAATTGCATTTAAATTTCGATAATCAATGCACAATCTTAGGGAGTTGTCTTTCTTTCTCCTAAATAACACTGGGGCCCCGAGAGGCGAATTGGATGGCTTAATGAAGCCTCGCGCCAGGTTTTTATTGATATATTTCCTCAATTCCTCCTTCTCCTGCACAGACATGGGATACACTTTTGGTTTTGGTAAGTTTGCTCCTGGGGTTATTTCAATTTCTACTTCTATATTCCTTTTGGGAGGTAATTTACTGGCCTCTTTCTGATTGAAAACATCCACAAAGTCTCTGTATTCAGGTGGCAATAGCTGTGGGTCTACCTCATCTGCTTCATCTCCATCGTCCTCCTCTTCTGCAATTTTGCTTATCTCCCATTGCGTCTGCTGTTCTTTAAATGCTAGGCTCTTTCCTCTCCAATCTACTTCAGGATTTGCCTGTTCGAGCCATGGTATCCCTAATATTACGTGGTATGTGGCAATAGGGGCTATCACAAAGGATATTCTTCCTTCCCATTTGCCTATTTTACATGGGACCCCCCGTATTTCCTTTGTTGATACTTCCCCAGCAGCGACTGATCCATCTAGCTGCGAAAATGCAATTGGGGAGTCAAGCGCCATCTGCTGACATTTCAGCGCTCCTGCTAATTCCGGAGTTATAATATTTCTAGAACAACCACAATCCACAAATGCCTTGCAGGTGGCCCGATTCTCTAGCCCCGAGAGGCAGATTGGCACTACTATCATGCGTTTGTCCCGACTCACCAGTTTTTCTGAAGATTCTGGGGCTTGCACCTCCTCTTCCGCACGCCTCCCGGTTGCTGGCTTGGGCTTTGGGGGTTTTGGCGGCCCCCCCTTCCGGGCCCAGCATTCTGCTGCTCGATGGCCCGTCTTCCCACATACAAAGCATCCCGGTTTAGGTTTGTTGTCGTCTCCTCTGGAGGGAATCCCCGGCCTCCCTCCGGGTCTTTCCTGCTTCCTCGTTTCTCCTCGACCTCTCGCCACCGGTCTTTGCTGGCCGCCGCTGCTCCTGAAGCGCTTTACTTGGGCTAGGGTGGATTCAACGCGCCCCGCTAGTTGAATCCATCCCTGGAGTGTTTCGGGGTCATCTCTGTGCGCTGCCCAGCTGAAAATCTCGGGGCGTAGTCCCTCTTTAAATAATTCCACTTTGGTCACTTCAGACCACTCTGGTACCCTTTCCGCGAGGTGGAGGAATTCCTCTGCGTACTCGGGCACCGTTTTGTCCCTCTGCTTTATTCCTTTCAGCTGGTCTCGAGCCCTCAATTGCTCTAGCCGGTCTCTGAACCGGTTTTCCAGTGCGGCGAGGAAACGGGGCACTGACCTCAGGCATGGGTCGCGTCTGGCATGTAGTTGCACATACCAGCTGGCTGCTCCTCGCTTTAGTGTGTTGCCGATGGCTCGAACCCTGCTTGCTTCGGAGGGGAATGTGTGTGCATTGTCTTCCATGTATCCTCTGATGCTAATTAGAAAAAAGTTCAGTTCATCTGATTCCCCTCCGTATTCTAGTTTGAGATCTTCCCTTCTTGGCATCCATTCTGCGGCCCGTTGATGCTGTCTGGGAGGCATGGGGAAGGGTTGCATCGGGTTTCCTCGGGCGGCCCCTTGGAACACGCCGCGCCCCACTCCGGTGGTCATTCTGCGCGGCTCCCGAAAGTCTGCCGCCGCTGTCGGCCCTTCCACCCATCCGCATACTGGTCTCGCTGTAGCCCCCGCATCTCGCCTTTCCTCGTCGTACGGCACATCCTCCTCCTCTTCCTGGATCTCCCGCTCCTCTCCGCCTTCGTCTGCAAATCCACTGGACCCGATCCCTGGCCCCAGTGGTCTTTCCACCCCGACGCCCATTCGGGGGGTTGGGAGCTCTGTTGGAGATGGCGGCCTCAGAGTTCCCAGAGCTCGCTGGCGCTCCACTTCGCGTGCCATTCTGTCTCGGAATTCCAGCTCCTGCCAGTATTCCTCATCTCCCTCGTCCCTTGCCGCCACGGGACTCTGCGTTGATGCTCGCTGGCCCCTCTGGCTCCAATCTCCTTCTTTACTTGGCTCTCTCTCGGCGCCATATCGGATGGGCTCCTTTTGGAGATTCTCTTCCAATAGTGGCACCAACCTCCCCACGGTTTCCGACAGCCTGGATAAATTAGTTTCCAGGATGGATAACCGCAGGGCCACAGTCTCCGGCATACTTCCTCCAGATCCCCAACTGGTTTCTGCAGCCGCAGAGACGCCTCTTCCTCCCCTGGGAATCCTCTGGGTCACGCCGTTCGGCCTGGGGTACCCCGTAGAGGAAGCTATGGCTTGCAGCGTCTCTTCTCTCTTCGGCCGGGCCCCTTGCGAAGGCCTCCCTGCTCCATTTGGGCTTTGATCTCCTTCTTCACTCATTATCACTTCACTGCGAATTCCGCAGGAGGGTGAGAACGGGATTCTCGACTTAAATGTCAGGCTCACTTCAAAGGACCAGTCTGAACGCAGATCAAAGATAGCTGCTCTCAAATCCAATCTTTATTGAAGAATACATGACTTTGGAAAAGTCGAGAATGACCTAATGTTTACATACATTCAATTTTATCACTTCTGATGCAACGTAATACCACACGCAAATATCATCATCAAATCCCACCCCCTGGATCACATTACTACCATTCCCACACTATATCAATTATAATTGTTTATACTTTCAACCCTGAGTTCCCAGGCTCATTTTATCTTCTCCCGCCAGGTGCTTGCAGGGTTATTTATGTTATGTTATGAAGCCAGATTCAGGGCTTGGAAATTCAGCCCTGGGATTTGGCTCCATGACAAAGTTTGCTTCACATTCATCTGTTCTGCTCTGATGAAAGCAGAATACAATACCTTCTTCTTTTCATTTGATAATGATGTAGCCATTTTGATGATCAGCGAATATGTTGGCATTACTTAAAATTACATTGGCTCTGAATTGCCCTCTATTAGTGTACATGATGTTGCTTGAAGCATTTGTTTCAAACAAAATTTGTTCAGTTTGATTTATGGAGGTAAGCTTAGTCACCTGAATCCTTATGCTCAACGGGGCATAATGGTTATTGTGTTTACTTATTAAAAATATGCAATAGCCTTACTCTCATAATTTAAAATAGGTTCCGTGCCTATTGAAAATTTGAAAATCACTTTCATCGCCGGTGTGGACACTTTGGAAACATTTGCTGCTGCTCTGAACCCTGTTTGTAAATTTCAGTCAATCTTCCTGCTTCAGTTGCAAGGTAGCATTTTCCTACTTGAGCTCCATTTTGAACGTTTACAGAATTTATCTGTACACTGAAGCCTTATAGGGACTTGATTAAGAGGTATTTGAAAGTATGTGAAACCTAGACTAGGAGTTGGAAACTGAGATCTTCCAGATGTTGCATTGACTCAATAGGTCTTATTGGAGGTATTAGAATGGAGGTGGGCAACTGCAGTGGTCTGAAGGACACTTTTCAGTTCCTACAACCTTTTGGAGCCCACATAAAACTGCCTGAAACAGAGGCACATGGAAGTCCACATTGGTTTGAACCACATATATGTTTTCTTGTTCATTCAGGAAGATTAAATTGCTCAGTGATGAATTTGTCATTGATAGTAATTTAGTTGACCAAATATGCAATGTTCGTGTTTTCTTCTGCAGTATAGTATCAATGTGGGTGATACCCTAGTATTTTATTTTTAACTGTTCTAATAATGCAAGGGTTCCTGTAAGCTTGGCATCTGTGTGTCAGAGAGAAGGAGACATAGGCCTAATCTAGTCTGAAATAAAGTGGACCCACTGAACCAGTGGCTTTAATATGTATGCTAACATAATACCCAGTGATTGATTGAGTAGGTCTACTGCAGTTAGAACTGTCACTTGGATGTAGGCCATAAGATGTGAACATATATTTATATGGAATGCCATGACTCACTCGCTGTGGTCTGAAGCAGGTGAGAAACAGGAAAAGGATGAGGAGCCAGGCAAAGTGGTTCAAAGGTACTGTTTGTAGATAGGCAAGTGAAGACTAAATATTCTTATGACCGGAAATAGTAGGCAAGACCTGATAAAAAGAGGAAGGAAAAAGGTCACCTCAATGTCTCAGAAAGAACTGAATAGAGCAGTGGTTCTCTACCTGTGGGTCCCCAGATGTTTTGGCCTTCAGCTCCCAAACTGGGATTTCTGGGAGTTGTAGAACCAAACACCCGGGGACCCACAGGTTGAAAAACACTGGAATAGAGGAATGTCTTAGTTCTTTAACAAAGTCTCTGGTAGACACACTTCTTTGTTTCCTGGAAAAACAATGACTTTCTGTGCTGAGCTGAAGTAGCATGTCAGCAGCAAACATTGTAATAGAGCTTCAGCATAAGAATAATGGGATCCTTTTCTAGCTGCTCCTACTATACAGTGTTCCCTCACTACTTCGCAGTTCGCTTTTCACGGATTCGCTGTTTTGTGGTTTTTCAATAAAATAATAGTATAAATCATAAGAGAAAAGGAGCCCAAGCGACAATGGGAGGAGGCAATTTATCAACACACGATTGGTTGATAAAGACTTAAAATAGTGTATAACTACTAAAATAATGTATAAATATTAAAATAAACATAGCGTCCCTACTTCACGGATTTTCACTTATTGTGGGTGGTCCTGGAAGGTAACCCCAGCGATAAGTGAGGGAACACTGTAGTTGTGTCTGCTTGCCTACAACAGACAAATTAAACAGTAGCTGCAATCTGACTAACCAACTGAGCAGATAAGCTTGTTTTACCAGCTATGTTCAACAAGTTAAGAACTAATGTATATATAAATATAAATGTAATGTGGCTCTTTATTATGGAGTAAACAGCAAAACCACTGAACCCAATCACACCAAATTTGGTGTAACACCCCTAGGCAGCGCGAACACTGGGAACCAACATGGAGGCCAATATACAATCTAATATCTTTATTAAAGCAATAAAAGTTTCAAACAAATATAAGCAGAGTAGATAGTCAAACAGTTGACCTTTTAGAAAAGATCAGAAATAGTCCAAAGAATGAAAGTTATATGTCCAATATTAGAGTTCAAAGTCCAAAATCCAATAACCGAAACACACTCAAACCTATTGGAAGTTTGAGTGGGGAAAGGAGCAAAGTTCCTTAGGAAAGTACTTGAAATAATAGTCCAGAACCAGGGTTCAAGGCAAGGCAAGGCAAGGCAATTTGTGGTGGATCTGAAATGCAGTCCAAACTTGGCAAGGGACGAGGTGCTACGCCCGGTCTACTCGAGAGTAAGTGCGCCAGCGGACCGCTTAGAAGCACAGGATCAAGAGACAATGTATTCTTCTATTAGAAGTCCAGTTGACACCGCAACAGAGATTCTCTGCACAGAACTTTTATTGAAGTCCAAAAGCTTCCCCCAAGCAGGTGCGTGACTCCCCAAAAGTTCCCAAGAGAATGAGCTGCTAACAACAAGTCGCCAGATGCCTGCCTCCTCAATTCTTCCCAGGAGAACTGGCTTAGCCACAATCTCCTCGCTCAGCTAATCTCACACTTCTCCTTAAACTTTGTCTTCGAGAGTGATCTGTTTGGAAAGTAGCCCTTCTATCAAATTCTAAGCTCTCCGGAGATCCGGGAAGAGCCAGCAACATTTCAAGGGCATTCCTAATTTATCTGGCTCTGCAATGTCAACAGGAGACATCTGGAAAGGGATAGAATCTTGCTGTGGTGGGAAAAAACCCAAATCCTCTTCATTTTGATCCGCAATAGCTGCTGGATCAGGAGCCAAAGGTACCTGAGACATCACATTTGGCCACAAAAGTCATAGTCATCCAAGATATGTCTTTCAATTAAAAAAACGAAGAAAAATAGTCCAAATTACAGAGGATGAGGAAGAGCCTTTCTCCCACTAACTGCCAGTTAGAAAAATAGGCTCCTCTGCCTTTAGCCCCCCCCCCGCGCTGCCTTTAGGCCCCACCCCCTTTGTATCCTAGCAACTCCCTCAGCCAAAATGGTGCCCAGGGCAGAGGCAGGGTGCACTTAGGCCTCATCCACACTGCCTATAAATACAGATTATCTGATTTGAACTGGATTATATGGCAGTGTAGACTCAAGGCCCTTTCACACAGCTATATTACCCAGAATGCCAAGGCAGATAATCCACAGCATCTGCTTTGAACTGGATTATCTTGAGTCCACACTGCCATATAATCCAGTTCAGTGTGGATTTTATACAGCTGTATAGAAGGGCCTCATATAATCCAGATTATAAATATAATATGTAATAATTAATGTGGTACAGTATATGTAGTGAAATGCCTAGTTATAATGTAGATTTTGAATATGTTTGTTGATGTTGGGACATGACCTACCTTATAGGGCTGGCATGTGAACAGCCATTTTGTGGTTCTCAGAGGGCAGCAGCACCAGGAGAGGAGCTATTTTGCATAGGTCGTATGCAAATGAGTGGGTGCCAAGATTTGAAAGATGAGAAAGTCAAGGATGACAGTTGGAAGAAAAAAACTGAACATTCTATAGGAGTTGAAGTCAGTTTGGAAGGGAAGGAGCTAGCTGGAAGGTCATGATAACTTAATAAATAAGAGTCAAGGAGTATGTTAAGAGATGATGTTTTGAAGAAGTAGTCAGAAAAATAAGTTGAAAATAATCGAAAATCTATCTCTATGTAGTAATACAGTAATCCTTTCTGTGTAAAAGGAAAAGATTGAAGGAAAGCTGTACTGAGATGTTGTTACTCAACCACCAAGCAATTATACAATTGTAACCATTACGCTTATGTCACAAGAACGCTATAAATAAAACAAGTTACTGTTTCTTCCCATATAAAGACTGTTTCTCAATACACTGAATATAATTCGAGAAGTTACGGAAGGTGGAAGAAGGATTAAATAATCATTCATTTCTGTGGTGGAATATTCGCATAGGCGGCTGGCCTGATATTTCTCTGTTTGTTTTACATATGAGATGAGATAAATAAATAAAAGGACCCTTCCACCACGCAACTAGCTGGAAATACCTCACATGTTTAAAGTTGGCAGTAGAAGGTCAGCTAAACAAAAGATCCTTTTGCCTAAAGGTCCCTGCAGACATAGTTAAGGAGCAGGCGTGCGTCCCAGTATAATCATACAGAACAATAGAAGTTTTAAAACAAGGACAGTAAATAAAGGGTCTCTGCTATCTTGCTCTCTGGAGGAGCAGGGAAGGTATAAAAAGAAGGGTTGAAACTCTATGGAGAGGGAGCTGGGTGGTGGTTGTGGTGGGGGAAGAGAAGGGATCTATGTAGTAACATGTTTCATGCATATGTCTATATTTGATGTTTTTATAGTTTTAATTGTTTAATCTACAGTTATATGTTTTTGATTTAGATATGTGAT